>NW_028251014.1:0-739016 GCF_964263255.1 Lissotriton vulgaris | reverse complement strand
AAAGAAGCAAGAGAAATGCAGAAAGAAGGAAGTGAGGTACAGAAAGAAGCAAGAGAGGTGCATAAATGAGAGAGTGAGGTGTAGAAAGAAGCAAGTGAGGTGTAGAAAGAGGCAGGATAGGTACAGAAACAGGCAAGAAAGGTGCAGAAAAAGAAATGAAAGTGCAGAAAGAACCAAGAGAAGTGCAGAAAGAGGACGAAAGGTGCCAAAAAGAGCAAGAAATGTATATAAAGAGGAAGAAAGGTATAGAAAGAAGCAAGAGAAATACAGAAAGACGCAAGAGAAGTTCAGGAAGAGGCAGGAGACATGCAGAAAGAGGAAGAAAGGTACAGAAAGAGGCACAAGAGGTAGAGAAAGAAGCAAGAGTAATGCTGAACGAGGGCAGAGAAGTGCAGAAAGAGGTAGAAAGGTACAGAAAGAAGCAAAAAAATAGCAGAAAGAGGCTAGAGAGGCCAGAAAGAAGCAAGAAAGGTGCAGTAAAAAGCAAGAGAAATGAAGAAAGAGGCAAGAGAGGAAAGAAGAGACTGAGGTGCAGAAAGAAGAAAGTGAGATGCAGAAAGACTCAAGAGATGTGTAGAAAAGTAAGAGAAGTGCAGAAAGAGGAAGAAATGTCCAGAAAGAGTAAGAAAGGGAAAGAGGGAGAAAGGCACCGAAAGAAGCAATAGAGATGCAGAAAGAGGCCAGAGAAGTACAAAAAGAGGAAGAAAGGTACAGAAAGAAGCAAGAGAAATTAAGAAAGAGGCAAGAGAGGAAATAAGAGACTGAGGTGCAGAAAGACACAAGAGATGTGCGGAAAAGTAAGAGAAGTGCAGAAAGAGGAAGAAATGTCCAGAAAGAGTAAGAAAGGGAAAGAGGGAGAAAGGCACCGAAAGAAGCAATAGAGATGCAGAAAGAGTCCAGAGAAGTACAAAAAGAGGAAGAAAGGTACAGAAAGAAGCAAGAGAAATTAAGAAAGCGGCAAGAGAGGAAAGAAGAGACTGAGGTGCAGAAAAGTAAGAGAAGTGCAGAAAGAGGAAGAAATGTCCAGAACGAGTGAGAAAGGGAAAAGAGAGAGAAAGGTGCAGAAAGAAGCAAGACTAAGGTGCAGAAAGAGGAAAGAGAGGTGCAGAAGGAGACACGAGATGTGCAGAAAAATAAGACAAGTGCAGGAATAGGAAGAAATGTGCAGAAAGGGAAAGAAAGGGAAAGAGGAGGAAAGGTGCAAAAAGAAGCATGAGAAGTGCATAAAAAAGGAAGAGAAGTGGTAATAGAGGAAAGAGATGTACAGGAAAATTATTATTATTATTATTAGGGAGATTTGTAAAGCGCCTGGTGTACGCCTACAGGCGTGTCCCCGCGCTATAAAAGTGGGGTAAGCAGTCAAATAGCCAGCACAACCGTCTACCGTCTGAATAGGTGATTCTTAAGTTTTGTTCTAAACAAAAGTTCTGATGACTCCAAGCGTAACTCTGACGGAAGGTCATTCCATTGCTTTGCTACCAAATATCTGAACGACCTTCCCCCCATACGCGCTTTCCTAATTTTAGGAATTTTCAGAAGACCTGCACAGGAGGAGCGCAGAGTCCTTGTGGGCTCATACCTGGTCACCAGGCTCTGTAGAGGGACAGGGGCTTTGCCACCCAGAATGCGGTGACACGTGGCAAGGGCTCTGAATTCCACCCTGCTCCTAACAGGCAGCCAGTGCAGAGCCTGGAGAGCTGCCTTAGAGGAAGATCTTCTGGGAAGCCTCAGAGTAAGGCGAGCAGCAGCATTTTGCAGCACCTGTAGGCGATTGAGAGCCTTTCCCGTGGCCCCCAGATACAGCAAATTGCCGTAATCCAGGCGTGAGGTGACTAAAGCATGCACCAGCGTCCGATGAGCAGAAGTGGGCAGGAAATCCAAGACCTTTCTCAGAGTTCTTAGGACTCCGAAGCATGTCCCCACCACACGGCCAATCTCGGGGCCAAAGGAAAGGTTGGTGTCCAACCACACCCCAAGATTCCTAACTTCCTGGCAGGAAACAGGCGTCTCTCCTAGGCAGGGCGGCCACCACGCCAACGTCCACACAGATGGAGATCCCCCCACCACGAGCACCTCGGTTTTGCTGCCATTAAGTTTCCGGCAGTTGGCGGACATCCAGGTTGCCAGTTCTTGCATGCAAACTCTGAAATTGTCCGCCATCAGACCGGGTGCACGCGAAAGGGAGATGACCAGCTGCGTGTCGTCGGCGTAGGACACCAGACGAAGTCCATAGCTTTCCACTATGGCCGCCAGCAGGGAGACATACAAATTAAACAGGGTCGGGCTCAGGGACGAGCCTTGCGGCACGCCCTGTCCCAACCTAATCTCCCTAGAGTAGCACTCTCCCTGGTGGACCTGGAAGCATCTGCCTGTCAGGAAAGATCGGATCCACCCAAGCGCAGCCCCTGAAACTCCTCCATCATTCAGACACTGTAGCAAGATGGAATGAGCTACAGTGTCGAATGCTGCGCTTAGGTCCAAGAGGATCAGAGCCATAGTCTGGCCCTCATCCACTCCCTGCCGTAAGGATTCTACTGCCATTAGTAGTGCTGACTCAGTCGAATGCCGCGGACGGAATCCAAACTGCGAGTCATGGAGCAGGGAGGCTTCCTCTACAAAGCCCATTAGCTGGAGGTTCACAATTTTTTCGGCAACCTTTGCCATATATGGCAAAAGAGAAATGGGGCGAAGATTGTCCAGCCTATCATAACTAATATTGGGCTTCTTTTGAAGCGGAAGGACTACCGCTTGCTTCCAGGCCTCAGGGACAGAATGAGTCCCAAAAGAGATGTTCAGAAGGTGGCGGATGTACGGCTCCACAGTAGGCAAACTGCCCACCAGGCGCCTAGGGGTGGTGGCATCTTTTGGGGAGCCTGATTTTATCGAACCACAGATCTGAATGAGATTTTCAGTAGGCGGTGTGACAAATGCGGTTAGCATCTGGTGCCCCCCCTTACCCCACAATCCTCTACAATCTCAGAGGCTATGATGGCTTGACTAGGAAAGGCCGAGTAGATATTTGCCACTTTATTAGCAAAGAACTCTGCTACTCGGTTACAGCTGTCTACCATACAGAATTCCTCTGGGACTGCTGCGGGCTTTCCGACCGAGAGAGATTTATAAATTAAAAACAGTTCCTTCGAGGAATTTTCTGCCTCCTTGATCCTAGAAAAGGATCCTTGAAAAGACATAAGAAGTGCAGAAAGAATCAAAAGAGATGCAGAAAGAGGCAAGAGAAGTGCAGAAAGAAGAAAGAGAAGGTGCAGAAAGGTGTAGACAGAGGAAGAGAGGTACAGAAGAAACAAGAGAAGTGCAGACAGAGGCAAGATAAGTGCAGAAAGAAGCAAAAGAAATAGAGAAAGAAGCAAGTGAAGTGAGGAAAGAGGTATGATATGTACACAAAGAGGCAAGAGAGTTGAAGAAAGAGACAAACGAAGTGCAGAAAGAAGCAAGAAAAGTATAAAAAGAGGAAGAAAGGCACAGAAAAAAGCATAACATGTGCAAAAAGAAGGAAGGTCAGTGCATAAAGAGTAATAGAGGTGCAGAAAAAAAGAGAGAAAGGTACAGAAAGAAGAGATTGAGGTGCAGAAACAAACAAGAGAGATGCAGAAAGAAGAAAGAGACATGCTGAAAGAAGCAAGAGAGCTGCAGAAAGAGGAAAGAGATGTGCAGATAGAGGCAAGCAAAGTACAGAAAGAGGCAAGCGAGGTGCAGAAAGAAGCAAGAGAGGGACTGAAATAGCAAGAGAAGTGTAGAAAGAGGAAGAAAAGTGCAGAATTAAGCAAGAGAAGTACAGGAAGAGGCAAACAATGAGAAAGAAAGGTACAGAAACGAGCAAGAGAAGACCAGAAAGATGCAAGAGAAGTGCATTAAGAAGCAAGAGGTGTGCAGAAAGAGGAAGAAAGGTACAGTAAGAGGCAAGAGAGGTGCGGAAAAAAGCAAGAGAGATGAAAAAAAAGGCCAGACAAGTTCAGAAAGAGGAAGAAAGGTACAGAAAGAGGCAAGAGAAATGAAGAAAGAGGGAAGAGAGGCCCGAAAGAAGCAAGAGAGGCAAAGAAAGAAGCAAGAGAGGTAGGAGGCAAGAGAAGTGCAGAAAAAGGAAAGAGGGGTTCAGATAGAGGCAAGAGAAGTTCTGACAGTGGCAATAGAAGTACAGAAAGAGTCAAGAGAAGTGCATATAGAGGTGATAGAAGAGCAGAAAAAAGGAAGAGAGGCACAGAAAGAAGCAAGAGAGGTGAAGAAAAAAAGGAAGAGAAGTACAGAAAGAAGTAAGAAAAATACAGAGAGGAGAGAGTAAATTGATACTTGTATAGCGCACTACTCACCCGCAAGGGTCTCAAGGCGCTTGTACGAATACCGCTGTGGAACCCATCCTGGCTTTCCCTGTGAGGCGTCCACTCCTGGGCAACCCCCAAGGTAGAGGCCAGGCATCCTTAGCATTGTGGGGGCCGTTGTGGAGATTAAGCATGCTATTGCCCAGAGTTGCAGAGTGGGACTCCATGATTGGAATAGGCACCGAGGCGAGAATTATCAGGTCTGTGGAATTTTGAGCCCAAGACCCGCAGAGGCGGGGAATTGAACCCTGGTCCCGGGCTAGACTTCTGCATCAGGGTCTGCCGCTCTAACCATTGAGCCACACTTCTTCACTTCTTCAGAGAGAAGAGCAAAAAGAGGAAGAAAGGTGCAAAAGAAGAAGAAAGGTGCACAAATAGAATGAAATGTGCAGAAAGAAGCAAGAGAAGTAGAGAAAGAGGCATGAGAAGCACATTAAGAAGCAAGAGAAGAGCAGAAAGAGGAAGAAAGGTACAGAAAGAGGCAAGAGAAATACAGAAAGAGGGAAGAGAGGCCAGAAAGAAGTAAGAGAGGTACAGAAAAAGCAAGAGAGGTATAGAAAAAGCAGGAGAGGTACAGAAAAAGCAAGAGAGGTACAGAAAAGGCAAGAGAGGTTCAGAAAGAAGAATAAATTTGAAGTAAGAAGCAACAGAAATGCAGAAAGGGGCAAGAGAAGTGCAGAAAAAAGAAAAAAGGTGCAGAAAGAAGAAAAGCAAGAATCCATACTAATATAATAAAGAGAGGGCCCAAACATTTGAGGCGGGTAATCTCAGGAACCACAGCACCAATCACAACACCCAATACAGTGTTGGAAAGGGCAGTTGCTGCAGAAGGACATAGGCTATGCAGACGCCCACCATATACATTTAAAGGTAAAAGAACCGTGCCAGCAGAGTAGTCCCGTGTGGGCGTGTCTGCGTTGTGCTGTGGGCGAGTGCTGGGGGTATGACAAACGCTGGAGCGTGTGGTACATTCCGCCCTTCATGCCATGTCTAATAATGTGTGCTAATCCCACCCTGCTCCCATTAAATACCCCTGCACCCCATAATCATAATCCACCCTTACTCCTTAAAATACCCCAACACCCTTAAACACTAACCCATCTTAACCCTATAAATATACCCTGTACCCCAAAACCCAAACCTATCCCTAAACCCTAAAAATACCCCTGTACCCCTGTACCCCAAAACCCAAACCTAGCCCTGAACCCTATAAATACCCCTGTACCTCAAAACCCAAACCTAGCCCTGAACCCTAAAAATACCACTGTACCCCAAAACCCAAACCTACCCCTGAACCCTAAAATACCCATGTACCCCAAAACTCAAACCTAGCCCTGAACCCTTAAAATACCCCTGTATCCCAAAACCCAAACCTAGCTCTGAACCCTAAAAATAACCCTGTACCCCAAAACCCAAACCTACCCCTGAACCCTAAAATACCCCTGTACCCCAAAAACCAAACCTAGCCCTGAACCCTAAAAATATACCCTGTACCCAAAAAACAATACCTTTCCCTAAACCCTAAAACTATCCCTGTACCCCATAACCCAAGACTATATCTGAACCCTTAAAATACCCAAACACCCAAAAACATATACCTCAGTACCCCAAAACATATACCCATACTTACCTTATCCAAACATTAAAAAAACATGCTTTTACCATTCATGCATTTACAACGAATTTCGTTGTAAATGTATGCGTGGTAAAAGCATATAAAATGTAATGCCATGTGTTATAATGGCATTGCGGGGTATGCGGAAAGAAAGTTGCGGAATAATGGGTGTTTACCCTCCCCCGGTAAGTACATTGGTGGCACAGATTCTGACGTGCGCATGTGCAGAGGGCAGATGCTATCAGCCACGAAGTCTGTGTCCGTGTTTGGGGGCAATGCCGTCCGCCAGAGCCGACCGCTGACCGCTGCTTCACAGAGACCCTCAGACATCTACGGTGAGCATCGGCGGCTTCCGGGAGCAGCTCCAAGGTGCGGCAGCGTCCCTTGTAGAAACGCCGGTGGGAACGGCGGGAACGGCTCGAGAGCAGCGGCCGTAGCGAGTTGCCCAGGAGCCGCGGGAACAGTTTTTGGCAGCTACTTGAGGGGTAAAAAACTGCGGGAACGGCTGGAATGGCCTGACGGAGGCGGGAGCCGCAGCGAGTCATCCTGTAGGTCATCTGTGAGTCTGGCCCCCCTCCGGTGAACACCTGACAAACCTGACAAACTTTCCTGCAGAAACTGTTGCCCGCATTCAGCCAGCCAGCGGAGGAGGAGCCGCCAACTGCACCGTGGAGAACAGGTGAACAGGTGGCAGCAAGGTAGGAGGCGGTGGCTGGAGGGGAGGATGAAAGCAAGCGTGGCAGTCGTTAGAGGCGGCCGCAAAGTAAGAGCCGGGGGTGGACCCAGGGAGGCTGGTTGACTAGGTCCTCCAAGCCTGCGGCCCCCCGTGTGCTCCACTTGCGTGCTCGCCGCTGGCCGATTGCCACTTGCAGTTTGCTGCCATTCTCAGCCATTTGCCATTCTCTGCCACTCTTATCACAAGCGTCAAAACCAAACAGTAGCAAATCAGCTAACAAATCAGACAAACCAGCAACAAACCAACAGCGCTACTCACCACAAATCATTACAAACTTCCTACAAAATTTAACCGAGTTAAAAAGCCAACAAGCCAACAGCTAACAAAGACAAAAGTTACAAAGAAGGCGAACATCGATTTATCAACGTAGCCTGCATACCGTGCCACCTCATTTTCAACCAAAGGGTCAATCTGCACCACCCACCTCGAAGTAGCATGAGGTCGGGGAAACTACGAGGCGAGGACGCCATAGCAGTTACATCACAGGGGAAGACAAAGAAGGTCAAGGGGGCCCCCCATGTATGACCAACGAGGTGGTGGTAGAGGTGGAGGAGGAAGTTGAAGGGACAGCCGTGAGTAGGGGTAAGAGTCCCACAAAGTCAACCCAGGAAGATCAAGGCTTTAGTACAACAGTCCCTGCTACTGACTCTGCAGACCTCGCAAAACCCCCCCAAGGCACGTCACATCATCATTAAGCTTGGATGAATGAGCCAACAGGATCAACAAGAACAGCACACCCAGCAGCCCTGTAGTGAAGAATGAGGGAAATATTTTGAGAGACGTAACACCACTCCCAGCACAAAGCAAAAGGGCATTGATCACAGACTTCCTCAAAGTTTGTCAAAGACTTTCCACGGGGAGTGGGAGCGGGAAGATACCCCCACTACATGACTCCGGCTCTAAATGTAACAGTATACAATACAACGCTTACATGGAGGGTACAAATAAGGAAGCCCCACGGTCCGCATCACCACCATACCGGCCAAGGTGTTACAGTGAATCCTGAAAAGCCTACACCATAAAGTCAAGAACGAATTCCGGGTATAAGGGGTCCGGCCCTCTCTGCTCAAACGTTTCAAAGACCCAACAAATAGCCAAAGACTCAGAGCAAGCTAAGGGGGAACCACCCTTTCAGCCACTACAAATGACCCACACACTACCGGCGCGTGCCCTAGTACACTGGGACCCGGACGCAACTGACGGCTCGGTTTTTCTAGAGCAGAGTATGCAGAGTGTACATTTAATTCAGAATACGTCCACAACTACAATTGATGAATTTCTTCCGCAGTCTCAGGTGCAATCCCGTGTTGAAAAACCGTGCCCAACGCCACAGGCTAACTCCCACAGCCCAACGTCCAGTCAGCTAATGCCAGGTTGGGGAAAAATGTACCGCTCTCATTCCACCGGACGAGTTAATGAAGACACCGATGCTATCAAAGATAGTCTGACACCGAAGCTACAGGAACTAAATTCAACAGCAATCGAGACAGTAAAACTCGAACGAAGCACACGCGAGTTATCAGCTCAATATAATCAAGGTCCTGGGAAGGAAGAGAGCACCAACAAAAGGCCAGGGAGCGACGAACTAAGCGAGCATCTTATCCAATCAGACCCCTTTGTCTACTCTGCCACATCACCTATCTCCATCCATAGACACTCTCAGGGGGAATCGTCAGAGAACAGTCAAACGGTTTCCATTTGGCCGCAACTATTAAAGACAATGGAAACCATAGGAGCCGCCATGTCATATCACGCGGACAAATTGGACTTTCAAGACGACCTGCTCAACCTCCTGGCGTTTCACGTCCAGGGGATTGAAGCAAACCTACAAGATTTAAACACCATGATTACCAAGGTTCAATTAAATAAGGATCATACTTTCTACACTTGTCACTGCGCCGACATAATAGACAAACTGGCCACAGTACCCAGTCAAATGTCCCAGATACTGGGGGCTGTTAAGGATTCGTCAAAAGACCCTCCCATGGAAACAACCACAACAACAAGTGAATCAACCGGTAATCAGCATTCTAAAGAGGGCCCCGGCAGGCTGACAAGGCTGAACAATGCTAGTAGGGGCGAAGAGAGCCTGGAATTTCAAGACCTTCTACACTCTCCGCAAGGAAAGGAAAACAGGTTGCCAGCAAGCCTAGACGAACACTACCTAGTTAACCACACAGAGGTAGCCGAGTTAATTCAGGGGCCAACTCCCAATGTTGCGCCAATCGCTAACCACATCAAACAGGCTCAACCGCTTACAAAGAGAGAACGGAAGCGACTAAGGAAAGCCAGAAATGCAAAAGCACACAACCGATGGGTCCCATTAACCTCTTCGGAAAAATCCATTAAGAATTCTGAGACCAAGGAAGCCAAACAGCACCTCAAGAGTGTTTCACCCCAAACTAGAATAACGTCAGAGCAAGGGCCCACGCCCACGGTTCACCCACCCACCAAGGCACCCTATTATTATTATTATTATTTAAAATCTTATATAGCGCGCAGCTACCCTTGGGCATCCCGGCGCTTTTCCAGACAACATCCGATGGTAATGGGGGACAGAATTAACGCATTATGCAGGAAACAAAAAGGTTTTAAGACCTTTGCGGAAACGCAGTGTGCAAGACTCAGCGCGTAGTTTTAGAGGAAGCGAGTTCCAAAGCTTTGCCGTGTTAAATGAGAATCTTCTCCCGCCCGTACGGGCCTTTTTAACTCTAGGAACTAGCAAGAGATGTTTCCTCTCAGATCGCAGCGTTCTGCTTGCTTTATATGGAATAACTAGGTTTTTTAAAATGAGGGGGCCTTTTCCTGAGAGGATCTTATGAGCAGTACAAAGTGCCTTAAAAGTCACTCTCTCCCGCACAGGGAGCCAATGCAGCGCCCTCAATGCCGGTTTCGCTGATTGCGTCCTCGGAATATCCATAAGCAGCCTTGCCGCTGCATTTTGGACCCGTTGAAGGGTCTTGAAGGTAGATTCAGGGGCGCCCAAAAAAATGACGTTACTATAATCAAGTCTAGATGTTATAAGACCCTAAATCAGCAACTTCCTCGATGTTAACGGTAGGAGAGGGAAAATTTTTCGAGCCGACCGAAGCAGGGCATAACACACTCCTGCAGTTTTCTTGGCTTGAGTACGAAATGACAAGTCTGATTCTAGCCAGACTCCAAGGCTCTTAATCGCTTCTTTGGGAGCCGGGGGATCACCCATGCATCCCGGCCAGCTGAGCAAAGGGAAAAGGGTAGTTTTACTCCCCAGCAGCAGTATTTCCGTCTTCGAGCCGTTTAACTTGAGGGAAGATTCTTCCATCCAAGTATGAACATCCGACAGGCAGGAGTTCAAGGTGTCCGGGTTGTCGGCCAGATGGGATAAGGAAACCACCAGATGCGTATTGTCAGCGTAGCTGACGATTTTGATGTCATATGGGGATACTACGTCCTCCAGGGGGGCCATGTAAACATTAAATAATGTAGGGCTCAGGGAAGAGCCCTGTGGCACTCCACACTGGAGGGGAATTGATTTGGATCTCTCACAGCCATCCCAAACCTGGTAAGTTCGTCCAGAGAGAAAAGATCTCAGCCACTGCAGGGCAACCCCAGACACCCCTACCTCAGCCAGCCGCCGAATCAACACCTGATGGCTCACGGTGTCAAACGCCGCGCTGAGGTCCAGGAGGATCACTGCCACTGACCCTCCTGAATCAAGAATACGTCTAGCTTCATCAACGACCGCCAAAAGGGCCGTGTCGGTGCCCTGACCTGGGCGAAATCCGGTCTGCGATGCCCGGAGGAGTCCATTCGACTCCAAAAAGGCTGACAGCTGCTTGTTGACCAACCGTTCAGCAATTTTGCCGAGGCCCGGCAGCAACGAGATGGGCCTAAAGTTCGACAGGTCAGTGGGATCCAGATTGGTTTTTTTTAAAAGAGCCTTCACAACAGCCGTTTTTCAAGTGGGTGGCACCACACCCTGGATAAAAGAAGCGTTCATTAAGTCCGTCACGGGAGCTACAATGGACGCTGTTACCTGTTTGAGGAACCTCATGGGAACAGGGTCCATGGGGGAACCACTTTTAACCGAAGATAAGGTTTTGGCTACCTCGCTCACTGATACTGGGCCAAAGGAGTCAAGATAGAAAGCGGTCTCTCTGACCTGAGTTCCCAAGGTCAGCTTCCCATTATCCTGAGATAGCCTGGGCTGGGGCAGGGAGTTTAGGATCTTCTCGATTTTTGTGTGGAAGAACTCAGCTAGCTCCGTGCTTTTCTGTTTGTCATGCGTAACAGCCGGCTCAGGAACTTTAAGCAGTTCTTTAACCACTTTGAAACTCTCCCTAGAAGAACTAGAGGCAGATTTGATGCGGTCTTCAAAGAATAGGGCTTTTGCATGTCGAAGGGCGGACTTATAGCCCCTCAACTTCAAAAGTAGCAATATGTCACACAATGACAAATCAGAACGCATTAAAAGTGTTCAGCATCTTTAAACCTGCAGGACAAACATCAGATTGTAAGGTACCACTTCAAGAGCCAGGAATAAACATAAACATTAACTAAAGGAATGAATTAAGCGATAATAACTCACCTAGTCAAGTCCCAGACATCAAAAGTCAAGCCATTTTGAGACTTCTAGAAAAACTACCAGGCCTGCGACACTTAAAATCGAGTGACCTTGAATCAATAGAGTTCAAACCAAACCCTCTTCAATCAGGCTCCGACTCGACGATCACAACGTGGACCAATCATACCATCACAGATCTAATCCTGTCTCATAGGGAGGTTTTTGCCGCTTGGGGCATTGAATTAAAAAAAGTGGAGCCCGCACGATATCCCAGCCCGCTGCCGAAACAAAACCCTAAAATATGCCTTTTAAAAAATGCCAAAGGACCAGATTTAAAAAGCAGTATTGAAGTGGAAGCGCAGCGACTAAGGCAAATTACAATCACTTTCTCTAACCAAGAGGCAGATATGCCCGAAAGGCCCCAACACGCTACTCAGGCACAATCCCACAGGAACGCAGCTTGAACTGACAGCAGACCAACAACGGGGGAAAAGCAGGTCTGCACGATCTGCTCATGGAACATCAACGGTTTAAATGCGAAGCTGGTGGAAGATGACTTTATTGAGTTTATAACCCAATTCAAAATACTATTGCTTCAAGAAACATGGCAGACCAAAAACTCGCCTCTAGTGGGATACAAAGAATTCTTCGTTCCAGCCCAGAAGGATGGACGTTACGGCAGGGCCAAAGGGGGCCTATCCATTTTCACATCAACAGATTTCACCTGGTCACCAACTTGCATCGACTTAGACTCTACATGGATGCAATGCATCAAAGTGGAAATTTCCCCTAACCTGGGTCTCCTGATTGTGAATCTCTATATGCATCCCGGCAGAAAACATAAAGGGAAAAGGATAAAACAACTAGTCACCACAATCAAGTCATTGAAATCAATCTACCCAAGCGAAAACATGATTATAACGGGAGATTTTAATCTGAACCTAATTCGTGGACAGGAGGGAACCCTCCCCATTCACATCGAGCCACGGCAGGGCAATCAATGCAGACAAAGTGCATTGGGAAGGAAATGTGCCTCAGAACTGGAAGCTCTTCATCTGTACACCCTAAATGGGAGAGGCCATCTGGACAGACCAGCCGCGCTAACGAGGGTCTCCAAGAACTCAGGTTCCACCTTAGATTATACCCTGGCTGACCCCGACCTATTGCATCATATTAGTGACTTCCAGATTCAGGAACGCGGAGAAAGCGATCATTTCCCACAGACCCCCATTCTGACCATCCAACCTACAAAGTCGGAGAAGGCCCTGCTTTTGTCCTTGAACACAAAAATCTTTTCACCTAAAACGGCTAAACTGGAACGAAGGAAATCTCTCTATCCTAATGGCGTCAAACATCGAGAGACATAGTTAAAACTTGGGAAAACTTCGTAATGGAGATCAACAAGAAAAACACCAATCCAACAACAGAGGACGCAAACCCATAAGAAATAGAGGTGGGGAATGGTACACACCGAAACTGCGTCAACTAAAAAGGCAAATAAACGCATTCCTCAGGGCCGAACGCAAAAAAGACCCTCAGTTATCACAATCCACGCTAAATACAATCGAATCTCTAAAAAAATAACTAAAAAGAGAGATCAATCTGGCCAAGCGAATGTACAGGGAAAAACTAGCTTGCTCCATACTCCATGCAAGCAAACTGCAGAATTCAAAAGATTTTTGGGCAAAAATAAACTTTATGCTAAATGGCAAACATCGCCAGTTTAACTCAGATATGACGGACCAGCTATGGAGTAGTCACATTGACTTATTATATAATTCAGTGCACAATTCACTCACGGATAATAACGCCGAGCGTCCTCTAGAGCTTCCCCGGTCCAGCCTGAGTACAAAGCCAGCTCCAAAAATCATTGGGAATTTACCGACATCAAAGAATACAGGAGACATGGAATTGTTCTCATTAAAGCAGGTCTCAAACACCATAAAATAATTGAGAGCAGATGGAGCGCCTGGACCAAACAGGATTCCCAACGCCTTATTTAGGAAAGACCCAACGTTTTGGGCCAGCCAACTAACTCCTTTATTTGGTCACAGTCTAAAGACCGGGAATATTCCCGAATCATGGAGAGGCAGCATTCTTCATCCAATCTACAAATCTGGGTCCCGCTCAGACCCTAACAACTATAGGCTATTAGCCTTAATAGACGTGGAGGCCAAGATCTATGCTTCCAACTTGTTGGTAGAACTGGAATCTTGGGTGAGCAGTACAGGGATAATTCCCCGGACACAACCAGGCTTTCGGCCTGGACTGGGCACCTTGACCAACTTATCTGCGTTAACCCTCCTTGTTAACAAAGCAATCTACAACTCCACCCCGCTGTACACTTGTTTCCTAGACCTAAAAGCGGCCTTTGACAAAGTGCCCAGATCCAATCTTTGGGCAAAAATGAAAGCCTGGGGCGTGCCGCCAAAGTTGGTGGGAGCCATTATTGAGCTTTATTCAGACACTTGGGTTCAAGTGAAAAAAGGAGATGGTCGACGACTGACAAGGAAATTCCATACAACCAACGGCTTAAACCAAGGCTGCGTACTGGCCCCCAGCCTCTTCAACATCTACACCGCGGACCTAGAAAGTGACCTACGTACCATTCAGGGAGATCCACCAAAATTGGCCCACTCACCTATAATAAGTCTTCAATATGCAGACGATATTGTGCTCCTCTCAAAAACCCCCATCGGTCTACAACGCTTGATCTCCAAACTGTTGCAGTACCTCTCGAACGCACAATTGACTATAAATATAGAAAAAAAAAACATCCTATGCTTCTGCGGCTCTAGAAAGAAAAAACAAAATTTCGTCTGGAAGATAAATTCTACCTCTCTAACCCAGGTAGACCAATACAAATACCTGGGAATCCTATTGGACCACCGATTAAAGTTTAAACAGCACCTGGAACAGGGGAAATCCAAAGCTAAGCAGCTTCAATTTGCTTTTAAAACTGTTCAAAAGCAACTAAACGGACATTCTACCGGCCACATCCTTAAGATTGTAGCTGTTAAATTTCTGCCATCACTAACATACGGCTCTGAATTACTGGCAACCCGGGACTCCGCAGTGTTAAATCTCGCCCAATCCAGTCTGTTAAAAAAAAAATTCTCACTCCCGCGTCATATCTCTCAAGATCAAATTCGTTTGGAGTTTGGTCTTACTAACCAGCTCCCGGCAAGACAAGGAGCACTCGCCAAATATTATTGGCGCATGAGGGATGCAGCAGACGAATCCCTGGCCCACCTTTGCTGGTCAGAAGTTGAAAAACAGGCCGGGCTACCAGACTCAACATACAAGACCTTGAGGCAAGCTCTTGAGGCATTAAAACTGGAAGAATCCTGGCTTTTGCCCATGACTTATTCCGCTTTCAAGCTGATAACCAAGAAAGCAGTTAAACAAGCATCATTACTCATGGATAAAGCAGCAGTGGCTGGCAAAAGCCACGCCTGGATCGTTTTGCCGTCATATACCTACCTAAAACCTCAGGAATATTTGAAAGAATGCTTCAGGGACCACTACAAAAGGAAACTAAGCCTTTTAAGGCTGGGCTGCTTCTCGTCCAAAGATCTCACTCCTAAATGGCTACGGTTGTGGCAAACTCCCGACTGCCGTCTCTGTGGAAACGGTGCAGAGTCTTTATTGCACCTTATATGCATATGTCCGGCACTTCAGAATCTTAGAAAAACGCTTCTTCAATCACTTCTAAGAGAAGCCCAGGTGAGAACTTGCAGGGCGGCGGTGATAAGATGCCTAAGTGGATCTTGGATAGAACTCTCATGTAAAACCATAAAATTCTTGAATCTTGCCGCCATAGAGCTGGAAAACCGGGCAGCAACCAAAGAGGTCTCTGGACAATAGGCCAGGCTTTGGCCGGCCATGGACACTTCCACTTTCTTCCCCTCCTCTCTAAACGGTCGTCTTTTTGTATCACGAGTTAAAAATAACGTGCCCCCTTTTGTTCTACCATCATTCTCCCATACTTTTTAATTTCTCTCCCTCTTATCATGAGTTAAAAATAACGTGCACCCATAATGAACTCACACCATTCCTTTTAGTCTTTTTCCTTTTAGACCTCTCCCTGTTAATTTTGCATATTTACGACATCAGTTTTTAACTTGATTTTGCGTTGCTTTTTATTTTTTTATTTTTTTATTTTTTTAAAATTTTATTGGCACACACCATACAACAATTGTCATTTGTATAAACAGAGATCACAATGCAAAATTTAACCAAAATAATTACTGTATGAAATATTATAAACAAAACGCATATACAGGTGGAGAACTTAAACAAGCCTTACAAATTATTAACCAAAGCATACACTTACTCTCTCTTTCCAGCAATATACAGGTTTCCATATTTTCAATCCTAATTTCCTTGCTCTTTTACCCTTCCTGGCATATATACCTTTTTCAAGGTTAAATATCCCCAATAGCAAAGCAATCCATTGTTTTGTTGTGGGAGGGATAGGGTCCCGCCATGCTCTAGCAATTAATAATCTATACACTGCCATCGCTAGGAATACAAATTCAGTATTGTCACCCCTATATCCCCTAACCCCTAGCATAATAACAGTTGGTGTTAGAATCTCATTTAAACCAAGAGTATGCCTCATAAATTCTTCAATACCCTTTCGTAGATTATCTAATTGGGGACAAAGTGCGAATATGTGGATACTGTCTGCCGCCGGAGCATTGCAGCGAAAACAAGTTGTCCCTGTAATCGCCCCCCACTGTGCAATGCGGTCCGGTGTATGATAAAGTTGATATAAAGTTTTAAAATGCTGCGATTTAAGAGGAGCAGAACACAGAACAGAACATCCTAACTCTAATGAATCCAAAAAGCATTGATTCTGTACCCCTAATTTCCCTGCCCATTTGTCTCCAAATTTCTCAGTATCATCTTTTTTTAATTCTGCTAAGCTAGCATAAAAGAATCGTATAGAACACTCTCCCCCCTGAGCTAGGGATTCCATAAGATTACTCTTCCGAAATCCACATTCTCCACCTTTTTTCTTACCCAAAAAACTCCTGATTTGCAAATACTTTAAAAAACTATTTCTTGTTATATCATATTTTCCCATCAAATCTGAAAATTGTAAGATATTCCCATCCAACCCCATCAGATCCCCTATTTTTTTAATACCTTTCGTATCCCAGTCTGCCATTATAGAATCAGAAAAGATCAAGGGGGGTAGTGTCCTATTCCTATACATTCTAGTGTACCTATTGTATCTTCCTAGTCCGCATTTCTTTGCTACTGCTATCCAGATGTTATATGCAGCTTTAACTGTTTTAAAACGTGTATGTTTATAGTAAAGAAAGTCGGCATGGTTTAGAAAAGCGTTTGCGGCATCTGCCCCCATTATGATAGAATATACCATTGTCGAAAAGGATCTAACATTCGAATCTAAATTACCTGCACCCAGCAAACCCTGAGTGAATTGTAGTACAGATGCCCAGTAGTATAACCTGAAGTCCGGAACCCCCCACCCTCCGCTAACCCTTGGCAACGTCATAAACTTGTAGGCCCTTCTAGTTTTCCCATATGACCATATAAATTTATTTAATATTGATTCTAGCTTATTAAACCAAATTGATTCAAACAAAAGAGGAATAGTGCGAAAGAAATAAAGGAATTTGGGGAGAATAATCATTTTTATCACATTTGTACGTCCAACTAACGTAAGGCTGGGCTGCTTCTCGTCCAAAGATCTCACTCCTAAATGGCTACGGTTGTGGCAAACTCCCGACTGCCGTCTCTGTGGCAACGGTGCAGAGTCTTTATTGCACCTTATATGCATATGTCTGGCACTTCAGAATCTTAGAAAAACGCTTCTTCAATCACTTCTAAGAGAAGCCCAGGTGAGAACTTGCAGGGCGGCGGTGATAAGATGCCTAAGTGGATCTTGGATAGAACTCTCATGTAAAACCATAAAATTCTTGAATCTCGCCGCCATAGAGCTGGAAAACCGGGCAGCAACCAAAGAGGTCTCTGGACAATAGGCCAGGCTTTGGCCGGCCATGGACACTTCCACTTTCTTCCCCTCCTCTCTAAACGGTCGTCTTTTTGTATCACGAGTTAAAAATAACGTGCCCCCTTTTGTTCTACCATCATTCTCCCATACTTTTTAATTTCTCTCCCTCTTATCATGAGTTAAAAATAACGTGCACCCATAATGAACTCACACCATTCCTTTTAGTCTTTTTCCTTTTAGACCTCTCCCTGTTAATTTTGCATATTTTACGACATCAGTTTTTAACTTGATTTTGCGTTGCTTTTTATGATGTAAATGTCGCTGCATGGTGGTAAGTCCACCCTTTTATGATTTTTTTTTTTAAATCAAATAATGTATTATTATCTGGTGGCACAATGGCCCACATCTCCAGCAACATACTCATATTTTTTTCACCACCCATTTGAAAAATGCACAGGTCTCTCTCATTGATGGCCAGCACCGACATACACTTTTAGACACACCTCCGGCCACAAGTTTTAGAATTGCGAACTTTAGAGCTGGGGAGCTACGTTTGAATCTTCTCTGCATCAGCTTAACATCCTGTGGTTCCAGGCAAATCGCTTTGTCTCCCCGTGCCTACCACAAATGAATGTGTTCTTCTGTAATGTAAATTGTGCTCATGCCACGTTGTCGAGTTCGCGCTATATAATATTGCAAGGAAAAATAAAGTAGGGAAACTCGAGTTCACACACTACTGAACGAGCACTCTTAAGTGCATCAGAAGTGCACAGTGAATCGGAGCGTTTCACAGGCCTTTCACAGATAAGAAATGCTATCTAAACGAAATCCTGCAAAACAATATACTACTGGCCGGCAGCAATTCATACCCGGACAACATCGGGAAGGGCTGCTATTAGTGCATAAAGAAGCAAGAGAAGTGCAAAAAGAGGCAAGAGATGTGCAGAAAGAGAACAAAAGGTACAGAAAGAAGCAAGAGAGGTGGAGAAAGAAGCAAGAGAAGTGATGAAAGAGGCAAGAGAGGTGGAGAAAGAGGCAAGAAATGCAGAAAGAAGCAAGCGTAGTGCAGAAAGATGCAGGAGAGGTACAGAAAGAAGCAAAAGATGTGCAGAGAGAAGAGACTGAGGTGCAGAAAGAGACAAGAGGTGCAAAAACGAGCAGGAGAAGCACAGATAGAGAAAGAAAGTGCAGATAAAAGAAAGAGAAGTACAGAAATAGTCAATAGAAGTGAAGAAAGAGGCAAAAGAAGTTCAGAAAGAAGCAAGAGAGGTAGAGAAGTATTCAAGAGAATTACAGAATGAGGATTAAAAGTGCTGAAAGAAGCAAGATATGTGCAAAAAAGGCAATAGAAGTGCAGAAAGAGGCACAAGAAGGGTAGAAAGAGGCAAAATGTATACAGAAAAATTAAGAGAAATACAGAAAGTGGCAAGTGAATTGCAGAAAGAGGAAGAAATGTGCAGAAAGAACCAAGAGAGGTACAGAAAGAAGAGAGTCAGGTGCAGAAAGAGACAAGAGAAGTGCAGAACCAAGCAAGTGAAGTGCGGAAACAGGATGAAAAGTGCAAAAAGAAGCAAGGAAAGTGCAGAAAGGGGCAATGGAACTGTAGAAAGAGGCAAGTAAAGTACAGAAAGAGGCAATAAAAGTTCAGAAAGAAGCAAGAGAATTGATAAAATAGGCAATAGAGGTGCAGAAATAAGCAAGAGAGGTGCAAAAAGAAGCAATAGAGATACAGAAAGAGGAAGAAAGGTACAGAAAGAAGCAGGAGATATGCAGAAAGAAGCAAGAGAGGAGCAAAAAGAGGCAAGAGAAGTGCAGATAGAGGCAGGAGAGGTGCCGGAAGAATCAAGAGAGCTGCAGGAAGAGCCAAGAGAGGTGCAGAAAGAAGGAAGAGTGTTGCAGAAGGAAGAAAGAGAGGTGCAGAAAGTCAAGTTAGGTGCAGAAAGAGGCAAGAGCAGTAAAGTAAGTAGCAAGAGAGGTACAGAAAGACAAGAGAGGTGCAGAAAAAAGCAAGAGAAGTACAGAAAGAGGAAGAATGATGCAGAATGAAGTAAGAGCAATGGAGGAAGGGGCTATAGAAGTGCAGAAAGAGGCAAGATAAGTGCAGAAATAGGCATAATAAGTACAGAAAGAGGCAATAGCAATAGAAGTGCATTAAGTGCCTTAAGATGCAAGAGAAGTGCAGAAAGAGGAAGAAAGGTACAGAAAGAGGCAAGAGAAATACAGAGATGCCAGAAAAAAGCAAGAGAGGTGCAGAAGGAAGTAAGAGAGGTACAGAAAAAGCAAGAGAGGTATAGAAAAAGCAGGAGAGGTACAGAAAAAGCAAGAGAGGTACAGAAAAGGCAAAAGAGGTTCAGAAAGAAGAAGAAATGTGAAGTAGGAAGCAACAGAAATGTGGAAAGGGGCCAGAGAAGTGCAGAAAGAAGAAAAAGAGGTGCAGAAAGAAGCAAGAGAGTTACAGAAAGAAGAAAAGCAAGAATGGTGCATAAAGAAGCAAGAGAAGTGCAGAAATAGGCAAGAGATGTGCAGAAAGAGAATGAAAGGGACAGAAAGAAGCAAGAGAGGTGGAGAAAGAAGCAAGAGAAGTGATGAAAGAGGCAAGAGAGGTGGAGAAAGAGGCAAGAAATGCAGAAAGAAGCAAGCGTAGTGCAGAAAGATGCAGGAGAGGTACAGAAAGAAGCAAAAGATGTGCAGAGAGAAGAGACTGAGGTGCAGAAAGAGACAAGAGGTGCAAAAACGAGCAGGAGAAGCACAGATAGAGAAAGAAAGTGCAGATAAAAGAAAGAGAAGTACAGAAATAGTCAATAGAAGTGCAGAAAGAGGCAAAAGAAGTTCAGAAAGAAGCAAGAGAGGTAGAGAAGTATTCAAGAGAATTACAGAATGAGGATTAAAAGTGCTGAAAGAAGCAAGATATGTGCAAAAAAGGCAATAGAAGTGCAGAAAGAGGCACAAGAAGGGTAGAAAGAGGCAAAATGTATACAGAAAAATTAAGAGAAATACAGAAAGTGGCAAGTGAATTGCAGAAAGAGGAAGAAATGTGCAGAAAGAACCAAGAGAGGTACAGAAAGAAGAGAGTCAGGTGCAGAAAGAGACAAGAGAAGTGCAGAACCAAGCAAGTGAAGTGCGGAAACAGGATGAAAAGTGCAAAAAGAAGCAAGGAAAGTGCAGAAAGGGGCAATGGAACTGTAGAAAGAGGCAAGTAAAGTACGGAAAGAGGCAATAAAAGTTCAGAAAGAAGCAAGAGAATTGATAAAATAGGCAATAGAGGTGCAGAAATAAGCAAGAGAGGTGCAAAAAGAAGCAATAGAGATACAGAAAGAGGAAGAAAGGTACAGAAAGAAGCAGGAGATATGCAGAAAGAAGCAAGAGAGGAGCAAAAAGAGGCAAGAGAAGTGCAGATAGAGGCAGGAGAGGTGCCGGAAGAATCAAGAGAGCTGCAGGAAGAGCCAAGAGAGGTGCAGAAAGAAGGAAGAGTGTTGCAGAAGGAAGAAAGAGAGGTGCAGAAAGTCAAGTTAGGTGCAGAAAGAGGCAAGAGCAGTAAAGTAAGTAGCAAGAGAGGTACAGAAAGACAAGAGAGGTGCAGAAAAAAGCAAGAGAAGTACAGAAAGAGGAAGAATGATGCAGAATGAAGTAAGAGCAATGGAGGAAGGGGCTATAGAAGTGCAGAAAGAGGCAAGATAAGTGCAGAAATAGGCATAATAAGTACAGAAAGAGGCAATAGCAATAGAAGTGCATTAAGTGCCTTAAGATGCAAGAGAAGTGCAGAAAGAGGAAGAAAGGTACAGAAAGAGGCAAGAGAAATACAGAGATGCCAGAAAAAAGCAAGAGAGGTGCAGAAGGAAGTAAGAGAGGTACAGAAAAAGCAAGAGAGGTATAGAAAAAGCAGGAGAGGTACAGAAAAAGCAAGAGAGGTACAGAAAAGGCAAAAGAGGTTCAGAAAGAAGAAGAAATGTGAAGTAGGAAGCAACAGAAATGTGGAAAGGGGCAAGAGAAGTGCAGAAAGAAGAAAAAGAGGTGCAGAAAGAAGCAAGTGAGTTACAGAAAGAAGAAAAGCAAGAATGGTGCATAAAGAAGCAAGAGAAGTGCAGAAAGAGGCAAGAGATGTGCAGAAAGAGAATGAAAGGTACAGAAAGAAGCATGAGAGGTAGGGAAAGAAGCAAGATAAGTGATGAAAGAGGCAAGAGAGGTGGGAAAAGAGGCAAGAGAGGCACAGAAAGAGGCTAAAGAAGTGCAGAAAGAAGAAAAAATTTGCAAAAAGAGGCAAGAAATGCAGAAAGAAGCAAGCGAAGTGCAGAAAGATGCAGGATAGGTACACAAAGAAGCAAAAGATGTGCAGAGAGAAGAGACTGAGGTGCAGAAAGAGAAGAGAGGTGCACAAACAAGTAGGAAAAGTGCAGATAGAGAAAGAAAGTGCAGAAAAACGAAAGAGAAGTACAGAAAGAGTCAATAGAAGTGAAGAAAGAGGTAATAGAAGTGCAGAAAAAGGCAAAAGAAGTTCAGAAAGAAGCAAGAGAGGTGGAGAAGTAAGCAAGAGAATTACAGAATGAGGAATAAAAGTACTGAAAGAAGCAAGATATGTGCAAAAAAGGCAATAGAAGTGCAGAAAGAGGCAGAAGAAGGGTAGATAGAGGCAAAATGTATACAGAAAAAGTAAGAGAAATACAGAAGGTGGCAAGGGAAGTGCAGAAAAGGAGGAAATGTGCAGAAAGAACCAAGAGAGGTACAGAAAGAAGAGAGTGAGGTGTGTGGTACTGAAAATTCTGAACCTGTGTTTTAAATATCATGATTCTGTTATGAATTTGGTATCAGCGAACCGCAAATGACGAATGCGGTATGCACGAGTGTTTTCGTCATGTTACCCCAATGAATTCACTGTGTATTTGAAGGTTTTGTTTCGAACCCTTGGGTTCCATCTTGTGCATAGCAGCCATGTTGTGGATTGCCCTTACAGTAGGTCCTCACCGTGGCAGAACAAGTATTTAAGGATATAACCTTAGCATGGGTTTGTGCTGACTCCTGCATGACCTGGGCGAGCTGAGTCCACTGCCCCAAGCCAAACCTGTTCGGACAGTTCCTTTCCCAGTGGCCGAATGAGATTAGCATCCAGGTGCACATGTCGTAAACCTTTTCATCGCATACAAACTATGTCTAATCTTACACACACCTGCCTCTGTTTCTTTCTTTATGACTTGCTTTACGAGGAGGAGGTGCCCGTTTTTTTTAGGGGTCCGTCGATATCTGATGGAAAAACCAGGCCTTGCCAGCTAGTTAATTATGGGCTGAGCAAAATGAAATATGGACTTGTCATCATGACTCTGCTTTTTCTTTGTAGTAAAAATATGTGAATCGTCAACTGTAAAATAAAGAATGTTTGCCTAGAGCATAATAAATGGTATAAAAGGTCTGTGCCGAGACCATTCAGCAGGCTACCTCATTCAGTTGCTTTAGGTGTGACTGGGCGACGTAGCCTCACAATTAATTGTAATAAAGATGTCTTTTCATATTTCAGATTCTCTGTTGATTTCTTTGCTGCTTTTGAATGGACTACTTATTGGTAAGACCCCTGAGAAGGAGTTTGTGGATTTTTAGGTACTTCAGTTGGCGCAACCAACGATGGTCCTCATCAAGAAGTGACTATCTGGAGGAGTAATCTTGTCAGAGGACAGAAATCTACTGGGGAAGGCAAGACAGAACTCTACTAAAAGAGGTACTCTGTGCACAGAGGTTCTGGGGGATTCTTTGTCTCTGCGGCCCAGTATATTTTTGATTTTTCTGACTTAAACTCTCCAAAAGATGTCACTCCTGACTGAGGAACCTTTTTGGCGTAAGTTTTTTAAAAAAAAGAGACTGTTAGTGCAGTTAGAACTTTGCAGTTAGAATTTGGACAAGGTTTGTATAGGTTTGTATATGTAAATTGCAATTTGTGTAGGCAGGTAATGAAGGGAATATTTTCTCCATCTGCTTTAGTTGAGGTATAAGTGGGTCGCTCCCAGTCCTTTGTTCTTTGGTTCTGTGGTTCTTTGCTTAGTTTGTTTTGGTCCTTAGTTCTATTTGAAGATTGCAATTTTCAATAACCAAGGGTCTTGTATATTTACGAGTGTATCGATAGAGATAGCCCCTTGAAGTTTGAAGCTAGATTAGTGAGCTATAAGATGCCTGATATTAGCAAATTTGAAGATTTGTGTTGGCCAACTTCGTATACGTTTGGATTAGCCGGCTTCCCCTAAAGGGAATATCTAAATAGTTTAGATTTACAAACATATTTCTTCCTTGGTGATTTTGTATCCCCAGGGAATTAAAATATGACATAATACAAAACAAGGATCCTTTGTTCTGTGCAATTTTATGAATGGAGATATGCAGAACGATTTCTGTTTATGTCTGAAATGAGCTCAATGTGTGTGTGTGGGTCACATTCAATAGATGTAAATAAGGCCCAAAAAAAACGAAATTCTCTATTTTTGCAAAAATAAATAAATTTGCAGCATTTTCCTTAGATGCATTGTATTAGATGTTCACAGGCAAACCTTTCAGCTGCAGTGTATTTGATAGGAATGTTCATTCAGCCAGCACTGTTTCCAGTTAAACACGGGTGGAATTTTGCATAACCGTCTTTTTCAATAAATGTGGCGCAAAAATGTGACGCAGGAATGTGATGCGTTTTAAGCTAGGCATATGCGCTTAGGTTTGTGAGTTAATGCATCTAAATGATAGGCAAGGGATGCAGCGGGCTCTTATATGTAGAACAATCACAAAAAGGAATAATTGGTTTTATTAGAAGAAAAAAGTATTAATTATGAAAAATAATTATTAAAAATAAGTGCTACAAAAATCGTTTTTTAATATTTATAAAGCTTAACACTCATACTATGACCTCCTAGCATTAAAATTTGATTTAAGTTATGTTGCATCACTAAAATGACAAGCATTCGTGTGTATAATTTCCCCTTGGCATAGGCGCAAGCAAGCTCATTTTTATAAAGTATAAGTTATTATTTTCAAATGCCTGACTCATGGGTTATGTAATAGACATTCTAGTAATGCATATTATGCAAGAAAATTGTAGGATATTCATTTTTTAAT
The DNA here is from genome assembly GCF_964263255.1 of Lissotriton vulgaris. Classification (NCBI taxonomy): domain Eukaryota; kingdom Metazoa; phylum Chordata; class Amphibia; order Caudata; family Salamandridae; genus Lissotriton; species Lissotriton vulgaris. The sequence continues at coordinate 714,719 of NW_028251014.1, read as the reverse complement.
ACCCAAAATATGAAAGTCGATTTTGAGTAAAAGCACTGTTTAAACTGCATTTTGCTACTTTTTAAAGTATCTCAGGCTTAAGCAAATGCATACATTTGGGTTTTTGATATATATATATTTGCAGGTTGTGCCTTCGTATGATTCAATGGGTTAATGTGCCAGTACACAGGCTTGTTTTAATATCAGGGTTGAAGGCTCTAGCTTCAGCTAGGCCTACGGAAAAGTTTGTTCATTTAAGACTGATGAAGTGTGTACCATAGGATTGCAACAAGCATTTACTCTAAAAAAAACTGGTCTGGGTGTCATTAGGTTTTGAGAATTATTGACAGTAAATGTAGTTTAATGATCTGGGAATAGAGATAATTTTAGCGCCTAAATAAAAAAGAGAAATTATTTTTCAAAATAGAGTGAATTATTGCAGGTTAGAGCCTTCTGGCTTTGACAGCTGCAGTGGGGCAGAAGCTGAGGGCTGAGAGAATTGCAGAGGCTGGCTCAAGTCGCGCTGCTGAGATGTTATCTTTTAGTTTCCCTGTAAATAATGGAGAAGGCCGTCATGTTGACATTTGTGACCTCTTAATTAGGACTTTGCCTCCGAGGAATGCAGAATGACCTTGCTGAACGAGCCTCTAAGGGTGGGGTTTCTGGTTTCTCCGTGAGAACATCAATAAAATGAAAGAACTTAATTTAAAAGGGAAAATAAAAAGGGGTTTCTTTGGAAGTTCCAAACGTCGTGTTAAATGCTCTGCAGAACTGATACATTTGTGTCTCCACGCTAAGAAAAATAATGTTTGCTAGTTGCGTTTATTTGACAGAAAACGAAGTGTTGCATTAAGTCTTAGATAAAAAAATAAGATGCAGCCCTTTTCCAAAATTTTGAAGGCTACAGGCTACAGGCCTAACTAAAAACGATTTGCTAATTAGGAAGTATTTTTCAGTGGAAATTATAGGTTCCAAATTAATATGGAGTGTCAGTATAACCATTTCTTTTAGAACGGTAAAAATAAGGTGGCTTGATGTTGCTAGGTGAACTGACAAGAGAGTAACAGTTAAGTAATGAAAATTTATTTTTGTGTATGTTAAAATGTGTCTTTTTTTGTGTGTTGTGCATTTTTCTGCTTCTGCCTACAGATTATTCATGGATTGTTCTAAGGCTGACAAGACACGTGAGTTTGGTTAATTTGAAAGGAGATGTGTTTTTGCGTAATTTCTTTGAAAAAAAAAATGTTCATGTTTTCGTTTGTGTATTTGGCCCTGTCGTGAAATATTTTAGTTGGTCCTGTATGTTAGAAGAGAGACAGCAAAGTTATATCTGACAGCAGACTCACACTGCCTGGTGATCTACTGTCAAAAGTAGGGTAGGGATTTTAGACCTGACAAATTTAGACAGGCCCAAATATTGGGTTTTGGGCTGCAGGTTTACAGTGCATAAAGTACATGTGCCATGTTGCTGTGTGTCACCGCTTGTCCACATATGCTATTGTTTTGTCTGTGCTGCTTGATATACAGCAAGTATATCTGATGGCTTGACATGTGGAATATTTTGTGTATGTTTTGTTTTATGTTGTTACTATTACAAGTTCCCCTGTGTTGTGAAGGGATCCGTATGACGATACGTATCGTTGCACAACAGTTGGATGGATTTGGTATAATGATAAATTTCACAGATATGGTTTTCATACTGTGAGGAAGACAGGCAGCACTTTTACCAGTGCATGCCTAAATTTGGCTATAATGATATTGAAGAAAACTAAAAAGATATACAGGTTCAAAGTGTGTCACCTGATGTTAGTCACTTACTGCACATTCCCTTAAAGGAACAGGCAGCCCTAAAATTATGTATCCTGATTGGACGTAAGGATAAAATTATAGATCTGTGACTTATGTACATGGTGACCTAATTTCTATATTGCATTATTTAATCATGTTCTGTTTCCCAAATAGCATATGGCTTTGTCCCTTGAAAGGAAACCAGGTTTCATTTTCTCCCTGAAGAGAGAACAGGAACATTATCTAAGATTACCGTATAGGGTGTAGTTGCCAGCGGTAGAGTTAAAATTTGTGTAACTTTGGTCTTTTGTGTATCCCCCGTACTCTTGGTGCTGTGTCACATGCCTGAGGCACCCAAGCAAACTCTTGTTCTTCCTATAGATTTTTCTTTTGTTTCTTCCCCCCCTGACCGATGTCGCATCATGCTTAGTTATTGGGGATTTTTAGTTGTGTCCTAGTTCCATTTCCCTTTTCCATATTCCTTTCACCAGTCAGCCCATTTAATATTATGGGTGTATTGTTTGTGTTCACATTTCTAGACTATAGTGATGTATCAGGGACCCCCCATGTTATGTATAATTCCCTTTTGTATGACCAGACCGGTTTCCAAGAATTTCCTTAGGCCTACTTCAATGTTTTTTTCAGACTGACTGTCGGGGTAGTGATAGGCTGGTTAACTGACCCAATATTATAGTAAGACAAGTTTTCCATCTCAATAGGAGATATCTTAAGTTTACCTTTTGAACATGACGAATTTTCAATGTCTATTTTAATTTTTCAGTTCTCTTGTGTTCCTGCTGCTTTAATTTTTGGTGGGATCAGATGTGTTCTAAATTATGCAAATACCGGGACTCTCTAGTGCTTGTCCTTTTGTCTGCACATTTGATCATTAGCCTTTGTATTGCATAGTGCACTTAATGCACATTTTCAAAGGGACTTTTCTTCATGTCCTTGATAATCTGTATCATGTTAATTCTCTATTTGAGATGTTCTAGATAAGGAATTTAGGAACACCTAGGCTTAATCATTGAGGAAAATATGTAATTACCCCATTAGACAATGCCACTGTGTGAGGACATCCATTTAGATTCCCATGGCATATTGCCACTCCCTTGCAGATTGCAGGCCACCTGCTTGCAGTCCCCTTGTTAAAACCCATGAACTGTTTTTTGTGCTTGATTTGAACGAAACTAACAATTGTGTAACATTTCTTATATCACTAGGTTCTGCAGGATCTTCCAGAGTCAAAGGAAGAGTGATACCCTGCAGACCTGTGATCGAGACTAAGCCCACTCCCCATCAGTGACAGCTACAGATGAATGACAGATTTCTTGGCTCTACAATTCCTGCAACCAGAAAGTCGCGAGGCTGGACAGCGATCATCAGCGTGCCGTCAATGGTACCTCCCAAGCAAGGCGTTTGCTTCATCGGAAGGCGTTGCAGAAAAAAAGAGGAGCTGGTTCCTTGTTTCCCACAGAATGAGAGCTTCTGTTTGTTTGAGCTTTCTACCTGGTATGTGCTGGAAACCTCTGACAGCGTACAGTCCCTTGAGCCCTTGGCCTGAGTTTTGGCCAGACACACACCTCTTTTGCTTTGCTCCAGCGGAAAGGCAGTGCACCCAAGGATCCACGTTTGGAAAAAGGCACTACATTCTGGTGCCCATGAGAGAGCAGCTTGAGCGTCCTCTGACACTAAATAATGAGTGTTGGAGTCTGAAAGTGCTGCTGATCTTGAGAGGTTGTTCCTCAGTAGTGCTTGGATATGCACAAGATGTTTTGTGCCCTTGATCAATGAAGAGCACATCATTTGTAGTGTCTGCCACAAAGAAGAGACACTGGTGCATTGTTTTGAGACATTGAGACTTTCGAGTGAGCTGTGGGTGTTTGCCAGGAGGGCACTGCCACTAAGCAGTACTTTTTCTCATGAAAAGGCCTGAAATCGAGAGGCCCAATGCGGAAGAAGACAATGGAAGCGGATTTGATGGGCAATAGAAGCCTTCCAAAGAGGCTTATAACGGACTTTGGGCACAGTTGCAAATATAGACTGAGTGATTGCCTATGTAAGGGCAAAAGGATGGTCTGTGGTACTGAAAATTCTGAACCTGTGTTTTAAATATCATGATTCTGTTATGAATTTGGTAGCAGCGAACCGCAAATGACGAATGCGGTATGCACGAGTGTTTTCCTCATGTTACACCAATGGATTCACTGTGTATTTGAAGGTTTTGTTTCGAACCCTTGGGTTCCATCTTGTGCATAGCAGCCATGTTGTGGATTGCCCTTACAGTAGGCCCTCACCGTGGCAGAACAAGTATTTAAGGACATAACCTTAGCATGGGTTTGTGCTGACTCCTGCATGACCTGGGCGAGCTGAGACAACTGCCCCAAGCCAAACCTGTTCGGACAGTTCCTTTCCCAGTGGCCGAATGAGATTAGCATCCAGGTGCACATGTCGTAAACCTTTTCATCACATACGAACTATGTCTAATCTTACACACACCTGTCTCTGTTTCTTTCTTTATGACTTGCTTTACGAGGAGGAGGTGCCCGTTTTTATTAGGGGTCCGTCGATATCTGATGGAAAAACCAGGCCTTGCCGGATAGTTAATTATGGGCTGAGCAAAATGAAATATGGACTTGTCATCATGACTCTGCTTTTTCTTTGTAGTAAAAATATGTGAATCGTCAACTGTAAAATAAAGAATGTTTGCCTAGAGCATAATAAATGGTATAAAAGGTCTGTGCCGAGACCATTCAGCAGGCTACCTCATTCAGTTGCTTTAGGTGTGACTGGGCGACGTAGCCTCACAATTAATTGTAATAAAGATGTCTTTTCATATTTCAGATTCTCTGTTGATTTCTTTGCTGCTTTTGAATGGACTATTATTGGTAAGAACCCTGAGAAGGAGTTTGTGGATTTTTAGGTACTTCAGGTGCAGAAAGAGACAAGAGAAGTGCAGAACCAAGCATGTGAAGTACAGAAACAGGATAAAAGTACAAAAAGAAGCAAGGGAAGAGCAGAAAGGGGCAATGGAACTGTTGAAAGAGGCAAGTGAAGTACTTGAAGAGGCAATAGAAGTTCAGAAAGAAGCAAGAGAATTGATAAAATAGGCAATAGATGTGCAGACAGAAGCAAGAGAGGTGCAAAAAGAAGCAATAGAGATATAGAAAGAGGAAGAAAGGTACAGAAAGAAGCAGGAGATACGCAGAAAGAAGCAAGAGAGGAGCAGAAAGAGGCACGAGAAGTGCAGAACGAGGCAGGAGAGGTGCCAAAAGAATCAAGAGAGCTGCAGGAAGAGGCAAGAGAGGTGCAGAAAGAAGGAAGAGAGTTGCAGAAGGAAGAAAGATAGGTTTAGAAAGTCAAGTTAGGTGCAGAAAGAGGCAGAAGAAGTAAATAAAAAAGCAAGAGAGGTACAGAAAGAGGAAGAATGATGCAGAATAAAGTAAGAACAATGGAGGAAGGGGCTATAGAAGTGCAGAAAGAGGCACGATAAGTGCAGAAATAGGCTTAATAAGTACAGGAAGAGGCAACAGCATTGAAGAAAGAGGCAAGAGAGGTGCAGAAAGAAAGAACAGACGTGCATATAGAAAGAGGCAAGAGATGTATAGAAAGAGAAAGAAAGGTACAGAAAGAGGGAAGAGAAGTGCAGAAAAAAGCAAGAGGGGTGCAGAAAGAAGCAAGAGGGGTGCAGAAAGAAGCAAGAGTGGTGCAGAAAGATAGAAGAGAAGTGCAGAAAGAAGCAAGAGAAGTACAGAAAGAGGCAATGGAAGTGGAGATAGAGGAAGAATAGGTGCATATAGATGCAAGAGGGGTACAGAAAGAAGCAAGAGTAGTTATAAAAGAAGCAAGAGAGGTGCAGAAAGAAGCAAGAGAGGTGCATAAAGAGGAAGAAAGGTACATAAAAGAGGGAGAGCTGCCGAAAGAGACAAGAGAAGTACAGAAAGAGGAAGAATGGAGCAGAAAAAAAGCAAGAGAGGTGCAGAAAGAAGCAAGAGAAGTGCAGAAAGAGAAAAAAGAAGTACAGAAAGAGGCAAGAGATATGCAGAAAGATTTAATAGAGGTGCAGCAAGGGACAAAAGAAATACAGAAAGAAGCAAGAGAATTGCATGAAGAGGAAGAAAGGTGTAGATAGAGGAAGAAAGAAGCAAGAGATGTACAGAAAGAAGCAAGAGAAGTGATGAATGAGGCAAGAGAGGTACAGAAAGAAGCAAGTGAGGTACAAAAAGAGTCAAGAGAGGGGCAGAAATAAGAGAGGTACAGAAAGAAGCAAGTGAGGTACAAAAGGAAGCAAGAGAGGTGCAGAAAGAAATGAGAGGTTTAGAAAAAGGCAAGAGAAATGCAGAAATAAGCAGGAAGATTGCAAAAAGAAGCAAGTGAGGTGTAGAATGAAGCAAGTTATGTGCAGAAAGATGCAAGATAATTGCATAAACAAGCAAGAGAGGTACAGAAAGAGTCAAAGGAAGTGCAGAAAGAGGAAGAAAGGTGCCACAAGAGGAAGAAAAGTATAGAAAGAGGAAGAAATGCACAGAAAGAAGCAAAAGAGGTGCAGAAAGAAGCAAGAGAGTTGCAGAAAGAAGAGACTGAGGTGCAGGAAGGAGCAAGTGAGGTGGAGAAAGAGACAAGAGGGGTACAGAAAAAAGCAAGAGAAGTACAGAAAGAGGAAGAATGGTGCAGAATGAAGCAAGAGAAGTTAATTAAGAGACATTGGAAGTGCAAAGTGGCAAGAGAAGTGCAGAAAGTGGCAACACAAGTGCAGAAAGAATCAAGAGAATTGATACAAGTGGCAAGAGAGATGCAGAAAGAAGTATGAGAGGTGCAGAAAGAAGCAAGAGAGGGGCAGAAAAAGCAACAGAAATGCTGAAAGATGCAGAAGGGGTGCAGAAAGAGGCAAGAGGGGTAGAGAAAGAGACAAAAGAAGTGCAGGAAGAAGCAAAAGAGGTACAGGAAGAGTCAAGAGAATTGCAGAAAGAAGTAAGTGAATAGCAGAAAGAGGATGAAAGGTACAAAATGATGCATAAAGAAGAAGATAGGTGCAGAAAGAAACAAGAGAAGTGCAGAAAGAAGCAAGAGAGGTGTAGAAAGAGAAAAGAGATGTACAGAAAAGTAAGAGAGGTGCCGAAAGAGGAGGAAATGTACAGAAAGAGCAAGAGGTAGAAAGGCGCAGAAAGAAGCAAGTGGAGCACAGAAAGAAGGAAGAGAAGTGATAAAAGAGGAAAAAGAGGTGCAGGAAGAGACAAACGAAGTGCAGAAATAACTAAAAGAGGTTCAGAAAAAGGCAAGAGGAGTGCAGAAAGAAGTAGGAGAACAACAGAAAGAGGATGAAAGGTGCAAAAAGGTGCAGAAAGAAGAAGAGAGGCACAGAAAGAAACAAGAGAAGTGCAGACGGGCAAGATATTATCAGGAAGAAACAAGAGGAGTGCAGAAAGAAGCAAGTGAGGTGAGGAAAGAGGTATGATAGGTGCATTAAGAGGTAAGATAATTGCAGAAAGAGACAAGGGAAGTGCAGAAATAAGCAAAGGAAGTGCAGAAAGATGCAGGAGAGGTACAGAAAAAAGCAAACGATGTGCAGAGAGAAGAGACTGAGGTGCAGAAAGAGACAAGAGGTGCAAAAACGAGCAGGAGAAGTATAGATAGAGAAAGAAAGTGCAGAAAAAAGAAAGAGAAGTAAAGAAATAGTCAATAGAAGTGCAGAAAGAGGTAATAGAAGTGCAGAAAGAGGCAAAAGAAGTTCAGAAAGAAGCAAGAGAGGCAGAGAAGTAAGCAAGAGAATTACAGAATGAGGAATAAAAGTGCTGAAAGAAGCAAGATATGTGCAAAAAGGCAATCGAAGTGCAGGAAGAGGCACAAGAACGGTAGAAAGAGGCAAAATGTATTCAAAAAAAGTAAGAGAAATACAGAAAGTGGCAAGAGAAGTGCAGAAAGAGGAAGAAATGTGCAGAAAGAACCAAGAGAGGTACAGAAAGAAGAGAGTGAGGTACAGAAAGAAGAGAGTGAGGTGCAGAAAGAGACAAGAGAAGTGCAGAACCAAGCAAGTGAAGTGCGGAAACAGGATGAAAAGTGCAAAAAGAAGCAAGGAAAGTGCAGAAAGGGGCAATGGAACTGTTGAAAGAGGCAAGTCAAATACTGAAAGAGGCAATAGAAGTTCAGAAATAAGCAAGAGAATTGATAAAATAGGCAATAGAGGTGCAGAAGGAAGCAAGAGAGGTGCAAAAAGAAGCAATAGAGATACAGAAAGAGGAAGAAAGGTACAGAAAGAAGGAGGAGATATGCAGAAAGAAGCAAGAGAGGAGCAGAAAGAGGCAAGAGAAGTGCAGATAGAGGCAGGAGAGGTGCCGAAAGAATCAAGAGAGCTGCAGGAAGAGGCCATAGAGGTGCAGAAAGAAGGAAGAGTGTTGCAGAAGGAAGAAAGAGAGGTGCAGAAAGTCAAGTTAGGTGCAGAACGAGGCAAGAGAAGTAAAGAAAGTAGCAAGAGAGGTACAGAAAGACAAGAGAGGAGCAGAAAAAAGCAAGAGAAGTACATAAAGAGGAAGAATGATGCAGGATTAAGTAAGAGCAATGGAGGAAGGGGCTATAGAAGTGCAAAAAGAGGCAAGATAAGTGCAGAAATAGGCATAATACGTACAGAAAGAGGCAATAGCAAGAACATTGCATTAAGAAGCAAGAGAAGTGCAGAAAGAGGAAGAAAGGTACAAAAAGAGGCAAGAGAAATACAGAAAGAGGGAAGAGAGGCAGAGAGGTGCAGAAAAAAAGTAAGAGAGGTACAGAAAAAGCAAGAGAGTTATAGAAAAAGCAGCAGAGGTACAGAAAAAGTAAGAGAGGTACAGAAAAGGCAAAAGAGGTTCAGAAAGAAGAAGAAATGTGAAGTAAGAAGCAACAGAAATGTGGAAAGGGGCCAGAGAAGTGCAGAAAGAAGAAAAAGAGGTGCAGAAAGAAGCAAGAGAGTTACAGAAAGAAGAAAAGCAAGAATGGTGCATAAAGAAGCAAGAGAAGTGCAGAAATAGGCAAGAGATGTGCAGAAAGAGAATGAAAGGGACAGAAAGAATCAAGAGAGGTAGGGAAAGAAGCAAGAGAAGTGATGAAAGAGGCAAGAGAGGTGCGGAAAGAGGCAAGAGAGGCACAGAAAAAGGCTAAAGAAGTGCAGAAAGAAGAAAAAATTTGCAAAAAGAGGCAAGAAATGCAGAAAGAAGCAAGCGATGTGCAGAAAGATGCAGGAGAGGTACAGAAAGAAGCAAAAGATGTGCAGAGAGAAGAGACTGAGGTACAGAAAGAGACGAGAGGTGCACAAACGAGCAGGAAAAGTGCAGATAGAGAAAGAAAGTGCAGAAAAACGATAGAGAAGTACAGAAAGAGTCAATAGAAGTGCAGAAATAGGTAATAGAAGCGCATAAAGAGGCAAAAGAAGTTCAGAAAGAAGCAAGAGAGGTAGAGAAGTAAGCAAGAGAATTACAGAATGAGGAATAAAAGTGCTGAAAGAAGCAAGATATGTGCAAAAAAGGTAATAGAAGTGCCAAAAGAGGCAGAAGAAGGGTAGAAAGAGGCAAAACATATACAGAAAAAGTAAGAGAAATAAAGAAAGAGGCAAGGGAAGTGCAGAAAGAGGAATAAATGTGCATAAAAGAGGGAGAGATGCCGAAAGAGACAAGAGAAGTACAGAAAGAGGAAGAATGGAGCAGAAAGAAGCAAGAGAGGTGCAGAAAGAAGCAATAGAGGTGCATAAAGAGGAAGAAATGTGCATAAAGAAGCAAGAGAGGTACAGAAAGAGTCAAAGGAAGTGCATAAAGAGGAAGAAAGGTGCCACAAGAGGAAGAAAAGTATAGAAAGAGGAAGAAATGCACAGAAAGAAGTAAAAGAGGTGCAGAAAGAAGCAGGAGAGTTGCAGAAAGAAGAGACTGAGGTGCAGGAAGGAGCAAGTGAGGTGGAGAAAGAGACAAGAGGGGTACAGAAAAAGCAAGAGAAGTACAGAAAGAGAAAGAATGGTGCAGAAAGAAGCAAGAGAAGTAAAGGAAGAGACATTAGAAGTGCAAAGAGGCAAGAGAATTACAGAAAGTGGCAACAAAAGTGCAGAAAGAATCAAGAGAATTGGCAAGAGAGATGCAGAAAGAAGTATGAGAGGTGCAGAAAGAAGCAAGGGTGGTACAGAAATAGGAATAAAGGTACAGAGAGAAGCAAGAAGAGTGCAGAAAGAAGCAAGAGAGGTTGGGAAAGAGGAAGAAATATGCAGAAACAACAGAAATGCAGACAGAGGTAAGAAAAGTGCTGAAAGAAGAAAGAGAGGTGCAGAAAGAAGCAAGCGAAGTACAGAAATAAGGAAAAGAGTTGCAGAAAGAGGAAAGAGACATGCAAGAAGAGGAAGAAATATACAGAAAGACACAAGAGAGGTGCAGAAAGAAGCAAAATAATTAATGATGAGATGAGAAAAGTGCTGAAGGAAGAAAGATAGGTGCAGAGAGAAACAAGAGAGGTGCAGAAAGAAGCAGGAGAATTCAGAAAGAGGAATAAAGAAACAGAAGGAGCCAATATAGGTGCAGAAAGAGGCGAGAGAGTGCAGAAAAAGACAAAAGAAACGCAGAAAGAAGCAAGAGAAGTGCAGAAACAGGAAAAAAGGTACCAAAAGAGACAGGCACAAAGAGGAAGAAAGGTATAGAAAGGGGGACAAGAGGTACAGAAAGAAGCAAGAGCGATGTAGAAAAAGAAGCCATGGAAGTGCAAAAAGAGGAAGAAAGGTACAGAACGAAGCAAGAGAACTGCAGAAAGAGGCAAGAGAGGCTCAAAAGAAGCATGAGAGGTTCTGAAAGTAGCAAGAGAAGTTCAGAATGAGAAAGAAATGTGTAGAAAAAAGCAACAGAAATACAGAAAGAGACAAGAGAGGTACAGAAAACAGCAAGAGAGGAACAGAAAGAGACAAAAGAAGTGCAGAAAGAAGCGAAAGAGGTGCTGAAATCGGCCAGAGAAGTACAGAAAGAAGGAAGAGAACAGCAGAAAGAAGAAACTGGGGTGCAGAAAGAAGCAATAGAGATGCAAAATGATGCAAGAGGGGTGCAGAAGGAAGTAAGAGAAGTGCAGATAGAAACAAGAGTTGTACAGAAAGAAGGAAGTGAGGTGCAAAAAGAAGCAACTGTGCTGCAAAAAGAGGCAAGACAAGTGCAGAAAGAAGCAACAGAAGTGCAGAAAGAGGAAAAAGGTTGCAAAAAGAGCAATAAAGGTGTAGAAAGAGGAAGAAAGGAACAGAAAGAAGCAAGATAAATTCAGAAAGAAGGAAGTGAGGTACAGAAAAGAGCAAGAGGGGTGCAGAAATGAGAGAGTGAGGTGCATAAAGAAGCAAGAGAAGTGCAGAAAGAGGCAAGAGATGTGCAGAAAGAGAATGAAAGGGACAGAAAGAAGCAAGAGAGGTAGGGAAAGAAGCAAGAGAAGTGATGAAAGAGGCAAGAGAGGTGGGGAAAGAGGCAAGAGAGGCACAGAAAAAGGCTAAAGAAGTGCAGAAAGAAGAAAAAATTTGCAAAAAGAGGCAAGAAATGCAGAAAGAAGCAAGCGATGTGCAGAAAGATGCAGGAGAGGTACAGAAAGAAGCAAAAGATGTGCAGAGAGAAGAGACTGAGGTGCAGAAAGAGAAGAGAGGTGCACAAACGAGCAGGAAAAGTGCAGATAAAGAAAGAAAGTGCAGAAAAACGAAAGAGAAGTACAGAAAGAGTCAATAGAAGTGCAGAAATAGGTAATAGAAGTGCATAAAGAGGCAAAAGAAGTTCAGAAAGAAGCAAGAGAGGTAGAGAAGTAAGCAAGAGAATTACAGAATGAGGAATAAAAGTGCTGAAAGAAGCAAGATATGTGCAAAAAAGGCAATAGAAGTGCCGAAAGAGGCAGAAGAAGGGTAGAAAGAGGCAAAATATATACAGAAAAAGTAAGAGAAATACAGAAAGTGACAAGGGAAGTGCAGAAAGAGGAAGAAATGTGCAGAAAGAACTAAGAGAGGTACAGAAAGATGAGAGTGAGGTACAGAAAGAAGAGAGTGAGGTGCAGAAAGAGTCAAGAGAAGTAAAGAAAGTAGCAAGAGAGGTACAGAAAGACAAAAGAGGTACAGAAAAAAGCAAGAGAAGTACAGAAAGAGGAAGAATGATGCAGAATAAAGTATGAACAATGGAGGAAGGGGCTTTAGAAGTTCAGAAAGAGGCAAGATAAGTGCAGAAATAGGAATTATAAGTACAGAAAGAGGCAATATCAGTGAAGAAAGAGGCAACAGAGGTGCAGAAAGAAAGAACAGACGTGCATACAGAAAGAGGCAAGAGAAGTATAGAAAGAGAAAGAAAGGTACAGAAAGAGGGAAGAGACATACAGAAAAAAGCAAGAGGGGTGCAGAAAGAAGCAAGAGTGGTGCAGAAAGATAGAAGAGAAGTGCAGAAAGAAGCAAGAGAAGTGCAGAAAGAGGCAATGGAAGTGGAGATAGAGGAAGAAAGGTGCATATAGATTCAAGAGGGGTACAGAAAGAAGCAAGAGAAGTTATAAAAGAAGCAAGAGAGGTGCAGAAAGAGGATGAAAGGTGCATAAAAGAAGGAATGATGCCGAAAGAGACAAGAGAAGTACAGAAAGAGGAAGAATGGAACAGAAAGAAGCAAGAGAGGTGCAGAAAGAAGCAAGAGAAGTGCAGAAAGAGGAAAAAGAAGTACAGAAAGAGGCAAGAGATATGCAGAAAGATTTAATAGAGGTGCAGCAAGAGACAAAAGAAATGCAGAAGGAAGCAAGAGAATTGCATGAAGAGGGAGAAAGGTGTGGAAAGAGGTAGAAAGAAGCAAGAGGTGTACAGAAAGAAGCAAGAGAAGTGATAATTGAGGCAAGAGAGGTACAGAAAGAAGTAAGTGGGGTACAAAAAGTAGCAAGAGAGGTGCAGAAAGAAACAAGAGGTTTAGAAAAAGGCAAGAGAAATGCAGAAATAAGCAGGAAGAGTGCAAAAAGAAGCAAGTGAGGTGTAGAATGAAGCAAGTTATGTGCAGAAAGATGCAAGATAATTGCAGATGAGGCAAGAGAGCTGCAGAAACAGTCAACTGAGGTGCAGAAAGAGGAAGAAAGGTGCAGAAAGAAGCAAGAGAAATGCATACCAAGGGAAGAGAGGTACATAAAAAAGAAAGAGAGGTGCAGAATGAAGCAAGAGAGGTACAGAAAGAAGCAATAGAGGTGCATAAAGAGGAAGAAATGTGCATAAAGAAGCAATAGAGGTACAGAAAGAGTCAAAGGAAGTGCAGAAAGAGGAAGAAAGGTGCCACAAGAGGAAGAAAAGTATAGAAAGAGGAAGAAATGCACTTAAAGAAGTAAAATAGGTGCAGAAAGAAGCAAGAGAGTTGCAGAAAGAAGAGACTGAGGTGCAGGAAGGAGCAAGTGAGGTAAAGAAAGAGACAAGAGGGGTACAGAAAAAAGCAAGAGAAGTACAGAAAGAGGAAGAATGGTGCAGAAAGAAGCAAGAGAAGTAAAGGAAGAGACATTAGAAGTGCAAAGAGGCAAGAGAATTGCAGAAAGTGGCAACAAAAGTGCTGAAAGAATCAAGAGAATTGATAAAAGTGGCAAGAGAGATGCAGAAAGAAGTATGAGAGGTGCAGAAAGAAGCAAGAGTGGTACAGAAATACGAATAAAGGTACAGAGAGTACCAAGAAGAGTGCAGAAAGAAGCAAGAGAGGTTGGGAAAGAGGAAGAAATATGCAGAAAGAAACAACAGAAATGCAGACAGAGGTAAGAAAAGTGCTGAAAGAAGAAAGAGAGGTGCAGAAAAGAGCAAGCGAAGTACAGAAATAAGCAAAAGAGTTGCAGAAAGAGGAAAGAGGAAAGAGACATGCAAGAAGAGGAAGAAATGTACAGAAAGACGCAAGAGAGGTGCAGAAAGAAGCAAAAGAATTAATGATGAGATGAGAAAAGTGCTGAAGGAAGAAAGAGAGGTGCAGAAAGAAGCAAGAGAGGTGCAGCGAGAAATAAGAGAGTTGCAGAAAGAAGCATGAAAAATTCAGAAAAAGGAAGAAAGAAACAGAAGAAGGCAAGATAGGTCCAGAGAGAAACAAGAGAGGTGCAGAAAGAAGCAGGAGAATTCAGAAAGAGGAATAAAGAAACAGAAGGAGCCAAGATAGGTGCAGAAAGAGGCTAGAGAGGTGCAGAAAAGGACAAAAGAAACGCAGAAAGAAGCAAGAGAAGTGCAGAAACAGGAAGAAAGGTACCAAAAGAGACAGGCACAAAGAGGAAGAAAGGTATAGAAAGGGGGACTAGAGGTACAGAAAGAAGCAAGAGAGATGAAGAAAAAGAGGCCATGGAAGTGCAAAAAGAGGAAGAAAGATACAGAACAAAGCTAGAGAACTGCAGAAAGAGGCAAGAGAGGCTCAAAAATAGCAAGAGAGGTTCTGAAAGTAGCAAGAGAGGTTCAGAATGAGAAATAAATGTTTAGAAAAAAGCAACAGAAATACAGAAAGGGACAAGAGAGGTACAGAAAACAGCAAGAGAGGAACAGAAAGAGACAAAAGAAGTGCAGGAAGAAGCGAAAGAGGTGCTGAAAGAGGCCAGAGAAGTACAGATAAAAGGAAGAGAACAACAGAAAGAAGAGACTGGGGTGCAGAAAGAAGCAATAGAGATGCAAAATGATGCAAGAGGGGTGCAGACGGAAGTAAGAGAAGTGCAGAAAGAAACAAGAGTTGTATAGAAAGAAGGAAGTGAGGTACAAAAAGAAGCAACTGCGCTGCAAAAAGAGGCAAGACAAGTGCAGAAAGAAGCAACAGAAGTGCAGAAAGAGGAAAAAGGTTGCAAAAAGTGCAAGAAAGGTGTAGAAAGAGGAAGAAAGGCACAGAAAGAAGCAAGATAAATTCAGAAAGAAGGAAGTGAGGTACAGAAAAAAGCAAGAGAGGTTCAGAAATGAGAGAGTGAGGTGCAGAAAGAAGCAAGTGAGGTGCAGAAAGAGGCAGGATAGGTACAGGAAGTGGCAAAAAAAGGAGCAGAAAGATAAAAGAAAATGAAGAAAGAAGCAAGAGATCTGCAGAAAGAGGAAGAAAGGTGCAGAAAGAGCAGTACAGATGTAGAAAGAGGCAGAAAGGTGAGAAAAAAGCAAAAGAGGTACAGAAAGATGCAAGGGAAGTGCAGAAAGATGCAGGACACATGCAGAAAGAGGAAGAAAGGTACAGAAAGAGGCACAAGAGGTACAGAAAGAAGCAAGAGAGATGCAGAAAGAGGCCAGAGAAGTGCAGAAAGAAGACGGAAGGTACAGAAAGAAGCAAGAAAAATGCAGTATGAGGCAAGAGAGGCCAGAAAAAAGCAAGAAAGGTACAGAAAGAAGCAAGAGAGGTGAAGAAAGTAGCAAAAGCGGTTGAGAAATAGGAAGAAATGTGCAAGACAAAACATCAGAAATGCAAAAAGAGGCAAGAGAAGTGCTGAAAGAAGAAGAGAGGTGCACAAAGGTGCAAAGAGACATACAGACAGAAGCAAGGGAATTGCAGAAAGAAGTACGAGAAGTGCTGAAAGAGACATGCTGAAAGAGGACGAAAGATACAGAGTGAGTTTAAGATAGGTGCATAAAGAGGCAACAGAGGTACAGAAAGAGGCAAGATAGATGTAGAAAAAGAAAACAGAAGTGCAACAAGAAGCAAGAGAAATGCAGAAAGAGGAAGAAAGGTGCTGAAAGAGCGAGAAAGGTATAGAAATAGTTAGAAAGGTGCTGAAAGAAACAAGAGAAGTATAGAACAAGGCAAGAGACATGCAGAAATATAAAGAAATGTACATAAAGAGGAATGAAAGGTACAGAAAGAAGCAAGAGAGCATCAGAAAAAGCAACAGAAATGCTGAAAGAGGCAGGAGGGGTGCAGAAAGAGGCAAGAGAGGTAGAGAAAGCGACAAAAGAAGTGCAGGAAGAATCAAAAAAGGTACTGGAAGAGTCAAGAGAATTGCAGAAAAAAGTAAGAGAATAGCAGGAAGAGGATGAAAGGTGCAAAAAGGTGCATAAAGAAGAATATAGGTGCAGAAAGAAACAAGAGAAGTGCAGAAAGAAGCAAAAGAAGTGCAGAAAGAAGCAAGAGAGGTGTAGAAAGAGACAAGAGATGTACAGAAAAGTAAGAGAGGTGTCGAAAGAGGAAGAAATGTGCAGAAAGTGCAAGAAAGGGCAAGAGGTAGAAAGGCACAGAAAGAAGCAAGTGGAGCACAGAAAGTAGAAGGAGAAGTCATAAAAGAGGAAAATGAGGTACAGGAAGAGACAAACAAAGTGCAGAAATAACTAAAAGAGGTGCAGAAAAAGGCAAGAGAAGTGCAGAAAGAAGTAGGAGAACAACAGAAAGAAGATGAAAGGTGCAAAAAGTTGCAGAAAGAAGAAGAGAGGCACAGAAAGAAACAAGAGAAGTGCAGACGGGCAAGATATTATCAGGAAGAAACAAGAGGAGTGCAGAAAGAAGCAAGTGAGGTGAGGAAAGAGGTATGATAGGTGCATTAAGAGGTCCACTAATTTTTTGCGGCAATCTTAACATTTCTTTAATACCACCCTTGTCACCGTATGTAACTAGATTAAAATATATTGGCCGGAAACCAAAGGTTTATCGGGCTATTAGTAATTTAATTTGTAGCCTTGGGCTAACTGATATTTGGATGCAAAATAGCCCAACAGATTCTGGCTACACGTATTACTTACACCCCCATCAAAAATACGTACGGATAGATTACATTTTTACATCTAAAGATTTAACATCCGCTTCACACATAAAGAAACTTCCAAAAACCTTATCAGACCATAATCCCCTATTATTATCAATTGATTATAATACTAATTATATTCAAAAAACAACATGGTCCTTTGATAGGAAATTACTATGTAATCAAGAATATATTGATTTCATTAAAGCCTGGACTGAGGAATTTTTTAGCATGAATCGATTTAGTGCTTCAAGAAATATTGTTTGGGATACTTATAAAGCCGCTCTAAGAGGGGAAACCATTAAGTACCAATCTAAAATTAGGAACGGGGAAAAAAAAGAATTTGAAGTAAAAATAGCTGCTCTAGCTAAAGCCGAAGAAGAACATATTAGTAAAATCAGGCAAAGACAAGACACAAGTCAGGTGATGATGCAGGTAGCTATACTAAAATCAGAACTAAATTCTAAACTAAGTCAGAAAGCTGCTGAGACATATCAATCACACAGGAAGCAAGTCTATGAAAGCGGAGAGAAAGTGGGCAGACAATTGGCACTTAGTACGCGTCAGAAAACTACAAGAAGAGACATAGCTACTAAAATAGAAAACGGGCAGACCTTCACTCATGCAGCTGAAATTAATTCCCAGTTTCAGAGGTATTACCAGAAGCTATATACAGAGGATACTAAGAGGTCTGAGATAGAAACAAAAGCTTTCTTAAACAATTTTCTTAGAAACTCCGAGGCTACGAAAACATTGGACAATGATACAAGGGAGGATCTTGAAAAAGAAATAACAATTGCAGAAGTAAGGACCGCATTATCATTACTAGCATCTGGCAAAGCAGCAGGTCCTGATAAGATACTGATTGAGCTATTTAAGATACTTAGCCATCAGTTACTACCGATTTTACATGATCTGTTTCTTGGAATACAATTTAATGGTATACCTCCAATTTCTTGGGAGGAAGCTAATATAATCGTCTTTCCAAAAAAGGGAAAATCCCCAGAACTTCTCACGTCATATCGTCCTATATCCCTTATCAATTCGGACTCCAAATTATATGAAAAAATCTTAGCACTCAGGCTCAGTGGGGTCATTGAACAGCTCGCTTCCCCATGGCAACATGGTTTCATCCCTGGAAAGGGAACCACTGATCACATCCGCAGGGCAATTGCCTTATTTGATGCCACGACAGCCAGGGGGGAGCGAATGTCAATGATTCTACTGGATGCTGAGAAAGCTTTCGATCGTGTCACCTGGAAATTTCTATGGGAAGTTATGACACGCAATAATTTTGGCCCCAAATTTATTAACTCAATAAAATCAATGTATCACCACCCCAAAGCCAAAGTTCTCGCGGCCGGACTATTTTCTGAATACATTAATATAACAAGAGGTACTAGGCAAGGGTGTCCGTGCTCGCCTCTGCTATTTGCTTTATATATCAACCCTCTTATTTTGAAACTATTAGAGAGCACTAATATTAAACCGGTTGTCAGTCATCATTTTATAACAAAAGTACTGGCATATGCTGACGACATTGCGATCGTCACACCCGATCCAACAGAAGCTATTCATGAAATAGAGGTAATTACTTCTGAATTTGGGACTTACTCTGGATACTCTCTCAACAAAGGAAAGACGATTATAATAAGTGCACCCGACACAGTTTGTATGGATCCACGAAGAGTTGAAAAAGCTACTTACCTGGGCATTGAACTCTGTGCAAACACTAAGCTAATCTCACAAATTAATTTTGATCCATTACTGAAAAAAATCAAGAACGATTTTGAAAGGGTCAATAGCCTTCATCTATCTATTATAGGGAGAGTTAATTATGTTAAAATGAATATGCTACCTAGATGTCTCTATTTATTTAGAGCAATACCACTAGCCATTAAAAAGGAGACTTTAATATTGATTAATTCATTTATATCTAAGTTTGTGTGGCAGAATGGGAAAATTAGGAGATCTATTGAACTATTGTCTCTTCCTATTGATAAAGGCGGCCTTGCTATACCTAATATGGTATTATATTACTGGGCAGCACAATTAAAACAGTTTACACCTATGTTTAAAGGATATAGCGAAGAGAATTCAGAAGGCCATGCTGAAATACCGCCAATATATGAACTTATAGTTGGTCGGGAGGCAAAAGGCTTGTTATTGCGAAAAACTGAGACAAGAAATTATAAAGACTTTAAAGGTGAAATTATGATTAATGCTTAGAAAACTTGGAGTAAAATTGCTAAGTATAGTCAAGTTGAGAAAGTTAATCGCTATACACCACCTTTTCATTCTAATCTTATTCAAGGACAGGATTCAGATGCCTTTTTAAAACAATGGGCCAAGATAGGAATTAAGACAATAGGTGATTTTCTAATAAATGACTATGACACAACTTTTTTAGATGTAAAAATTAAATATAAACTACCGAATGGGGATTTTTTGAAGTTTGCACAGATATTTGCTACACTAAAAGCTAAGGAATCTCTAATCTGCTTGCATAAGTATGAAATTATGGATGTAATATTTAGAACAAACACTAGAATTGGAACCTTATATAATATTCTTTTAAGTATGAAGAATGATGATCTTGATAAAACGGAAAAAAAATGGTGTTTAAAATTGAATAATCCAAATGTGGATCTAAACCAGGTGTTAAATATGAGTCAAAAGTTATTGATGGCAAGTAATCTTAAGGCACAATTGTACAAAACTATCTTTGACCTTTACTTTACCCCTGCTAAACTATTTACATGGGGCAAACGGGAGAATGATTTATGCCCAAGATGCACTCAAGGGCCGGCAACCCTTACCCATATGTTTTATACCTGTCCTAATTTGACATCAGTTAAAAGTATGATAAATTCCTTTTGGGAGGAAATTTTTGGACATATAATACCAGAATCCGAAACTTTATTTCTCTTTGGCCACGACCATACCTTAAATCTGGAAAAATCTGAAGAAAGATTAGTTTTTATTGGCATGGCTGTTTTCAGAATACTTCTATCTGCGAGATGGAAAGATGTAGAGCCTCCAAGTTTTCAGATGTGGTTAGCACGCTTTTTGGCAGTTTATAGATATGAATCTGCAATATTTAAAACAAGAGGGTTACGATCTAAACTACGAGGAGATATGCTTTGGCGTCCAATAACTGAATGGAAAAATCGCATTGTCCCTGGTGGTATTGGATGATTGGTGACTATACTTATAATTGACTTTAGGGTTTGTTTATATCGTTGTATCATTTCTATCTTTCTAAATGTTATTTATGTAGAAAGAAGAAAAATAGGTGCAGAAAGAAGCAAGAGACTTACAGAAAGAAGAGAAGCAAAAGAGGTCGATAGAAGCAAGAGAAGTACAGAAAGAGGCAAGAGATGAGCAGAAAGAGGAAGACATGTATAAAAAGAAGCAAGAAAGATGCAGAAAGAAGCAAGAGAAGTGATGAAAGAGGCAAGAAATGTGCAGAAAGAGGCAAGAGAGGCACAGAAAGAGGCTAAAGAAGTGCAGAAAGAAGAAAAAGAGGTGCAGAAAGAGGCAAGAGAAATACAAAAAGAAGCAAGAGAACAGCAGAATGAAGAGACTGAGGTGCAAAAAGAGGCAATAGAGGTACAAAAAGAGGCAAGAGGGGTGCAGAAAGAAGCAAGAGAAGTGCAGAAAGAAACAAGAGAGGTATAGAAAAAGGGAAGATAAGTGCTGAAAGAAGCAAGAGGAGTGCAGAAAGAATCAAGTGAGGTGCAGAAAGAAGCAAGTGAGGTACAAAAAGAGGCAAGAGAGTTACAGAAAGAGGTAGAGAAATGCAATAGTTTGTGTAAGGAGTTGTCTGGGACCCCACCTTTATCTTTCCGACCCTTCACTACCCCGAAGTTTAGTGACCCGACAGGGGTGTCTCCCTTTGTTTTTTGGTAGGGGTCCCTTTGTTTCCATTACCAATTCCAATAAATGTTTCCGGGGGAGGGAGCTAGCCATCCTGGCTACTCAAACAGGTATTCTGCCTGTTTATTTATTGCCATCGCATAATCATTGGACTTTGGACAACACGGGTCATGCTATCAGTTAAAATATATTTATTGACTAGATCGGTTGGACTGTTCCCAAATTTCCCAGAAGTTATATTCTTTTTCTCGGTGTCCCCCAACCATCCAGCTTTTTTATTTTATGGATTGAAGTCAACCATTCCCAGTGTGTGGGGGGTACAGGGCTTACCCATTTGATGCATGTTTCTCTTCTTGCCAGTAAAATTAACAGGAAGAGTAATTTCTCTTGTTTCTTAGTTAGCTTAACTAGACATCCGACTGATCTACCCCAAATATAACAAGATCAATAATTACATCAGTTGGTCTTTCTAGTAGGGTGTCAAGGGTCTTACCCACTTCCTGCCAGCATTTTTCAATCTGGGAGCACTGCCAAAACATATTCAGGTTGTCTACTTTCTCCTAACCACATTTTGGACAGTTCTTTATTTTTGCCCTGCTGAACTTTGATAACCTCTTCGGAGTCCAATAGGCTCTATGAGTGGTGAACAAATGTTTTTTTCCGTAAAGCAGCAGATTTTACAATATACCAACATTTTTGCATCTATACTTGCCATATTGTTTGTGTGTCCAGCGGCGGCAGATCTTTCTCCCAGGTCGCATCAGGAATTGAGAAGTCCTCCTTACCAGCTAATATAAGGGCCCAGTACCATCGTGATACTTCTTTTTTTAAAGGCACATTTTCCTGCATCCCTGTCTCCAAAGTAATGTTTCCTTTTTTACTTTCTGTTAAAGTTTTTGCCCAACTTGTAAGTTGGTAGAATTTAAATTTTGATAGGGAGCCGTTTGTTGTTATTGCCAATTGGTCCCAGTCAATAATGTTGTTCTCTATCACCAGTTGGCCCCTTTTGAGTATTCCAGATGTTCTTAACAGGACAGCAAGCCTGTCTTTGAGACATTCTGGGGTCCCTGGTGAGTCCCATATGGGGACAAATTCACTATAATATGGTATCTTCAAAGTGCTTCTAATATGATACCATAGCTTTATTGCTTACTTGAGGACCTTCAGTTTCACCTTTTTAAAAAACTTCGGATGTCTAAATTTGTATAGAAAGTGTCCTTCTTTTCCAGTCATTACTTGTAGGTAAGCGGGGTAGTATTCATAACCTTTCAATAGAACCCTCATGTACTTAAATTGAAAGGCTCTATAGTATTCTAGTTAGTCGGGACTTGCTATCCCGCCTTGTTCTTTTTTCCTCCTTGTTTTTTCCATGCTATTCTTGTCAATTTTGAAGACCAAATAAAGCTATTTAGTTCCCCTTGTAATTTCTTTACTGCTTCCCTCTTAAATTACAATGGAATTCAGCTAAAAATGTAGGTAAATCTGGGTAGAATTGACATTTTAATTATATTCGATCCCCCAGAAAGGTCAGTGGAAGAGCCCCCATACTTTAAGTAGTTTCCTGATCTCAACAAAAATGTTAATAAAATGTATCTGGGCTACTTTATCCAGGTCTCTGACCAACTCTATGCCTAAATATCTTATCCTTTCCTTAACTAGATGGTTGTTGCTATGAGTATTCGATTCCATAATTTCTGTGTTTGCCTGATTAGTCAGGTATCCCTATACTCTCCCAAATTTTTCCAAAGTTTCTTCCATGTTGGTAATAGACCCTGCAAAGTCACTCGTGAAGATCATTAAGTCATCTGCATAGAGAGCGACTATTTTTCTCCCACCCTTGATTAAAGAAAGGGGATATTCCCAGATTATTTCTAAGGTTTTGTGCGAGGGGTTTGATGTATAAATTAAAAAGTAGGGGAGACAAGGGGCAGACCTGTCCCGTACCTCTCTTCATCTTTATATTTTCTGTGAGGTTCCCATTAAGTATTATCTTGGCCCTTGGGTCTCTGTATAGTCTCATAACTATTCCTTGGAAATTTTCCCCCAGTTTATATTTATTCAAGACACTGTTCAAAAACGACCAGTTCACTCTGTCGAATGCCTTGGCTGCACCAAAGGTGATTATGGAAAGGGGCATCTTTCCTTGTATGGCTAAGTCTATTGTTCCAATTAATTTGTGGGTCAGATCTTAAATCTGTCTCCCTTTCACAAGTCCCTTCTGGTCAGTATTGATTAGGGCTCCAGCTACTTTCCCCAGTCTCTTTGCCATGATCTGCGTAAATATCTTGTAGTCACAGTTCAGTAGAGATATAGGCCAATACGACTCGCATTTGCCCAGATTTTTCCCTGGTTTTAGTAAGATGTTAATTACTGCGTCATTCCAAGAGTCTAGAAATTCTCCTTTCTCCTCGAAGATATTGTTTAACAATTCTGTGAGGGGGGGACCAGGACTTCTCTTAAATTAATAAAAATCTCATTAGGTAGAGCATCTGGGCTGCAGTCTTGCCTCCCTTTAAACCCCTAATAACATCTTCTACTTCTTTATTTGTGATTTTAACATTTAGGTCTTCTTTTTCCTCTTGTGATAATATTGGGAGATCTAGACCGTCTAAGCAGTCTTGGAGTTTTCCCTTTCTGATACTACAAATTATATTCCTAGTTGGCCAGTGTTTTTATAGTATCTTCAAGTTGGCTAATCCTGTGTTTCGTTTTTTTTTTGTTATGTGTTGCTATGCCTAACAGCTTTCCTCTGATTACTACCTTATAGGCATCCCAGGTTACTTGTCTAGAAGTGCTGTTTTTATTAGCTTGGAAACAGAGTTCTGTATCTCTTATAAGTGCTTCTACATTCTGTGAGTCTGCTAGAATTGTGCGGTCAACTGTCCATCTTGGTAGAGTAGTGTCATGTTTCATTTTAAGTTTTATTAAAACTGCTGAATGATCAGATACATGAGCAGATAAGTGTTCCACCTTCTGTGTGCTGTCTGCTAAGAATCTATCCACCAAAAAGTAATCTATTCTGGACAGCTGTCCTCATTTTTTATTTTGGAATGTAAAGCCTTGCCCTTTGTCTCCTTTCTCTTGACAAATATCAGCAAATCCCAAATCTTTTATACAGATCCCAACCACTCCCTCATTTTCAACAGATTTGTGTCTCTCCTCGGAGGGGGACGATCCACCTTGGGATCCAGGATTATATTAAAATCTCCCCCTATGATTATTGGGGAGGCCGCCGTTAATAATTGAGTATACAGCTTTTGTAGAGGGCCTGGATCGTCTGTATTTGGCCCATAATAACCAACAATGGTTTACTGTTTGTTGGTTATTCTTACTCTGGTTACCACCCATCTCCCTTTCCTGTAAACTTCCACTGACTCTATTCTTGCTTTGAGGGATTTTTTTAATAATATGACTACTCCTTTAATACAACAGTCCTGCTTTGTACAGGCGTATGAGTCTACCCATCTCAAAGTCTTTATTATTTCTTCCCATTCGTTTATCAAGAGATGTGTTTCCTGTAGTATTATAATTTCCCTATCTATTGTTTTCAAATATTCAAATATTCTAATTCTCCTGCTCTTAGTTCTAAGGCCATTAACATTCCATGAGAGTATGTTAACTACTGCTGAGTCTTTATTCATTGTTTTGTTTCTTTTTACCCTTGGGTCTTCCTACTGATTTACCGTTCCTGTTCTCCTTCATCTTATTTCGTGAGGACTTTTTTTTGTTTTATTCCCTAGTTTGCTCCACACCCATGTGTTTGCAAGTTTTTGCTTTTGTGTTTATTAAATCGTTCCTCCCTGGAGAAGCCTCCCTTCTTTATTCGCTGGGCAGTATTAATAGCAACAGAAGAGCAGAAAGAGGAAGAAGGGTATAGAAAGAGCAAGAAAGGTGTACAAAGAGGAAGAAAGGCACAAAAAGAAACATGAGAAACTTAGAAAGAAGGAATTGATATACAGAAAGAAGCAAGAAAGGTGCAGAAATAAGAGAGTGAGGTACAGAAAAAAACAAGTGAGATGCAGAAAGAGACAGGATAGGTACAGAAAGAGGCAAGAAAGGTGCAGAAATATAATAGAAAGTACACAAAAAAAGCAAGAAAACTTCAGAAAGGGGAAGAAAGGTGCAGAAAGAGCAACACAGTGTAGAAAGAGTATGAAAGGTACAGAAAGAAGCAAGACAAGTACAGAAAGATGCAAGAGAAGTGCAGAAAGAGGCAGCACACATGCAGAATGAGGAAAAAGATACAGAAAGAGGCACAAAAGGTGAAGAAAGAATTAAGAAAGATGCAGAAGGAGGACAGAGAAGTGCAGAAAGAGGAAGAAAGGCACAGAAAAAAGCAAGAAAATGCAGAAAGAAGCAAGAGAAGTAAAGAAAGAAGCAAGAGAGGTTGAGAAAGAGGAAGAAATGTGCAGAAAGAAAGAACAGAAACACAGAAAGAGGCAAGAGAAGTGCTGAAAGAAGACGGAAGGTACAGAAAGAAGCAAGAGAGGTGAAGAAAGTAGCAAAAGAGGTTGAGAAATAGGAAGAAATGTGCAGGAAGAAACATCAGTAATGCAGAAAGAGGCAAGAGAAGTGCTGAAAGAAGAAGAGAAGTGCAAAAGGTGCAAAGAGGCATACAGACAGAAGCAAGGGAGTTGCAGAAAGAAGTAAGAGAAGTGCTGAAAGAGACATGCTGAAAGAGGACGAAAGATACAGAGTGAGTTAAGATAGGTGCTGAAAGAGGCAACAGAGGTACAGAAAGAGGCAAGAGAGATGTAGAAAAAGAAAAGAGAAGTACAACAAGAGGCAAGAGAAGTGCAGAAAGAGGAAGAAAGGTGCTGAAAGAGCGAGAAAGGTATAGAAATAGTTAGAAAGGTGCTGAAAGAAACAAGAGAAGTATAGAACAAGGTAAGAGACGTGCAGAAATAAAAAGAAAGATACAGAAAGAGGCATGAGAGGTACAGAAAGAAACAAGAGAGGAGCTGAAAAAGCAACATAAATGCTGAAAGATGCAGGAGGGGTGCAGAAAGGGGCACGAGAGGTAGAGAAAGAGACAAAAGAAGTGCAGGAAGAAGCAAAAGATGTACAGGAAGAGTCAAGAGAATTGCAGAAAGAAGTAAGTGAATAGCAGAAAGAGGATGAAAGGTACAAAAAGATGCATAAAGAAGAAGATAGGTGCAGAAAGAAACAAGAGAAGTGCAGAAAGAAGCAAAAGAAGTGCAGAAAGAAGCAAGAGAGGTGTAGAAAGAGAAAAGATATGTACAGAAAAGTAAGAGAGGTGCCGAAAGAGGAGAAAATGTGCAGAAAGAGCAAGAGGTAGAAAGGCGCAGAAAGAAGCAAGTGGAGCACAGAAAGAAGGAAGAGAAGTGATAAAAGAGGAAAAAGACGCGCAGGAAGAGACAAACAAAGTGCAGAAATAACTAAAAGAGGTGCAGAAAAAGGCAAGAGAAGTGCAGAAAGAAGTAGGAGAACAACAGAAAGAGGATGAAAGGTGCAAAAAGGTGCAGAAAGAAGAAGAGAGGCACAGAAAGAAACAAGAGAAGTGCAGACGGGCAAGATATTATCAGGAAGAAACAAGAGGAGTGCAGAAAGAAGCAAGTGAGGTGTGGAAAGAGGTATGATAGGTGCATTAGGAGGTAAGATAATTGCAGAAAGAAACAAGGGAAGTGCAGAAAGAAGCAAGAGAAGTGCAGAAAGATGCAGGAGAGGTACAGAAAGAAGCAAAAGATGTGCAGGGAGAAGAGACTGAGGTGCAGAAAGAGACAAGAGGTGCAAAAACGAGCAGGAGAAGTACAGATAGAGAAAGAAAGTACAGAAAAAAGAAAGAGAAGTACATAAATAGTCAATAGAAGTGCAGAAAGAGGTAATAGAAGTGCAGAAAGAGGCAAAAGAAGTTCAGAAAGAAGCAAGATAGGCAGAGAAGTAAGCAAGAGAATTACAGAATGAGGAATAAAAGTGCTGAAAGAAGCAAGATATGTGCAAAAAAGGCAATAGAAGTGCAGATAGAGGCACAAGAAGGGTAGAAAGAGGCAAAATGTATACAAAAAATGTAAGAGAAATACAGAAAGTGGCAAGAGCAGTGCAGAAAGAGGAAGAAATGTGCAGAAAGAACCAAGAGAGGTACAGAAAGAAGAGAGTGAGGTACAGAAAGAAGAGAGTGACGTGCAGAAAGAGACAAGAGAAGTGCAGAACCAAGCAAGGGAAGTGCGGAAACAGGATGAAAAGTGCAAAAAAAAGCAAGGAAAGTGCAGAAAGGGGCAATGGAACTGTTGAAAGAGGCAAGTAAAATACTGAAAGAGGCAATAAAAGTTCAGAAAGAAGCAAGAGAATTGATAAAATAGGCAATAGAGGTGCAGAAGGAAGCAAGAGAGGTGCAAAGAGAAGCAATAGAGATACAGAAAGAGGAAGAAAGGTACAGAAAGAAGCAGGAGATATGCAGAAAGAAGCAAGAGAGGAGCAGAAAGAGGCAAGAGAAGTGCAGATAGAGGCAGGAGAGGTGCCGAAAGAATCAAGAGAGCTGCAGGAAGAGGCCAGAGAGGTGCAGAAAGAAGGAAGAGTGTTGCAGAAGGAAGAAAGAGAGGTGCAGAAAGTCAAGTTAGGTGCAGAAAGAGGCAAGAGAAGTAAAGAAAGTGGCAAGAGAGGTACAGAAAGACAAGAGAGGTGCAGAAAAAAGCAAGAGAAGTACACAAAGAGGCAGAATGATGCAGGATTAAGTAAGAGCAATGGAGGAAGGGGCTATAGAAGTGCAAAAAGAGGCAAGATAAGTGCAGAAATAGGCATAATAAGTACAGAAAAAGGCAATAGCAAGAACATTGCATTAAGAAGCAAGAGAAGTGCAGAAAGAGGAAGAAAGGTACAGAAAAAGGCAAGAGAAATACAGAAAGAGGGAAGAGAGGCAGAGAGGTGCAGAAAAAAAGTAAGAGAGGTACAGAAAAAGCAAGAGAGTTATAGAAAAAGCAGGAGAGGTACAGAAAAAGTAAGAGAGGTACAGAAAAGGCAAAAGAGGTTCAGAAAGAAGAAGAAATGTGAAGTAAGAAGCAACAGAAATTTGGAAAGGGGCAAGAGAAGTGCAGAAAGAAGAAAAAGAGGTGCAGAAAGAAGCAAGAGAGTTACAGAAAGAAGAAAAGCAAGAATGGTGCATAAAGAAGCAAGAGAAGTGCAGAAAGAGGCAAGAGATGTGCAGAAAGAGAATGAAAGGGACAGAAAGAAGCAAGAGAGATAGGGAAAGAAGCAAGAGAAGTGATGAAAGAGACAAGAGAAGTTCAGAACTAAGCAAGTGAAGTGCGGAAACAGGATGAAAAGTGCAAAAAGAAGCAAGGAAAGTGCAGAAAGGGGCAATGGAACTGTTGAAAGAGGCAAGTAAAATACTGAAAGAGGCAATAAAAGTTCAGAAAGAAGCAAGAGAATTGATAAAATAGGCAATAGAGGTGCAGAAGGAAGCAAGAGAGGTGCAAAGAGAAGCAATAGAGATACAGAAAGAGGAAGAAAGGTACAGAAAGAAGCAGGAGATATGCAGAAAGAAGCAAGAGAGGAGCAGAAAGAGGCAAGAGAAGTGCAGATAGAGGCAGGAGAGGTGCCGAAAGAATCAAGAGAGCTGCAGGAAGAGGCCAGAGAGGTGCAGAAAGAAGGAAGAGTGTTGCAGAAGGAAGAAAGAGAGGTGCAGAAAGTCAAGTTAGGTGCAGAAAGAGGCAAGAGAAGTAAAGAAAGTGGCAAGAGAGGTACAGAAAGACAAGAGAGGTGCAGAAAAAAGCAAGAGAAGTACACAAAGAGGCAGAATGATGCAGGATTAAGTAAGAGCAATGGAGGAAGGGGCTATAGAAGTGCAAAAAGAGGCAAGATAAGTGCAGAAATAGGCATAATAAGTACAGAAAAAGGCAATAGCAAGAACATTGCATTAAAAAGCAAGTGAAGTGCAGAAAGAGGAAGAAATGTACAGAAAGAGGCAAGAGAAATACAGAAAGAGGGAAGAGAGGCAGAGAGGTGCAGAAAAAAAGTAAGAGAGGTACAGAAAAAGCAAGAGAGTTATAGAAAAAGCAGGAGAGGTACAGAAAAAGTAAGAGAGGTACAGAAAAGGCAAAAGAGGTTCAGAAAGAAGAAGAAATGTGAAGTAAGAAGCAACAGAAATTTGGAAAGAGGCAAGAGAAGTGCAGAAAGAAGAAAAGCAAGAATGGTGCATAAAGAAGCAAGAGAAGTGCAGAAAGAGGCAATAGATGTGCAGAAAGAGAATGAAAGGGACAGAAAGAAGCAAGAGAGATAGGGAAAGAAGCAAGATAAGTGATGAAAGAGGCAAGAGAGGTGCGGAAAGAGGCAAGAGAGGCACAGAAAAAGGCTAAAGAAGTGCAGAAAGAAGAAAAAATTTGCAAAAAGAGGCAAGAAATGCAGAAAGAAGCAAGCGATGTGCAGAAAGATGCAGGAGAGGTACAGAAAGAAGCAAAGGATGTGCAGAGAGAAGAGACTGAGGTGCAGAAAGAGACGAGAGGTACACAAATGAGCAGGAAAAGTGCAGATAGAGAAAGAAAGTGCAGAAAAACGAAAGAGAAGTACAGAAAGAGTCAATAGAAGTGCAGAAATAGGTAATAGAAGTGCATAAAGAGGCAAAAGAAGTTCAGAAAGAAGCAAGAGAGGTAGAGAAGTAAGCAAGAGAATTACAGAATGAGGAATAAAAGTGCTAAAAGAAGCAAGATATGTGCAAAAAAGGCAATAGAAGTGCCGAAAGAGGCAGAAGAAGGGTAGAAAGAGGCAAAATATATACAGAAAAAGTAAGAGAAATACAGAAAGTGGCAAGGGAAGTACAGAAAGAGGAAGAAATGTGCAGAAAGAACCAAGAGAGGTACAAAAAGAAGAGAGTGAGGTACAGAAAGAAGAGAGTGAGGTGCAGAAAGAGACAAGAGAAGTAAAGAAAGTAGAACGAGAGGTACAGAAAGACAAGAGAGGTGCAGAACAAAGCAAGAGAAGTACAGAAAGAGGAAGAATGATGCAGAATAAAGTAAGAACAATGGAGGAAGGGGCTTTAGATGTGCAGAAAGAGGCAGGATAAGTGCGGAAATAGGCATAATAAGTACAGAAAGAGGCAATAGCAGTGAAGAAAGAGGCAAGAGAGGTGCAGAAAGAAAGAACAGACGTGCATACAGAAAGAGGCAAGAGAAGTATAGAAAGAGAAAGAAAGGTACAGAAAGAGGGAAGCGACGTACAGAAAGAAGCAAGAGGGGTGCAGAAAGAAGCAAAGTGGTGCAGAAAGAGGCAATGGAAGTGGAGATAGAGGAAGAAAGGTGCATATAGATGCAAGAGGGGTACAGAAAGAAGCAAGAGAAGTTATAAAAGAAGCAAGAGAGGTGCAGAAAGAGGAAGAAAGGTGCATAAAAGAGCGAGAGATGCCGAAAGAGACAAGAGAAGTACAGAAAGAGGAAGAATGCAGCAGAAAGAAGCAAGAGAGGTGCAGAAAGAAGCAAGAGAAGTGCAGAAAGAGGAAAAAGAAGTACAGAAAGAGGCAAGAGATATGCAGAAAGATTTATTGGAGGTGCAGCAAGAGACAAAAGAAATACAGAAAGAAGCAAGAGAATTGCATGAAGAGGGAGAAAGGTGTGGAAAGAGGTAGAAAGAAGCAAGAGGTGTACAGAAAGAAGCAAGAGAAGTGATAACGGAGGCAAGAGAGGTACAGAAAGAACCAAGTGAGGTACAAAAAGAAGCAAGAGAGGTGCAGAAAGAAACGAGAGGTTTAGAAAAAGGCAAGAGAAATGCAGAAATAAGCAGGAAGAGTGCAAAAAGAAGCAAGTGAGGTGTAGAATGAAGCAAGTTATGTGCAGAAAGATGCAAGATAATTGCAGATGAGGCAAGAGAGGTGCAGAAACAGTCAACTGAGGTGCAGAAAGAGGAAGAAAGGTGCAGAAAGAAGCAAGAGAAATGCATACCAAGGGAAGAGAGGTACATAAAAAAGCAAGAGAGGTGCAGAATGAAGCAAGAGAGGTACAAAAAGAAGCAATAGAGGTGCATAAAGAGGAAGAAATGTGCATAAAGAAGCAAGAGAGGTACAGAAAGAGTCAAAGGAAGTGCAGAAAGAGGAAGAAAGGTGCCACAAGAGGAAGAAAAGTATAGAAAGAGGAAGAAATGCACAGAAAGAAGTAAAAGAGGTACAGAAAGAAGCAGGAGAGTTGCAGAAAGAAGAGACTGAGGTGCAGGAAGGAGCAAGTGAGGTGGAGAAAAAGACAAGAGGGGTACAGAAAAAGCGAGAGAAGTACAGAAAGAGGAAGAATGGTGCAGAAAGAAGCAAGAGAAGTAAAGGAAGAGACATTAGAAGTGCAAAGAGGCAAGAGAATTGCAGAAAGTGGCAACAAAAGTGCAGAAAGAATCAAGAGAATTGATACAAGTGGCAAGAGAGATGCAGAAAGAAGTATGAGAGGTGCAGAAAGAAGCAAGAGAGGGGCAGAAAAAGCAACAGAAATGCTGAAAGATGCAGGAGGGGTGCAGAAAGAGGCAAGAGAGGTAGAGAAAGAGACAAAAGAAGTGCAGGAAGAAGCAAAAGAGGTACAGGAAGAGTCAAGAGAATTGCAGAAAGTAGTAAGTGAATAGCAGAAAGAGGATGAAAGGTACAAAATGATGCATAAAGAAGAAGATAGGTGCAGAAAGAAACAAGAGAAGTGCAGAAAGAAGCAAAAGAAGTGCAGAAAGAAGCAAGAGAGGTGTAGAAAGAGAAAAGAGATGTACAGAAAAATAAGAGAGGTGCCGAAAGAGGAGGAAATGTGCAGAAAGAGCAAGAGGTAGAAAGGCGCAGACAGAAGCAAGTGGAGCACGGAAAGAAGGAAGAGAAGTGATAAAAGAGGAAAAAGAGGTGCAGGAAGAGACAAACGAAGTACAGAAATAACTAAAAGAGGTGCAGAAAAAGGCAAGAGAAGTGCAGAAAGAAGTAGGAGAACAACAGAAAGAGGATGAAAGGTGCAAAAAGGTGCAGAAAGAAGAAGAGAGGCACAGAAAGAAACAAGAGAAGTGCAGACGGGCAAGATATTATCAGGAAGAAACAAGAGGAGTGCAGAAAGAAGCAAGTGAGGTGAGGAAAGAGGTATGATAGGTGCATTAAGAGGTAAGATAATTGCAGAAAGAGACAAGGGAAGTGCAGAAAGAAGCAAGAGAAGTGCAGAAAGATGCAGGAGAGGTACAGAAAGAAGCAAAAGATATGCAGAGAGAAGAGACTGAGGTGCAGAAAGAGACAAGAGGTGCAAAAATGAGCAAGAGAAGTACAGATAGAGAAAGTGCAGAAAAAAGAAAGAGAAGTACAGAAATAGTCAATAGAAGTGCAGAAAGAGGTAATAGAAGTGCAGAAAGAGGCAAAAGAAGTTCAGAAAGAAGCAAGAGAGGCAGAGAAGTAAGCAAGAGAATTACAGAATGAGGAATAAAAGTGCTGAAAGAAGCAAGATATGTGCAAAAAGGCAATAGAAGTGCAGAAAGAGGCACAAGAAGGGTAGAAAGAGGCAACATGTATACAAAAAAGTAAGAGAAATACAGAAAGTGGCAAGAGAAGTGCAGAAAGAGGAATAAATGTGCAGAAAGAACCAAGAGAGGTAACAGAAAGAAGAGAGTGAGGTACAGAAAGAAGAGAGTGAGGTGCAGAAAGAGACAAGAGAAGTGCAGAACCAAGCAAGTGAACTGCGGAAACAGGATGAAAAGTGCAAAAAGAAGCAAGGAAAGTGCAGAAAGGGGCAATGGAACTGTTGAAAGAGGCAAGTAAAATACTGAAAGAGGCAATAGTCAGTCAGTCATAAGCTTTTATTCGATATGCAAGATATCTTGTAAGCACATTTAAAATACAAACATTACAGTTTCCAAAAAGAAAAACATTGCTACAAGAAGCCAGTATAAAACTCATTAAAAAAGATAAAAGGACATGAAGTGCCCGTTAATAAATTAGCTAAAAAATGAATTAAACAGCTACTGACAATCTCTTACAATGAATAAGCCAAAACTGCTTTAAAAATTTTGCTGTTCCACACACTATAGGGGGGGAAGTGTCCGTGGTTAAGATACGCAAGGCTACTAGGTGGTTACGTGTGCCCATATTCCGACAAAGAGGTTTCAGCCAAGAGCTCCTAGGCCTTGCATAATCCGGGCATTCAAATAAGACATGCGCAATGGACTCAACCCTGCTCGGGCAACATGCACAATTAGGGGAAGTACGGGCCGCTGATGTCCATTTTGATACCACAGCACCTAGCGGGAGGGATCCAACTCTAAATTTAAAATAAAGGGCTCGGTCAAGGGTGTGGGTGATCATGTCCAGGTAGGGTTCAAAGGCCACAATATCTTTAATTTGTAAAAAGGCAATAGTGGATTTGCAGTGGTTAGAGTTTGTAATTAGACGCTCCGAAGTCCATTTCCAATAAAGCGCCTTAACAACTTCTTTTGGAGGGGCTGAACGTGATGACCAGCAATCTCCTAATCCGATCATCTCCAGAAGCTTTTTAGTTTCTCTTAACCACCTTATCTTAGCCCAACCCCCCAGACTCATTATTTCGCCCAGGGCATCAGCGTAGGATTTTAGTTCTTCACCCCTCCAGATTCGTGTCCATAGCAGGAGCGGGCGAAGCTGGGCCTGGTCTTTGATGTTTTTGCAGCCCGTGTCCAACCACACTGGTACAGATGGAGTGCTCAGTGGAATGGAGATAATGGATTTCAGTAGCTTGCTCTCTGCTGTCACTAGGGCGTCCATTCGGCAGTGGCCCCACAGTTCTGCCCCATACAAGGCTGATGACACTACTTTGGCCTTGTAGATATCGATTACTGGTGTAAGTGATCTCCTAGGTGAGGCCCTGAGTTCCCTCATGAGAGCTCCTCCTACTCTCCTATGGTTGAGGACCATTTTATCAATATGATTTGCCCAGGACATCCTATCCGTGATCCGAATACCGAGGTAATCGAATTCGGCAACTTTCTCTAAGGGGATCGAGTTAAGTGTAGGTGGGCGGCCCAGTTTCTTAGGGGGATTTAGGACTAGGTATTTTGTTTTGTCCACATTTATTATTAACCCTTTTGCGGTACAGAACTCCTGGATTCGCGTTAGCAATTTCTGCAGGCCTTGTGGGGTCTTCGAAATCAGGAGCGTATCGTCCGCAAAGAGTAGGGTGGAGATGCGAACTCCTCTGAGACAGGGGGCGTCGGCTGGTTCTTGCTGAAGATGTTTTACCACCCCGTTCACATATAGTGAGAAAAGGGTGGGAGCCAAGACACAGCCCTGTCTTACGCCCCTGGAGACTGGTATCTTCTCGGTGAGCTCTCCGTTTTTACCCCAGCGGACCTGTGCATAGGTATGGGTATGAAGGCTAATGAGAAGGGACAAGATGTAAGGGGGTAGTCCCAACTCATAGAGTACCCTCCAAAGCTCTTCCCGGGGGACCAGGTCAAAGCAGTCTTCAGGTCTATAAAGGCCAAATAAAGACTACCCTTGCCTAGTTCCACCACCTTCCACCCCAGTAGTGCCAGCCTAAACACCTGCTCTATTGTCCCCATACTAGCCCGAAAACCTGCCTGAAAGTCTGATAAGATTTTATTCTCCTCCACCCAATGGAGAATCCTTCTGAGGATAGCCTTGCCAGCTATCTTTTGGGTGGAGTCTATCAGACTTATAGGGCGGTAGTTCCCCGGTGTTTCCCTGCACCCTTTTTTGTAGATCGGAACCACCACTGCCCCTTTCCAGGATTCTGGCACTGCCCCTCCCATCATGATGTCGTTTAGAAGAGCTGCTATAACCCTTGCCCACTCCGCTGGGAATGCCCTCATAAGGTCCCCCGGAAGGCCGTCTGGGCCCGCTGCCTTACGGGGCGCTACCCAACCTATAACCCCCTCAATCTCAAGGGGAGTGAAGAGATCATAGGCATGAGGTTCAATTTCTCGTATAAGGTCAATTCCCACGTTCAGTTCCCCATCAGGAGGGAGGTATAGGGTCCCAAAGTGTTTTACCCAGTTTTGTTGCATGGTCTTACAAATGCATCGGGTTTATTCTGTGTGCTTATTAGATTCCAAAAGGCCCTTGAATCCCTGATTTTACTAGCCTGGAGCAGGTCATCCCAAAATTTATCTTCCCACTCCCTCCTAGCAAGTTTAAGGGATTTATTATAGGCCTTCCTTGCCTCCTGTATCACACTTCGGGACTTAAGTTTAACCGCCTCAACTAGCCTTGTCTTGTGAACCCTACAAGTTTGGGTATACCAACCATCGACTGGTTTTTTAGATTCTTTGTTACCCGACTTGTTTGGGTACATAGTAAACACGTTAGTTAAGGCTTCTACCAGGGAGACAAAAAGCCCACTCGCTCTACCCACCCCTTCTAGGGAGGATCCGAGGGTTGTTACCGCTTGGTTTAAAAGGGATTGGATTTCCCCTACCTTTGCCTCGGATAAGACCAGTTTCGCCCATTTTATTCGTCTACCACAGGGGGAGACTTCGGACTCATCCGGGGATGCGGCTACCAGGTTAATATTATCCCTCTTTAAAGTGCGCCACCACTGGACCATACCTAGGGAAAGTGAATTGTGGTCACTTTCGGTCGAGGGGACCACTTGCATGTCCCTTACATAAGGCCATAAGAATACATCTATTAGGAAATAATCTAGCCTAGAGGTGTGACCTGGTCTATTGTATGTGTGGGCACCCCCCCGATCCGAGGGTGTCCTCCTGTTGGCTGCCCTTAAGTTAAATTCAAGGCTCAGTGAGTATAACTGGAGCGCCACTTCTGTCCACCTTCTGATTGGTGGGATTTCTAGTACCGGGATCCCCATCCTGGAATCCTCCTCGTCTTGGTCGAGGGAGACGTCCGAGCCCAAAGGCTCGAACGTACAGTTCATATCACCTGCAACCAATGTACGTGTTTTGTGAGGGGTATTATTTAGCAAGTTCTCGAGGAGAGATATTACAGGAGACTTTCTCCCACCCTTGGTTCCCCGGGCATAAACGTTATAAACATTTAAGACAATTCTTCCCCTTTGATCTATTAGGGTGATGTTTTGTATGTCCGGGGAACCTGTGGGGAACTCCACTACTCTGCAGTCTAAAGAAGCCGCGACCCAGATGAGAAGGCCGCCCGAAGGTCGCCCTCTCCCTGTTTCCGAGACTTGTGCAGGGGAGGAATAGGAAGAAAATCCCACCCTATGAACTGGGACCAGGCTCCATGTCTCTTGAAAGAGGCACAAGGAGTGCTCATCAACCCAGGCAGTAAAATTCGGTAGAGCCAATTTTCTTGCAATCCCTGCGACATTCCAGCTGAAAACCTTAAAGACTAGGTCCGTCACAGCTGAAGTGTCGTTGGGCGCTATATTGCCCCTATCTATGGACCTCCTCGGAGGCATCTGAGGGGATGAGGGACCTTGTGGGGAGGCCATAGAAGCTCCTATTTCACTTGTGAGGTTTGTTTGGGTGAGTGATACTCCTGCTGGCTGTACTCTGCTCCCAGTTTCCAGTCAGTGAGGCCCTAATGTCCACAATAGATTCTCCCTGGTACCCCCCGAGACCCCAGCCCAGTTTTGACCGATAAAAGGGGAACCAAAACTACCTACAATTGGGCTAACAATTTGCCTGGGGTAAAAATAAGAAAGATCTACCACCTTAACCCCCGGGGCCCCCATGCTTTTAATAGGAGTACAAATCGATGGAACTACTCTTGGGTCTTGGAAGTTTATGATTATACAATCCCCCTCCTGCGTTTTTCTCCCCTGCCCTACCCAACCCACTCTGCGGACACTTAGAATAATACCATCCACACCCAGCGGGATTGGCTTGTTTGCCTTCAGCCAGTGGATACACTTATTCTTAAGTGATTGGTGATTTTCCACCTGGCCATCCTTTAGAGGGGGCACGTTAACCATGACAGCAACGAAAGGTTGGCAGTCTGGAGGAAGGTTTACTGGGGGGATCCGTCGCACTGGATTACTGGGGACCGTTAAGGGGGTAAAGGGGGCAGTAGATTGGGATGCAGACCTAGGAGCTTTCCCTGTCACTAGCCCTTGTGGTATGCTGCGTGCCCCTGGTTTTTGGGAGTCTTCCGTTTTACCACTAACTGACTGTGGCTGCTTTGGTAAAAGAGGCTTAGGCTTATTTTTGTCAGGCTCTAAGTATGTTGGAGGTCCCTTGTGTTTTGGCTCTAATTTGGGACGGGGAGGAGATTTAAGAGCTGGAATTAGAGGACTATTAAGGACAACTTTTTTGTGACCTATTGGGGGCTTAGGTTCTTTCTGGGGCGGTGGTTCATTCCCCTTTGCGCCCAAGTCCTTATTTTCAGTCACTCTGGTTATTTGTTTAATAGTTGTCTTGAGTGAGTGAAACCCATCAAGGGTTGATTGCTCTAATTTGTCTATCCTCTCTCCTAGACCCGTGACTTGTAATAGTAACGGTTTCAGGAGGCTGTATACCTTCTCAAGGATGTTTTCAGCTGTTACTAAGTCAGAGAGCTTGGAGACCTTGGCAGTGTTAACGTCTGGGTGTAGCCCCTTGGGAGAGATCTGAACATCCCCGTCTATATCAATTTCATTCTCTATAGGTGTGTTATGTTTCTTATACCCGTTCCAGAGCTATTTCTTGCTCTTTGATAAAGAGCGGCCTGTTTCACTAGCCTACCCTTTTTGCGTTTTCGTGGCTTTTTGCTTGAAGGCCTATTCTCCTGCCTAGTGTCAGGGGTTTGAGTTTTGGGGGACGCCCTAACTGTCTCCCCTTCTGATATAACTATGGAGGGAGTGAGCGGGTTTGGGGACTCAGGATTACTGATAGCTTCGCTTGGGAGATTGGGTGATAATGGTGTGGACAGCTTACTGAGGCCACCATCTTCCACTATAACTATAGGGAGAAGAGCGGCCAGATTTTCCAGCCTATCTATATTCTGCTCTATGCCAGCAAACTGAGGGGGGTCTGTGAAAACACCAGGCACACTGGGTGGGGAAACAGATTGGACCCGGATACTGGCCGGTGTAAGCGACTGAGCAGCAGCCCCCAGAGATGAACTTCTTGAGGGGAGGTAAACCTCAGATAAACGTCGCTCAGACATGGCAATTTCCTTTTCAATCACCGCCGCCACCCTGGTGATGAACCGGTCCTTAGAACCTATGTCAGGGCTCGCGGCATTTGACCCCTTTTCGGCTTCACTCCTGAGAAGCTTTCCAGATCGAGTAGACATGGTTTCGGAAAGCAGAGCGCGCAGACACACCAGGCGAATGTACTCACTGTTAACGGGAGGAAAGGGACGTGGCCCAGCCCAGCCTTGACAGCCCCTGACTGCCACAGACTGCCCGCCCTTTGCTCGGGCTTCGCTCGGCGTCCCGCTCGCGTCCCGCTGAGCGACAGGCAGTTTGTTAATAGTGGGCGTTGCAGGCGGTGGGCGTGTCTGAAGGTGGGCGCGTCCGCTCTCAGGCCTGGGGAAGCAGGGACTCCTGGTCTTCTGAGTCCCTGCTAGCGCCGGCGAGTTTGATCCTTCCAGGCACCTCCCAGTGTTAGCGTGCAGCCTTCACCTCTCCCTCCTCCTCCAAGCCTCCAAGCCGCGAAGCAGCACCCGCGGAGCGGGTGCGGCGAGAGGTAGCGGCAGAACAAGCAGAGCAGGCACAACCCGGCAACAGGTCAGTCTCAGAGCGCAGGGCCGGCAGCAACCTTTCAACAATATCCAGGTGGGTCCCAGCGGCTAGTGCAAACACGCGCCTTTTCACCTGGTCAGGCGGGGGCGTGTCTGAAGGTGGGTGCGTCCGCTCTCAGGCCTGGGGAAGCAGGGACTCCTGGTCTTCTGAGTCCCTGCTAGCGCCGGCGAGTTTGATCCTTCCAGGCGCCTCCCAGTGTTAGCGTGCAGCCTTCACCTCTCCCTCCTCCTCCAAGCCTCCAAGCCTCCAAGCCGCGAAGCAGCACCCGCGGAGCGGGTGCGGCGAGAGGTAGCGGCAGAACAAGCAGAGCAGGCACAACCCGGCAACAGGTCAGTCTCAGAGCGCAGGGCCGGCAGCAACCTTTCAACAATATCCAGGTGGGTCCCAGCGGCTAGTGCAAACACGCGCCTTTTCACCTGGTCAGGCGGGGGCGTGTCTGAAGGTGGGCGCGTCCGCTCTCAGGCCTGGGGAAGCAGGGACTCCTGGTCTTCTGAGTCCCTGCTAGCGCCGGCGAGTTTGATCCTTCCAGGCGCCTCCCAGTGTTAGTGTGCAGCCTTCACCTCTCCCTCCTCCTCCAAGCCTCCAAGCCGCGAAGCAGCACCCGCGGAGCGGGTGCGGCGAGAGGTAGCGGCAGAACAAGCAGAGCAGGCACAACCCGGCAACAGGTCAGTCTCAGAGCGCAGGGCCGGCAGCAACCTTTCAACAATATCCAGGTGGGTAATAGAAGTTCAGAAAGAAGCAAGAGAATTGATAAAATAGGCAATAGAGGTGCAGAAGGAAGCAAGAGAGGTGCAAAAAGAAGCAATAGAGATACAGAAAGAGGAGGAAAGGTACAGAAAGAAGCAGGAGATATGCAGAAAGAAGCAAGAGAGGAGCAGAAAGAGGCAAGAGAAGTGCAAATAGAGGCAGGAGAGGTGCCGAAAGAATCAAGAGAGCTGCAGGAAGAGGCCAGAGAGGTGTAGAAAGAAGGAAGAGTGTTGCAGAAGGAAGAAAGAGAGGTGCAGAAAGTCAAGTTAGGTGCAGAAAGAGGCAAGAGAAGTAAAGAAAGTAGCAAGAGAGGTACAGAAAGACAAGAGAGGTGCAGAAAAAAGCAAGAGAAGTACACAAAGAGGCAGAATGATGCAGGATTAAGTAAGAGCAATGGAGGAAGGGGCTATAGAAGTGCAAAAAGAGGCAAGATAAGTGCAGAAATAGGCATAATAAGTACAGAAAGAGGCAATAGCAAGAACATTGCATTAAGAAGCAAGAGAAGTGCAGAAAGAGGTAGAAAGGTACAAAAAGAGGCAAGAGAAATACAGAAAGAGGGAAGAGAGGCACAGAGGTGCAGAAAAAAAGTAAGAGAGGTACAGACAAAGCAAGAGAGTTATAGAAAAAGCAGGAGAGGTACAGAAAAAGTAAGAGATGTACAGAAAAGGCAAAAGAGGTTCAGAAAGAAGAAGAAATGTGAAGTAAGAAGCAACACAAATTTGGAAAGGGGCAAGAGAAGTGCAGAAAGAAGAAAAAGAGGTGCAGAAAGAAGCAAGAGAGTTACAGAAAGAAGAAAAGCAAGAATGGTGCATAAAGAAGCAAGAGAAGTGCAGAAAGAGGCAAGAGATGTGCAGAAAGAGAATGAAAGGGACAGAAAGAAGCAAGAGAGGTAGGGAAAGAAGCAAGA
Source organism: Lissotriton vulgaris (assembly GCF_964263255.1). Taxonomy (NCBI): domain Eukaryota; kingdom Metazoa; phylum Chordata; class Amphibia; order Caudata; family Salamandridae; genus Lissotriton; species Lissotriton vulgaris. The sequence continues at coordinate 675,212 of NW_028251014.1, read as the reverse complement.
GAAGTGATGAAAGAGGCAAGAGAGGTGCGGAAAGAGGCAAGAGAGGCACAGAAAAAGGCTAAAGAAGTGCAGAAAGAAGAAAGAAATTGCAAAAAGAGGCAAGAAATGCAGAAAGAAGCAAGCGATGTGCAGAAAGATGCAGGAGAGGTACAGAAAGAAGCAAAAGATGTGCAGAGAGAAGAGACTGAGGTGCAGAAAGAGACGAGAGGTGCACAAACGAGCAGGAAAAGTGCAGATAGAGAAAGAAAGTGCAGAAAAATGAAAGAGAATTACAGAAAGAGTCAATAGAAGTGCAGAAATAGGTAATAGAAGTGCATGAAGAGGCAAAAGAAGTTCAGAAAGAAGCAAGAGAGGTAGAGAAGTAAGCAAGAGAATTACAGAATGTGGAATAAAAGTGCTGAAAGAAGCAAGATATGTGCAAAAAAGGCAATAGAAGTGCCGAAAGACGCAGAAGAAGGGTAGAAAGAGTCAAAATATATACAGAAAAAGTAAGAGAAATACAGAAAGTGGCAAGGGAAGTGCAGAAAGAGGAAGAAATGTGCAGAAAGAACCAAGAGAGGTACAAAAAGAAGAGAGTGAGGTACAGAAAGAAGAGAGTGAGGTGCAGAAAGAGACAAGAGAAGTAAAGAAAGTAGAAAGAGAGGTGCAGAAAGACAAGAGAGGTGCAGAACAAAGCAAAAGAAGTACAGAAAGAGGAATAATGATGCAGAATAAAGTAAGAACAATGGAGGAAGGGGCTTTAGATGTGCAGAAAGAGGCAAGATAAGTGTGGAAATAGGCATAATAAGTACAGAAAGAGGCAATAGCAGTGAAGAAAGAGGCAAGAGAGGTGCAGAAAGAAAGAACAGACGTGCATACAGAAGCAATAGAGGTGCATAAAGAGGAAGAAATGTGCATAAAGAAGCAAGAGAGGTACAGAAAGAGTCAAAGGAAGTGCAGAAAGAGGAAGAAAGGTGCCACAAGAGGAAGAAAAGTATAGAAAGAGGAAGAAATGCACAGAAAGAAGTAAAAGAGGTGCAGAAAGAAGCAAGAGAGTTGCAAAAAGAAGAGACTGAGGTGCAGGAAGGAGCAAGTGAGGTAGAGAAAGAGACAAGAGGGGTACAGAAAAAAGCAAGAGAAGTACAGAAAGAGGAAGAATGGTGCAGAAAGAAGCAAGAGAAGTAAAGGAAGAGACATTAGAAGTGCAAAGAGGCAAGAGAATTGCAGAAAGTGGCAACAAAAGTGCTGAAAGAATCAAGAGAATTGATAAAAGTGGCAAGAGAGATACAGAAAGAAGTATGAGAGGTGCAGAAAGAAGCAAGAGTGGTACAGAAATAGGAATAAAGGTACAGAGAGTAGCAAGAAGAGTGCAGAAAGAAGCAAGAGAGGTTGGGAAAGAGGAAGAAATATGCAGAAAGAAACAACGGAAATGCAGACAGAGGTAAGAAAAGTGCTGAAAGAAGAAAGAGAGGTGCAGAAAAGAGCAAGCGAAGTACAGAAATAAGCAAAAGAGTTGCAGAAAGAGGAAAAAGACATGCAAGAAGAGGAAGAAATATACAGAAAGAGAGGTGCAGAAAGAAGCAAAAGAATTAATGATGAGATGAGAAAAGTGCTGAAGGAAGAAAGAGAGGTGCAGAAAGAAGCAAGAGAGGTGCAGCGAGAAGCAAGAGAGTTGCAGAAAGAAGCATGAAAAAGTCAGAAAGAGGAAGAAAGAAACAGAAGGCGGCAAGATAGGTCCAGAGAGAAACAAGAGAGGTGCAGAAAGAAGCAGGAGAATTCAGAAAGAGGAATAAAGAAACAGAAGGAGCCAAGATAGGTGCAGAAAGAGGCTAGATAGGTGCAGAAAAGGACAAAAGAAACGCAGAAAGAAGCAAGAGAAGTGCAGAAACAGGAAGAAAGGTACCAAAAGAGACAGGCCCAAAGAGGAAGAAAGGTATAGAAAGGGGGACAAGAGGTACAGAAAGAAGCAAGAGAGATGAAGAAAAAGAGGCCATGGAAGTGCAAAAAGAGGAAGAAAGGTACAGAACGAAGCTAGAGAACTGCAGAAAGAGGCAAGAGAGGCTCAAAAGAAGCAAGAGAGGTTCTGAAAGTAGCAAGAGAGGTTCAGAATGAGAAATAAATGTTTAGAAAAAAAGCAACAGAAATACAGAAAGAGACAAGAGAGGTACAGAAAACAGCAAGAGAGAAACAGAAAGAGACAAAAGAAGTGCAGGAAGAAGCGAAAGAGGTGCTGAAAGAGGCCATAGAAGTACAGAAAAAAGGAAGAGAAAAGCAGAAAGAAGAGACTGGGGTGCAGAAAGAAGCAATAGAGATGCAAAATGATGCAAGAGGGGTGCAGACGGAAGTAAGAGAAGTGCAGAAAGAAACAAGAGTTGTATAGAAAGAAGGAAGTGAGGTACAAAAAGAAGCAACTGCGCTGCAAAAAGAGGCAAGACAAGTGCAGAAAGAAGCAACAGAAGAGCAGAAAGAGGAAAAAGGTTGCAAAAAGAGCAAGAAAGGTGTAGAAAGAGGAAGAAAGGCACAGAAAGAAGCAAGATAAATTCAGAAAGAAGGAAGTGAGGTACAGAAAAAAGCAAGAGAGGTTCAGAAATGAGAGAGTGAGGTGCAGAAAGAAGCAAGCGAGGTGCAGAAAGAGGCAGGATAGGTACAGGAAATGGCAAAAAAGGAGCGGAAAGATAAAAGAAAATGAAGAAAGAAGCAAGAGATCTGCAGAAAGAGGAAGAAAGGTGCAGAAAGAGCAGGACAGATGTAGAAAGAGGCAGAAAGGTGAGAAAAAAGCAAAAGAGGAACAGAAAGATGCAAGGGAAGTGCAGAAAGATGCAGGACACATGCAGAAAGAGGAAGAAAGGTACAGAAAGAGGCACAAGAGGTACAGAAAGAAGCAAGAGAGATGCAGAAAGAGGCCAGAGAAGTGCAGAAAGAAGACGGAAGGTACAGAAAGAAGCAAGAAAAATGCAGTATGAGGCAAGAGAGGCCAGAAAAAAGCAAGAAAGGTACAGAAAGAAGCAAGAGAGGTGAAGAAAGTAGCAAAAGCGGTTGAGAAATAGGAAGAAATGTGCAAGACGAAACATCAGAAATGCAAAAAGAGGCAAGAGAAGTGCTGAAAGAAGAAGAGAGGTGCAAAAAGGTGCAAAGAGACATACAGACAGAAGCAAGGGAGTTGCAGAAAGAAGTAAGAGAAGTGCTGAAAGAGACATGCTGAAAGAGGACGAAAGATACAGAGTGAGTTTAAGATAGGTGCATAAAGAGGCAACAGAGGTACAGAAAGAGGCAAGATAGATGTAGAAAAAGAAAACAGAAGAGCAACAAGAAGCAAGAGAAATGCAGAAAGAGGAAGAAAGGTGCTGAAAGAGCGAGAAAGGTATAGAAATAGTTAGAAAGGTGCTGAAAGAAACAAGAGAAGTATAGAACAAGGCTAGAGACGTGCAGAAATATAAAGAAATGTACATAAAGAAGAATGAAAGGTACAGAAAGAAGCAGGAGAGGATCAGAAAAGCAACAGAAATGCTGAAAGAGGCAGGAGGGGTGCAGAAAGAGGCAAGAGAGGTAGAGAAAGTGACAAAAGAAGTACAGGAAGAAGCAAAAGAGGTACTGGAAGAGTCAAGAGAATTGCAGAAAAAAGTAAGAGAATAGCAGGAAGAGGATGAAAGGTGCAAAAAGGTGCAGAAAGAAGAATATAGGTGCAGAAAGAAACAAGAGAAGTGCAGAAAGAAGCAAAAGAAGTGCAGAAAGAAGCAATAGATGTGTAGAAAGAGACAAGAGATGTACAGAAAAGTAAGAGAGGTGTCAAAAGAGGAAGAAATGTGCAGAAAGTGCAAGCAAGGGCAAGAGGTATAAAGGCGCAGAAAGAAGCAAGTGGAGCACAGAAAGAAGAAAGAGAAGTCATAAAAGAGGAAAAAGAGGTACAGGAAGAGACAAACGAAGTGCAGAAATAACTAAAAGAGGTGCAGAAAAAGGCAAGAGGAGTGCAGAAAGAAGAAGGAGAACAACAGAAAGAAGATGAAAGGTGCAAAAAGTTGCAGAAAGAAGAAGAGAGGCACAGAAAGAAACAAGAGAAGTGCAGACGGCAAGATAGTATCAGGAAGAAACAAGAGGAGTGCAGAAAGAAGCAAGTGAGGTGAGGAAAGAGGTATGATAGGTATATTAAGAGGTAAGATAATTGCAGAAAGAGACAAGGGAAGTGCAGAAAGAAGCAAGAGGGTTCTAGAAAGAAGGAACTGAAGTGATTAATGTATAGAAAGGAGAGATTGAGGTGCAGAAAGAGACAAGAGAGAGAAAGATAGAAGCAAGAGCCATGCAGAAAGAAGCAAGAAAAGGACAGAAAGAGACAAGAGAAATGCAGAGCAAGGAAATAGAAAAGCAGATAGAGTCAATAGAAGTGCAGATAGAAGCAGGTAAAGTGCATAAAAAGGCAAGAGAAATGCAGAAAAAGCAAAAGGGGGCTGAAATAGCAAGACAAGTGCAGAAAGAAGAAGAAAAGTGCAGAATGAAGCAAGAAAAGTACAGAAAGGGGCACAGAATGCGCAGAAACGTGCAAGAGAACTGCTGAAAGAGGCAATAGAAGTACAGAAAGAGTCAAGAGAAGGGCAGATAGAGGTGATGGAAGTGCAGAAGGAGGGAAGAGAAGTGAAAATAGAGGAAGAAAGGGACACAAAGAGATAGAAAGGTGCAGAAAGAAGCAAGAGAAGTACAGAAAGAGACAAGAGCAGTGCAGAAAGAAGCTAGAGATGTACAGACAGAAGAAGAAAGGTATAGAAAGAGGCAAGAGAGGTGCAGAAAGGAGAAAGAGAGATACAGAAAGAGGCAAAAGAAATGCAGAAAGAGAGAAGAGAGGCTGGAAAGAAGCAAGAGAGGAGCAGAAAAAGCAATTGGTATGCTGGAAGAAGTAATAGAGGTTCAGAAAAAAGATGAAATGTGAAGAAAGAAGAAAAATAGGTGCAGAAAGAAGCAAGAGACTTACAGAAATAAGAGAAGCAAAAGAGGTCGATAGAAGCAAGAGAAGTACAGAAAGAGGCAAGAGATGAGCAGAAAGAGGAAGACATGTATAAAAAGAAGCAAGAAAGATGCAGAAAGAAGCAAGAGAAGTGATGAAAGAGGCAAGAAATGTGCAGAAAGAGGCAAGAGAGGCACAGAAAGAGGCTAAAGAAGTGCAGAAAGAAGAAAAAGAGGTGCAGAAAGAGGCAAGAGAAATACAAAAAGAAGCAAGAGAACAGCAGAATGAAGAGACTGAGGTGCAAAAAGAGGCAATAGAGGTGCAAAAAGAGGCAAGAGGGGTGCAGAAAGAAGCAAGAGAAGTGCAGAAAGAAACAAGAGAGGTATAGAAAGAGGGAAGATAAGTGCAGAAAGAAGCAAGAGGAGTGCAGAAAGAATCAAGTGAGGTGCAGAAAGAAGCAAGTGAGGTACAAAAAGAGGCAAGAGAGTTACAGAAAGAGGTAGAGAAATGCAATAGTTTGTGTAAGGAGTTGTCTGGGACCCCACCTTTATCTTTCCGACCCTTCACTACCCCAAAGTTTAGTGACCCGACAGGGGTGTCTCCCTTTGTTTTTTGGTAGGGGTCCCTTTGTTTCCATTACCAATTCCAATATTCCATCCTGGCTACTCAAACAGGTATTCTGCCTGTTTATTTATTGCCATCGCATAATCATTGGACTTTGGACAACACGGGTCATGCTATCAGTTAAAATACATTTATTGACTAGATCGGTTGGACTGTTCCCAAATTTCCTAGAAGTTATATTTTTTTCTCGGTTTCGCCCTCCCGTCCAGCTTGTTTATTTTATGGATTGAAGTCAACCATTCCCAGTGTGTGGGGGGTACAGGGCTTACCCATTTGATGCATGTTTCCCTTCTTGCCAGTAAAATTAACAGGAAGAGTAATTTCTCTTGTTTCTTAGTTAGCTTAACTAGACATCCGACTGATCTACCCCAAATATAACAAGATCAATAATTACATCAGTTGGTCTTTCTAGTAGGGTGTCAAGGGTCTTACCCACTTCCTGCTAGAATTTTTCAATCTGGGAGCACTGCCAAAACATATTCAGGTTGTCTACTTTCTCCTTACCACATTTTGAGCAGTTCTTCATTTTTGCCCCGCTGAACTTTGATAACCTCTTCGGAGTCCAATAGGCTCTATGAGTGGTGAACAAATGTTTTTTCCTTAAAGCAGCAGATAGTACAATATACCAACATTTTTCCATCTATACTTGCCATATTTTTTGTGCGTCCAGTGGCGGCAGGTCTTTCCCCCAGGTTGCATCAGGAATTGAGAAGTCCTCCTCACCAGCTAATATAAGGGCCCAGTACCATCGTGATACTTCTTTTTTTTAAAGGCACATTTTCCTGCATCCCTGTCTCCAAAGTAATGTTTCCTTTTTTACTTTCTGTTAAAGTTTTTGCCCAACTCCTAAGTTGGTAGAATTTAAATTTTGATATGGAGCCGTTTGTTGTTATTGCCAATTGGTCCCGGTCAATAATGTTGTTCTCTATCACCAGTTGGCCCCATTTGAGTATTCCAGATGTTCTTAACGGGACAGCAAGCCTGTCTTTGAGACATTCCGGGGTCCCTGGTGAGTCCCATATGAGGACAAATTCACCATAATATGGTATCTTCAAAGTGCTTCTAATATGATACCATAGCTTTATTGCTTACTTGAGGACCTTCAGTTTCACCTTTTCAAAAAACTTCTGATGTCTAAATTTGTATAGAAAGTGTCCTTCTCTTCCAGTCATTACTTGTAGGTAAGCGGGGTAGTATTCATAACCTTTCAATAGAACCCTCATGTACTTAAATTGAAAGGCTCTATAGTATTCTAGTAAGTCGGGACTTGCTATCCCGCCTTGTTCTTTTTTCCTCCTTAGTTTTTTCCATGCTATTCTTGTCCATTTTGATGACCAAATAAAGCTATTTAGTTCCCCTTGTAATTTTCCTTACTGCTTCCCTCTTAAATTCTAATGGAATTCAGCTTAAAATGTAGGTAAATCTGGGTAGAATTGACATTTTAATTATATTCGATCCCCCAGAAAGGTCAGTGGAAGAGCCCCCATACTTTAAGTAGTTTCCTGATCTCACTCAAAATGTTATTAAAATGTATCTGGGCTACTTTATCCAGGTCTCTGACCAACTCTATGCCTAAATATCTTATCCTTTCCTTAACAAGATGGTTGTTGCTATGAGTATTTGATTCCATAATTTCTGTTTTTGCCTGATTAGTCAGGTATCCCTATACTCTCCCAAATGTTTCCAAAGTTTCTTCCATGTTGGTAATAGACCATGCAAAGTCACTTGTGAAGATCATTAAGTCGTCTGCATAGAGAGCAACTTTTTTTCACCCACCCTTGATAAAAGAAAGGGGATATGCCCAGATTGTTTCTAAAGTTTTGTGTGAGGGGTTTGATGTATAAATTAAAAAGTAGGGGAGGCAAGGGGCATCTTCATCTTTATATTTTCTGTGAGGTTCCCATTAAGTATTATCTTGGCCCTTGGGTCTCTTTATAGTCTCATAACCATTCCTTGGAAATTTTCCCCCAGTTTATATTTATCCAAGACACTGTTCAAAAACGACCAGTTCGCTCTGTCGTATGCCTTAGCTGCACCAAAGGTGATTATGGAAAGGGGCTCCAGCTACATTCCCCAGTCTCTTTGCCATGATCTGCATAGATATCTTGTAGTCACAGTTCAGTAGAGATATAGGCCAATACGACTCGCATTTGCCCAGATTTTTCCCTGGTTTTAGTAAGATGTTAATTACTGCGTCATTCCAAGAGTCTAGAAATTCTCCTTTCTCCTCGAAGATATTGTTTAACAATTCCGTGAGGGGGGGACCAGGACTTCTCTTAAATTAATAAAAAGCTCATTAGGTAGAGCATCTGGGCTGCAGTCTAGCCTCCCTTTAAACCCCTAATAACATCTTCGACTTCTTTATTTGTGATTTTAACATTTAGGTCTTCTTTTTCCTCTTGTGATAATATTGGGAGATCTAGACCATCTAAGTAGTCTTGGAGTTCTCCCTTTCTGATACGACAGTTTATATTCCTAGTTGGCCAGTGTTTTTATAGCATCTTCAAGTTGGCTAATCCTGTGTTTCATTTTTTTTAGTTATGTGCTGCTATGCTTAACAGCTTTCCTCTGATTACTACCTTATAGGCATCCCAGGTTACGTGTCTAGAAGTGCTGTTTTCATTAGCTTGGAAACAGAGTTCTGTATCTCTTATAAGTGCTTCTACATTCTGTGGGTCTGCTAGAATTGTTCGGTCAACTGTCCATCTTGGTAGAGTAGTGTTATGTTTCATTTGAAGTTTTAATAAAACTGCTGAATGATCAGATACATGAGCAGATAAGTGTTCCACCTTCTGTGTGCTGTCTGCTAAGAATCTATCCACCAAAAAGTAATCTATTCTGGACAGCTGTCCTCATTTTTTATTTTGGAATGTAAAGCCTTGCCCTTTGTCTCCTTTCTCTTTCCAAATATCAGTAAATCCCAAATCTTTTATACAGATCCCAACCACTCCCTCATTTTCAACAGGTTTGTGTCTCTCCTCGGAGGGGGACGATCCACCTTGGGATCCAGGATTATATTAAAATCTCCCCCTATGATTATTGGGGAGGCCGCCGTTAATAATTGAGTATACAGCTTTTGTAGAGGGCCTGGATCGTCTGTATTTGGCCCATAATAACCAACAATGGTTTACTGTTTGTTGGTTATTCTTACTCTGGTTACCACCCATCTCCCTTTCCTGTCAACTTCCACTGACTCTATTCTTGCTTTTAGGGATTTTTTTAATAATATGGCTACTCCTTTAATACAACAGTCCTGATTTGTACAGGCGTATGAGTCTACCCATCTCAAAGTCTTTTTTATTTCTTCCCATTCGTTTATCAAGAGATGTGTTTCCTGTAGTATTATAATTTCCTTATCTATTGTTTTCAAATATTCAAATATTCGCATTCTCCTGCTCTTAGTTCTAAGGCCATTAACATTCCATGAGAGTATGTTAACTACTGCTGAGTCTTTTTTTTCATTGTTTTGTTTCTTTTTACCCTGGGGTCTTCCTACTGATTTACCGGTCCTGTTCTCCTTCATCTTATTTCGTGAGGACTCTTTTTTGTTTTATTCCCCATTTTGCTTCCCACCCATGTGTTTGCAAGTTATTGCTTTTGTCTTTATTAAATCGTCCCTCCCTGGAGAAGCCTCCCTTCTTTCTTCGCTGGGCAGTATTAATAGCAACAGAAGAGCAGAAAGAGGAAGAAGGGTATAGAAAGAGCAAGAAAGGTGTGCAAAGAGGAAGAAAGGCACAGAAAGAAGCATGAGAAACTTAGAAAGAAGGAAGTGATATACAGAAAGAAGCAAGAGAGATGCAGAAATAAGAGAGTGAGGTGCAGAAAAAAACAAGTGAGGTGCAGAAAGAGACAGGATAGGTACAGAAAGAGGCAAGAAAGGTGCAGACATAGAAAAGAAAGTACAGAAAAAAGCAAGAAAACTGCAGAAAGGGGAAGAAAGGTGCAGAAAGAGAAACACGGTGTAGAACGAGTATGAAAGGTACAGAAAGAAGCAAGAGAGTTACAGAAAGATGCAAGAGAAGTGCAGAAAGAGGCAGCACACATGCAGAATGAGGAAAAAGGTACAGAAAGAGGCACAAAAGATGAAGAAAGAATTAAGAAAGATGCAGAAGGAGGACAGAGAAGTGCAGAAAGAGGAAGAAAGGCACAGAAAAAAGCAAGAAAAATGCAGAAAGAAGCAAGAGAAGTAAAGAAAGAAGCAAGAGAGGTTGAGAAAGAGGAAGAAATGTGCAGAAAGAAAGAACAGCAATGCAGAAAGAGGCAAGAGAAATGCTGAAAAAGCAAGAGAAGTACAGAAAGAGGCAAGAGACATGCAGAAAGAGGAAGAAAGATAAAGAGAAAGTCAAGATAGGTGCAGAAAGAGGAAAGAGAGTTGCAGAAAGAGACAAGAGAAGTGCAGAAAAAGCAAGAGAAGTGGAGAAATAGGAAGAAAAATGCAGAAAGAGTGAGAAATGTATAGAAAGAGTTAGAACGGTGCAAAAAAGATGCAAAAAGAGGTGCAGAAAGAAGCAAGAGAGTTGCAGAAAGAAGCATAAGAAGTACAGAAAGAGGCAAGAGACATGCAGAAAGAGGAAGAAAGATTCAGAGAAAGTCAAGATAGGTGCAGAAAGAGGCAGAAAGGTGCAGGAGAGTTGCAGAAATAGGAAGAATAATGCAGAAAGAGTGAGAAATGTATAGAAAGAGTTAGAAAGGTGCGGAAAAAAAACAAGAGAAATGCAGAAAGAGGTAACAGACATGCAGAAAGAAGAAGAAATGTATAAAAAGAGGAACAAGAGGTACAGAAAGAAGCAAGAGAGATGCAGAAAGAGACCAGATAAGTACAGAAAGAAGCAAGAGACATGCAGAAAGAGGCAAGAGAGGCCAGAAAGAAGCAAGAGAGAAGCAGAAAAAAGCAACAGAAATGCTGAAAGACGCGAAAGGGGTGCAGAAAGAGGCAAAAGGTGCAGAAATAGGCAAACGAATTGCAGAAAGAATTAAGAGAATAGCAGAAAGAGGATGAAAGGTACAAAAAGGTACAGAAAGAGGAAGAAAGGTGCAGAAAGAAACAAGAGAAGTGCAAAAAGAAGTGCAGAAAGAAGCAAGAGAGGTATAGAAAGAAGCAAGGGAGGTGAGGAAAAAAAGACTGAGGTGCAGAAAAAGGCAAGAGAGGTGCAGAAAGAGACAAGAGATGTGAAGAAAAGTAAGAGAAGTGCAGAAAGAAGAAGAAATGTGCAGCAAGAGCAAGAAGGTAAAAGAGGAGAAAGGCGCAGAAAGAAGCAAGAGAAGTGCAGAAATAAGGAATAGAAGTGATAAATGAGAAAGAGCGGTACGGGAAGAGACAAAAGAAATACAGAAAGAAGCAAAGGAGATGCATAAAGAGGCAAGAAAAGTACAGAAAGAAGTAAAAGAAAAGCAGAAAGAGGATGAAAGGTGCAGAAAGGTACAGAAAGAGGAAGAGAGGCACAGAAAGAAACAAGAGAAGTGAAGACAGAGGCAAGATAGGTGCAGAAAGAAGCAAGTGAGGTGAGGAAAGAGGTAAAATAGGTGCATAAAGAGGCAGGAGAGTTACAGATAGACAAGATAAGCGCAGAAAGAGGAAGAAAGGTGCAGAAAAAAGCAAGAGAAGTGCAGAAAGAAGGAAGTGAAGTTCAGAAAGAAGCAAGGGAGGTACAGAAAAAAGAGATTAATATACAGAAAGAGGAGATTGAGGTGCAGAAAGAGACAAGAGAGATGCAGAAAGAAACAAGAGACATGCAGAAAGAAGCAAAGAGAAGTGCAAAAGAGGAAAGAAGAGTGCAAACAGAGGCAGGAGATGTGCAGATATAGACAGGTGAAGTACAGAAAGAGACGAGAAAAGTACAGAAAGAGGCAAAAGATGTTCAAAAAGAGGCAAGAGAAGTGCTGAAAGAGGCAATAGAAGTATAGAAAGAGTCAAGAGAAGTGCAGATAGAGTTGAGAGATGTGTAGAAAGAAGCAAGAGAGGTACAAGAAGAAGCAAGAGAGGTGAAGAAAAACGGGAAGAGAAGTACAGAAAGAAGTAAGAAAAATATAGAAAGAGGCAAGAGAAGTGAGGAAAGAGGAAGAAAGGTACAGACAGAAGCAAGGGAGGTGTAGACAGAAGCAAGAGAAGTGATGGAAGGGGCAAGAAAGATGCAGAAAGAGGCAAGAGAAGCACATAAAGAGGCTAAAGATGTGCAGAAAGAAGAAAAATAGATACAGAAAGAAGCAACAGAAATTCAGAAAGAAGTTGGAGAAGTGCAGAAAGAAGTGAGAGGTACAGAAAGAAGCAAAGGATTCACAGAAAGAAGAGACTGAGATGCAGAAAGAGGCAAGAAAGGTGCTGAAAAAGAGAGTGAGGTGCAGAAAGAAGAGAGAGAGAGGTGCAGTGAAGTATCGGGTTTTTAGGAACCCAGCGGTGCCAGGGAACAACACCCGAAGACTTCGAGTCCTTCCTGTTTCAGACTACAGAAACACAGAGTCTTCTTGGTGAAGTCAAAGATCGTATTTATTGGCTGCAGCCAGTAACAGGTATCCTAGAAGTACAACAGCATGTATGTTCTCAGGAGACTGCTCAAAGTTACAAAGCCATTCTTCTTTTATACAAAATAATATGCTTCAGGCAAACATTCCTTATTTTACAGTTGACCATACACATATTTTCACTACAAAGAAAAAGCAGAGTCATGATGACAAGCCCATATTTTAGTTTGTCCAACCCGTAATCAGTTACCCGGCAAGGTCCAGTATTCTCATCAGATATCGACGGACCCCCAATAAAATCGGGCACCTCCTCCTCGTAAAGCAAGCCATAAAGCAAGAAACAGGGACAGGTGTGTGTAAGATTACGCATGGTTTGTGTGCGATGAAAGGTTTATGATATGTTGTGCCTTGATACTCATCTCGCTCGGCCACTGGGAAAGGAACTGGCCGGGCAGGTTTGGCTTCGGGCAGTGGAGTCAGCTTGCCCAGGTCACAAAGGAGTCAGCAAAGGTGTACGTGTCCTTCAGATTCGTTTTTGGCTATAATCATTTGGCTATGTGAGGGCAATCACAAAATGGCTGCCGTTCACAAAATGGAACCCGAGGGTTCATGACAGAAACTCCGATTTCAGGGTGATTCCGTCACCCGATCGTGACGAAAATCCTTACACATAGTATTTAAATCATTACCGGTCTGCTGATACCAAAATTGTCATGATACGACAATGTTTATAACACAGGTCCAGAATTTTCAGTACTACAGTCCCTCCTTTTGCCCTTACATAGGCAATTAACCTATACTCATGCTAGTCTGAGTCCAGGTCTATATCCACAAAGTCATTGAGATGTTGCTGTAGCATCATCCTATTACTTAGCTCGTTTCTTGATACAGGTTTCCTTACACACGATGTAGCACAGAGGCCACATATTGCAGGAGCACACTGTACAAACAGACAGAACAGGAAAAGAATGGCTAAGATCATCCCAATGACTATCAGAATCCTCCATCCCCAGGCGGATATCAGTTCCCAGAACCACCCCATCAATGACCAGTCTCCTTTATCCATAGATAGATTCGGAGATCTTATGCAATTTGGAGATGACCTGGTAGACTGTCGGGCGTTATCTTGGATGAAAATACAGCAACTCGATTGGATCACTTTACATACCCCACCTCGGTCTGCAAGTATGACGTCTAATGCGACCCTATTTTGAAAAGTCTTAAGGCGATCCGACTGGAGCTCAGCAGTCAAATTACTAAGGGCACCGGCGGTTGCAACTACGGTGGATTCAACCACCCTTGTCAATTGTCTTATGTTCCTGCTGTTAATCATAGGCCCCCAAAACGGCAGAAAACCCTTTATGAAGTCTCCAAATTCCTGTCCGGCAGTGTCATCTTTACTCATGACGCCTCTAACTATCCTTGTCTTATGGTAATCTGCTGCAGCCGTGTAGGTGGGAGGCATCAGGAACGAAACAAAACATGTGCCCGAGAAGTCAGGGGGCAACCACGTGTAGGCTCTATCATGGCAGATGAAATAGGTACCCTTAGCGGCTACGAACGAAGGGGAAGTTCAAGATGCAAAAACATATGTTTCAGCGCAGACACTTCTCCCTAACTGAGCTTTGGGATTTTTGCCATTACCTTGCAGACATAGGTGATCCTGATGGGGTACAATCCAAATCAGGGAGGATCTCTTTGCTTGCTGGTTCTCACTCAAAGCAACTCTTTATCCTGTTATGTTCCATCTAGTGTATGCTTGCAACTCATCTCTGGGAATTGCTCTGTACGAGTCAATATCTCTGCTCATATCTGTAATACCCACTACCAATGCTTTGTTGCTCGAGTTACATTAAAAAATTAATTTCCTCTTTGGTCACTAACCCGTTCCGCCTCCAATGATGTATTCTTTTGCAGGTTTTATCCTCTGCGGCTCTCATTTCGAATTTAGAAGACTTCCTATAACAGGAAATGTCAGAAAGATGCTGTTCTGATTCTGCAAAATAATCCACAAGTGCCCTTAGAACTGTGTTCCCACCTTTGTCCGATTTGTTTATGATGAGGTCTGGATTTTTTTTGAAGTTTTTAAATCATTAGATGGTATTGACTGTTTCTAAAGTCCTTATGCCGTGTTTGGGATAACACAGTTCTATTGAGGGATTTAAGCTCAGTGATGACTCTGTCGCTGAAAACATCTACTGCATCCTTTGGCATTAGGGGCAAAAAAGTGGAAGCTGTACAAAGTGGACTTGGAGCTGATTTATTTACACACATAACTTGACTGACAGTAGGTGCTTCCTCAAGGCTTGTCTCATGTGCCAGATCGTACATCGTCTGTAGGTTAGGAATATCTTTAACCTGTCAGTATTGCTGACACTGGATGTGTTATTCGTTGATTTACCTGTGAACGTGTTCAACTGAAAATGTTTAATAAGTTAGATTTTTCTAATACATTTGAACACTTCAATCCGTGCCTGATTGTATGAGAAATGATTTTTGGGACAGAATGACAACCCCAATGAAAGAAGTTGTTCCTCAGCTTTGGATAGCACTGTATCCATCAGGTTGATGACTGTATTCTCTGTCGCACTTGTTATTTCTTCCAGGTAAGCCATTAGTACGTTCGATTTCAATCAAGAGAGCCTTGCGGTCAATTTCGGCATATTTTATGAGAATATGTATCATGTTCATAGATGCCTGCAAATTGTTTTCAGCCCACTCTTGTAACATTAAAGGGTTCGGGTTTTCGAAGGTATGAGCAATCAACACACGCAGCCCTCTCAGGACTCGATTGGCGTCTCTATATTTTTCTAAAGATTTCTTCTAACACCATTTGGATAGTTCGTTTTTTAGTAATTTTTCAAGTGTTTTTAAAAGGGTTTTAATTTGTATTTTGTATTTGTATTGGTTATTTGTAGAGCGCAACTATCGCTCCGGAAGGAGCATCCTGGCGCTAATAAATCAAAGTGCATACAATTGCGGGTTCAGAGTCAAATGGCTGTCATTACGTACTCGTCTCGAAGATTGAAGATCCAGGTTTTCAGATGTTTCCTGAACTGGTTTTCCTGAGTAAGCAATCTAAGGTGTTTGGGCATTGCATTCCAGGCCTTGGAAGATAAGAAGGCTAGGGTCTTACCCCCCTTGGTTTTGAGGTTGAATTTGGTCAGTTTAATGAGGGTTTCTCCTGCTGATCGTAATATCCTAGTTGGATTGTAATGGGGGAAACGCTTAATGAGATACTTCGGGCCGGCGCCATTGAAAGCTCGAAAGGCAACAATCAGGATTTTAAATAAGATCCTCTTGTGGAGAGGCAGCCAATGTAAAGTTTTTAAGGCAGCTGACGCTGAGGATTTTCTTGGCAATTTCAGGACCAGTCTGGCTGGCGCGTGTTGTACACTTTGGAGTTTTTTTTGTGTGGCTTTCTTAACGCCAGCCATCAGGCCATTACAGTATTAATATCGTTACTGTGAGCATCAGTGTTAAAACTACGTGGCTCATTGTGACTGCAGAAAGATTTTGAAATAGGGCTTACGCCGCTGTTTCTCTGTCATGGATTGCATTGTTGGAAAACATATTGCATCAAACAAATATCTCGGTGAATCAATACACCGTGTCACTGCTCAAACAAGTCCGTTGGATGTAAGTATCACAAAAATAATCCCAGCTCTGCGGTGCTTACTGGAGGTAGCTGGTGGGCTAGTTGGCCCCCAGGGGCCCACAGGACTCAAGGAGGCTTAATCCCCCAATTTGCAATGCACCAGGGGGTGCGTTTGCACAGTGGTGCAGGGAGGGTGTGTGGCCTGATGTGAAAAGTATGCAAATGTGCCCTGTGGTGCGTTTTAAGTTGGGGAATTAAGTGCCCTTGAATCCTGAGGGTCCCTGGGGGCCAACTAGCCCACCAGGTACCTCCAGTATGCGCCAAGGAGCTGCGTTGCAGAGAGGTGTTTAGAGGCCACGCCCCTTTTACACCTCTCTGCAACACAGCTCTGTGGCACTTACTGGTGGTACCTGGTGGGCTAGTTGGCCCCCAGGAACCATCAGGAGTCAAGGGGAATTAATCTTCCAACTTAAAACACGCCAGGGGGCATGTTTGCACAGTGGTAAATGGAAGGGGCGGGGCTTGACATAGCAAGTGTGCAAACCCACCCCCTGGCACATTGTAAATGGGGGGATTAAGCCCCCTTCAATCCTGAAGATCCCTGGATCAAGGGGACTTAATCCCTCAATTTACAATGCACAGTGGTGCAGGGAGGGGACCCGGCCTGATGTGACAATGTGCAAACACGCCCTGTAGCTCATTGTAAGTTGAGGGATTAAATCCCCTTGAATCCTGAGGGTCCCTGGGGGCCATCTAGCCCACCAGGTACCTCCAGTAAGCACCAGGGAGCTGCGTTGCAGAGAGGTGGTCCAAAGCCATGCACCCTTTTTACACCACTCTGCAATGTAGCTCTGTGGTGCTTACTGGAGGTAGCTGGTGGACCAGTTGGCCCCAGGGACCCTCAAGACTCAAGGGGAATTAATACCCCAAATTAAAACCCACCAAGGAACGCATTTGCACAGTGGTGAAGGGAGGGAGCGGGGCCTGATATGACATGTGTGTACTTATGCAATCACGCCGCCAAAACCCAAACACGTATAAATTCACCATACACTCTCCTTGCAGCACTCTTATCATCTAGTCACTACCCATGCACTCATGCAATGACTCATGTACTAACTCATGCACTGCTACAATACCCTGAGCAGTACACATGCAGTCCAGCCATCGCCCTGTCACTACCCATGCACTCTTCCAATCACCCAGCGAGCACCATATACTTATCCAATCACTTCACCAAAACCCAGACACTTATAAATTCACCATGCACTGTCTTTGCAGCCCTCTAATCATCCAATCAGTACCCAGGTACTTATGCAATGACCCAGGCACTAACACATGCACTGCTACAATCCTCTGAGCACTACCCATGAAGTCCAGCCATCGCCCTGTCACTACCCATGCACTCTTCCAATCACCCAGCCAGCACCATGTACTTATCCAATCACTCCACCAAAACCAAAGCTCTGACTTGCGTCTGGGTAGTTGGAGCAACCCAGTCCATGATGGTCTGGATTTTGTTCTGCAAAAGTTGAACCTGGCCTCCACCCACAAGGTGGCCCAGGTACTCTGCCCTATCTGGCACTTAGTAGCCTTGATAGTTAGGCCTGCTTTCTGCAGGTCCTCCAAAACATTTCTGAGGTGGACCAGGTGATCCTCCCAGGTGGAGCTAAAGACAGCAATATCATCTAAATATGCTGCACTATAGTCTTCCAGACCTGTTAGGACTTTATTCACAGACATTTGAAAAGTGGCAGGTGCATTCTTCAAACCAAAGGACATCACAACAAATTGGTAGTGCCCACTAGGGGTAGAAAATGATGTCTTGGGCTTTGCATCATCAGCTAGTCTGATTTGCCAGTAGCCAGCTGTCAGATCAAATGTGCTCAGAAACATGGCTGAGGCCAAAGTGTCTATAAGCTCATCTACTCTGGGTATTAGGTGGGCATCAGTCCTAGTGACTGCATTGAGATGCTGTAGCCTACACAAACCTCATCTCTCTCTTACCACCCTGGGTGTGAGGTTTGGGCACTAAGACTACTGGACTAGCCTAAGGGCTATCTGAGGGTTCAATAACTCCCAAATCCAACATCTTCTGGACTTCAGTCCTGATACAGGTTGCCTGTAAATCTTATTTTGAACAGGCAGACTGTCCCCAGTGTCCACTTCATGAGGGCACCGGGTAGTCTGACTTGGAGTCAGGGAAAACATATGCCTGTACTGATTGAGCACATGTCTGCAATCAGCTTGCAGCTGGGCAGTGAGGCTGACTGCCAAGGCTACATCGTTCACTGACCCATCATCAAGGTTCCGCGAGAGCAGGTCAGGGAGTGGATCACTCTCTTTCTCCTGTCCCTCATCAGTAGCCTTAAGCAAGCCCATGTCTGCCCTGTCAACATATGGTTTTAGTCTGTTGACATGGAGCACCCTATGGGAGCTCCTGGGAGTTCCAAGGTCTACCAAGCATGTAACCTCTACCTTCTGCTCAACAATTGTATGGGGGCCCACCACTTGTCCTGGAGGGCTGCTGGGGCCACAGGCTCCAACACCCACACTTTCTACCCTGGCTTGTAAACAGTCAGCACAGCCTTTCGGTCATGCCAGGCCTTTTGCAATTCCTGGCTAGCCTCAAGGTTTTTGGTTGCCTTTTTCATATACTCTGTCATCCTGGACCGGAGATCATGTACATAGTCCACAATATCCTGTTTGGGATGTTTGAGAGGTAACTCCCATCCCTCCTTCACTAGACACAATGGACCTCTTACAGGATGCCCAAACAGAAGTTCAAAAGGGCTGTAACCAACCCCCTTCTGAGGAACCTCCTTGTATGCAAATAGAAGGCAGGGCAAAAGGATGTCCCATCTGCGCCTAAGTTTTTCTGGGAGACCTTTTATCATGCCCTTTAAGTTTTTGTTTGATCTCTGAACTAAACCATTGCGTTGTGGGTGATAGGGTGTGGTGAATTTGTAATTCACTCCACACTCCTTCCACATAGCAGTCAAGTAACTAGACATGTAGTTCGCACCACTGTCTGATACTACCTCCTTAGGAAAACCCACTCTGGAAAATACTCCCAGGAGGGCCCTTGCCACCACTGGTGCTGTAGTGGTCCTAAGGGGAATTGCTTCTGGGTACCTGGTGGCATGGTCCACCACCACCAGGATAAACCTGTGCCCAGATGCTGTCTGAGTATCCATGGGACCAACTATATCAATCCCCACCCTCTCAAAGGGGACCTGCTAAGGGAATATCATGGGCTAGTGTTAATAAGAAGCCCCTAAACTTCAGAGGAATACCCAACCTCCTGGCTGCACCAGGCTTGGGGTCTCTACTCTCTGAGTATAGGAGTCCATCATTCCAATAGATCCTACGGGTACCTCTAGCATTCTCAGCAGCCCCAGCAGCAGCTTGCTGTCTGAGGGGTTCAAGAGAGGGGCAGCTCAGCTGCTCCTGGCTCAGATCTGCCCTGGAAGCGCCCCTGTTTGCAAGATCTCAACCTGATCACGCTCAAGCTCATCTGGGACAGTTCCTTCTTCAGGACCAAGATCATCTCCCTCAAGAGACTGAACTGTACTCTGAGTCAGGGGGAAGGCACGGCCTTAACCCTACTGCTCCTCTTCTTGGAAGTCACCTGGTCCATTCTTTCAGAAACCAGGGCCTGTTCAGTTTTAGACATTTTGGCCTGTGACCTGGTCACAACAAAAATATGTCCAGGGATTCTTAACACTTCTGCATGGGTCCTGAGCTCCACTTCAGCCCAAGCTGAAGTTTACAAATCATTGCCAAGCAAGCATTCAACATGGAGATCTGCACTTACCACATACTTCATAAGGCTAGATACCCCCCCCAGGAGAAATTAACAACTGCCAGGGCATGGTCAGTCCTGACATTTCAACCATTGGTCACTGCTCAGGAGCCACAAGGTCTTGTGTCACCATTGTGATACTTGCCCCTGTGTCCCTGAATGCCAAAGCCTCTTTTCCATTGATCAAAGGCTGCTGTCTGTATTTGCCCAGATTACTGGGACCCACAAAGGAGGACATATCCATGCCTCCATCACAGACCAGAACAGCCTGAGTTGGAACTCTGATTAGGCCAGGGTCCATCTCTTAACCCAAGCTTAACCCTACTACACTCCTATTCTGAGTACCACCACTTGGAGCTGAATTAGGAGGAACAGTTGCCTTAGGGGCAATGGTGGCTGGAGTTGAGTCTTTGGACTTATTACAATCACTAGTCCAATGGGTTTTCTGTTTACAGATTTTACATCATGGTTTCTTTTGGCATTTTCCTTTGTTAGATTGGGATGACCCACCAGATGCAGAAGATTTTTGGGTACCTTGAGAAGACTTCTGGTTTTTATCCTTTTCCCCACCCGTCAGAGTTCTTAGAATCTTGCTTCTTAGGGTCTCCTTGGTTCTCAACCTTCTGCCTCACCCTGGTTCTGACCCACTTGTCTGCCTTCTGACCCAATTCTTGGGGAGAAGTCATATCTGAGTCCACCAGGTACTGGTGCAACAGCTGAGTTTGACAATTATTAAATATGCTTCCTCATAATTAAGTTGTACAATCCTTTAAAATCACACACCTTACTGCCAAGTAACCAGCCCTCCAGAGCCTTAGTAGCACAATCAACAAAATCAACACAGTCCTGAGTCTGTGCCTTTTGGATATCTCTGAACTTTAAACTGTATTGTTCAGTGGTCAGGCCAAACCCTTCAATCAGAGCACTCTTTAGGACTGTGTGATTATCAGCACCCTCTTCTCTTCAGTGAGGAGCTTGTCTCTTCCTTAGTCTACTAAGGAGAGCCACAAGATTGCTGCCCACGGCTCCTAAGGGACCCTCTGTACTTTGCAGGCCCTCTCAAGTGCAGTTATCCATTTGTGGATGTCATCCCCACTCTGGTAGGGAGTGACAATCTTAATCAGGTTCATGTGGTCATGAGTATGTTCTCTAACTCTAGGTACACTGAGGCTGGCACCTTGGGACTCTAGTCCCAACTTTTTAGAAGCTCTCTGGAGCTCTATGGCCTCCCTGTCTAAAGCTAACTGTGCTCTTATGATCCTGAGTTTCTCATTCTCAAAGGCAATTATTCTGCCATCTCTCTCAGCGGAGGACTCTCTCCTGTAGGAGGTTGAGGTCCTATGAGATACAGAGGTCCCTATAGATGAACCAGAATGGTGAGATTCCACTGAGGAAGTTCTTGACCTTCTAGGTACACTGTTAGCTCTACCTGGAAGGGGGAATAGGGGGCCCCTAGGGATCCCTTCTTCATCCACAGGAAGAACTTGGTTGTCCAGGTTAGAATCATCCTGATCTACCTGGTCAGCATCAAGTTCCAGGTCTTGGATGTTTTCACCTCCCGACCTTTCCTCTTCTGCTGTCCCACCCAACCCGCCTGTCTCATCTGACCTAGGAGAATTTCTAAGATCATCTAAAAGCAATACCTCTATGAGGCGTTGGGTATCTGGATGCATCTGTCTTCAATTTACTAGCTGCACACATGGCCCTCAATTCTGGAAAGGAGACATGGTCATACTCTAGTCCCAACTTTTTAGAAGCTCTCTGGAGCTCTATGGCCTCCCTGTCTAAAGCTAACTGTGCTCTTCTGATCCTGAGTTTCTCATTCTCAAAGGCAAGTATTCTGCCATCTCTCTCAGCGAAGGACTCTCTCCTTTAGGAGGTTGAGGTCCTATGAGATACAGAGGTCCCTATAGATAAACCAGAATGGTGAGAATCCACTGAGGAAGTTCTTGACCTTCTAGGTACACTGTTAGCTCTACCTGGAAGGGGGAATAGGGGACCCCTAGGGATCCCTTCTTCATCCACAGGAAGAACTTGGTTGTCCAGGTTAGAATCATCCTGATCTACCTGGTCAGCATCAAGTTCCAGGTCTTGGATGTTTTCACCTCCAGACCTTTCCTCTTCTGCTGTCCCACCCAACCCGCCTGTCTCATCTGACCTAGGAGAATTTCTAAGATCATCTAAAAGCAATACCTCTATGAGGCGTTGGGTATCTGGATGCATCTGTCTTCAATTTACTAGCTGCACACATGGCCCTCAATTCTGGAAAGGAGACATGGTCATACTTAGTTAATATGGAGCCACTGGATTCAGCCCTTGAAGATATACTAGTGTGGTGTGGTGTCTGCACCTACCTACTCTAGTGGGACTACTAAATTCTATCTTAAGTTGTAGAAAGGGTGTCCTAGACCCTTGACACACAACTCTAAGTTCAGTAGAAATTACTTAATTCTAAACTTCAATTCAATTCAATAATCTTTATTTCGTTGCACTGCAACATAAAAGATATACAATAAAAGAAATACGTATATACAATACAAAAAACCAATAATCAATACTACAAGTCATCATTTAGGAGAATCTATGGTGGTTTGGAAATATCACATAATTGAATAAATAGTTTAAAATACATTATGCAAAGTTAAAAAAGTCATTAAATCAAGTTTATAACAACCAAGGCATAGAGTTTAAAAATTATCAAAACAATTAAAACCAAGAAAAACATATTCCGTGGTACTAAACAGGTGCAGCTTTTTTTTAAAAAAAGAAAGAGACTTTTTTAGCCTAACGAACTTTACAGCCAGAAGAAATCTACTGATTCCAACACAATTACTTGGCTGGTATCCGTTTTTAAAATTCTGCCAGCTTCCTTATGGGATCTAGAGCCAATGATATGACATAATGGGACTATCCACTTTTTCCTTGCTTTGCCATAGCTAGGACAAGAAAACAATATGTGCAAAACATCTTCCCTGACGTTGTTAGGACATAAAGTGCAGTAATCGCTATTTGTCTTCCCCCAGCGTTTCTATGTCGTCTTAGTTCTCAGTGTTCCATATCTAAATTTTAAGTACAGGGTTTTAGCCAACGGTGGCTGGACCTCGTCAAGAAATGGTTCGAAACAAGCCACATTTTTAACCATTAAGAATGATTCAGTTAGGGGGCCGTGTGTTCTAACATACACAGAGTCATCGCTCACATAAGACCAAAAAGACAGTCTGACAATTTTCTTGGAGGCCATGGTTAGGGACTCCGGCTCACTCCAAAAATGGGTTAGACCTAATTTGGATAACCACGTTCTCACGTGCTTGAACTAGTAAATTTGGTTACCACTGTCTAGGTCCAGTACTTCTTTTAACCCATTTTTATAGTCAATCAATTCAGGGGTTATCCATAGTCTAAACCATAATAATAAAGGCCTTAACATTGCGTGATGGTCAGTGTGCTTGATGTTTAAATCTAAAAATAATGGTACCAATGGGGTATTGGTGGGAACTTTTAATAATCCCCTAATAAACTTATTCTCCAGTGTTTCAAAAGTCTTCCCACATACTGGTCCCCATAGTTCGACCCCGTACAGAACAGCTGATTGGACCTTATACCTAAAGATCTCTATTGCAGGGGTTACTGCCTTGTTCATACATTTATTATGTCTTTTTAATATTGGGAGACAATTTTGTTTATACACTATTGTTGATTTTTCCAGCTGTGGTCTCCATCCCATCGATGAATCTAATAATACCCCTAAGTATGTGAAGCTCTGTTCGTAGTCTAACTTATGACCATTTAACATTAGATTTTTTTTTAACTTTTATGCGGGTTTAGTGCCATATATTTAGTTTTTTTAATATTAATTTCTAGCCCTATTAAGGTGCAGTTTTGCTGGAACCTATCTAATAAAATCTGAAGGCCCCTAGGAGTTTGAGAGATGAGGATCGTATCGTCAGCGAAAAGGAGGGACGGTACCCGTTCCCCTCCTAGTCGGGGCGAATCGTTATCACAATTCTCCATATAAGCCGCAATGTCATTAACAAAAAGGGAAAAGAGTGTGGGAGCCAATACGCATCCCTGACGTACTCCCCTTTTTATGGGAATTGGGTCTGTAAGTTCTCCATTTGGGCCCCACCTAACCTTAGCGTAGTTCTCCCGATGCAGGCCCTTCACCAGTTTTAATAGTTCCTCGAGAAGTCCCTGTCTTTCCAGGGACTTCCAAAGCAGATCACGAGGTATTAGGTCAAATGCTGCTCGTAGATCTACAAAGGTCACATACAAGTGGCCCTTGCGGATGATGACATATTTCCAGTACAAGCAGCACAACCTTAATACCTGGTCTATGGTCCCAGTTTTTTCCCTAAACCCCGCCTGATATTTTGATAAGACTAATTTTTCATCTAGCAACGTGTTTATACGATTTAATATATGCCTGGCATATATCTTTTAAGTTATATCTAAAAGACTAATGGGGCGATAATTGGCTGGATCGCCTCTATCCCCCTTTTTAAAAATAGTGATAATTTCTGCACCATCCCAAGTGTCTGGGATTTGTTCACCAGCCGCAATAGCATTGAATAAAAAATGTAAGTATGGTGCCCAAACGTCAGTATTATTCAAAAAAAGGTCACCTGGAATTTTATCAAGGCCAGGTGCCTTCCCTTGTTTGAGTGAAGCAATTGCCAACTCAGTTTCATATAAGTCAAAGACTACCAGTGGGTGTGAATTCGCAGACTGAGTGGGAGTTAATTCTTCCAGAGAGATTACCTCGCTGGTTTTAGCTGCATACAACGTTGTAAAATGTTTTACCCACGTGGCCTCGTCTAAAAAGACCTCTCTAGAGCCTTTCTCTCGTTTATTCCCCTTAGCCACTAATTCCCAGAAGTGCCTCTGGTCCTTAGTTTTAGCTGCTAATAGCATGCTGGACCATAATTCGTCGTCCCAAGAGGATTTAGCTTTGACCAATAGTGAGTTATATAATTTTCTTTTGTCTTTAATTTCTACAGGGCTTTTTCTTTTAATGGCCTCAATCAAAGCGGTTTTGGCAGCACGGCATTCCTTGTTATACCAGGGTTTTCCAACTGGTTTTGCATTAACTATCCCAGATCCTTTTTTGTTTTTTTTGTTAAGAGATCAAGCAGTTGTTTAAAAAATATTTTGTGCAATTTAATAAATTCCCCAGATTCACATCTGAGTGAACAAAACGAATCAAATGTATTTACTAGAATACTATAAATGTTAGATAGAAGGTCCTCTCTTTCCAATATGTATGCCCATTTGACAGCCCTTTGATTATTACTAACAATGATGTTATCTAGTGTTGGTAACTGTACTTGTCTGTCGCCTCCCTCTGTGTTTTCCTGCCCCTTTAGTAAGTTGTTGAGAAAGCTAGTTTCAAGGGGATAATGGTCGCTATCAAATCTTTCCTTAACTTTTAGGTCAATTGTATATGGCCACAGGTCAAAATAAATAATAACGTAATCTAAATTACTTTTATAATCTCGCCTCTTAAAGGTCGGTGCTTTCGGGCTATCGGATGGCATACGGCCATTACAAGCCCTCAGACCATGGCTCACAAGCAGCCTCGTAATCTGAAGGGCTATTATGGTCCCAGCGACAGTCCCATTACCAAACAAGAGAGGTATCCCGTTAGCTACATCCTCATCCTCATCCAAATTGACCATACCCGTAATCGGTTCAAAGTTACAGTTCATGTCCCCACATAAAATTACACTTGCATCAGGCTTTAGGGTGTCCATAAAACTCTCCAATTTTTCAATACATGGTGACACCTTATGGGATGGATGAGGACAGTTATACACATTTATAAGGTTAATCACCCTTTTGTCCTCTGTAGTTATTTCCAGACCCAGTATATCTAAAGAGTCGGTATTTAGGGTCTTTATACCGATGTTAAACTGATCCATATTAGTAGGCCTCCTGCGGCACGTCCTCTTGATGAAGGCACAGCCTCTATTTGGAATGTTTTATAACCCGCTCTATGGATCTGGTCCGTAGCCCATGTCTCTTGTAATATACAAATGTCAAAGGTGTTCATGTAGTTGTTCCAATCGGGGTCACATATTTTTGCGCGCACCCCCGCCACATTCCATGAAACTAGTGTACACAGGGAGGGACCCTCATTTAACCCACAGATACCAACTGTTGTGGGTGGAGACAGGCTACCATTAGCCCCATTGCCAGTTACATTAACAATATTTTCTGTCCTCAAAGATCTACTTCCTTCATCCTCATTAGCTCCATCAGTAATATGATTATTTACACCACAACTATCTACCTCACTGTTCCTTAAACTTCAGTTGCATTCATCCAGACCACTGAATACATCAAACCTGTTAGATATTTCCAATGGTGTGAACGGTATTAAATGAGCCATTCTTTTGTATTCACTTGTGTCGTGTCTGGGGGGTATGGTGTTCCACCCGGAGAAAGCAGGGACTGGTACTGGTTGATACATGTGAACAGGGTTTCTAGCAAGCCCCATATTATAAAAATGATTGTCAAAGAGGGCGTTGCTAGATGCTGGTTGTTGTGGAAATACTATGGATCTTGGGTAAAAGTAAGTCAATGGGCGCGGTATAATACAATTGTTCGCATTACCATGTGGCCAAGATAATATATATTGGACTGTGTTTTTGTCTCTAAAACTCACCACAACCACATCTCCCCCTATGTCCTTTGGTCTTCCGCCTAACCAAGGCAACCGTTGAACATGAGCTATGTCTCCATTGATATTACTGGCTATAGGTCTATATGAAGATAGCCAGTGCATTATTTTGTTCTTTAGTTGATAGAAGCCTTCCCGCTTGTTTCCCGACAGTTCTGGTACCCCGGTGAGTACCACCACATAAGGTGCAGCTTCTGGCGGGAGTTCAGTGGGGGGTCTCCTGCCTTCGACCCCTTTTGTGTATCTAGCATCTTCCACCTCCAATCTTGGCAGACCATTTGATAAATTGCCCACTTCCCTTGCTAGGTTATTATTAACAGGGATATCAGGAATACGGTGCGAGGTTGTGGGTAATCTTGATATTGGTGTTTTTGTCTGATTTGTTTTGGGATTAGGAGGATGTTTGGGTACAGATAGTGTACTTGTAGGCTGGTTTTTGGTTGCAACTAATGTAGCTATTTTTGAATTGATAGAAGGAGTAGTGGTAGAGGGTGTTGCCACAGTGACGTCTGATGGGGAGATGTGCGCCGGTGTGGTTACTTGGCTGGAGATTAGAGCTGTTGTTGGACCTTTATTTCCTATGGTCCTGGTAGAATTCCCATGTATGGCCAAGTCTGCCTCTATTTTCCCCAGTCTTAACTCCACTCCTTTAAATCTTTCAACTATAGCTAACGTGTAGCTCCTCACAATAAGTTCTATGCTATCTAGTAATTTACTAGTAGAGTTTGGAGGAGACCCTTCAGCATTTGGAGTATTTTCAGTAGTGCACTCAGCGACCAAGTGCGATGTCGATGATATTTTATTTATTTATTTATTTATTAATCTTATAGAGCGCGACAGCTACCCGTAAGGGTTTCCCGGCGCTGATTGACAGTGACAACATGATTGATCCTGAAGAAGAAGGATTATTGGGCAAACAGCCAGGTCTTTAAAGCTTTTCGAAAACGGAGATGGCACTGCTCCATTCGTAAATCCATGGGAAGAGAGTTCCACAGTTTGGGTCCCAGTACAGCAAAGGAACGGCCTCCCACTCTGGAAAGCCTGAACCTAGGTACGCAGAACAAATGTTGGGAAGAAGAACGGAGTGAGCGTGTGGGTAAATAAGGCTTGACGAGTGCTCGAAGGTAAATGGGAGCAACATCAATTTTAATCTTATGCATAAAGCACAGTGCCTTAAATTTTACACGATTTTCAATATTAAGCCAGTGAAGTTGCTTAATGCGTTTCGTGATTGGATCATATTTCCGGCATCCACACAGGAGCCGGGCAGCAGCATTCTGAACCAATTGGAGACGACGCAAGATCGCCTTGGTAACCCCCAGATAGAGCACATTACTGTAATCTAATCTAGAGGTCACCAGTGCCGTCACAACAGATCTTTGGGTGTCAGATGACAGAATCCAGAAGATCTTTCTCAGCCATCTGAGAATAGTAAAACAGGTGGCTGAGACTTTATTGACTTGGTCTTTCATCGACAGATCCCTGTCAATGAGAACACCGAGGTTCCTAGCACGTTCAGATGGAGTAGGTAGAACGCCCATGGTTGACGGCCAGTGTCTCGGACTCCAAAGGTCAGGCTTGTTGCCGAAGACAAGCACCTCCGTCTTTTCGCTGTTAAGCTTTAGAAAATTACGGCTCATCCAGCGAGAAATGTCACTAAGACCGGATTGCAGAGAGGATGGTGAAGAAGGGTCAGCTTGAGATAAGGAAAATACAATCTGAGAGTCGTCAGCATAAGTGAAAAGATTAAGGCCAGAAAGGTGTGCAACATGCGCTAACGGAACAACATAAAGATTACAGAGGAGAGGGCTAAGGATAGAACCCTGGGGAACACCGTGAGGGGAATTGTGGATGTTCGAAGTGGAAGTATTAGAGAATATTTGGAAAGTCCTATCAGAAAGAAAGGACGAAAACCAGAGTAAGGCTTTGTCACAAATGCCAAAAGAGGCAAGGCTATCGAGAAGAATACTGTGGGAGACAGTATCGAAAGCTGCACTGAGATCAAGCAAAATCAGTGCAGCTGTTTGACCCTGATCCAGTAATTGGCGAATGTTCTCAGTAACACCTAGTAGGGTGGTTTCTGTGGAGAAGCCTTGGCGAAAGCCAGATTGGGATGAGTGAAGAAGATTATTGGAAGTGACAAAACGTGAGAGATGAAGATGAATGTGTCTTTCCAAAATTTTTGAAAAGGCTGGCAGCAATGAAATAGGCCGGAAATTAGCAGCAACATTAGGATCGGCAGTGGGTTTCTTGAGTAGTGGGGTAACCATTGCATGCTTCCAGCAATGGGGGACTGTAGCCGAAGCAAGGGAAGTGTTAAGTAGAGAACAGATCACTTCAAGTTGGGAAGATTCAAGCTGGCGTAAAACCGAAATAGGTACGGGATCCATGGGTGAGCCAGATTTGATATTGTTTAGAATTTCTAAGAGAGTGGCAGGTACAAGGTCAGGCCAAGTCTGCAGAGAGGCCAGGAGAGGGCAAGTGGTAGTAGGGGGTGACCAAGGGCAGGCAGTGGATTCATCAAGAGATTTGATATCTCTATAGATTGTATCAATTTTAGATGTAAAATACTGAGCAAGTTCGTCACATTTCTTACTCGAAAGAGGAGGGGGTATAGCGACGGTCTGTGAACCAGCAAGGTCTTTTACCACTTTAAATAAAACATTTGATTTATTCATGGCTTCTGTAATCAAATTTGTGGCATAGGTGGCTCTGGTATGAGCACAGGCCTTGTGGTATAGTTTCAATTCGGCTTTATACGTAAGCCCGGCAGCAGTAGAGTAATCTTTTCTCCAGGCCCGTTCTAGTCTCTTACATTGGGCTTTGTGTAGACGAAGAGTTTCATTATACCATGGGGCGGGAGAGTTATGGACAACATTTTTTTTGTCTGTAAGAGGAAGACAGATATTTATAGCATCAGAGAGCCAGGAGTTCACCAAATTAGCAGCTGAGTTCATATTATCTAAGTTAAGTTGATATTTAGGCAAAAGATCAAGCAGTATTGAGTTGAAAGCTGTAGTATCCAAATTCTTCCAGATTCTCCTTTTAAAATTGAGAGAGGAATTGGATGTGGTCTGAGTCTTATTAATAGCTACAGTGAATTTAACTAAATAATGATCTGACCAAGGGACAGGTAGGGCAGGAAAACATGTTATTAGTGAGGAGTTTGAGAAAATGGGATCTAAAAGATGTCCATCCCTATGGGTGGGGCCCGTATTATGTAAAGTTAAATTCATAGCAGCAAGATCGGTGATGCAGCTATCAGCAGCCTTATCATTGGGGTTGTCTAAATGTAAATTTAAATCACCAATGACAAAAAAGTTACTGGAAGATACGAGCACAGAAGCTATGTAATCCAAAAATTGGGTGTACCAAGAATTAGTAGTGCAAGGGGGACAATACATTAAAAGTCCAGTAATAGTAGAATTGGGGTTTAGAGTGAGCTTGAAGTGAAGAGCATCACATTTGCTCAGAGTAATGGAATCAGCATGGCATTGGTATTTTTTATTAAAAATTAGGAGTGCTGGAGTGTCTAACACTATTTGTGCAGCTTCTTTAGCAACTGTAGTTACTGTTGCTCCAGTGCTGGAAGAATTTAGCTTCTTCCCAAACTCAGAGTAGCTCAACTTAGGCTTAGTTGGGTCCATCCTAGTGCGTCTCTTTTTGGGTGGTGGAGGTCCGTGGATTTTGTGTGGCAGGGGCCTCGTAGTTTTACCTCTTACAACTTTCCCTGGCCTGGGTGTTGGTGAAATCAAGACATTTGGAGCACCCGAGATGCTAGAGGAATCAAGAGAAATAATAGCTGAATCAACTTGGGTTGAGTCGATAGAAGGTGCTAAACAGTCCCTTAGCAATAATGGCACACTGTCCCCAAATAGTGTAGCGTCCGTGGTATTGGCGCAAGGGTCATTATTTGTTGTGACAATGGGAGGGGGCTCAGAAAGTGACCTGTTCTTGAATTGTTCAATAGAACGACGGCGGTCAGCCCGACGTTCTGCCAAAAAAAAGTCTTTCGTTCCTTCAAAAGCAGCTTTAGTAAAGTAGTTGTCTAAGGTGCCATTCAATGAACTCCCTACTTTATCGGGGACAGTAGCAGAGGGAGGGCTGAGTGCAATAGTAGCCATGGCAACAGCGGCAACAATAGTACGAAAGTGGAAAGAATTACGCACTTACTTATATAAAGTCCCACGACCAGGGGGACTGGCACAGTCCAGTCTCCTCAGGCCTCTGAGGGCCTTAGAGGGCCCACCCTTTGCCCGGGCTTCGCCCCAGGCGTCCCGCTCGCGTCCCGCGAGGGAAGGAGTGCACCAATTTTATGCACCTCCTGGCATTTGTTGCTGGTGCTCGGAAGACGCAGTGCCTGCTGGGGCTTGTGGTTCCCCCGGCCCGCCCTCCACACTGCAGCAGCTCTCCGGTGTCCAGGGAGGCGTGCGGCGGGAGGCGGGATGCAGGAAGACTCCTGCGGCGGCGGCAGCAAGGCGGCAGGTAGGCAATGCAGCAGCTTTGCTTCGTGAGAAGACGTGGCATGGCAAGTCTTTGAAAGAAAGGTTCCCCCGCTCTGCAAGGAGTGCGCCAATTTTATGCGCCTCCTGGCGCTTGTTGCTGGTGCTCGGAAGGCGCAGTGCCTGCTGGGGCTTGTGGTTCCCCTGGCCCGCCCTCCACACTGCGGCAGGTCTCCGGTGTCCAGGGAGGCGTGCGGCGGGAGGCGGGATGCAGGAAGACTCCTGCGGCGGCGGCAGCAAGGCGGCAGGTAGGCAATGCAGCAGCTTTGCTTCGTGAGAAGACGTGGCACGTCAAGTCTTTGAAAGAAAGGTTCTTGATTTATGTGTACCTATAATGCTTTTCAGTTAGTCACTCAAACAGATTATTTGGAAAAGCAATAGCAAGCTTGAATCTAAATACTGCACACCAATGTGAGAAGTTGGCCTGGCATATACTGTCCACTATTGTAGGGGGCACCTTGCACCATCCATACAACCCTTAATGATGATAGGTTTAGGACAACCTTTATTGAAAGCTATCCTAGTGGTTGCTAAGGCTAAGTCTTGAAGGAGTGTAAAGCAGCTTGGGTTATCATATTTTAACCTCTTGAATGTGTAAATGAAAAGAGAACCACATAAGGTGTATATATAAAATATATGTATTTATTTTAAACACTCTCTAGTAATCCCTTTATGAAATTACAGAGCAAGGTACACAATTTCAATGCAATAGAAATTCAGTAAATGGCACAATGTAAGCTGGGCCCCAGGGGGGTACCGAACCACATATTATGAAAGTTGTATGAGAACCACGGCTCAACTAGACACGAGGCCTAGAGCTTGTAGAATCGCTGGGAACACAAGGAATCACCCAAGGTGGTTGCACAGGGGAACCATGTGGGACGTGTGCAGGGTGAGAACACAGCCACAAATCGCCGTTATCTTCTACCAGGGAAAGTCGCTTTTGGAAATGTAAAGATTAAGGACACTTGGGAGAGGACTTTGAGCAAACCCCTTTAGCCTTAAGGGGTTCTAGGGCCAACACCCATGGGAGCACTGGAGTACTCGAGTTACCTCACCCAGGGAAGCCGGGTGCATAGGTGTCTTTTGGTATCGGGAATCGCTGTTGATTTCAATGGTGATCTGCTGCAAAATGCTACTGCCGTGGAGAAGAAAAGTGTCAGGTGTGATCCAAGCCTGTATTGAAGATGTGAGGAACCTGAAAGCAGAGGGGACAGGGTCTGGGTTACTTGCCAGTGACCAGGGGCACGATAGACGAATGCCCACCGATGTCGGGTGATTCAGATGTGAAGCTTGACTCTGCAACCAAGAGGACAAGGAGGCATTGATGACAACCAGGAGCTGGATTCAAGCTGTCCCACAAAGGATGTGGAGTCCTGCAGTGTCGGTGCCCAGATTGGCCCCAACAGTCCTGGGCAACAGCAACCCACGCAGGAAGAGAAAAGATGCTTTGGTGTGAACCACTGCAAAAAGAAGAATTGATTGACAGAATGCAGAACAATGTCATAAATTCATCCCAGTACAGAGATCTGGGCATAAATCCATAATTTTTTGCTCACCATGACATTCCAGTTTGGACTCAGCCAAATCATTCTTGACCCTGCGCCCAAAGGGAACAGTCCTCCCTGGACAGGAGACAAGCATCCTAGGACTGGTTTCGGGCTTTCAGCCCTCATCAGCCAGGATAGCTTGACTCCAGTGGCATGGAGAGCACGGGATCCACATGTGGGCATACCTGTCCCACTCAGGGTGACAAATGAAAAAAGAAGAATTGATGGACAGAAAGCAGAACAATGTCATACATTCACCCCAGTACAGAGATCTGGACATAAATCAATCATTTTTTGCTCACCATGCCATTCTAGTTTGGACCCAGCTATATTCAAATCATTCTTGACACTGCGCCCAACGGGACCCATGTCTCGGCATACCCGTCTCACTCTGGGTGACAAATGCAAAAAGAAGAATTGATGGACAGAATGCAGAACAATGTCATACATTCACCCCAGTACAGAGATCTTGGCATATATCCATCGT
This sequence comes from Lissotriton vulgaris, assembly GCF_964263255.1. Taxonomy (NCBI): domain Eukaryota; kingdom Metazoa; phylum Chordata; class Amphibia; order Caudata; family Salamandridae; genus Lissotriton; species Lissotriton vulgaris. The sequence goes on along the minus strand of NW_028251014.1, from coordinate 642,596 downwards.
TTTTTTGCTCACCATGCCAGTCCAGTTTGGACCCAGCCATATGCAAATCATTCTTGACCCATAGCAAGGTCCGAGGGACTCACCAAGTGGTGGAGAGTCAAGGCACGTCTGGAGCAACCAGGGAAGCCTAAGGAAAGTAAAAGTTGCCTTCTCAGAGACCCACCAGTCAACGGACCAGGGATCGGCAAGGTACCTTGAGCAAAAACAAAAAGGGCCGGCTCACTGAACACTCGTGGAGTGTAGGCCAGCAATCTTCGGTGAAAAAGGTGCTCTGGTTTTGGGCTACAAGTAACCCAATGCACAGCCTCAAGGGATGTCGAGAAGCTGATGCACTTGCAAATGTGCACGGTGTCCAGGGGTTCCTGTTCCACGGTACCCACGAGGGCTGCAGGTCTCAGCTTTGCTGGGGACTCAGGTCGGCCTCGGGAAATCTGGAAATCCCCCTCCTGTGTTGCAAATAATTCGGAGTCCGGCGGGAGCTTCAGAGATGCAAACCGGTCAGATGCGTCTTTGGTGCCTGCCACGCAGGGGAGTAATTCCTTTACTTCAAGGGAGATTCTTCAGTCATCCTGTGTCATGCAGATCGTCGAAGTTCCAGGATTCAGTATCAGAGTTTTGTCCAGGTGTAATCTGAAGTCCTGTTGCCAGGGGTTCCAATCTTATATGAAAATACAAAATATATACCAGCGTCTATAGAAAAAAGAAAACAAAGGGAGAAACTCCTTAACAAGATTACAAAAATCTTTGGCCTGTAAGTGCTGAAACATGTTGACCACTCTTGCTAAGGGCAGATATTTGTTAAAACTGGTCCTAGTGTTTCGTTTTTAAACTTTGATCGTGACTTACAATAATAAATTCTACAGTTTGTTCACGCATCAATTTTATATTTATCGCACTCTACATCTTTTTCAGTTCACAATTTGCACTGCACTTTAATACTTGTTCCCACATACGTAATATTGCTCATCTAGGTTAAATATATCTTTTGACACTCGAGAGCTCTGATACATATAGAGCTGGATTGTCATACCACACAAAAGGATACCCAAATGATGAAGCTTATCACCAGGCTTGGTGATTGATGGGAATCCACACACATAAAAGTCTATGTTACTTTACCATATCACACTTTTGTAATCTTGTTAAGGAGTTTCTCCCTTTGTTTTCTTTTTTCTATAGACGCTGGTATATATTTTGTATTTACATGTTAGTCTGGGGCTGCATATTCCAGTTGGTCTTTAAACTCTGGCCTCTGACCCTACCTCATTTTTCTTGTGTGTTTTGTTCCAATCTTATACCCAAGGAAGGGGTTGAACAAACTCTGGGGACCCACCTATCGTAGGGTCTGGAAAAAGGGGTGGCTACACCCATTTCCTTTGTTTAGTTTTGCGCCAGAGCAGGGACTGGTAGCCCCTGCAATTGGTTTGAACTGGGCTATGCACAGGGTCACCAAATGTGCCCCCAGTGCTGGTTTCAAAGCACTTTTGGAGTGCACCCACCCATCCCCAATACACTAAAGCCTGTCTGGGAGGTGGTGACACCTCCCTGTGACAGGTAACCTATTTTCCAGGCCTCCCCTGCCTGAGTATCCTCCAGCAGCAGGAGCCAAAACTCATCTCTGTGGCATCCATTTTGTGATGCAAGGGTTCTTTTAAACTGGTACCGGGGGTACCGGTGTCTACATGTCTTTCCCTCTAGAAGGATAGAATCACACACCCGCCGTCAGGACAGGCAGGGGGTATGATTCTGAAGTGTTTGACATAAAAAATGACGTTTCCTTGCAGTCATTGCAAAGTTAGCATTTACCGCGAGGTTATAATGCACTTAAGAGTATATTGTCTGGCTGCATCACAGAACAGCCCCGGAGAATAGTTTCTGAAGGCTGCAGAGGGGCCCTGCTCATGCATGGGCACCCTCTCACACAAAACCCAGCACCCTGCCTGCAGTATTGTTAAGGCCTGCCATAGTGGTGACTGATAGGGTTATATGGGCAGTGATATAAAGTAGATATAGAGACCCTATATCTAAGTAAGGGGTGCATACACCACCTTACACAGGCTGCAGTAGCAGACCTCTGGTGTCATTTTGGAAGGCTTCCCAGGGGTGGTATAATACATGCTGCAGCCCCTGGTAGGCCTCTGGGGTACCTATGCCCTTGGTAGTTAAGGTACCATACACTAGGGTCTCATAAGGATACCCCAGTAACCAAACTGGAGTGTACCTAAAGTACATGGAATCATTTTAAAGAGGAAGCAGCTAGGCTGGGGTCCTGGGTAGCAGGGCCCCAGCTAGACTTAAGTCGAAAAACAGTGAAACACCAGCAAAAAGTGGAGGTAAATATAAGATGCAGATCTTACTCTCCTACACTATCTTAATATTAATCCTTCAATGGACCGCATTGTTCATGTTCATTCATATGCTGGCATCCACGCCTGAAAGCTCCTGGTAAGCCCAATATCAGAGTCGAACCGGGACCCTCTACGTGGTAATCCACGATTCGCGAGTTGGTGCAGTCTCTGTAACGGCACTATTATACAAGAGAAAATGGTATGAAGGAAAAAATACAAAACAATTTATGAGTAGAGCACACTTAATTACCCTCTCCGAAATGTTTGTTATTCTTAATATATGTATCACAATTTATTTACAACACACATAAACAATGGTACCTAATCAATGAAGAAGACAGAAAGTAACATACAGCACAACATTATGTAAATCAACATAAACACAGTTATACATAACACAAACCCTAGAATATTATTCTCTCTAGTGGGCACCCAAATATTCTGGGTGAACTACTCAGAGGTAGTCCAGGTGAAACTCCTAAGGCCCAGGGAATTCTGAGGTATATTATCAAGAACGGTGTTAAAATTATCGCCGCTTTAGCTGCAGGAAAACTGCCGCTAAAGCGACGATAATGGGCTTGATAGTATACCCTTGTGAATTCCCATAGAAACACATGTTCACTCCAGAACATGGGCTTCTATGGGAATTCTCAAGGGTATATTATCAAGCCCATTATCGCCGCTTTAGCGGCAGTATACTGCCGCTAAAGACGCGATAATTTTAACGCTGTTCTTGATAATATGCTCTAGTAACACCACACAATTCCAAAGATAACTGTAATTCCAAAGACTCCTCCTTAGAAGTGTCGACGTGACCATGTTTCAGCCTTTATTTCTTCGGCCTCCTCAGGTCAAGGGTAATACATTACTGTACAAAAATAAACACAACATTACTCCAACCTTCTTATGTGTGTACAGCAAGCTAGCTGATGAAAGTGACTGTCCATACCACTGCACCAGTGAAGGAAAAAAGGTGCTACCGAGGTCTGATATGCACCCAAACTACCAAACAATAGTGTAAGCCCACTTCAAAGTCGCACAAAAGGAAAGGGAATGAAGGTTTATCAAAAGCCACTAAACCCTGGTATAGTCAAAGTGTGAAAGACCTAGTACCGGGACCCAATAGTGGTTGAATAAAACCGTGCTCCAAAGCATGCTGGGGAGTCAAGACGGTTACTTACATCATAAAAGTGAGAGCCAAAAAATAACTTAGTGGCACCAAAATACTGTCTCTTAGCTCGAAGCACAATTCCATTAAAGAGATGATGTCAAAAATCATATGTATAAAAATGTCCTCATGGATCACCAAGTATCAAAATCCATGTATATACGTGTACTCATAACAGTGCCAAATCAGGCGCAGTCATCATAGCAAAAAGATGGGCGGACGCTTACCTCCCTCTCCGTGTGGTGTAAACAATCCACGATCTATCTTAAGTGCATTCCGTTTCACACAGTCACAACCAGTCTCCCTGCAAGGCAATATCACATTACACTACATTGTTACAAGAACCATAATCCCAGTCATAACACCATAATCCCCTGGGCAGTAGAGTCCCATACCTTGCTAATATTCACGTCTTCTCAGTCTGGCAAGGGAAATATCTCCTCACTCCGCTCGGATAGCAGTATCCTACGTTCACCGCGGCCGCCAGCATGCACCAATGCAGCAAATCGGCACGGTATAATAATCAGGCAGTCTCTCCTCTTGCCTAACGTGAACGCGTCCGCCCGGCAAGAGACATAAAAATAGGACTGAGAATTGACACAGTCACTAGGTCTGGATAGCCACTAACCGAGGTTCTAGCATCAGCCATGATGGTAAAATTACCCTATGAATGGATACCAGTGCCAATGCACATAAAACTCCACCCGATGTTCCTTATCCAATACGAAGAAACGCTCACAAGAACATTTTTATTAGAGATCTAAAACAGAGAAGGGAGGGGTGCAGGTGGGGGGGTGGCGGAGAAAAGGGTGGAGGAAGGGATTTTCAAAAAGAGGCATGGCACTTAAAATCAATTAAAGTATCATGCCAGGTGCTAGACACAAAGGTAGGGTTTCACAATCTAAACCCATCCCAAATGAACATATATTCTATACAGATATGTGCACATATTGGCAATATTATATGCATGGTGAAGAAACATAAACAAAAAAAGACAGAAAAAACATGTAAACTATTGTCCCTGGCTGAGGCAGAGCTCTCTTCTCATCCTTATAATAATAATATAGCTATATGTATCCTGTTATCATGTAAATAGCAAACCTTAAAGTATTAGATTAACGCCCAAATCTCATCGCGGTCATTTAAGTCCTTCAGTTGACGTATGATATCTTTCTATCATTCGTGCCTCTAAGCGATTCAGGTTACTTTGCAAAGCTGTTTTATTGAGTGGTTTTACCACCACCAGGATTGACCATTTCAAATTGTTCTAATCATGACCCTGTTCCATATAGTGTTGGACCAGAGGGGTTCCTTGTGTCTTAAAGCGTATACTTGACTTATGCTGTAGTATTCTCATCTTGACTGCTTGCGTCGTCTGCTCAATGTATGTCTTACCACATGGGCAGGTCACAGAATACACTACAGTTTTTAGTGTTGCAGTTAGAGAAACTCAATTGTTTGTATTGCTTATTATTTATCTTTACAGATTTCGAGTCATTTGTCTGAGAACATACAGCGCAACTATTGCACCTGTAATGCCCTGTTACCGCTGGCAACCCCAGTAAACCTCTCAGGTCCGTTGGTGTAGATTGGTGGCGCGCAGTTTTGACAAGATGGTTTCTCAAGTTCCTCCCCCGTCGAAAAGCGAATAAGGGCTTGGGGATATTCAGATGTTCTATTAGCCACAAATTCCTTAAGATGATTTGCTTCATTTTATTCACCTTAGGGTTAAAAGTGAGAACACATGTCAAGTGTTCTGATTCTTGTTTGGTTTTAGGGGTAAGTAGATTTTCCCGCGGAGAATACCACGCTCTTTTCAACGCTCCCCATACCAATTTTTTAGGATACCCTCTTGTGATTATTTTCTCTTGTAGAATCTTTGCATTTTTAAAATAATCACTTTTATCAGTACAAATACGGCAAACTTCCCATAGGGCAAATTGTCCTTGAGGTGTCGCGGATGTCCAGAAGTGTATTCTAAAAGAGTATTTTGGTCAGTCGACTTGGTATACAAGTCTACCTCCAGCCTACCATCTTTATCAATGATCCACACATCCAAGAAATGAATACGTGTATTGCTAGATGTTTTAGTGAATTTAAGGTCAGTCGTCCAGGCGGGAAGCCAGGAATTGTTCCAGTTCTTCCCATGTACCCTTCCATATAATGAACACAGAATCGATGAAGAGGTTCGCCTTTGAAATTGGGCTTACCAGGAGCTTTCAGGCATGGATTCCAGCATGTGAATGAACATGAACAATGTGGTCCTTTGAAGGATTAATATTAAGATAGCTGTTGCTCTTATCGAAGTGTTATGATTTTGTGGAACACCCAAGACCAGATTTCATCTGCATGAGCTTGATTGGTTGGCCCAGGGGAGGGAGGGGCCAACAGTATAAGGGTGAGCAGTTGCATATCAAATAACATATGGCCATTTTCCCCAAGAAGAAGGTCAGGAGACCGAAACGTGTAGGGAAGGCACACGTTGATTTCATGTTTGGGCTGATATAAATGCAAAGATTACTGAAAACTGAGTGTGTCTCTTATTCCTTTGTGGACAAGCGAGGAATGTTTTCGGATATATTGGCGGCGTTGTCCGGCGCCGTACAGAGACTGCACCACCTCGCAAATCACAGATTACCGCGTAGAGGGTCCAGGTTCGCCTCTGATATTGGGCTTACCAGGAACTTTCAGGAGTGGATGCCAGCATGTGAATGAACAGGAACAATGCAGCGGTCCATTGAAGGATTAATATTAAGATAGCTGTTGCCCTTATTGAAGTGTTACGATTTGGAGGAACTACCAAGACCAGAATCCATCTGCATGATCTTGATTGGTTGGCCCAGATAAGGGAGTGGCTAACAGTATAAGTGTTGAAATCCACTTTGAGCGCGTCATATTCATAGGATTCATATTGAACACAGAAAGTATTTAGGCATAGTGGGAATGGCAGGACCCAAAACGACAACCCCCATGAGCCTCTAGTCCTAAACGTGACATACTTCCAGGACTCCTAGAAAAAGAGGATGGACCAAGATACCACGTCGGAAATTCTTTGTTTTGAAGCCGCAAAAGGAGGACTCTGTGATCTAGCTCCGGTTAGGTAGGGGTGCTTGGCACCAATCACAGGGTTTATTCCTGCCTTGCTTTCTCTCCGTTTTCCGTCCCCAGACTGCCGCCTTGGCTTTGCCGTGTTCGGGCTCCCGTACTTGTAGACTTTGTCTGCCCTTCCCCGTGGCACGGGGTTCTCGCTTATCCTTCGTTTATTAAGCAACAGCTCTTTCGTCCAGGGAAATCAGAGATCTGCTGTACCTTGCAACTGGAGAGTATTGTCTTACTCCTTATTGGGATATTTATGTTCTTGTTACTTTGGCTCTTAGCATCTTGCCGACTCGGCGGAGACTTACATATCGTTCAGTATATATAATCAATTGGAGAAACTCTGGAGCATGATTTGAATGTTCCGGGCTAATTACTTTATTGATGTTCTGCTCCACATGATGTCGTTCTGATGTTTTGGTATGCTATTTTCCTTGGATCTCATTAACAGGGGTTCACATGCAAGGTACGGACTAACCCTTGTTTCACTGTGAAGCAGTTGGGAGTCATTAGAAGGGTATGTGTGTTACGGTGTGGAATGTATATTCATAAAATGCAATGTGGGTGTAATCATGAGTGCGTAGGTTTAATGATGTAGATGGTTTCATGTGTCTTGTTTCAACATTCCTGCTCCATCTACTCATAGGAAAACATGGTTGAATAACCTCCTTATGAACCTTGCATTGCCTTGTGTTATCTTTAATTTCAGGTACCTTACATATGTTTACGAATATAGATGTGTATATATACATTGAGCACTAAATTATTGGAAGGCTCTTTTAGCGTAGTCGGGAAAAAACTGAAGTGTATTTGCTTATGTTGTCTTGTCTCCTCAGGTCTCCCTCCCCGTAGTTCCCTTCCTTTCCTTCCCCCACTTGATCACCTTGCTGTCGAGTGCCTTTACGGCTCTTCTAGCTTGGGGCTATCAAGAGGTGGACCATTCTCAGCTGCAAGCCAATCCTGAGGATATACAACCGTGACAGAATTTCCGACCCTCAAATACCTATCCTCCCAGTCGGATTGTATGAGAATGGCCACTCTCGAGGACATGACAGTGGTCCTGGCAGTAGTCCAGGCGGAACTGGCGGTATCTCGTCAGGAAACCGCAGATTTGAGAGCGCGTGTAGAACTCCTTCAAAGAAATCCATTTGACATAAGTAGCACACCGGTTGTCCCTTCTAGAACAGTGGTTGTAGAAATGGCAGTTAACATTCTATTGGCTACACCGGAGAGATACCATGGGGAATCTGATAAAGTTCAAGTATTCCTGACACAAATATTGTTGCATTTTTCCTGTAAACAAAAATATTTTCCCACCAACCAGGCTAGGGTGGCTTTCCTTATATCATACCTAGCTGGGGACGCTGCCCAATGGGCTGTACCTCTAGTGGTACAGCCCATTGGGCACCGCAGACCAAGAACTCCTGGAATTGAGACAGGGGAACAAGGATTTACTGGTGTACCTCAATTCCTTTCAGCGGTTCTGGCCGAAACCAAATGGCCGGAAGTCAAGCAAGCTGCGCTCCTTCATCAGGGACTCTGAGAAGAACTAAAGGATGTGATCGCGCAAATCGACCCACAGCCTGCCTCTTGCGAATTTCTCATCAACCCGGCACTAAGACTTGATCACAGGTTGAGTGAATGAAAGGGAGAATACAAAAGAAGAGAAAGGAATTGGTACTGAAGTTGACAAACCCAAATCCTCAGAACACACTGTGATGCCCACCCCTGAAGCCATGGAAATTGGTACTGTACGAGCTTCGCTCACTCTTGCTGAAAAGGAGACCCATAGGAAACAAGGACTCCGTCATCATTGCGGTAAAAGAGGGCATTTTTTGTGAAAGAATGCCCAGTGAAACCTAAAACCAACCGGTTTGGGAAGACGTACATTAACAAACCGTTGGAAAACTAACTAGCTCAAGGATCGAAGAAGGGGATTCTTAGAGCCAGACTTATATCCCTTCACTGAACAACAGAAATACCCAGAACCAGGGCCACTTGTTTGTTGAATTAACATTGCTACTCCAGCTGGAGTGGGTTCCGGTTCCTGCCATGACAGATTCCGGAGCCACGGATCTTTTTATGGATCTGGGAGAGGCACAACATTGAGGTATAAAACTAAACCTCAAGGACACTCCAGAGGAGGTGTATGCAGTAGATGGAAGAAGGCTCAACACCGGACCCATGGGATACCTGTTGGAGATGCTAGAGATCATGCTCAGAACCTCTCACTGGGAGTGAATTGCTTTCAATATCATACAGGCACCTCAATATGGTATAATACTTGTACTGCCATGGTTGCAAAAGCATAACCCAGAAATCAATTGGGTTACCAAAGAAGTTTTCTTGACATCATCATATTGTCAGGCACATTGTATCAAGGGTCCAGAAGGACCTGCAGCAGCTCTAGCTGCAGGACTATGTATTGCCACCGCAGCAGAAAAAGATATACAGCTACCCCTTCAAAACCAGGAATATGCTGAGGTGTTTGACGATGTACAAGGAGAAGTCCTTCCTCCACACAGACAATATGATTGCCAGGTCGATTTGATTCCTGGAGCGGTGGTACTGTGTGGGAGGATCTATGCTTTAACAGAACCTGAAAACCAACACCTTTGCTCGTATCTTGACAAACACCTGGAAACAGGATTCATTAGACCGTCGAAGTCCCCTGCTGCCTCTCCAATATTTTTTATTCCAAAGACGAATGGCAAGCTTAGAGCTTCTATTGACTTTAGAGCTTTAACCACTATCCGCTCCCGTTAATTCACGTACTATTGGAACAGGTAAAGAAGGCTGCTATATAAACTAAGCTAGATCTTAAAGGAGCATATCATCTAGTGTGAATCAGGAACAGGGACGAATGGAAGAAAGCATTCAAGATCCGCTATGGTTTATTTGAATATCTAGTCATGCCGTACAGGTTATGGAATGCACCTGCTGCATTCCAATACTTCCTGAATGACATTTTTCGTGAAATCCTGGATCATTATGTAGTAGTGTACATAGATGACATTCTGGTCTACTCTGAAGATGACATAACTCATGAAACACACGTAAGGACCGTGCTGGGCATCTTGCAAAACAACAATCTATTTAGCAAATTGAGCAAATGCGAGTTCCATGTCCGTACCGTCGAGTTCCTTGGAGTAATGCTCACCCCATCAGGACAAGAGATGGCTGAGAGAAAGATTATTGGGGTAAAAGAATGGCCTACTCCTCACAACGTCAGAGAGGTTCAATGCTTTTTAGGATTCGCAAATTTTTACTGACGCTTCATCAACCAATTTTCAAAGATGATGGCATCCATGACCAAACTGTTGAAGAAGGGTCAGGTCTTCGAGTGGACTCCAGAAGCACAGGAGGCTTTCTGTGCTTTAAAGTCAGCCTTTGTTACAGCCCTCATTTGACACACCTTGATCCCACAAGGCCCTATGTGGTGGAAGCTGATGCTTCCGATGTAGCCAATGGAGCGGATTTATCTCAAAGACATTCTGAAACGGGGCAGCTTCATCCTGTGGCCTACATGTCCCGTAAACTAAACGATGCAGAAATAAATTATAACATCTCAGAGAAAGAACTCTTGGCCATCAAAGATGCCTTCTGGGAGTGGAGGCATTTGTTATTGGGAGCAGCTCATGTTGTAACAGTTTACACAGATCACAGGAACTTACAGTTCATGACCGCGGCTAGGCACTTGACACCTCGACAATGCAGCTGGATGTTGTTCTTTTCAGAATACCATTTTATTATCACCTACAGACCAGGTAGTGATAACAAGAAAGTGGATGAATTGACCCGGCAAACAACACCAACGGAATCAAACATCGAACAGATCCAATCCATTATCGATCCTGAGAAAGTCCTGTGCATGATACAAGCAGACACTTTCCTTAGAGATGTAAGAAAAGAGTAAATACATTCACATGAAAGGCTTGGTTAAAGACACACACTGAATGGAAAGTGAAACAAGGAATCCCCATGCAGTCCAACAGCTTTCTGGTGCCTACAGAGCCTTTATGCAAAACTGTCTATCATTGGTGTCATGAGTTACCCTGTGCTGGCCACAATGGGTTCTCCAAGACATTGGATCGTATCGAGAGACGATTCTGGTGGCCATCCCTGTTGGTGGAGGTTAAGGCCTGGACACTGTTATGTGAAGTCTGTGCAAAGGTGAAATCAGATCATCAAGGACCAGCAGACCTGTGCACCCCATGCCCACCCCTAACGCACCTTGGAAAAACATATTGCTGGATTTTATTGTTGGTCTCCCAAATAACAAAGGTTGTACTACTATTCTTGTGGTGATTGACTACCTCACAAAGATGGGGCATTTTATAGCGTGCAAACAGGTTCCCTCAGCTGGGGTTTTAGCCAATCACCTTCTGATTCATGTGGTACGGTTACATGGATTGCCACAGACTATAGTGTCAGATCGTGATTCTCAGTTCACTGTCCAATTTTGGAAGGTATGGTGCGCGTCCCTGCATATCAAGACTGCTCTATCTCAAGTTTTCATATGCAGACCGATGGACAGACAGAACGCCTTAATCAAACCCTCAAACAGTATCTTCGCTGTTACGTTGATAATGGTATCAAAGCATGAGTGGATTACTTATGGTTGGCAGAAATCGTATACAACGGTGCCACACATAGTGCGACACAGGCATCTCCTTTATATAGCTCTTTTGGGTACCATCCCACATTTCTACCTTTTGTTCATCCCACTGCTAATCTCAAACTCCCAGAGATGGGTAAGAGAGTAACCCATATTTAGGAGACCCTCAGGAGTGTTCGGAAGCATCTGGTCGAGTCAAAGACGATGTACAAAATGTCTGCAGACAAACATCAGAGACCAGGGCCTTTGTATCAAGTAGGGGACACAGTACGGTTATCCACCAAAAATATCCGATTCGAGAAACACAGCGTGTTCAACCCTCGATACGTCGGACCCTACAAAATCATCAAACATATCCTGTCACCTTGAAATTGGCTTTGCCTTCCCACATGCGTATTCACCCGGTCTTTCACATGTCCCTGTTGAAGCCCTCAGCTTCTCCTGTGAAAAAACATCCTATGCCAGTGGTGATTGATGACGAGGTCGAGTAGGAAGTTAAACAAATCATGGATGCCAAACTGCGAAGAAATAAACTATGGTACCTCATAGCATGGAAAGGATATAGGCCAGAGGAAAATTCTTGGGAATCGGCTTCGGGAGTCCATACTCCAAGACTGTTCTCTTCTTTTCATAAAAAGTATCCCACGAAACCTGGTCCTATGCCGCGCTCTCAGTGAAGAGAGATGTACTGTTGAAATCCACTTTGAGTGTGTCATATTGATAGGATTCATGTCGTACACAGGAAGTAGTTAGGCATAGTGGGAATGGCAGAACCCAAAACTACAACCCCCATGAGCCTCTAGTCCTAAATGTGACGTACTTCCGGAATACCTAGAAAAAGAGGACGGACCAAGATACTGCATCGGAAATTCTTTGTATTGAAGCTGCGAAAGGAGGACGCCGTGATCCAGCTCCGTTTAGGTAGGGGTGCTTGACACCGTTTACGGAGTTTATTCCTGCCCTGCTTTCTCTCAGTTTCCGTCCCCATACTCCGTCCTTGGCTTTGCCCGCGTTCGGGCTCCCATACTGGTAGACTTTGTCTGCCCTTCCCCGTGGCAGGGGGTTCTCGCTTTTCCTTAGTTTATTCGGCAACAGCTCTTTTGCCCAAGGAAATCAGAGATCTGGGATACCTTGCAACTGGAGAGCGTCTTGCCGACTCAGCGGAGACTTACATATCATTCAGTATATATATTCAATTGGAGAAACTCTGGAGCATGGTTTGAATGTTCAGCAATAATTACTTTGATGATGTTCTGTTCCACATGATGTTGTTCTGATGTTTTGGTATGCTGTTTTCTTTGGCTCTCATTAACAGGGGTTCATGTGTGAGGTAAGGATTGCCCTCGTTTCCCTGTGAAGCAGTTGGGAGTCATTAGAAGTGTATGTGTGTTACCGTATAGAATGTATATTCATAAAATGCAATGTGGGTGTAATCACAAGTGCGTAGGTGTAATGATGTAGATGGTTTCATGTGTCTTGTTTCAGCGCTCCCTCTACTCATAAGAAAACATGGTTGAATGACCTCCTTATGAACCTCGCATTGCCTTGTGTTATCTTTCTTTACAGGTACCTTACATATGTTTACGAATATAGATGTGTGTATATATACATTGAGCGCTAAATTGTTGGAAGGCTCTTTTAGTGTAGTTGGGAAAAAACTGAAGTGTATTTGATTATGTTGTCTTGTCTCGTCAGGTCTCCCTCCCCGCAGTTCCCTTCCTTTCCTTCCCCCACTTGATCACATTGCTGTCCAGTGCCTGTACGGGTCTTCTTGCTTGGGGCTTTCAAGAGGTGGGCCATTCTCAGCTGAAAGCTGATCCTGAGGATATACAACCGTGACAATAAGGGTGAACAGTTTGCATATCAAACAACATATGGCATTTTTCCCCAAAACGTCAGGAGACCGGAACGCGTACTGAAGGCACACGTTGAATTCATGTTCGGGCTGATATAAATGCAAAGATTACTGAAAACTGAGTGCGTCTCTTATTCCTTCGTGGACATGTGAGAAATGTTTTTGAATATAATTGTATATATATATATATATATTCACTGAAAAAACCATAGGTTATAGACCATATATAGTTAGGAATTCGCATTTACAAAACCCTATTTTACTCACACAAAACCATTGAAATTCCATATATAGTTAGTTGCACTAACTATATATCGCGCACCCGCAATCCACTGCTGATGATGTCACATATTACATCATTCATGACATGGTCAGTGACATCACTGATGACATCTCAAATGACATCACTGATGACATCTCAAATGACATCACTGATGACATCTCATTTGACATTACTGATCACATCACTGATGATATCATTCATGTGATAATACGATGAACCTCTTCAGACTCTAATATAACCTTAGATACAATCAGTGTAAACAGACACTCACAGACTGTCACTCATCCATGGAGTTACTCACACACCTAGTCAGTCATGCAAAGAATCAATCACACCTCCATTTCCTCAACTATACAGTTATACAAACTTTACTTATTCAAACATATACTAACACATATTTACTCTCTTATACAATCCCTGATACAAGTTCACAATGATCCATACAGCCACTCACACATTCACTGGCTCTTATGCACAGTTATTTATATATGTCAACTCTCACATGTACTGTGTTTTACATATGTACTTACTTTGACATGTAGCACTGAGATGTCCATTCACTCACCAATACACTCATGCACACAGTCAACCGCCCATACAGCTGTTTCCACATGCACTTTTGAAACCATACATCTAGTGAATCAACTGCTCACACATCTATGCACAGAGTCATACACCTCCCAGCCACCCACACACACACTCAGTCTCCCATACAAATACTTGGGCAACCAATCAATAACCCATATAGTTACTCATATAGCTACTTATCAACACATGCAACAGTTTACAGAACAACATACATAATGATGCACAAATTAAGACAGTTTAGTCACTAACCCATGCACTCAGTGAGACACATTTAATCACTCACTCATACAGTCAGTCATGCACCTACTAAATCCTTCATCCAGACACTTATACATCCACTCATTCCTCAATATGTAAGACATATTTTAACTTTACAGAAACATACAGTCACTGGATGTTGTCATCAGTGATGTCATCAGTGATGTCATTTGAGATGTCATCAGTGATGTCATCAGTGATGTCACTGACCATGTCATGAATGATGTAATATGTGACATCATCAGCAGTGGATTGCGGGTGCGCGATATATAGTTAGTGCAACTAACTATATATGGAATTTCAATGGTTTTGTGTGAGTAAAATAAGGTTTTGTAAATGCGAATTCCTAACTATATATGGTCTATAACCTATGGTTTTTTCAGTGAATTTTCAAGGTTTTGTAAATGCTAATTCCTAACTATATATGGTCTATAACCTATGGTTTTTTTCAGTGAATTTTCAAGGTTTTGTAAATGCTAATGCCTAACTATATATGGTCTATAGCCTATGGTTTTTTCAGTGAATATATATATATACATACATATATAAACATATATCATCTGTATATCTAGATAAATACAAACATAAATGCATGCATACATATACTTATATGCATACAGATGCATGTTATTTACATGAAAGTTGAAAAAACACTAATAAAAGCAAAGCTAAAAAGCCACCTCATTACAAACAGAATGGCTTTAACTTAAACGAGGGAGAGATCTATTGCATTTTCAATGCTTGTTTACTTTGGTTCCATCAAGAAGGCATTCAGATGTGTCACACATTTGCCATAAATTCTGAATGTTAGCACTCTAGTTGCACATTAGATCACTGTAGTAAAGCTACTGCTCACCAGGGACGTCTGCTGCTGGTATTCAAAGTGCATGTTTCAGTCTGCATGTCAGAATTTTTTTAATGAAATAGAAGAGGATTTGAGAAGTCACTCAAAATGATCCCTAATTTTTCTTTCTGAAGCACTAATCATACTTTCTATGGCAAAATTAACCCCCTCATGTTGTTCCTTTTTAAATTGAGTGTTTTCAGACTTACCACTTCATTCCAATCAAGATGGCTTCTGGTGTGCCATACTTTTGTCATAAGTAAGACTGTTAGCGCTCTAGTTGTTCTTTAGAACACTCTGGGACATTCTGTCATTGGGCTATACTTGGGGTACATCTGGGTGATATTTGGGCTACATTTAGGCTCTTTTGTCTCTGGTGGCCATCTTGGGAGACTGTATGTCAGAATTTTTTTATGAAATTGAAGAGGGTTTGAGAAGTCACTCAAAATGTGCCCTAATGTTTCTTTCTGCAGCACTAATCATAATTCATATGGCAAAATATACCCCCTCATTTTGTTCCTTTTTAAATTAACTTTATTCCAATCAAGATGGCTTCAGGTGTGCCATACCTTTGTAATAAGTAGGACTGTTAGCGCTCTAGTTGTTCTTTAGAACACTCTGGGACATTCTGTCATTGGGCTATACTTGGGCTACATCTGGGTGATATTTGGGCTACATTTGGGCTCTTTTGTCTCTGGTGGCCATTTTGGGAGACTGCATGTCAGAATTTTTTAATGAAATAGAAGAGGATTTGAAAAGTCACTCAAAATGTGCCCTAATTTTTCTTTCTGCAGCACTAATAATACCTTCTATTGCATAATATACCCCCTCATTTTGTTCCTTTTTAAATTAAATGTTTTAAGAGTTACCACTTTATTTCCATCACGATGGCTCCAGGTGTGCTATACCTTTGTAATAAGTAGGACTGTTAGCGCTCTAGTTGCTATTTAGAACACTCTGGGACATTCTGTCATTGGGCTATACTTGGGCTACATATGGGTGATATTTGGGCTACATTTTATTTATTTATTTTATTTTTGGCGATTTTTAGAGCGCGCAAATACCCGAGGGTGTCTCGGCGCTATGACACAGAACTCTCCGTAGGAAAAGGAAACTAGGCATGGAATAGCCATGTTTTCAGATTTTTTCTGAACTTAAGCAGGGTAGGTGCGCACTTGAGGTGGAGAGGGAGAGTGTTCCACAGTCTAGCTGTGGCAACTGTGAAACGTTTGTCTCCCCAGTTAGCCCTTCTTGTGCGGGGGACTGTTAGCAGATGGGCAGAAGATGAACGCAATGTTCTTTGCTGTTCGGGTGGGCGAAGGGCTAGTTTTAGAAATAGGGGGCCATGGTTATGAATGGCTTTGTACGCTATGCACAAGGCTTTAAATTTGATGCGGCTCCTTACCGGCAGCCAATGCAGCTGTTGGATGTAGGGGGAGACAGATGCGAATTTAGGAATGCGTAGCAGGGTCCTAGCTGCTGCATTCTGTACAGTCTGTAATTTATTGAGGACCTTTTGTTGTGCATTTAGGAGTAAGGCATTACAATAGTCGGTCTTGGAAAAGACTAGCGTGCTGACTAAAGTTTTGCCTGCGGAAGATGGTAGGTACGGGATGAGTTTTTTGATTTTTTTTAAGGTGTGGAAGGCAGATGAGACCACTGAGTTTGCGTGCTGCTGGAAGGACAGTTTGTTGTCGAAGATGACCCCCAAGTTTCGTACCTTGACCACTGGTACTGGAGGTTGTCCCATTTGTTGGGGCCACCATTGAGGAGACCAGGTTGGTTATAGTCTCCCGAATGTTTGGGCTCTTTTGTCTCTGGTGGCCATTTTGGGAGACTGCATGTCAGAATGTTTTAATGAAATAGAAAAGGATTTGAGAAGTCACTCAAAATGTGCCCTAATTTTTCATTCTGCAGCACTAATCATACTTTCTATGGCAAAATATACCCCCTCATGTTGTTTCTTTTTAAATTAAATGTTTTAAGAGTTACCACTTTATTCCAATCAAGATGGCTTCAGGTGTGCCATACCTTTGTAATAAGTAGGACTGTTAGCGCTCTAGTTGTTCTTTAGAACACTCTAGGAGGCTGCAGTAGAACACAAAGGAATCAACTGACAGTCTCTGTCCTTGTTGGATGTACATGTTTTACTGAGAATGTCAGACTTCATTTTCACATGACTGAGAAAGATAATGTGAATTTACAGAAAATATGCTTTCAGTTTAGCTTATAGAGCCCCTTCCAAACCACTGTGGGAAAATCATGAGATATTAGTTTTCTTTCAAACAATATTCATGATATCACAGCAGAAGGTTTTTTCACATGGTAAAATCACCTTAGAACCCACCACAATTCCTAAAACGAGTATGGTACCATCAACAAATGAATTATAATGTAACTAAAGTCCTAAAACCCTCTATTAACTACAATGCTTTTTAATGAGGTGCTATCATGTATATTGGTCCCAAGATGGCTGCCAACACTTCTTGGATGAAGTGCTGACAGCCAATCAGATCAGATGTGTGGTTAGGCTCCGCCCAGATATATATCTTTTTTTTAACCTAAATTACTCAAAATCCACTGGAGCACATATATTGAGACCTAGCAAAGGCACATCAGGCTAACAGTCCCTACAATTTTGCCAAGTTTCGTGCAAATCCATTCAGCCGTTCGAGCTAAAAGTGAGGCCAACCGCCCTATGGAAATTAACATGGGAAAAACGTGTTTTGGGACCCCCCTTTTTTCTCGGCCCCCCCCTTGATGAAACCCCCCCAAATTGTCAGGGGCTGCTCAGAAACAAAATGTTCCATTTTCCTGAAAATTTCAGCCAATTCCGTCCACAAACGCCAAAGTTATTAGACATAGAATTTTCAAAAATCCCATAGAGAAAAAATCCTAACTATATATACCTACTGGCGACCGCCAGTAGGTAATTACCTACTGGTGGTTGCCAGTAGGTAGTTATAGTTAGGACCTATTTTCCGTAGGAAATCAGCAACATTCTATTTGGAATAACTTTGGCGTCGGTTGACAAATCTTTGTGAAATTTTCAAAACTTTTGGCCAGCACCGGTCCGCTCCTATTCTGAAAGTCTTGGGGTGATTCGTGAAGCGGGGGCCGAGAAAAAAGGGGGTCCTAAAAGTGTTTTCCCCATGCAATTTTCCATAGAAACAGTTCATCGCGGCTACAGCCTGAACTGCTGAATGGAATTACACCAAATGTGGCATAGAGCTAGTCCTAAGTTCAGACTCATGCATTTTGCTTAAATGTTGTAAATCTGTTCAATAGTTCCTGAGAATATGACATTTAAAAGTACATATATATGTATGGCGGCGGTGGATTTGCGCATTCCGGTCCTCGGAAGCTTGTTTCCGTTCCAGGGAAGGCATGGCTTGGCAGTTCGGGCTGGACTGTTCCCATGAGGCACATGGTCAGACTGATTTGCATATGGCCTTGTCTGAACTGGGGTGGCTGAGTGGGCTAAAGAACGGTGATGGATTAAACCCAGATCTGTTGACTGGGTGTGAGTGTTTGATTGGTTCAGATGCTCCGTCCATCACCACCCCCTTTTGTACCGCTTTGCTCGCCATAAGTTGGCAGGGTATGCTCAGACGTGAGTCCCTTGCTCACTTTGCCACTGGATTCAAGCAAGCCGGGATGAAGGGGGCTAAAATGCCAGAAATTGGTCCTCTGAAGCTTGTTTCCGTTCCAGGGAAGGCATGGCTTGGCAGTTCGGGCTGGACTGTTCCCATGAGGCACAGGGTCAGACTGGTTTGCATATGGCCATGTCTGAACTGGGCTGGCAGAGTGGGCTAAAGAACGGTGATGGATTAAACCCAGATCTGTTGACTGGATGTGAGTGTTTTATTGGTTCAGATGCTCCGTCCATCACCACCCCCTTTTGTACCACTTTGTTCACCATAAGTTGGCAGGGTATGCTCAGATGTGAGTCTCTTGCTCACTTTGCCACTGGATTCAAGCAAGCCGGGCTGAAGACGGCTGAAATGCCAGAAACCGGTCCTCGGACGCTTGTTTCCGGTCCAGGGAAGGCATGGCTTGGCAGTTCGGGCTGGAATGTTCCCATGAGGCACAGGGTCAGACTGATTTGCATATGGCCATGTCTGAACTAGCGTGGCAGAGTGGGCTAAAGAACGGTGATGGATTAAACCCAGATCTGTTGACAGGGTGTGAGTGTTTGATTGGTTCAGATTCTCCGTCCATTACCAGCCCCTTTTGTACTGTGATGTGTTTGCAGACATGTAACTGCTCAAAAACCTTTCTTGTTGTTAAGTTTTGGTAGAATTAAAAAATAGGCATTGCTTATGTATTTGGAAAATGAGTTAGGCTTTAACACTAACATGCAGTAATGAAATATGTGGAATGTGTGATGTCACCTTAGTGTTTGTACATCAGTCAATGTGTTTTGATAAAGTCCAAGGGATACTTTTGGTTGTCTAGAATCCCACTGTGAGTCTGTGTACATTTTGGAACTGTTGTGAGAGAAGCCTGTGGGCATTTCATATGCTTGCGGATATATTACTGGTTAAAAACGTATGCTGTTGCCAAGTTTTGGTAGAATTTGAAAGCAGTCATTTCTTATGTATTTGCAAAATGAGTAAGGCTTCCACAGTATAGTGCATTTCTAAAATATATAGAATGTGTGCACTCATGTCACCTGTTCCAGACTAGTAAATGTTTTTTGCTAAAGTGCAAGGGTTACTGTTATTTATCTAAAATCACACTGTGAGTCAGTGTGCATTTGAGAAAATTGTGAAAGAAGCATTTGGTTGCTTCATGTGTTTGCAGAAACATAAGTGCTGAACCTTTCTTGTTGTTAAGGTTTGGTAGAATTAGAATATAGGCATTGCTTTTGTATTTGGAAAATGAGTTAGGCTTTAACAATAAAATGCAGTAATGAAATATGTGGAATGTGTGCTGTCACCTTAGTTTTTGTACATCATTCAATGTGTTTTGATAAAGTCCAAGGGATAGTTTTGGTTGTCTAGAATCCCACTGTGAGTCTGTGTACATTTGGGTACTGTTGTGCGAGAAGCCTGTGGGTATTTCATGTGCTTGCAGATATATAACTGGTTAAAAACGTATGATGTTGCCAAGTTTTGGTAGAATTTGAAAGCAGTCATTGCTTATGTATTTGCAAAATGAGTAAGGCTTCCACGGTATAGTGCATTTCTAAAATATGTGGAATGTGTGCACTCATGTCACCTGTTCCAGACTAGTAAATGTTTTTTGCTAAAGTGCAAGGGATACATGTGTTTGTCTAGAATCACACTGTGAGTCAGTGTGCATTTGAGAAAATTGTGAGAGAAGCATTTGATTGCTTGATGTGTTTGCAAAAGGGGATAACGGACAGAGCGTTTCAGCAAATCAAACACTCACCCCCAGTCAACTGATCTGGGTTTAATCCATCACCATTCTTTAGCTCACTCAGCCACCCCAGTTCAGACATGGCTATATGCAAATCAGTCTGACCCTGTGCCTCATGGGAACAGTCCAGCCCAATCTGCTGAACCATGTCTTCCCTGGACCACAAACAAGCATCCGCGGACCGGTTTTGGATTCATAATCCTCATCAGCCAGGCTATCTTGAGTCCAGTGGCAAATTGGGCAAGGGACTCGCGTCTGAGCATACCCTGCCAAATTAGGGCGAACAAAGCGATACAAAAGGGGATGATGGATGGAGCATTTGAGCAAATCAACACTCACCCCCAGTCAACTGATCTCGGTTTAATTCATCACCATTCTTTAGCTCACTCAGACACCCCAGTTCAGACATGGCCATATGCAAATCAGTCTGACCCTGTGTCTCATGGGAACAGTCCAGCCCGAACTGCCAAGCTATGTCTTCCCTGGACCGGAAACAAGCATCCTTGGACCGGTTTCGGATTCATAATTCTCATCAGCCAGGCTATCTTGAATCCAGTGGCCAAGTGAACAAGGGACTCATGTCTGAGCATACCCTGCCAAATTATGGCGAACAAAGCGATACAAAAGGGGATGATGGATGGAGCGTTTGGGCAAATCAAACACTCACCCCCAGTCAACTGATCTGGGTTTAATTCATCACCATTCTTTAGCTCACTCAGCCACCCCAGTTCAGACATGGCCATATGCAAATCAGTCTGACCCTGTGCCTCATGGGAACAGTCCAGCCCGAACTGCAAAGCCATGTCTTTCCTGGACCGGAAACAAGCATCCTGGGACCAGTTTCGGATTCATAATCCTTATCAGCCAGGCTATCTTGAATCCAGTGGCCAAGTGAGCACGGGACTCATGTCTGAGCATACCCTGCCAAATTAGGGTGAACGAAGCGATACAAAAGGGGATGATGGACGGAGTGTTTGAGCAAATCAAACACTCACCCCCAGTCAACTGATCTGGGTTTAATCCATCACCATTCTTTAGCTCACTCAGCCACCCTAGTTCAGATATGGCCATATGCAAATCAGTCTGACCCTGTGCCTCATGGGAACAGTCCAGGCCGAACTGCCAAGCCATGTCTTCCCTGGACCGGAAACAAGCATCCTGGGACATGTCTGAACTGTGGTGGCAGATTGGGCTAAAGAACGGTGATGAATTAAACCCAGATCTGTTGACTGGGTGTGAGTGTTTGATTGGTTCAGATGCTCCGTCCATCACCACCCCCTTTTGTACCGCTTTGTTCACCATAAGTTGGCAGGGTATGCTCAGACGTGAGTCCCTTGCTCACTTTGCCACTGGATTCAAGCAAGCCGGGCTGAAGACAGCTGAAATGCCAGAAACCGGTCCTCGGAAGCTTGTTTCCGTTCCAGGGAAGGCATGGCTTGGCAGTTCGGTCTGGACTGTTCCCATGAGGCACAGGTTCAGACTGATTTGCATATGGCCATGTCGGAAATGGGTTGGCAGAGTGGGCTAAAGAACGGTGATGGATTAAACCCAGATCTGTTGACTGGGTGTGAGTGTTTGATTAGTTCAGATGCTTCGTCCATCACCACCCCCTTTGGTACCATTATGTTCGCCATAAGTTGGCAGGGTATGCTCAGACGTGAGTCCCTTGCTCACTTTGCCACTGGATTCAAGCAAGCTGGGCTGAAGACGGCTGAAATGCTAGAAACCGGTCCTCGGAAGCTTGTTTACGGTCCAGGGAAGGCATGGCTAGGCAGTTCGGGCTGGACAGTTCCCATGAGGCACATGGTCAGACTGATTTGCATATGGCCTTGTCTGAACTGGGGTGGCTGAGTGGGCTAAAGAACGGTGATGGATTAAACCCAGATCTGTTGACTGGGTGTGAGTGTTTGATTGGTTCAGATGCTCCGTCCATCACCACCCCCTTTTGTACCGCTTTGCTCGCCATAAGTGGGCAGGGTATGCTCAGACGTGAGTCCCTTGCTCACTTTGCCACTGGATTCAAGCAAGCCGGGATGAAGGGGGCTAAAATGCCAGAAAACGGTCCTCGGAAGCTTGTTTCCGTTCCAGGGAAGGCATGGCTTGGCAGTTCGGGCTGGACTGTTCCCATGAGGCACAGGGTCAGACTGGTTTGCATTTGGCCATGTCTGAACTGGGCTGGCAGAGTGGGCTAAAGAACGGTGATGGATTAAACCCAGATCTGTTGACTGGATGTGAGTGTTTTATTGGTTCAGATGCTCAGTCCATCACCACCCCCTTTTGTACCACTTTGTTCGCCATAAGTTGGCAGGGTATGCTCAGATGTGAGTCTCTTGCTCACTTTGCCACTGGATTCAAGCAAGCCGGGCTGAAGACGGCTGAAATGCCAGAAACCGGTCCTCGGACGCTTGTTTCCGGTCCAGGGAAGGCATGGCTTGGCAGTTCGGGCTGGAATGTTCCCATGAGGCACAGGGTCAGACTGATTTGCATATGGCCATGTCTGAACTAGCGTGGCAGAGTGGGCTAAAGAACGGTGATGGATTAAACCCAGATCTGTTGACAGGGTGTGAGTGTTTGATTGGTTCAGATTCTCCGTCCATTACCACCCCCTTTTGTACCGTGATGTGTTTGCAGACATGTAACTGCTCAAAAACCTTTCTTGTTGTTAAGTTTTGGTAGAATTAAAAAATAGGCATTGCTTATGTATTTGGAAAATGAGTTAGGCTTTAACACTAACATGCAGTAATGAAATATGTGGAATGTGTGCTGTCACCTTAGTGTTTGTACATCAGTCAATGTGTTTTGATAAAGTCCAAGGGATACTCTTGGTTGTCTAGAATCCCACTGTGAGTCTGTGTACATTTGGGAACAGTTGTGAGAGAAGCCTGTGGGCATTTCATGTGCTTGCGGATATATTACTGGTTAAAAACGTATGCTGTTGCCAAGTTTTGGTAGAATTTGAAAGCAGTCATTGCTTATGTATTTGCAAAATGAGTAAGGCTTCCACAGTATAGTGCATTTCTAAAATATATAGAATGTGTGCACTCATGTCACCTGTTCCAGACTAGTAAATGTTTTTTGCTAAAGTGCAAGGGTTACTGTTATTTATCTAAAATCACACTGTGAGTCAGTGTGCATTTGAGAAAATTGTGAAAGAAGCATTTGGTTGCTTCATGTGTTTGCAGAAACATAAGTGCTGAAAAACCTTTCTTGTTGTTAAGGTTTGGTAGAATTAGAATATAGGCATTGCTTTTGTATTTGGAAAATGAGTCAGGCTTTAACACTAAAATGCAGTAATGAAATATGTGGAATGTGTGCTGTCACCTTAGTTTTTGTACATCATTCAATGTGTTTTGATAAAGTCCAAGGGATAGTCTTGGTTGTCTAGAATCCCACTGTGAGTCTGTGTACATTTGGGTACTGTTGTGCGAGAAGCCTGTGGGTATTTCATGTGCTTGCAGATATGTAACTGGTGAAATACGTATGCTGTTGCCAAGTTTTGGTAGAATTTGAAAGCAGTCATTGCTTATGTATTTGCAAAATGAGTAAGGCTTCCACGGTATAGTGCATTTCTAAAATATGTGGAATGTGTGCACTCATGTCACCTGTTCCAGACTAGTAAATGTTTTTTGCTAAAGTGCAAGGGATACATCTGTTTATCTAGAATCACACTGTGAGTCAGTGTGCATTTGAGAAAATTGTGAGAGAAGCATTTGATTGCTTGATGTGTTTGCAAAAGGGGATAACGGACAGAGCGTTTCAGCAAATCAAACACTCACCCCCAGTCAACTGATCTGGGTTTAATCCATCACCATTCTTTAGCTCACTCAGCCACCCCAGTTCAGAAATGGCTATATGCAAATCAGTCTGACCCTGTGCCTCATGGGAACAGTCCAGCCCAATCTGTTGAACCATGTCTTCCCTGGACCACAAACAAGCATCCGCGGACCGGTTTTGGATTCATAATCCTCATCAGCCAGGCTATCTTGAGTCCAGTGGCAAATTGAGCAAGGGACTCGCGTCTGAGCATACCCTGCCAAATTAGGGCGAACAAAGCGATACAAAAGGGGATGATGGATGGAGCATTTGAGCAAATCAAACACTCACCCCCAGTCAACTGATCTCGGTTTAATTCATCACCATTCTTTAGCTCACTCAGACACCCCAGTTCAGACATGGCCATATGCAAATCAGTCTGACCCTGTGTCTCATGGGAACAGTCCAGCCCGAACTGCCAAGCCATGTCTTCCCTGGTCCGGAAACAAGCATCCTTGGACCGGTTTCGGATTCATAATTCTCATCAGCCAGGCTATCTTGAATCCAGTGGCCAAGTGAACAAGGGACTCATGTCTGAGCATACCCTGCCAAATTATGGCGAAAAAAGCGATACAAAAGGGGATGATGGATGGAGCGTTTGGGCAAATCAAACACTCACCCCCAGTCAACTGATCTGGGTTTAATTCATCACCATTCTTTAGCTCACTCAGCCACCCCAGTTCAGACATGGCCATATGCAAATCAGTCTGACCCTGTGCCTCATGGGAACAGTCCAGCCCGAACTGCAAAGCCATGTCTTTCCTGGACCGGAAACAAGCATCCTGGGACCAGTTTCGGATTCATAATCCTTATCAGCCAGGCTATCTTGAATCCAGTGGCCAAGTGAGCACGGGACTCACGTCTGAGCATACCCTGCCAAATTAGGGTGAACGAAGCCATACAAAAGGGGATGATGGATGGAGTGTTTGAGCAAATCATACACTCACCCCCAGTCAACTGATCTGGGTTTAATCCATCACCATTCTTTAGCTCACTCAGCCACCCTAGTTCAGATATGGCCATATGCAAATCAGTCTGACCCTGTGCCTCATGGGAACAGTCCAGGCCGAACTGCCAAGCCATGTCTTCCCTGGACCGGAAACAAGCATCCTGGGACATGTCTGAACTGTGGTGGCAGATTGGGCTAAAGAACGGTGATGAATTAAACCCAGATATGTTGACTGGGTGTGAGTGTTTGATTGGTTCAGATGCTCCGTCCATCACCACCCCCTTTTGTACCGCTTTGTTCGCCATAAGTTGGCAGGGTATGCTCAGACGTGAGTCCCTTGCTCACTTTGCCACTGGATTCAAGCAAGCCGGGCTGAAGACGGCTGAAATGCCAGAAACCGGTCCTCGGAAGCTTGTTTCCGTTCCAGGGAAGGCATGGCTTGGCAGTTCGGTCTGGACTGTTCCCATGAGGCACAGGTTCAGACTGATTTGCATATGGCCATGTCGGAAATGGGTTGGCAGAGTGGGCTAAAGAACGGTGATGGATTAAACCCAGATCTGTTGACTGGGTGTGAGTGTTTGATTAGTTCAGATGCTCCGTCCATCACCACCCCCTTTTGTACCATTATGTTCGCCATAAGTTGGCAGGGTATGCTCAGACGTGAGTCCCTTGCTCACTTTGCCACTGGATTCAAGCAAGCTGGGCTGAAGACGGCTGAAATGCTAGAAACCGGTCCTCGGAAGCTTGTTTACGGTCCAGGGAAGGCATGGCTTGGCAGTTCGGCTGGACTGTTCCCATAAGGTACATGGTCAGACTGATTTGCATATGGCCTTGTCTGAACTGGGGTGGCTGAGTGGGCTAAAGAACGGTGATGGATTAAACCCAGATCTGTTGACTGGGTGTGAGTGTTTGATTGGTTCAGATGCTCCGTCCATCACCACCCCCTTTTGTACCGCTTTGCTCGCCATAAGTTGGCAGGGTATGCTCAGACGTGAGTCCCTTGCTCACTTTGCCACTGGATTCAAGCAAGCCGGGATGAAGGGGGCTAAAATGCCAGAAACCGGTCCTCGGAAGCTTGTTTCCGTTCCAGGGAAGGCATGGCTTGGCAGTTCGGGCTGGCCTGTTCCCATGAGGCACAGGGTCAGACTGGTTTGCATAGTGCCATGTCTGAACTGGGATGGCAGAGTGGGCTAAAGAACGGTGATGGATTAAACCCAGATCTGTTGACTGGATGTGAGTGTTTTATTGGTTCAGATGCTCCGTCCATCACCACCCCCTTTTGTACCACTTTGTTCGCCATAAGTTGGCAGGGTATGCTCAGATGTGAGTCTCTTGCTCACTTTGCCACTGGATTCAAGCAAGCCGGGCTGAAGACGGCTGAAATGCCAGAAACCGGTCCTCGGACGCTTGTTTCCGGTCCAGGGAAGGCATGGCTTGGCAGTTCGGGCTGGAATGTTCCCATGAGGCACAGGGTCTGACTGATCTGCATATGGCCATGTCTGAACTAGCGTGGCAGAGTGGGCTAAAGAACGGTGATGGATTAAACCCAGATCTGTTGACAGGGTGTGAGTGTTTGATTGGTTCAAATTCTCCGTCCATTACCACCCCCTTTTGTACCGTGATGTGTTTGCAGACATGTAACTGCTCAAAAACCTTTCTTGTTGTTAAGTTTTGGTAGAATTAAAAAATAGGCATTGCTTATGTATTTGGAAAATGAGTTAGGCTTTAACACTAACATGCAGTAATGAAATATGTGGAATGTGTGCTGTCACCTTAGTGTTTGTACATCAGTCAATGTGTTTTGATAAAGTCCAAGGGATACTCTTGGTTGTCTAGAATCCCACTGTGAGTCTGTGTACATTTAGGAACTGTTGTGAGAGAAGCCTGTGGGCATTTCATGTGCTTGCGGATATATTACTGGTTAAAAACGTATGCTGTTGCCAAGTTTTGGTAGAATTTGAAAGCAGTCATTGCTTATGTATTTGCAAAATGAGTAAGGCTTCCACAGTATAGTGCATTTCTAAAATATATAGAATGTGTGCACTCATGTCACCTGTTCCAGACTAGTAAATGTTTTTTGCTAAAATGCAAGGGTTACTGTTATTTATCTAAAATCACACTGTGAGTCAGTGTGCATTTGAGAAAATTGTGAAAGAAGCATTTGGTTGCTTCATGTGTTTGCAGAAACATAAGTGCTGAAAAACCTTTCTTGTTGTTAAGGTTTGGTGGAATTAGAATATAGGCATTGCTTTTGTATTTGGAAAATGAGTTAGGCTTTAACACTAAAATGCAGTAATGTAATATGTGGAATGTGTGCTGTCACCTTAGTTTTTGTACATCATTCAATGTGTTTTGATGAAGTCCAAGGGATAGTCTTGGTTGTCTAGAATCCCACTGTGAGTCTGTGTACATTTGGGTACTGTTGTGCGAGAAGCCTGTGGGTATTTCATGTGCTTGCAGATATATAACTGGTTAAAAATGTATGCTGTTGCCAAGTTTTGGTAGAATTTGAAAGCAGTCATTGCTTATGTATTTGCAAAATGAGTAAGGCTTCCACGGTATAGTGCATTTCTAAAATATGTGGAATGTGTGCACTTATGTCACCTGTTCCAGAATAGTAAATGTTTTTTGCTAAAGTGCAAGGGATACATGTGTTTGTCTAGAATCACACTGTGAGTCAGTGTGCATTTGAGAAAATTGTGAGAGAAGCATTTGATTGCTTGATGTGTTTGCAAAACGCGGATAATGGACAGAGCGTTTCAGCAAATCAAACGCTCACCCCCCGTCAACTGATCTGGGTTTAATCCATCACCATTCTTTAGCTCACTCAGCCACCCCAGTTCAGACATGGCCATATGCAAATCAGTCTGACCCTGTGCCTCATGGGAACAGTCCAGCCCAAACTGCCGAACCATGTCTTCCCTGGACCACAAACAAGCATCCGCGGACCGGTTTCGGATTCATAATCCTCATCAGCCAGGCTATCTTGAGTCCAGTGGCCAATTGAGCAAGGGACTCGCGTCTGAGCATACCCTGCCAAATTATGGCGAACAAAGCGATACAAAAGGGGATGATGGATGGAGCGTTTGGGCAAATCAAACACTCACCCCCAGTCAACTGATCTGGGTTTAATCCATCACCATTCTTTAGCTCACTCAGCCACCCCAGTTCAGACATGGCCATATGCAAATCAGTCTGACCCTGTGCCTCATGGGAACAGTCCAGCCCAAACTGCCGAACCATGTCTTCCCTGGACCACAAACAAGCATCCGCGGACCGGTTTCGGATTCATAATCCTCATCAGCCAGGCTATCTTGAGTCCAGTGGCCAATTGAGCAAGGGACTCGCGTCTGAGCATACCCTGCCAAATTAGGGCGAACAAAGCGATACAAAAGGGGATGATGGACGGAGCGTTTGAGCAAATCAAACACTCACCCCCAGTCAACTGATCTGGGTTTAATCCATCACCATTCTTTAGCTCACTCAGCTACCCCAGTTCAGACATGGCCATATGCAAATCAGTCTGACCCTGTGCCTCATGGGAACAGTCCAGCCCGAACTGCCAAGCCATGTCTTCCCTGGACCGTAAACAAGCATCCTGGGACCGGTTTTGCAAAATTTTCAAGTGCAAACAACAATAACAGTGGGATACAGTCCTGCATCCAGTACGTAGGAACAAAGAAACAAAACATACAAATAAACAAAAGGATTTTTCAGGCATAAGAGAGAGGAAGCTTGAGGTCAATGTTAATACAAAATAAGCTATCCATAATAGTAATCACACTGAAATAACACAATGGTTTGCTGTGTGACACTATTCCATAGTTCGACAACGCTTCGATCCCTTCAGGTGAATAGCAGTATCATCATCAGGACTGTTTAAATTACGTGCCTGAATTGAAATAACTGCCTGTGAAATAAAGAGTGAAAAGGCAGAAAGGGGCCCAATGAGAGAAGAATCTTGCTTGTTTATAAAACTCAAAAGTAGCAAGTGACCATGCACTGAAACGGCTTGTAGGTGCCCGGTGTACTATAATCTAATTCACGCTGAGATGCATGAATGTCAAGTGAAGTTTACTATGAACATGAGTGTCACGCCACATAAAAATACTGCCTGAAGACGGTGAAAAAGTGAACTGGAACTGCTAACAATGAACTAGGTTTGTGGGCGGTACCGTGTAGAGCAGGGTTCTTCAATCTGTGGGGCGCACCCCCCTTTAGGGGGCACGGCACCATCCCGGGGGGGGCGCGCGCTCCACTCCGATCTTCCCTTTGTCTGGGTGATTTTCCCAGGAGGGGGTTGGTTCATGGAGTTGATGGCTTCGGCTGCGGTGCGAGGCGGGGGGGTCTCCTCTGCTAAAAACGAAAGCAAACAAACAGACACGCTTTTAGTTTTAGCAGAGGAGACCCCTTGCCTCCCACTGCAGCTGAAGCTGTCGACTCTGTGAATTGGCCCACTCCTGGGAGAGTTAGGTCTTCCCAGAAGGGAGAGAAGGTTTCCGGGGAGGTTTTGAGGCACTTGAAGTCTGCATTAAAAAAAATATTTTCTAATACGTGGGCACGCGATTCTGCTTCCTTT
Source organism: Lissotriton vulgaris (assembly GCF_964263255.1). Taxonomy (NCBI): domain Eukaryota; kingdom Metazoa; phylum Chordata; class Amphibia; order Caudata; family Salamandridae; genus Lissotriton; species Lissotriton vulgaris. The sequence goes on along the minus strand of NW_028251014.1, from coordinate 612,812 downwards.
CTGCATAAGAGTATGATTGGTCTCTTAAATGTATTCTAACACACTCTAGCCATTATAGGCCTTATGACGGATATTTTGCACTTCAGTAAATACAGGGCAAATCATTGTCGTGGTATGAATACAGGATGAATCTGTTTGCTCTAAAAACGTATGTGCTCCAAACTAAGGGGCTTATTTACAAGGCCCTTGCGCCACTTTTGTGTCATTTTAACATGGAGTGACGCAAAAGTGGCACAAGGGGCTTGTAAATCTGCCCCTAAACCTTTATCCTCCAGCACAAAACGGAGCAAACTGGTATGATGCAATTTTTGCTCCATTTACATAACACAAAACACAGAAAACAAACGTTCTCCACTGTTCAAATACAAATGTTGTGGTTAAATATGAGGAGAAATCAGTTAGTTTTATTAAAGTAGCACGAAAATAACAAAATCAGTTTGCCTCATGTTTTAAAATAAGAATGTTATTCAGGTTTCAGGACTTATTTTTAAATTGTTTCTCACCCATCTAAAACAAAATTCTTGGCAGGAATGTCTCACGCTTTTAAGGGACCTGGGCATAACATTTAGTGGGGCCTCCTGATTATTGGGCACAGCAAGCTTAACAAGGAATCTTAACTATTTTCCAATACTATTTCTACCTGCAACCTTCACGTAGGTGCACCGTTCCTTTTTTAAGCTAATTTTCTCTCACAATGAACACTCACCTCTTCCCTACACCTCTCTCACAGTCCCTATATTTTCCTTACATTTGCACTACAGCCTTTCACTTCACTCCGCATTGTTGTCAAGTGTGACACCTTCTATCAGTCCTGCCTTCTTAGCTTATATCTCTGTGCATTATAATAATTGTATTGTACTTTGCTTATTAGAAATATAGGTTTAAGAATCTCAGCATTCAATATGTTGTTGGCTAAATAGCCAGGGCTTTAATGAGGTGTCATAAATGAAATATGACCACGTACACTTCCCTCTTATCTCTTCCATACATCACACACTCACTATGTCTGCGACCTATTTTCCGGCCCTCTCCAATGCACCTATCACATAATACACACTGGACAACTCTCCTCTCTGTGGGTCTGAACATTACAATAGGTTTGGGCAATGAAAGCATGAGCTCCTTCTCAAGTAGCCCCAAGTCAATATATTCAGTCTTGCTTATCCCTGGTTCAGTATTTCATGACAGAGCATTGCCACAATTGTTCAGGGCTAGAGGTGGGCACAGGTGGGCATTATCATGCCAGGGTTTCCCACAAAATGGCAAGATTTACCATTATTAAGGTAGCAATCCAGGACACAGTCCTCCATATATAGAAATACCGACCATCCTACCCACTGACACAGTTGCAGCAGTACCACCAACCTACCCACAGAAGCAGTTGCACCAGAGCCATTCAAGTCTTTGGCTCTAATTACAAAGAGCTCTTCCCAGAAGGGAGAGAAGGTTTCTGGAGAGGTTTTGAGGCACGGGCGGGGTGGGCTCTGGCCCAGGGCCCCAGCCTTTCAAGGGGGGTGGGAGTGGGGGGGGGGGTTGATTGTCCTTAAGTTATTTTGGGAAGGGAGGGAGAGGTTGCATTCCGTGTTTGGGCCATGAATCGGGACGGTGGGCTCTGGTCTGCGGTCCTCAACTCTTGAGGATCTTTGTGTGGGCACCGAAGTGTTGGTGTTCAGGGATGTTGGTCTGCAGATTCGAATTTGAATCATCAAATGTGTGAGGGATGTCGGGTGGAGCCGGCCACCAGATGTCCGTTTTGTTGCCATGTGGGTGAATAGATGAATGGGTGGAGTGGTGGATGTATGGGTGGGGTGATGGGTGGAATGTTGGATGTGTGGGTGACATGGTGGATGTATGGGTGGGGGGGTGGATGGATGAGTGAGGGGATGGATGGGTGAAGGGGTGGATGGATGGTGAGTGAAGGGGTGAATGGATGGTGGGAGAGAGGATGGATGCATGAGTGGAGGGATGGATGGGAGTGGATGGATGTGTGTATGGTTGGAAGGGTAGATGGATGGGTGGAGGGGTGGATGGATCAGTGAAATGGTGGATGGATCGATGGGGGGTGGATGGTGGACGAGTCGGTGGGTGGATGGATGAGAGAGGTGATAATGGATTGATGTATTGATGGGTGAAGAGGTGAATGAATGGATGGATGGATGGATGGATGGATGGATGAGTGAAGGGGTAGATGTGGGGATGGATGGGTGATTGAGGAGGGTGATTAGAGTAAGCACCGACGTGAGAATTATCGAGTCCGCCGACCCAAGTCCACGACCCTGCTCAAGTCCACGACCCTGCCGCGTCGGGAATTGAACCCTGGTCCCGGGCCAACTTCTGCTCCCGGGTCTGCTGCCTCTAACCAGTGAGCCACACTACTCCACAATGGTGGGGGAGTTGGTGGATGACCAGGTGTACATGATGGATGTGGAGGGTTGTGATGACTTTCTTTGCTTTCTTGGTGCCATGGGAGCTGTGGTTCAGAGTGGGAGGTATTTGAATTGTTTGGCTGCTCCCTTGCCTATGTGTTACTGTTCTGTATTCTATGTGTGCTCATGTGTGGGATCTATGCATCATGCATGTGACATTTTGTGTGACGTCCAGCTGCTACTTGAATGCGGGCCCCCATGGGCAAGGTCAGGTTCCATGTTTTGGGTTCCGCTTGGTGAAGCACCCATGGTGTGTTCCCTATAGTGGGTTCATCACTGCGGTCCTCCCTTTGGTTCACTTGTGCATGGTGCTTTACATCTTACAAAGTATTTGTTTATTTGTTGGGGAGTTTGTGAGATTGGGTTCTCAGCACTTGCGGTGTTGAAGACTAGGTACCGTTCAGGACTGGATGTGGAGGACAGCCTGAGGATGGCAGTGGCAGGGATCCACCCACAGATTGAGAGTCTAGGTGTGGCTGGGCACCGGCACACCCGTCACATTCATGTTGGTGGTGTTGTTGTTGATCTGTGTCCTGTGTAAGGCAGGGCATCCTAGTGGGGAGAATTTGCGCACATTTTGTCTTGGAGGATTGTGTTTTGAGCTGTGTGGTACGCCTCTGTCGTTTCACCACACCCACTCACAGGCCTGCAGTTTGCTAGGCACTCTTGTTGTGTTGAGCATTGTTTGCCGGATATGGCCAGTGGTGTGCGTGTGGCAGTCGATCATGTGGTGTGCCGATTCCCGAGGTTTCTGTCGGGTGGTGGGGGGGCCCATCATCTGGGGGAATTCAGCTGGGGGGGGCTCAACCTGGAAAAGTTTGAAGACCTCTGGTGTAGAGGTTTAAGGAGCTGTCTCCTGTGATAGATAAGCAACTACAACCATGCAAGAGACACTGGCCTTTTTGGTAATACAATGTCCAGTGTAGTGTGGGTCGGCTGATGAATTGATATTGCAGGATCGGAATGGCAGGATTGGGTTCTAGAGGAAGGACTCAAGGTGTTAGTGCCCGTATTGAAGTAACGTATAAAATCAAGGATGCAGGGAAAACAATTTTTACCTTCGCTCGGCACGAGCCTTGGAACGAGGTATGTATTTATTGCGAGATGCCACCATCAATGGCCATGTTCGGGTGTCTGGAGTGCTCGATGGCAGCAATTTCCGGTTAGGACGGAAAGTGCGAGTGGTCACTATATCTTGTTCAAACCGAGTACAAGTGTGGTGGCCATGTTGAATGAGTGTATTTTGAGGACGTGAGGCGGCAGGAATGGAGATTACAGGGTGAATGAAAAATGAGTTGAAGTTACAGATAAAAAGGAGAAGAAGGCAAATGCATAATCCTTATTGTTAGTCAAGAAATTAATTGTCACCATAAAGTATAAAAAAAGACAGTGCATACATTCTAAAACGTTTCAATTGGTTAAACAAGTTCACTTTAACAATAAACCTGTTTCTGGAACAATGCAATAATTGCGGGCAGGATAAACTGGTTAGCTTTATAATTATGCTATAGTGGCACGACGGTACAAATCACTCGATCATGAACGTGTGCATTGAGCTAAATGTGCAAAGAGAGAAGACAACCATCTGTGGTTACATATCACTCAATCCTGAACGTTTGCATTGAATTAAATGTGCACTGGGAGAGATGTGACAACCATCTGTGTTCACATATGGTGACAGAAGCGCATTAATCTACGAAAAAGATACCAATTTCTCTTTTAACTAAACAATTGGAATTAGTAGTGGCTTAATTAGGTTATATTAACATCATGCAGCACAGTGTAAGGAGCGAGGGGACAAAACTTCTGTACATGGGTATAAGAATCACATTACATCAAGAATAACAAGTAACAGAGTTAACCCCTGCATAGGTTTACATGGTGGAGTAAATGAGCCATTTAGTGGGTACTTAATGCAGTCTCAGATTAGGGAGGTCCAATCTTCGGTCCTATTCAGTCCATTTCTAATACTGTCCATTCTGATTATCATTTTCAGTTCCTCTTTATTTAGAATAAGGGACATGTCTCCACCCCTTTGGGGGAGTTTTAGCACGCTGAGGACTGTCCATTTTATGTCCTTTCATTATGTCCAGCCTGAGTGAAGTGTTCTACTAGTGGTGCATTCGGGGTTTTCCATCTCACCCTGCTTCGATGCTGACCAATCCTTGTTTTGACTTTCTGTGTGGTTTGGCCAATGTATACTTTTAGGCAAGGACACTGACTGGATCAAGTAGATGACATTGCATGTATTGCAATTTTGAAAAACTTTGACATTTTACACAGATGTTATTGAAGGTGAAGGATTTGCCTTCCATTTTGAAGTCACACACATTACATGTTCCACATTTTGAATGACCGACTAGCGGTGCTAGTCCCCAATGAGCATTGAGAGTAGAGTTTAATGTGGGTTTGGAAAGTGATGCTCTCACCAAGTGATCGTTTAAATTCTGACTTTTTCAGAATGCGAACATAGAGCGCTCGATACTCAGGGTCACTGAATTCAGTAATGGCCAGTGTCTAAGTATAGATTTGAGGACAGGGTTAGACACTGGGGAAAATGTTGTGACACAAGCAATTCTGTTGGTCTGATCTTTGATCTTAGGGCTTAAGAGAACTTCCCTAGGGCAGTACGAAGCTCTCTTTTGTGCGTTGCATACTAGTCTCCTTGGGTAGCCCCTGTCTCTCAATGTGGTTGATAGTGTACTGACCTCTCTAAAATAGTCCTCGTTGGCATAGAAATTGCGCCAAATTCTTAGGAATCTGTAATGGTTACTGCTATAGCTCAACAATGTGTTGCGTTCTGTGGTTTTGCGGTACAGTTTGGTTAGTAGGGTACAGTTAGAATGATAAATGGTGCGATCTAGAAATGCAATTGCAGATTTGTCAGTGCTGATTGTGACTGTAAGGCCTGTGCAATTATTGTTTAGCCAGTGTTGGAACTAGTTGAGGGTGTCAATATTGTTTTTCCATATTAAGAAAATATCATCAATATACCTGCGCCAGGTTGGGGGCAAAAACAGCCCTAATTGATGTACCCTTAACTTGTTGATAAAATTGATCTTCGAAGGCAAAAAAAATCCTCGTTAAGCATAGTCCAAGGAGCTGGAGAATGAAAATGGTGGGTACCGCATGTGGGTGCGGCCTTGAGTCAAGCACCTGCTGAATCACCAGACCTTTGAGGGATATTTGTGTACAATGATTCTACATCCATTGTACATAACAAGTCAGTTTCTTGGTTGAATGGGTGGTGCTCAACCAAATTAATCATCAATGCTATCTCTCACATAGCATGCGGTGCTTGGTACAAATTATTTAATAAAAAAGTCCACATACTGTCCCAAAGGTTCCAAAATCGACCCACATCTAGAAACTATGGGTCTACCTGGGGACTCGTGTGAGTTTTATGGACCTTTGGGAGCGTGTAAATCACCGGTGTTCTGGGTGATTTCACATTGACAAATAGGAATTCCTTTTTAATAATGAATCCTTCTTGCAATGCCTCGGTAGTGATCTGTGTAAAACGGCCCTGTAGTTCTTTGGTGGGGTTAGTGGGCAGCCTACAGTAGTGGTCTGTATTAGACAATAGAGGTAAGATCTCAGTGCTGTACTCATCCCTATCTTGAAGGAGATTCCCCCACCCTTGTCAGCCCTTTTGATAATGAGGGACTCATTAGATTTGAGGGTTTGGATGGCTTTTTTCTCCTCAAGGGACAGATTATATGGGATAAAACGCCTTTTTCCTTTGAGTAAGGTGAAGTCTTTCAATACCATTTTCTCAAAGGCGAGAACTTCGGGCGGAACCATACCAGAAGTGGGAGAAAATGTGGATGGAGGACGGAATGGTGTATTGGCTGGTTTGGTGGGAGTAGGGTTCAACTGGAAGTAGGCTTGTAAGTGTATGCGACGAAAGAATCTCAGTAGTTCAGTGTGCAGGTCCAAAAAGTTGGGAGGAATAGTAGGCACAAAGGAGAGGCCTTTACTAAGGAGAGATACTTCAACTTTTGATAGAACGTGTTTGGACAAGTTAAAAATAGGAATCATTTTCGAGTGTGTAATTTCAGTGTTATTGTGCCCCACCACTGGTAAAACTCAACCAATTATGAATTCACTCAGTGTATCTCCTTATAGTACTATAATCATTCAGTCAGTATGCATGTACTCATGCAGTGAGCCAGGATTTAGGGCACGGAGTGCTTCAAACTCCTACGCACTATGCATGTAGTGGTCTAACCACCTTCACACTTGTGTTTCAGGCCTACAATTCCCCAGTTAGTATCCATACACTTCAGCAAACACCCTGTGAGTGCTCTTGCAATCCCATAGTGACTCTTTCAGTACCATGTACTAATCCTTTCACTAAAGAAAAACTCAATCCATTATAAATTCACCCACTGTCTCTCATTATAGTACTGTAATCATTCAGTCAGTATGCATGTACTCATGCAGTGAGCCAGGATTTAGGGCATGGAGTGCTTCAAACTGCTATGCACTATGCATGTAGTTGTTTAACCACCTTCACACTTGTGTTTTAGGCCTACAAATCCCCAGTTAGTATCCATACACTCCAGCAAACACCCTGTGAGTGCTCTTGCAATCCCATAGTGACTCTTACGGTACCATGTACTAATCCTTTTACTAACATAAATCTCAATCAATTATGTACTCATCCACTTTCTCTCTTTATGGTACTGTAATCATTCAGTCATTATGCAGGTACTCATGTAATGAGCCAGGATTTAGGGCAAAGAGTGCGTCAAACTCCTATGCACTAGGCATGTAGTAGTCTAACCACCTTCACACTTGTGTTTCCGGCCTACTATTCCCCAGTTAGTATCCATACACTCCAGCACACACCCTGTGACTGCTCTTGCCATTCTAAAGTGACTCTTACAGTACCATGTACTAATGCATTAACTAAAGTAAAACTCAACCAATTAGGAATTCACCCATTGTATCTCCCTATAATACTGTAATCATTCAGTCAGTATGCATGTATTCTTGCAATGAGCCAGGCTTTAGGACACAGAGTGCTTCAAACTCTTATGCACTATGCATGTAGTAGTCTAACCACCTTAATACTTGTGTTTCAGGCCTACAATTACCAAGTCAGTATCCATACACTCCAGCAAACACCCTGGGACTGCTCTTGCAATCCTAAAGTGACTCTTTCAGTACTATGTACTAATGCATTCACTAAAGCAAAACTCAACCAATTATGAATTCAACCTGTGTATCTCCTTATAGTACTGTAATCATTCAGTCAGTATGCATGTACTCTTGCAATGAGCAAGGCTTTAGGACACAAAGTGCTTCAAACTCTGTTGTGAAATTATCTAGGACCCTAATTAAATATTTCCGATTCATGCCCTTATGCGATTATAACAAATCATATCCTTATAAAGGTATAAGAATCATATCCATATTTAGTCATAGCCAATGCAGTCCAAATACGGCAAGGCTACTTCCCTAGACTCCTAGAAAGTACAACGCATTCTTTAAACAAACCAAACCTCCCGCAGCCCAGGAATTCTCCCTGCTTTTGTTTTGATTTGTCCTAGAACTCCTGAGAGTCCTGAAAGAACTGCCAGTTCTGAGTGACAGTTCTTAGTGACGTCTTATGTCCAACCTTATGTCAAACACGGCACCTTCCAGGTATAAATATACCAGCATTTGCCTTAAGCAACACACGGTGGTTTGGAGCAGAGCGGCTATCTACTCACCCAAGGCCCAGCTGATGCGAGTGCCGAAGGAAGCCGTCCCTCCCATTTGACGCACTGAGAGAGACGCTGTCTTTTCTCCTGCCGAGAAAATCCAGCTCCAGTGTTTCCAGTCACCCTTGCGGGTTACTGGGAGATCGAGTCCTGAGAACGAGATACAAGACCTCCTTCATTCTAAAACCAAGGTACGGAGCTGATTAGATCCTTAGAGAATTCTTGATTCAGATTCTTGGCAAAAGCTAACTTAACTTAAACTGCAGCTCACTTACTCCTTCCCACGTACTAGGCTTAGGTTAGGTATACCGGGGTAGGCGTATCTTAGAAGCAACAGTTGAGTACGTTCAGTCAACTTTTATCATTGTATGTATTGTATATATTTTATCAGTTTTAAGTATCATATGGCTCAGAAACCATATCAATGCTTTTACAGTATTATTTCATAATACTCCTTATACTCTACGCACTTTACTTTATGATAAGTATTTTAATTGTGGCAATTCATTTCTCTTGCATGAGAAAGAAGACTGCTCAATAAATAACAACTTTTATTGAAAACGCCCGTCTCTCTATTTCTCTGCACTCTGGTGAAACTAAGCATGCACGATTGACTGAGTGAAATAGCTATCTATTGTTTTCACACAACTCTGGAGATATACTCCTTATTCTGGGGGAGCAAAGTTGTCATGTTTATGCGGTTGTCGGAAACTAATCCCTTCTTGTCTAATCAGGAAAGTTAACTCCTTCCTGTTCATTCGAGAAAGTTTCTAGTGACCTCTGAGCTAGCTGGCATACCTAACTAAGTCTAACATATTCAGTAGAGACCTAGTCGACCTCAGTCCTACGTCTAAACTACCGTTTATGTTATTCCAATGCGCAGAGCCTATTTGGAATATAGGAACTTCACTACAACTCTTATGCACTATGCATGTAGTAGTCTACCCAACTTCATACTTGTGTTTCAAGCCTACAATTCCCCAGTCAGTATCCATACACTCCAGCAAACACCCTGTGACTGCTCTTGCAATCCTAAAGTGTCTCTTTCAGTACCATGTATGAACCTCATTCACTAAATTAAACTCAATCAATTATGAATTCACCCACAGTCTCTCCTTATAGTACTGTAATCATTCAGTCAATATGCATAAACTCATGCAGTGAGCCAGGATTTAGGGCATGGAGTGCTTTAACCTAATATGCACTATGCATGTAGTAGTCTAACCACCTTCACACTTGTGTTTCAGGCCTACAATTCCCCAGTTAGTATCCATACACTCCAGCAAACACCCTGTGAGTGCTCTTGCAATCCCATAGTGACTCTTTCAGTACCATGTACTAATCCTTTCACTAAAGTAAAACTCAATCAATTATGAATTCAACCACTGTCTCTCCTTATAATACTGTAATCATTCAGTCAGTATGCATGCACTCATGCAGTGAGCCAGGATTTAGGGCACGGAGTGCTTCAAACTCCTATGCACGATGCATGTTGTCGTCTAACCACATTCACACTTCTGTTTCAGGCCTACAATTCCCCAGTTAGTATCCATACACTGCAGCAAACACCCTGTGACTGCTCTTACAAGCCTAAAGTGACTCTTTCAGTACCATGCACTAATCCATTCACTAAAGTAAAACTCAACGAATTATGAATTCACCCAGTGTATCTCTTTATAGTACTGTAATCATTCAGTCAGTATACATGTACTAATGCAGTGAGCCAGACTTTAGGACATGGAGTTCTTCAAACTCATATGCACTATGCATGTAGTAGTCTAACCACCTTCACACTTGTTTTTCAAGCCTACAATTCGCCAGTTAGTATCCATACTCTCCAGCAAACACCCTGTGACTGTTCTTGCAATCCTAAAATGACTCTTTCAGTACCATGTACTAATCCATTCACTAAAGAAAAACTCAACCAATTATGAATTCACCAAGTGTATTTTCTTGTAGTACTGTAATCATTCAGTCAGTATACATGACTCATGCAGTGAGCCAGGCTTTAGGATACGGAGTGCTTCAAACTCTTATGCACTCTGCATGTAGTGGAATAACTACCTTCACACTTGTGTTTCAGGCCTACAATTCCCCAGTTAGTATCCATACACTCCAGCAAACACCCTGTGAGTGCTCTTGCAATTCCATATTGACGCTTTTAGTACCATGTACTAATTCTTTTACTAAAGTCCAGATGGACTCATTTGTGTCTCCTATCACAGCCGTGGACAAGGGGGTGTCCCAGGGCTCTATTCTGAGCCCAACGTTGTTTAACATCTACGTTGCCCCCTTGACCAGTATTGTCAGAAGTTATGGGTTTGAAACTATCTCTTATGCTGATGACACACAGCTGATAGTACACATTGGAAAAAATCCAGCCGAAACGAAGGCCAAATTTATCAGCTGTATGACGGCCATCGCTAAATGGATGAGAGACCATTTTTTACAGTTGAACTCCTCTAAGATGGAGATCCTGTTATTTGGGAAGGCAGTAGAACTGTGGAGCACCGACTGGTGGCCAACATAATTAGGGGAACCCCCTGTCCCTAGGAGGTGGGCAAAGAACCTAGGGATCAAAATGGATAACAGCCTTTCAATGGAAGAGCAGGTCAAAACTCTAGCAGGTTAATGCTATGGGACCCTGAGGTCGCTTAGAAAGATCTTTCCTTGGATCCCTCTGACGGCTAGAAGAACCCTGATCCAGGCACTTTTGATGAGTCGCCTGGACTATGGTAATTCTTTGCTGGTGGGTGTGAAGGAGGATTTGTTGGCCAAACTCCAGGTGTCAAGAGTTCGGGTTCGTCAAGCAACGTCAAGAAACACCTGTCTACAACGATGCAGCCTTGGACTATACAAATGGAACAAAAGAAAATCCAAAGATCAATGGAAATCCGGAAGCAATTCCACCAATTGACAGAACTGCATCTGGCTATTTTATCAACTTTGATGACTTTTCCGATGATCCAAGTGAACATAGAGACAAGCCAGCAACAAAAACTTTCAAAAAGAAAATCACAGAGCTTCTTCATCAACTCAGAGAAACATATCTAATTTCACCATGGATTAAATTATGGATTGTGTTAGGTGTACTTTTCCTCCTTCTTTGGCTCAACTTAGTTTTAAGTTTGGGTAGATTTATTGATGGAATAAATCAAGCAAGTCAGAACATCAACTTGGTCCTGAAACCACACAGATCTTCTCACATCGAAAAAAGAGAACTATCATCAGTGAACATCACAGCCATCCCTTTACCTGGGGGTATAGCATGTGACAGAACTGACTATGAAATCTATGGCCCGGTTGAGCTCTTGAAATATACAGAACAATTCAAGATTTTATTAAGTGACTTTGTATCACCTAGTACTTTCTCTGATGATTGGGACTTTGAAAATATTAATAATATGATGTCAGATTTAGAAATTTCAGCAAAATTTACAGAACATGATTATTTACAGGGTTCATCGAATTATGAAGAAATGTATTGCTACAACCACTTTGGGCATCATTATCTGCATAAATCTGCTAATCCTAGAAATGTTTTCAGTTATAATCAGTGGGAACATTGTCCAACTCTGCCAAAAGGCAGTTCCAAAGCATTATTTGAGAAATTCCAATACTTCTCAGGGTTTAACATCACTGATCCAGAAACGTTTTATTTCAAAATGTTAAATAAGACAGGAATGAAAAACATGTTGACAAATACTAAATTGATTTATTCTGAACATTTTTATGAAAAAATGTCTACATTTGGTTTTGAATTTTGGAAAAAGAACATTGAGACAAAAACAATCTGGGGTACAAAAGAATGGCAGGTACAAGGTTTAGAATCATTATTTAGAGCCTGCATGATCCCAGAACAAATAATGTTCCTGAATGACAGCATTGAGCAAACAACCTGTCTAGGACTAGCCAAGATAAAAGATTTAAACAACCCGTCTATACCAAAGCCTATGCCTGATAGAAACACCACTACAGATGAGGGGTTAGACGTGTCCTATATTTTAAAACAAAACAGAACAATTCCTGATTGGAACAAATGGTTGATCTGGCCCACAGACAAAAATAACTGTCAAGATAGATTCCTGAACAAAATACAGGGGTTCAAACAGAATAGGTCGGACCCAAGATATTCCCAGAGACAACATCCAGGGATAGTTACAATATATAGTGTAGGAAAACTATGCCTCGAATGGCTACAGAGATCCACACTTCCCGAAATTAAGCAACACTTAACTTTACTTAAAGAAGGTGCTGACTTGCGAGATTTCATAATGGGACCTCGCAACAGCTGTATACAAAAGAAGTGAGGAGAGATCTGTTTGATCTAAAGGGCAAGATTACCACTCGGGACGAGTGGAAGGTCCAGCCGCAGCATGCGCCCTAAGATAATATCTGTTACAACAAAAGGACTGGGCTGTTCCTGGGGTTTGTGTGCAGGTCACTGGAGTGTGGATATGGAATGGTGGTTAATGGTAACCTACCACTGGGTATCCATTTTACTGGATATAATGGCCTCACACACCTTTGCAGGTGTCATGCTTCATCACAGGCAATGCTCCTCGTTGGGTAGGCGGTGCAATTCCCAACGGGCAACACCTCAAAGAGGGGCGCTTTGGCGGAGATTTTTTTTATCCAAATGCCTAAGGGTGAAGTGCGGGTGAAGGGCCAGAGTGTTGTAGACGGAAATGTGAATTAAAATGAAGTAAGGGTACCGGAAGCAACTTTATTCGGGTGGTCCCATGCGTCAACTAAAAACAGTAGTTAGTCTGGGCGGTCTGGAAAGTAATGTTTGCACGCTCATAACTATACTAAGAACAGCGACGGCTCGTGGAGGGAGTTACGGTGGGGCAGGAGGGCGGGGAGGGGGAGGGGCAGGGCGGAGGTTGCTAAAAACCGGCATATGGATAATTGCAGGTAAGTAAACAATTTAATTAATAAAACGAATTTCGTAGCTCGCACTGCATTGCATTTTGCGATGCAAGACGCACTACGAAATTCGTTTTATTAATTAAATTGTTTACTTACCTGCAATTATCCATATGCCGTTTTTTAGCAACCTCCGCCCTGCCCCTCCCCCTCCCCGCCCTCCTGCCCCACCGTAACTCCCTCCACGAGCCGTCGCTGACTAAGAAGTGTAGATAGTGGTCGACATGTTTCTCGCTAAGGGTATATTGACCGGCGATTCATCAGGACCTATCAAAAAGTACTCGCAGTCTACAATTTAGCTGATCTATCTAGGTATCAGTGTTATATTCAAAATTGGAAATGAAGTACCTGCATTTACATTGTTCCTTGCCTGGATTTGGAGACAAAAAAGAGAATGGGAGTTATAAATTAGGAGCAGGTACGGTACAGCAAACCGCACGCAATGTGACCTGAAGCACACAGTGGCATGCAAGTGAGGGTGCCTACTAGCATGAAGTAAAAAGTAAAAACACACAGGTGAGTCATCTCCATAGGGAGCAATGGTGAGTGACATGCTCTAGTGGAGAAGTTTGGATTAAAACATATCTTGTAGCATCAAAAACATTAGGATCATCAGCATTTATCTTAATGAGTGTTTATAACCCAACTCACCTAGAGGTCAATTTTTAAATGTAACAGCAGAACCTGGCGGGATGAACATCGGTGAGTCAAGCCTCTGTAGCTAAGGCTGGAATAAAGACAGGTAAGAAATGGGAACAACATGCATGATGATGTCAAAAATGGTGCATAAACCCACTTAAATAATCTATTCCTGATGTTCCTTTGGTCGTCTGAGTATATAACATTTGTGGCCATTAAGGGTCTGTTGTTTATGCACGTTACAGTTCCCCCTTTGCGTTGTTCTAGTCCCATTAAGGAGCGAGTGGGACAACCCAAAATGGCTTGTACATAGAGTGCAATTAGTCTATACAGGTTTAGGGTGTTACGTCTTGTATTGCTCAACCCTACTTAGATTGGGTAAGTACAGAACGGGCAGTTGTGTTCCCCCAGCACGGGCGTGGCCGCCGACATTCAACCAGTTTGGAGTGTGTTGTGTTGGCGCATAGGTCCCAGTCAAGGGAAGGTGCAAACAGCGTCAAAAACGTTTCATATATGCCGGTATATACGCAGCTTACAATGAAGCTGGAAATTAAAACAAATTGAAACTGCAGAGACAATACGAGAAATTTATCGTATTAATTTGAAAAAATCACTTTCTGTAGTGGACAATGGTTTAACGACTATGTCCTCCAGAATCTATTCACTGGACAGCATTGTATCATCTGCTATTGATATAATAGAACAGGATATGCTAATGTTACAACATGGCCAGTCCCAATTACGTTTTATTGTACAGCTAGGTTGGACGTTGCAAAACCTGCGTTCAGGCTATGTGCCATGGCGTCTAATCAACATAACGTCATTATTTTCTATCTTTAACCTTACTGATAGACAAATCTCTTTGGCACAAAGAAGGGCAGACTATACGACACTGAGCATTGAAAAACTAGAAAGATTACCATTGACAATGTCAGAAAGACCTGTCATTGAATGGATAATACATGGCACCATTACAATCTCGATAACAACTTTTCAGTTTCAATACTGCCAAAAGTATATACCAGCAGGCCTGTATGAAAGGTTGGGTAAAGGATGCATCAAGTCAACCTGGAATTCACCTTATACACATAGATGTTATAGTGAAGGGAAAAAAGAGGTATTTCTTAGTGGTAACAATTGTAAAAAATCACTAAGCGGTACACTTCTGTGTCAAGGAATTAACTTGCATGGAGCCTGCGAACCTTCATCAAACAACCTTTCATGTCATCTGCACGGCACCCCTGCTACACAGATAGAGCCCTTTTTCAGACAACTTTCCAACAGTAGCTATGTTATAATAAGTGACCACAGCTGTTGTGGCATGATGCCAGGAAAAGCCTATCTCGTGAGCGTTACATCCAGGGTCATTTGTTGTATGCAAGTATTGTATCCAAACAGAAATCCAGAGATGGAGGCAGCAATCTGGCCTTCTGTGAATATCTCTTCTATTCGAATTGATACTTTAAGCAGAATGAAGTCTATTCTTTTACAAACAACTGTGCCTTTAACCTCGTCCAAAGAGATGTATGACCTGCAGGTTGCAAGGACAGCGGCAGAGATACATACCCTATTATCGACAAATTGCCCCGTGCATTTCGTAGAAATGTTAAACCAAATCTTAAACATGTCAGATACCAGTGGCATCGCACATGTATTTAAGACAGTTTTTTCGGGACTGTTAGCACCCTTTGAAACAGTTCTGGGCATTATTCCCGAATTTTGTGCATTCTCTATTTGGTGGCCTGCCTCTTATTTTGGGACTCGTAGCAGGAGTTTTATTTTTGTTCCTTCTGCTCCGATATGGCAAGCCAAGTCACAGACAAAACTCAGGCAACGATGGAAGAAACGATCCTAGCAATACGATACCGAGAACGTATCACTAAAGTCCTCGGATTGGCCCGGCTAAGAGATCTGAATACTACCTGGTTTCTTTCATTCAGACCAATCTGGCAAAATTGCATCTTACCTGTGCTTCGATGTCTTCTATGCGGAGAAGAATGCGTGTTGGACGTCTGTCTTACACTACCATCAGCAGTACCAATGGATATCAATGCTTTGCTCGGTCCGGTAACGACTCATGCAACGTGTTGTCCCCAGCGGCTACCTATTCTGATGACGGCATTCGTTGAGACTTCACCATTACGATTAGGTGGCGGTGAAGTACGAGATGAAAGCGGCACCACACAGGTACAACCTTTCGTGAACATTGCTGATCCTGACATCGATGATGGCAATGCATTGCACATATGCACTATTTCCACCTTTTCTGAGTTGGCCCAACTTTCACCTACTGTTGTAGACAAATTTTTTGTCGGCCTATCTGAAGTAATGTTCTCCACTAACAACGAGAATAATATTTGAAACAGCGAGCACACAGCATTCCCTGAACTCTGAATTCGGCCTTTAGTTTTATAAACAATACTACTAAAAACATTTGGAACTATTTTTTTTCCCCATGAAAGCGAAATTATTTTTTCCAAATTCCAAAATATTTACCTTTTTTGGCACATGATACTCTGCTTAAAGTAGAACTATTCTTAGAGAACAGAACTTCTATTTTTAGAGACCCTAGAGAAAATATTTTGAATCAGCCTCTAGCACATGTACAATCTTGTATGAATATGTGATGAAATGTTCTCGACCTTCTCTTCTGTATTAAGAGCCATTTCATAAATGTAATTTTCGTGATTCATTCAGTGACGGTTATAATGCACTACAAAAATGTTATCTGAATGATACCACTGCTTGAAAGCGTACAGTATAATACCCATTTTCGTGTATCTATACCATTTCAAACGCATTTTATGTATTTTGGGGTGGGCTGGAAAACACATGCATACTTATATGTTTATATATTGCTTAGTATTTAGTAATCATGGACATTATACGTGGAGTGGGTGTTGTGAATGTATCTAGGACCCTAATTAAATATTCCTGATTCATGCCCTTATGCGGTTATAACAAATTATATCCTTATAAAGGCATAAGAATCATATCCATATTTAGTCATAGCCAATGCAGTCCAAATACGGCAAGGCTACTTCCCTAGACTCCTAGAAAGTACAACGCATTCTTTAAACAAACCAAACCTCCAGCAGCCCAGGAATTCCCCCTGCTTTTGTTTTGATTTGTCCTAGAACTCCTGAGAGTCCTGAAAGACCTGCCAGTTCTGAGTGACAGTTCTTAGTGACGTCTTATGTCCAACCTTACGTCAAACACTGCACCTTCCAGGTATAAATATACCAGCATTTGCCTTAAGCAACGCACGGTGGTCTGGAGCAGAGCGGCTATCTACTCACCCAAGGTCCAGCTGATGCGAGTGCCGAAGGAAGCCGTCCCTCCCATTTGACGCACAGAGAGAGACGCTGTCTTTTCTCCTGTCGATAAAATCCAGCTCCAGTGTTTCCAGTCACCCTTGCGGGTTACTGGGAGATCGAGTCCTGAGAACGAGATACAAGACCTCCTTCATTCTAAAACCAAGGTACGGAGCTGATTAGATCCTTAGAGAATTCTTGATTCAGATTCTTGGCAAAAGCTAACTTAACTTAAACTGCAGCTCACTTACTCCTTCCCACGTACTAGGCTTAGGTTAGGTACACCGGGGTAGGCGTATCTTAGAAGCAACAGTTGAGTACGTTTAGTCAACTTTTATCATTGTATGTATTGTATATATTTTATCCGTTTTAAGTATCATATGGCTCAGAAACCATATCAATGCTTTTACAGTATTATTTCATAATACTCCTTTTACTCTACGCACTTTACTTTATGATAAGTATTTCAATTGTGGCAATTCATTTCTCTTGCATGAGAAAGAAGACTGCTCAATAAATAACAACTTTTATTGAAAACGCCTGTCTCTCTATTTCTCTGCACTCTGGTGAAACTAAGCATGCACGATTGACTGAGTGAAATAGCTATCTATTGTTTTCACATGACTCTGGAGATATACTCCTTATTCTGGGGGGAGCAAAGTTGTCATGTTTATGCGGTTGTCGGAAACTAATCCCTTCTTGTCTAAACAGGAAAGTTAACTCCTTCCTGTTCATTCGAGAAAGTGTCTAGTGACCTCTGAGCTAGCTGGCATACCTAATTAAGTCTAACAAATTTAGTAGAGACCTAGTCGACCTCAGTCCTATGTCTAAACTACCGTTTATGTTATTCCAATGCGCAGAGCCTATTGGGAATATAGGAACTACACCACAACTCTTATGCACTATGCATGTAGTAGTCTACCCAACTTCATACTTGTGTTTCAAGCCTACAATTTCCCAGTCAGTATCCACCATACACTAAAGCAAACACCCTGTGACTGCTCTTGCAATCCTAAAGTGTCTCTTTCAGTACCATGTATGAACCTCATTCACTAAATTAAACTCAATCAATTATGAATTCAACCACAGTCTCTCCTTATAGTACTGTAATCATTCAGTCAATATCCATAAACTCATGCAGTGAGCCAGGAATTAGGGCATGGAGTGCTTTAACCTAATATGCACTATGCATGTAGTAGTCTAACCACCTTCACACTTGTGTTTCAGGCCTACAATTCCCCAGTTAATATCCATACACTCCAGCAAACACCCTGTGAGTGCTCTTGCAATCCCATAGACAGTCTTTCAGTACCATGTACTAATCCTTTCACTAAAGTAAAACTCAATCAATTATGAATTCAACCACTGTCTCTTCTTATAGTACTGTAATCATTCAGTCAGTATGCATGTACTCATGCAGTGAGCCAGGATTTAGGGCACGGAGTGCTTCAAACTCCTATGCACTATGCATGTAGTCGTCTAACCACCTTTACACTTGTGTTTCAGGCCTACAATTCACCAGTTATCCATACACTCCAGCAAACACCCTGAGCCTGCTCTTGCAATCCTAAAGTGACTCTTTCAGTACCATGCACTAATCCATTCACTAACGTAAAACTCAAAGAATTATGAATTCACCCACTGTCTCTCTTTATAGTACTGTAATCATTCAGTCAGTATACATGCACTAATGCAGTGAGCCAGACTTTAGGACATGGAGTTCTTCAAAGTCATATGCACTATGCATGTAGTATTCTAACCACCTTTACACTTGTGTTTCAGGCCTACAATTCCCCGGTTAGTATCCATACACTCCGGGAATCACCCTGTGAGTGCTCTTGCAATCCCATAGTGACTCTTTCAGTACCATGTACTAATCCTTTCCCTAAAGTAAAACTTAATCAAGTATAAATTCACCCACTGTCTCTCATAATAGTACTGTAATCATTCAGTCAGTATGCATGTTCTCATGCAGTGAGCGAGGATTTAGGGCACGGAGTGCTTCAAACTCCTATGCACTATGCATGTAGTAGTCTAACCCCCTTCACACTTGTGATTCAGGCCTACAATTCACCAGTCAGTATCCATACACTCCAGCAAACACCCTGTGACTTCCCTTGCAATCCTAAAGTGACTCTTTCAGTACCATGTACTAATCCTTTCACTAAAGTAAAACTCAACCAATTATGAATTCACCCCGTGTATCTCCTTATAGTACTGTAATCATTCAGTCTGTATACATGTACTCATACAGTGAACCAGGCTTTAGGAAACAGAGTGCTTCAAACACCTACGCACTATGCATGTAGTGGTGTAACCACCTTCACACTTGTGTTTCAGGCATTTAATTCCAGAGGCAGTTTCCATAAACTCCAGCAAACACCCTATGACTGCTCTTGCAATCCTGAAGTGACTCTTTCAGTACCATGTATAACTCAACCAATTATGAATTCACCCAGTGTATCTCCCTATAGTACTGTAATCATTCAGTCAGTATGCATGTACTCTTGCAATGAGCCAGGCTTTAGGACACAGAGTACTTCAAACTCTTATGCACTATGCATGTAGTAGTCTAACCACCTTCATACTCGTGTTTCAGGCCTACAATTACCCAGTCAGTATCCATACACTCCATCAAACACCCTGTGAGTGCTCTTGCAATCTTATAGTGACTCTTTCAGTACCATGTACTAATCCATTCGCTAAAGTAAAATTCAACCAATTATGAATTCACCCAGTGTACCACTTTATAGTTCTGTAATCATTCAGTCAGTATACATGTACTAATGCAGTGAGTCAGACTTTAGGACATGGAGTGCTTCAAACTCATATGCACTATGCATGATGTAGTGTAACCACCTTCACACTTGTTTTTTAGGCCTACAATTCCCCAGTTAGTATCCATACACTCCAGCAAAAACCCAGTGACTGCTCTTGCAATCCTAAAGTGACTTTTATAGTACCATGTAGTAATCCATTCACTAAAGTAAAACTCAACCAATTATGAATTCACCCAGTATATCTCTTTATAGTACTGTAATCATTCAATCAGTACACATGTACTAATGCAGTGAGCCAGACTTTAGGACATGGAGTGTGTGAGAAATTGGCCTGATGTATGATGTCCACAATTCTGTGGGCACCTTGTATCAGTCCAAACAATCCCTTATGGTGGTGGTTGTAAAGTCAACCTTATAGACAAGCTATCCTAGGGGTAGCATGGACTAAGCAGTCCTAGGCTAAACTCAAGAGGGCATGTGAAGCCAGCGGTTTTACCATATGCAATCCTGTAATATCAAATGAAAGGACACCACACAAGTTATATATTATACAAATATATGTATTTATTACTAGAATAATCGTCTGTACTCTTCATGAGTGCAGAGGCACAAGCGTTTAAACAAAAGCACAGTTAAACATTCAAAAGTTGCACAATTTTGGATAGGCCAGGTGGCCACTCAAACCATATAGTGGTATAAGTACACCAGGGACGCCTTCAAAAACGCCACCCGCATACACCACCAATTGATCCGGACTGCCAAGAAAACCGCATTCAAAGACCGACTAGACAAAAACGCCCACAACAGCAAGGAATTATTCAACATCGTCAAAGAGTTTACAAACCCCACTGCCAACTCCAACGACATCACCCCCTCTCAAACCCTTTGCGACTCCCTAGCTTCGTTCTTCCACGACAAAATCGCTGACATCCACAACAGCTTTGGCAACCAACCCGAAGACCAACCCACCCAACCCTCAGCCGCACCTTCACCCCCCTTGAACATCCTCAATGACTGGAACCCAATCTCCATTGAAGACACCATCCGCCTGATGAACTCCATCCACTCAGGATCCCCCACAGACCCATGCCCTCACCACATCTTCAACAAAGCAAACTCCATCATAGCACCACACCTCCGAGACGTCATCAACTGCTCCCTCAACTCCGGCACCTTCCCAGAAAGCTGGAAACACGCCGAACTCAGCGCCCTTCTGAAAAAACCCACAGCTGACCCCTCCGAACTCAAAAACTACCGCCCCATCTCGCTCCTTCCATTCCCGGCCAAAGTCATCGAGAAAGCTGTCAACAACCAACTCGCCGCCTTCCTCGAAGCCAACAAATCCCTCGACTCCTCACAGTCCGGCTTCTGAGCCAAACACAGTACTGAGACCGCACTCATCGCAGCAACAGACGACATCCGAACTCTACTGGACAATGGAGACACAGTCGCCCTTATCCTCCTCGACCTCTCCGCAGCCTTCGACACAGTCTGTCATAACACCCTGTTACAACGACTCAGAAACATCGGAATCCAAGGAATAGCACTGGAATGGATCACCTCATTCCTTGCCGGAAGAACTCAGAGAGTACGCCTCCCACCATTCAAGTCAGAGGCCACTGAAGTCATCTGCGGCATGCCACAAGGATCTTCACTCAGCCCCACCCTCTTCAGCGTATACATGAGCCCTCTCGCGACCATCGCACGCCAACACAACCTCAACATCATCTCCTGCGCCGATGACACTCAACTGATCCTCTCACTCACCAAAGACCCAAACACCGCCAAAACCAACCTTCATGAAGGAATGAAAGAGGTAGCCTAATAGATGAAGCATAGCTGTCTGAAACTGAATTCAGACAAAACAGAAGTCCTTATCTTAGGCACCTCCCCCTCCGCCTGGGACGATTCTTGGTGGCCAGAAACCCTTGGAAAAGCACCCATCTCGACGGATCACACACGGAACCTAGGCGTCATCCTGGATTCCTCACTCTCGATGACCAGACAAGTCAACGCCGTCTCTTCATCTTGCTTCAACATTCTTCGCATGCTCAAAAAAACATTTCGCTGGATCCCCACTGAAACTAGAAAAACGGTCACCCACGCACTGGTCACAAGCCGCCTGGACTACGGAAACACCCTTTACGCCGGTACCACCGCAAAACTTCCGAAAAAACTCCAACGCATCCAGAACGCATCAGCCAGACTCATACTAGACATCCCGCGCAAAGAACACATTTCTGCTCACCTGAAAAACCTCCACTAGCTCCCCGTCAATAAGAGGATAACTTTCCGCCTCCTCACCCACGCACACAAAGCTCTCTACGAACTTGGACCCGATTGCCTCAATACACGTCTTTCCTTCTACACCCCCTCCCGCCAGCTGCGCTCTTCCAACCAAGCCCTCGCCGCTGTTCCCCGCGTCAACAAAACCACCATGGGAGGAAGATCATTCTCCTACCTAGCGGCCAAAACCTGGAACTCACTTCCCTTGCACCTTCGCCTCACTCAAAACCACCTAGCATTCAGAAAGCAATTTAAAACTTGGATATTCGAGAAGTAATTCCCCACCCCTCCTCAAGCGCCTTGAGACCCTCTGGGTATGTAGCGCGCTATATACATTTCTTGACTTGACTTGACTTGACCTCTCGAACAATGGTAAGGCCTAGGTCGTTGTGAATCGCTGGGACTACTCGGGACTAGCAGTGATGAAGTCGGGAGAGGCCCGCGGGACACAGGTGCAGTGCCTAAAGCACAAGCATATGCCAATGCAAAGTCAATGGCGCGTAAAAGTTATCGAGTTACTGTTTTGGAAGTCTTCCGACTGGAATAGAATTACCACACTTTAAACTAGGACACTAGAGGTGTAAACCACTACAGGAGCACCGGTGTTAGTACGTTACCTCACCCACAGGAAGCGGGTGCATAGGTGCCAAAGTGTGTCGGGTTTCGTCGTGGAGATCTATGGAGCCTGGAGATGAAGATGCTGCGGGCGGCCAGGAGAGAAGATTCCGGTTGGATCTAAGGGTGGATCGAATATGTAGAGTACCTGAAAGCAGAGGGGACAGAGTCTGGGTCACTAGCCAGTGACCAGGATGGGACCAGGAAGGAACCAGGCGATGTCGGGCGCAATCAGGTGGTTGTTGTGAAGCTTGACTCCGCTGCCACGTGGACTCTGGGGCATCGACGATGACCAGGAGTGGAGCATGAGCTGTCCCACAAAGGCTCTCGCAGTCGGCGGTGTTGACTTCCGGATCGGAGCTAATAGACCTTGGCAAATACAACCAACGCAGGATTCGAAGATTGCTTCTTACTTGGACCAGCAAGGTCAGAGTGGTGGCTCCTATTTAGGGGAGTGAGGGCCAGTCTGGAGCAACCAGACTAGCAGTGTAAATTTCAAGGTTCGTCGCTTCTGGGGCCACTAGCCAACGGGCAAGTGACCGGACCAATGCGTTGAGCAGGAAAATGCAAAAGGGCCCCACGCAGCACTCGATGAGTGTGGAGGTGAGATCTTCAGTGCACAAGCTGCTCGCGGCTGGGGCTTCTAAAACCCCAATGTACAGCTTCGAGGGTGCCTTGGAAGCTGCACGGTGAGCACTTTGCAGTCTTTTCAAGATGGCCGGCTCCAAGCTTCACGTCGCCTCCACGGGTCTCAGATTCGCTGGGACTGTGGAGCAGGCTGTTAGAAGTCAGGGCAGCAGGGTCTTGTTGATCTCTGTCGCTCGAGTTTCGATGGGAAATGCAATAAAGCAAACTGTTGGGCGCTGGATGGTGCCTGTTTGCACAGGGTGGTCACTCCTTGACCACAAGGGAGATTCTTCAGTCTTCCACGTCGAGTGGGATGTCGAAGGGTCCAGAGTTCTGTATCAAAGTTTCGTTCAGGATAATCTAATGCTCCTGGGCACAGCTCCTACCTTTATTCCAAATCAAGGTGCTGGATTACCTGCTAGGTCCCTCCTATTGGTGGAACCCAGGAAGGGGGTGGTTACACCCCTTTCCCTTTGTCCAGTTTCGCGCCAGAGCTGGGGCTGGAGTGCACCAGCACCGGTTTGAACTGGACTATGCATGGGAAGCCTTGTGCTCCCCATGCAGTGTCTAGTTTCATTCAACACTCCCTGCTACAATCCACTATCTCCTGTCTGGGGTGGTGTAACACCTCCTTGTGACAGGATACCATTTGTCCAGGCCTCCCCTGCTGGAGTTTCAGTCAGCTGCAAACAAAACAGGTGATGGACAGAATGTGGATCAATGTCACACATTCACCCCAGTCCAAAGATCTGGGCCCAAATCCATCATTTTTTTGCACTCCACACCACCCTGGGTTAGACAATGGCGATATGCAAATCAGCTCTGACCCTGTGCCCCATGGGAACAGTCCAGTCCGAACTACAAAAGCCATGTCCTTCTCAGAACGGAATCAAGCATCCGAGGACCGGACCGGTTTCGAGGTAACACCTCTCATCAGCCCGGCTAGCTTGACTCCAGTGGTGTGGAGTGCCTGGGACCCACGTCTGGGCATCCCCAGCGCACTTATGGCGGCAATTGCAAACAAAACAGGGGATGGACAGAATGTGGATCAATGTCACACATTCACCCCAGTCCAAAGATCTGGGCCCAAATCCATCGTTTTTTTGCACTCCACACCACCCTGGGTTAGACAATGGCGATATGCAAATCAGCTCTGGCCCTGTGCCCCATGGGAACAGTCCAGTCCGAACTACAAAAGCCATGTCCTTCCCAGAACGGAATCAAGCATCCGAGGACCGGACCGGTTTCGAGGTAACACCTCTCATCAGCCCGGCTAGCTTGACTCCAGTGGTGTGGAGTGCCTGGGACCCACGTCTGGGCATCCCCAGCGCACTTATGGCGGCAATTGCAAACAAAACAGGTGATGGACAGAATGTGGATCAATGTCACACATTCACCCCAGTCCAAAGATCTGGGCCCAAATCCATCGTTTTTCTGCACTCCACACCACCCTGGGTTAGACAATGGCGATATGCAAATCAGCTCTGACCCTGTGCCCCATGGGAACAGTCCAGTCCGAACTACAAAAGCCATATCCTTCCCAGAACGGAATCAAGCATCCGGGGACCGGACAGGTTTCGAGGTAACACCTCTCATCAGCCCGGCTAGCTTGACTCCAGTGGTGTGGAGTGCCTGGGACCCACATCTGGGCATCCCCAGCGCACTTATGGCGGCAATTGCAAACAAAACAGGTGACCGACAGAATGTGGATCAATGTCACACATTCACCCCAGTCCAAAGATCTGGGCCCAAATCCATCGTTTTTTTGCACTCCACACCACTCTGGGTTAGACAATGGCGATATGCAAATCAGCTCTGACCCTGTGCCCCATGGGAACAGTCCAGTCCGAACTACAAAAGCCATGTCCTTCCCAGAACGGAATCAAGCATCCGAGGACCGGACCGGTTTCGAGGTAACACCTCTCATCAGCCCGGCTAGCTTGACTCCAGTGGTGTGGAGTGCCTGGGACCCACGTCTGGGCATCCCCAGCGCACTTATGGCGGCAATTGCAAACAAAACAGGTGATGGACAGAATGTGGATCAATGTCACACATTCACCCCAGTCCAAAGATGTGGGCCCAAATCCATCGTTTTTTTGCACTCCACACCACCCTGGGTTAGACAATGGCGATATGCAAATCAGCTCTGACCCTGTGCCCCATGGGAACAGTCAGGTCCGAACTACAAAAGCCATGTCCTTCCGAGAACGGAATCAAGCATCCGAGGACCGGACCGGTTTCGAGGTAACACCTCTCATCAGCCCGGCTAGCTTGACTCCAGTGGTGTGGAGTGCCTGGGACCCACGTCTGGGCATCCCCAGCGCACTTATGGCGGCAATTGCAAACAAAACAGGTGATGGACAGAATGTGGATCAATGTCACACATTCACCCAGTCCAAAGATCTGGGCCCAAATCCATTGTTTTTCGCACTCCACACCACCCTGGGTTAGACAATGGCGATATGCAAATCAGCTCTGACCCTGTGCCCCATGGGAACAGTCCAGTCCGAACTACAAAAGCCATGTCCTTCCCAGAACGGAATCAAGCATCCGAGGACCGGACCGGTTTCGAGGTAACACCTCTCATCAGCCCGGCTAGCTTGACTCCAGTGGTGTGGAGTGCCTGGGACCCACGTCTGGGCATCCCCAGCGCACTTATGGCGGCAATTGCAAACAAAACAGGGGATGGACAGAATGTGGATCAATGTCACACATTCACCCCAGTCCAAAGATCTGGGCCCAAATCCATCGTTTTTTTGCACTCCACACCACCCTGGGTTAGACAATGGCGATATGCAAATCAGCTCTGGCCCTGTGCCCCATGGGAACAGTCCAGTCCGAACTACAAAAGCCATGTCCTTCCCAGAACGGAATCAAGCATCCGAGGACCGGACCGGTTTCGAGGTAACACCTCTCATCAGCCCGGCTAGCTTGACTCCAGTGGTGTGGAGTGCCTGGGACCCACGTCTGGGCATCCCCAGCGCACTTATGGCGGCAATTGCAAACAAAACAGGTGATGGACAGAATGTGGATCAATGTCACACATTCACCCCAGTCCAAAGATCTGGGCCCAAATCCATCGTTTTTCTGCACTCCACACCACCCTGGGTTAGACAATGGCGATATGCAAATCAGCTCTGACCCTGTGCCCCATGGGAACAGTCCAGTCCGAACTACAAAAGCCATGTCCTTCCCAGAACGGAATCAAGCATCCGAGGACCGGACCGGTTTCAAGGTAACACCTCTCATCAGTCCGGCTAGCTTGACTCCAGTGGTGTGGAGTGCCTGGGACCCACGTCTGGGCATCCCCAGCGCACTTATGGCGGCAATTGCAAACAAAACAGGTGATGGACAGAATGTGGATCAATGTCACACATTCACCCCAGTCCAAAGATCTGGGCCCAAATCCATCGTTTTTTGCACTCCACACCACCCTGGGTTAGACAATGGCGATATGCAAATCAGCTCTGACCCTGTGCCCCATGGGAACAGTCCAGTCCGAACTACAAAAGCCATGTCCTTCCCAGAACGGAATCAAGCATCCGAGGACCGGACCGGTTTCGAGGTAACACCTCTCATCAGCCCGGCTAGCTTGACTCCAGTGGTGTGGAGTGCCTGGGACCCACGTCTGGGCATCCCCAGCGCACTTATGGCGGCAATTGCAAACAAAACAGGGGATGGACAGAATGTGGATCAATGTCACACATTCACCCCAGTCCAAAGATCTGGGCCCAAATCCATCGTTTTTTTGCACTCCACACCACCCTGGGTTAGACAATGGCGATATGCAAATCAGCTCTGACCCTGTGCCCCATGGGAACAGTCCAGTCCGAACTACAAAAGCCATGTCCTTCCCAGAACGGAATCAAGCATCCGAGGACCGGACCGGTTTCGAGGTAACACCTCTCATCAGCCCGGCTAGCTTGACTCCAGTGGTGTGGAGTGCCTGGGACCCACGTCTGGGCATCCCCAGCGCACTTATGGCGGCAATTGCAAACAAAACAGGTGATGGACAGAATGTGGATCAATGTCACACATTCACCCCAGTCCAAAGATCTGGGCCCAAATCCATTGTTTTTTTGCACTCCACACCACCCTGGGTTAGACAATGGCGATATGCAAATCAGCTCTGACCCTGTGCCCCATGGGAACAGTCCAGTCCGAACTACAAAAGCCATGTCCTTCCCAGAACGGAATCAAGCATCCGAGGACCGGACCGGTTTCGAGGTAACACCTCTCATCAGCCCGGCTAGCTTGACTCCAGTGGTGTGGAGTGCCTGGGACCCACGTCTGGGCATCCCCAGCGCACTTATGGCGGCAATTGCAAACAAAACAGGTGATGGACAGAATGTGGATCAATGTCACACATTCACCCCAGTTCAAAGATCTGGGCCCAAATCCATCGTTTTTTTGCACTCCACACCACCCTGGGTTAGACAATGGCGATATGCAAATCAGCTCTGACCCTGTGCCCCATGGGAACAGTCAGGTCCGAACTACAAAAGCCATGTCCTTCCCAGAACGGAATCAAGCATCCGAAGACCGGACCGGTTTCGAGGTAACACCTCTCATCAGCCCGGCTAGCTTGACTCCAGTGGTGTGGAGTGCCTGGGACCCACGTCTGGGCATCCCCAGCGCACTTATGGCGGCAATTGCAAACAAAACAGGTGATGGACAGAATGTGGATCAATGTCACACATTCACCCCAGTCCAAAGATCTGGGCCCAAATCCATTGTTTTTTGCACTCCACACCACCCTGGGTTAGACAATGGCGATATGCAAATCAGCTCTGACCCTGTGCCCCATGGGAACAGTCCAGTCCGAACTACAAAAGCCATGTCCTTCCCAGAACGGAATCAAGCATCCGAGGACCGGACCGGTTTCGAGGTAACACCTCTCATCAGCCCGGCTAGCTTGACTCCAGTGGTGTGGAGTGCCTGGGACCCACGTCTGGGCATCCCCAGCGCACTTATGGCGGCAATTGCAAACAAAACAGGTGATGGACAGAATGTGGATCAATGTCACACATTCGCCCCAGTCCAAAGATATGTGCCCAAATCCATCATTTTTTTGCACTCCACACCACCCTGGGTTAGACAATGGCGATATGCAAATCAGCTCTGACCCTGTGCCCCATGGGAACAGTCCAGTCCGAACTACAAAAGCCATGTCCTTCCCAGAACGGAATCAAGCATCCGAGGACCGGACCGGTTTCGAGGTAACACCTCTCATCAGCCCGGCTAGCTTGACTCCAGTGGTGTGGAGTGGCTGGGACCCACGTCTGGGCATCCCCAGCGCACTTATGGCGGCAATTGCAAACAAAACAGGTGATGGACAGAATGTGGATCAATGTCACACATTCGCCCCAGTCCAAAGATCTGGGCCCAAATCCATCGTTTTTTTGCACTCCACACCACCCTGGGTTAGACAATGGCGATATGCAAATCAGCTCTGACCCTGTGCCCCATGGGAACTGTCCAGTCCGAACTACAAAAGCCATGTCCTTCCCAGAACGGAATCAAGCATCCGAGGACCGGACCGGTTTCGAGGTAACACCTCTCATCAGCCCGGCTAGCTTGACTCCAGTGGTGTGGAGTGCCTGGGACCCACGTCTGGGCATCCCCAGCGCACTTATGGCGGCAATTCCAAACAAAACAGGTGATGGACAGAATGTGGATCAATGTCACACATTCACCCCAGTCCAAAGATCTGGGCCCAAATCCATCGTTTTTTTGCACTCCACACCACCCTGGGTTAGACAATGGCGATATGCAAATCAGCTCTGACCCTGTGCCCTATTGGAACAGTCCAGTCCGAACTACAACAGCCATGTCCTTCCCAGAACGGAATCAAGCATCCGAGGACCGGACCGGTTTCGAGGAAACACCTCTCATCAGCTCGGCTACCTTGACTCCAGTGGTGTGGAGTGCCTGGGACCCACGTCTGGGCATCCCCAGCGCACTTATGGCGGCAATTGCAAACAAGTTTCAGTCAGCAGCAGGAGGCCAGACTCGTGTCTGTGGCAGCAGCATCCTTTTTGTGATGCTGGGGCTTTGGTTAGATTTAACCGCGTTTAAGCAAAGTAACATGTCTTCTCCCTCTAGAAGGGTGGAATGCTACCCCCGTCACCAGGACTGGTGAGGGGGTAGTATTACAAAGCGTATGACACCTTACCAACATGTTTTGATAAAGCCAAACCAAAGTTAGCAAGTAACCGCGAGGATTATAATGCACTTTAGAGTATATGGTATGGCAATATCACGGAACAGCTAAGGGAGTTGGTCCCGACAGCTGCAGACAGGCTCAGCTCATGCTAGAGCACCATCTCACATAAAACCAAGCACTCTGCCTCCAGGATTGTTAAGGCCTGCCATAGGAGTGACTTATAGGTATGTATGTGTCCAGATATAGGTTTAGATATAGGTATACTATATCTAAGCAAGGGGTGATTACACGACCTTGCCCCAGCTGAGTGATCAGCCAGTTGTGTCAGTTTGGATAGCCAGCCAGGGGTGGCAAAAGATATGCTGCAGCCCCTGGTAGGCCTTGGATACACCTATGCCCTGGGTACCTATGGTACACTGTACAGGGGCTGATAAGGTGAACCAATGTCCAATTGGGTATGTACCTAAAGTACATGGAGGTGAATTTAGAGAGAGAACAGCAGGCTGGGGGTCTGATTAGCAGGCCCACAGCCACATTATGTCGAAAACCAGTGAAGCAAAAAGCAAAAATCCGGGGTGACCATAGGAAAGCAGACCCTACTCTCCTACAGAGTGCTTCAACCTTCTATGCACTATGCATGTAGTAGTCTTACCACCTTCATGCTTGTTTTTAAGGCCTAAAATTCCCGAGTTAGTATCCATACACTCCAGAAAACACCCTGTGAGTGCTCTTGCAGTCACATAGTGACTATTTTAGTACCATGTCTTATTCCTTTCACTAAATTAAATTCAATCAATTATGAATTCACCCACAGTTTCTCCTTATAGTACTGTAATAATTCAGTAAATATGCATGTACTCTTGCAGTAATCCAGGATTTAGGGCATGGAGTGCTTCAAACTCCTATGCACTATGCATGTAGTAGTATAACCGCCTTCACACTTGTGTTTCAGGCCTACAATTCCCCAGTCAGTATCCATACACTACAGCAAAAACCCTGTGAGTGCTCTTGCAATCTTATAGTGACTCTTTCAGTACCATGAACTAATCCATTCGCTAAAGTAAAACTTAACCAATTATGAATTCACCCAGTGTATCTCTTTATAGTACTGTAATCATTCAGTCAGTATAGATGTACTAATGCAGTTAGACAGACTTTAGGACACGGAGTGCTTCAAACTTATATGCACTATGCATGATGTAGTGTAACCACCTTCATACTTGTTTTTCAAGCCTACAATCCCCAGTTAGTATCCCTACACCCAGAAAACACCCTGTGACTGCTCTTGCAATCCTAAAGTGACTCTTTCAGTACCATGTACTAATCCATTGGCTAAAGTAAAACTCAACCAATTATGAATTCACCCAGTGTATCTCTTTATAGTACTGTAATCATTCAGTCAGTATACAAGTACTAATGCAGTGAGACAGACTTTAGGATACGGAGTGCTTCAAACTCCTATGCACTATGCATGATGTAGTGTTACCACCTTTACACTTGTTTTTCAGGCCTACAATTCCCCAGTTAGTAACCATACACCACAGCAAATGCCCTGTGAGTGCTCTTGCAATCAGAAAGTGACTCTTTTAGTACCATGTATTAATCCTTTCACTAAATTAAACTCAATCAATTATCAATTCACCCACAGTCTCTCCTTAGAGTACTGTAATCATTCAGTCAATATGTACGTACTCATGCCG
Source organism: Lissotriton vulgaris (assembly GCF_964263255.1). NCBI lineage: Eukaryota > Metazoa > Chordata > Amphibia > Caudata > Salamandridae > Lissotriton > Lissotriton vulgaris. The sequence goes on along the minus strand of NW_028251014.1, from coordinate 581,619 downwards.
TGAGCCAGGATTTACTGCATGGATTGCTCCAAACTCCTATGCACTATGCATATAGTAGTCTAACCACCTTCACTCTTGTGTTTCAGGCCTACAATTCCCCAGTTAGTATCCATGCACTCCAGCGAACACCCTGTAGGTGCTCTTGCAATCCCATAGTGACTCTATCAGTACCATGTACTAATCCTTTCACTAAAGTAAAACTCAATCAATTATGAATTCATCCACTGTGTCTCCTTATAGTACTGTAATTATTCAGTCAGTATACATGTACTCATGCAGACAGCCAGGATTTAGGCACAGAGTGCTTCAAACTCCTATGTACTATGCATGTAGTAGTCTAACCACCTTCACACTTGTGTTTCAGGACTACAATTCCCCAGTTAGTATCCATATACTCCAGCAAAAACCCTATGAATGCTCTTTCAATCCTAAAGTGACTTTTATAGTACCATGTACTAATCCATCCACTAAAGTAAATCTCAACCAATTATGAATTTACCCAGTGTATCTCTTTATAGTACTGTAATCATTCAATCAGTATACATGTACTAATGCAGTGAGACAGACTTTAGGACACGGAGTGCTTCAACCTCCTATGCACTATGCATGTAGTAGTCTAACCACCTTCACACTTGTTTTTCAGGCCTACAATTCCCCAGTTAGCATCCATACACTCCAGCAAACACCCTCTGAGTGCTCTTGCAATCACATAGAGACTCTTTTAGTACTGTCTACTTATCCTTTCACTAAAGTAAAACTCAATCAATTATGCATTCATCCACTGTCTCTCCTTATAGTACTGTAATCATTCAGTCAGTATGCATGTACTCATGCAGAGTGCTTCAAACTCTTATGCACTATGCCTGTAGTTGTCTAACCACCTTCACACTTGTGTTTCAGGCCTGCAATTCCCCAGTTAGTATCCATACACTCCAGCAAACACCCTGTGAGTGCTCTTGCAATCCAATAGTGAGTCTTTCAGTACCATGTACTAATCCTTTCACTAAAGTAAAACTCAAACAATTATGAATTCATCCACTGTCTCTCCCTATAGTACTGTAATCATTCAGTCAGTATGCAAGTACTCATGCAGTCAGCCAGGATTTAGGGCACGGAGTGCTTCAAACTCCTATGCACTATGCATGTAGTAGTCTAACCACCTTCACACTTGTGTTTCAGGCTGCAATTCCCCAGTTAGTATCCATACACTCCAGCAAACACCCTATGGCTGCTCTTGCAATCCTAAAGTGACTCTTTCAGTACCATGTACTAATACATTCACTAAAGTAAAACTCAACCAATTATGAATTCACCCAGTGTATCTCCCTATAGTACTGTAATCATTCAGTCAGTATGCATGTACTCATGCTGTGAGCCAGGCTTTAGGATACGGAGTGCTTCAAACTCTTATGCACTATGCATGTAGTTGTCTAACCACCTTCACACTTGTGTTTCAGGCCTGCAATTCCCCAGTTAGTATCCATACACTCCAGCAAACACCCTGTGAGTGCTCTTGCAATCCCATAGTAAGTCTTTCAGTACCATGTACTAATCCTTTCACTGAAGTAAAACTCAAGCAATTATGAATTCATCCACTGTCTCTCCCTATAGTACTGTAATCATTCAGTCAGTATGCAAGTACTCATGCAGTCAGCCAGGATTTAGGGCACGGAGTGCTTCAAACTCCTATGCACTATGCATGTAGTAGTCTAACCACCTTCACACTTGTTTTTCAGGCTTACAATTCCCCAGTTAGTATCCATACACTCCAGCAAACACCATGTGACTGCTCTTGCAATGTTAAAGTGACTCTTTCAGTACCATGTACTAATCCATTCACTAAAGTAAAACTCAACCAATTATGAATTCACGCAGTGTCTCTCTTTATAGTACTGTAATCATTCAGTCAGTATACATTTACTCATGCAGTTAACCAGGCTTTAGGATACGGAGTGCTTCAAACTCTTATGCACTATGCATGTAGTGGTCTAACCACCTTCACACTTGTATTTCAGGCCTAATATTCCCAAGTCAGTATCCATAAACTTCAGCAAACACCCTATGACTGCTCTTGCAATCCTAAAGTGACTCTTTCAGTTCCATGTACTAATACATTCACTAAAGTAAAACTCAACCAATTATGAATTCACCCAGTGTATCTCCCTATAGTACTGTAATCATTCAGTCAGTATGCATGTACTCTTGCAATTAGCCAGGCTTTAGGATAAGGAGTGCTTCAAACTCTTATGCACTATACATGTAGTAGTTTAACCACCTTCACACTTGTGTTTCAGGCCTACAATTCCCCAGTTAGTATCCATACACGCCATCAAACACCCTGTGAGTGCTCTTGCAATCCCATAGTGACTCTTTCAGTATGATCTACTTATCCGTTCACTAAAGTAATACTCAATCAATTATGCATTCATCCACTGTCGCGCTTTATAGTACTGTAATCATTCAGTCAGCCAGGATTTAGGGCACGGTGTGCTTCAAACTACTATGCACTAGGCATGTAGTGGTCTAACCACCTTCACACTTGTGTTTCAGGCCTACTATTCCCCAGTTAGTATCCATACACTTCAGCAAACACCCTGTGAGTGCTGTTGCAATCCCATAGTGACTCTTTCAGTACCATTTACTAATCCTTTCACTAAAGAAAAACTCAATCAATTATAAATTCACACACTGTCTCTAATTATAGTACTGTAATCATTCAGTCAGTAATGCATTTACTCATGCAGTGAGCCAGGATTTAGGGCACAGAGTGCTTCAAACTACTAAGCACTATGCATGTAGTAGTTTAACCACCTTCACCCTTGTGTTTCATGCCTACAATTCCCCAGTTAGTCTCCATACACTCCAGCAAGCACCCTGTGAGTGCTCTTGCAATCCCATAGTGAGTCTTTCAGTAACATATACTAATTATTTCACTGAAGTAAAACTCAATAAATTATGAATTCATCCACTGTCTCTCCTTATAGTACTGTAATCATTCAGTCAGTATGTAGGTACTCATGCAGTGATCCAGGATTTAGGGCATGGAGTGCTTCAAACTCCTGTGCACTTTGCATGTAGTAGTCTAACCACCTTCACACTGGTGTTTCAGGCCTACAATTCCCCAGTTACTATCCATACACGCCAGCAAACCCCCTGTGAGTTCTCTTGCAATCCTAAAGTGACTCTTTCAGTACCATGTACTAATTCATTCACTAAAGTAAAACTCAACCAATTATGAATTCACCCAGTGTATCTCCTTATAGTACTGTAATCATTCAGTCAGTATACTGTCATATAGTTACTCCTTTTCTATATACTGTGTTAAGTTAGCATGAGCTTATTAAATGTTCAAACGCCATTTTTCCTTTTGCTTCATTTTTGCACACAACACATAATTGTTATTTTAGCTTTCAACCTAGAAGAGCGTTGTGATTTACTTGAGAATATTATGTTATTACTCTGTATCAGTTTTGTTCGGTACACTGTCTGCACAGTGAGTGCTGAAGGCTCCAAGGATAACTCGACACAGTGTTGTTGTGAGGTCTGATCTTCGCACCTTCATAGACATAACACACATGCTGCTGCCAAAATCTGGCTCGAAGCGGGTTTTATATTGCTTTGCAGAAAACACATACGACACACTTGATGGTGCTTCGCATGCAGAGAGCTGGTGGAAGATGATGTGATCCTCTGCCTCTGAGATTTTGAGGTATGGGCCCACCCTTCTAAAAACCCAAATGACACCTTCATAGATATAAAATACTATGCTAAATAGGGAGGGTGAGAAGTAGGTGTTGTAAATTCCTATTCATTACAGCATTTTAGTATGCTGTCACCATTCGCTTTCTATGGACTAGTAACTATGCTGATAACTTTGATTCTTATAATATATTTGCTTGTATTATATAAGATACTGCGTTTGAGAACCCTGCATTAGTAAATAAATATTTCAAATATGCACGTGTCCTCTTTTACTCCAAGTTCTGGTTTGAAATGATTATAGAGCGAGAGAGTGTTCATGTGTTCCATGATACCTGAGGTATTCTAAGTTCATGTTCTGGTTTGTCTAAACATTGGGAGTTTGTTAAGCATGGGCAAATTTTGCGAATCTCGCGTTCGCGAATTTTGCGGATTTGCGAACTCGCAATCCGCAAAATCCGCGAATTCTCGCGAATTTGCGGATTTTTTTTTTTTTTGTGTTCGCGCGGGTTTCTGCCAGTTCGCGAGGGCTTTGTACAATTTCGCAAACACGAACTTACCTGTCGGGTCACAAGTTTTGCGAACTTGTTGTTTCTACGTGTCCAGCCTGTTTGGGACACTCTTCTTCATCACTGCCACTCTCTGTCACCACTGCCACTCTCTGACTACTCATGCCACCCTCTGGCCCACCCATGCCACCCTCTGTTTCATCACAGCACCCTCTGGTTGTCCAGTGTACATTATTGTCGGAAAGCAAAGCACACCTTCCCTGCCTCAAGTGACCTGAATTAATTTGGGGCTGATTAATGTGTCACAGAATATTTTTTTAGCTGGCACCTGCTTCCTTAGTGCTTCCTGATTAGTGATCTTTTGCACTTGCTAAGTGCTTTCATTGTTGCAAAATTAGTTACAACACCTGCCCTGCCCCAACTGACAATAATGAATTAGGGGCTGATTAATGTGTCACTGGATTTGAACTTCCAGCCTGGCTCCTGCTTGTCTGCCTTAGCTGTAATTCAGGACCTTTGTGTAACTATTCTGAGGGTCAGAGCAGGGTCACATAATAGTTGCAAGTAGGCAACTGAACTCTGGAGGGGCCCCTCAGGAAGCACTACAGGAAATGGCTACTAATGATGAGCTTGAACTTTTGAACCTGGTAAGTAGTTTCAGTTTTGCTAAAATCGTATTTCTGCAATTTAGCGCTTATTCGCGGGGGGGCGAAGTTGAACTGGGAAGCCGCGAACTCACGCGAACAGTGCGAGCAAGCCATAAAATCCGCTGCTCGCGGATTTGCGGATTTTGCGGGAAATTCGCAAATCTCGTGGATTGCGAATGTACCGAAAATCCGCAAAATCCGCGAGCGTAACGGATTTTCCGCCCATGCTTAGAGTTTGTTATGACCAATGAGACACTGTAGCTAGCTCGGTAAGGGGTTTTGGGTACTGAGGTGAGTTTTGGGTCACCCTGATTCACTGAGGTTCCAAATCTCTATGCACAGTTCTGTAGGAGAACGGAATCCCTGCTACATGGCGCCCATACGTTGTTGGCCTTATATCATGACACTCGAGTAGTATAACATTCAAACCTTAACCCCTTCATTGCCGTTTCCGGAAAACGGTGGTGTCGGAAAAAACCTACCTATTTTTGAAATAGGTCTTTTCAAGCTTGAATCTTTCTAAAACGGTTTCCTTGAATTACTACCCAGTTGTGCTACAAAGTAACCTTTGTTTTTTAACATTCCTGTTCAGTCATGGCCCAAGCCGTGGACATGCCGCAGCATAGTCGCATTGCGGTGCGAGATCACTTGCGGACTTACAATGTTCCTTTGGAAGGCTTGGCTGTGATAATGTTGGTGAGTGCGGATGCTGCTTACCCTTACAAACTGTTTTATTCATGGGTGATATTTCTGGAGGTGGACGTTAATTCTCATGTGTTCCACACATACACTCCCACGGCTGTACCTAATGAGTATACTCCGTACAGGGCACAGGAAGTTCCAATTGACGTTTGGCAGCATCGAGTTTGGTTTGGTGGCGCCCTACCCCATACCTTGAACGCTCCAAGGTTGGGTCCTTTGTCCATTCCAGGCGCTAGTTGGCCTGTTTTGGCTGGATTTACTCCTCATCCTCTACACGGCAATTGTAACGTGGCTGAACTTCGACGACTACATGTAGTCGCCATTGCCGTGATTAGAGCCTTAGTGCATTACATGGGCCGTAATCTTCCGGGTGGAGCTCCGGGGGGTGCGGCGCTTCTGGCTGGACAGGGGAGTTTGAAACTCAGTCCTGTGATGGTCAATGCCGGAATGGGCAAGAAACCCCAGGATAAGGATGATTTTCCTTTCTGGCTTGCCGAGAAATTTGAACAGCTGGAAGCTGTATTTCCTAATACGACTCCTGGTGAAAAACACCGGATTCTTACGCTTAGTTTGCCGAAAGATTTGACCCCTGAGCTAGTTGACTGTGAGTCCTGGGGTATGCCTTTTGCATCGGTCTATGCAAGGTGCTACGGCACCCTGTCTATGTCAGTGCTGTCTACGGTCCTTAAACGTGTTCAAGATGATCAAGGACCGGAGTTTGCGGTTGAGTTGGGCATGCGCCCGTGTGGCACCTTTGATGTGGTTTGCGATCTCATCCTTGCTAATGTCAAGGGGGATGCAGTGAACTTTCAGGTTGCTAACGCGTTGGCGGCGCTTCCCGATGCTGAGAAACCCTGACAGTTAGCGAAAATTATTGTGGCGGCTTATAAAACCGTGGGTCGCAATAGTAAGGGTCTTAAGCCTTTTTCTGTTAAGGAGAAAAAGCAACCCCAGGGACAAACTTCGGAAACGGAAGTTCAGCCCAAGTCCAAAAAACAAAATTGGCCTAAGAAACAGAAACAGGGAAAGCAACAGCAACAACAACAAACACAGGTTTCTCGCCCTGCGTCTCCGTTGCCTGCGCAGTCGGAACGTGTTTATGATTTGCGCGATCGCGCGATGATTAAATCTCCTGATCATTTCAGGCTTCTGATCAACGCTCTCCTCGTTCCTTTCAGGAATCATCGGGCCCGACAGGAGGGGGCGTCATGGGTCGGGGTGGCCAACAAGGACGTGACCAGCCCCGCCCGAATAACAGTGCAGTCAAGCAGGAAGGCTCGACACCTAAGAGACCGCAGTTTGCAAAGAAGAAAGTCGCAGCCTTAACAGCGCATCGATATGCCACAAATAGTGAAAACGCGGCTTCGGAATCTGACGTGGGCTCTGACCTTGCTGGACAGCGCGGCGGAGATTACCATAGTGAGAGAGGCCCTGCGTCCACTACTGAAGGTGACAGCGACTGATACTTAGTGGAGAAGTGTGGCTCAGGGGTTAGAGGCGGCAGACCCGGAAGCTGAGATCGGCCCTGGACCAGGGTTCAATTCCCCGCCCCGACGGGGGTTGGGCTCAATAATTCCACGGACTCGATAATTCTCGCTCCGGTGCCTACTCGACTCACGGGTTCACACTCTGCGACTCTGGGCAATAGCTTGCTTAATCTCCACAACGGCCCCTCGCGGCGGGATGCCTGGCTTTCACCTTGTGGATACCCTGCCGGGGTATCTCACAGGGGAATACCAGGACGGGTTCCCTAAGCAAGCGCATAGATGCCTGCGATGTGGGCGATTTGCGCTATATAAATACATGTACATTTACATTTACATTTACATTTACTTATGGTGTGATTGAAACAGCTGATATTAGAGTTGCTCCCCCTGATAGACTTTTTGAAATGGTCCTGTTAATAGAAGGTGACATACAACGGACCATAAAAGGGGTATTTTGGGAAAATCTTTCGTCTACATATGACATTTTTTTTCGGAGGCTGACTGGCCCCCGCCTTTTATTATCGCAGCTCCGCGAGGGGAGGAGGTGATCCTCCCCAGTTTCGCGAACACAGTCTCGAAAGAGGATGCGCTGCATTTTGCAGAAGAGTGGGCTCCGGCTCTTGCCTCGGCTGTGTACCGAAATCAATGTGGTTGGGATAAATTGTCCCCGAGCCACGAGATTCCTTTACGGTCTCAGCCGCAGCCTCAACCTCAATATCCCATTCGACGTGAAGCCAAAGCTTCAGTCGCGGCTATCCTTGAACAATTGCAATCACATAGTGACTCTTTTAGTACAATGTATTATTCCTTTCACTAAATTAAACTCAATCAATTATAAATTCACCCACAGTCTCTCCTTATAGTACTGTAATCATTCAGTCAAAATGCAGGTACTCATGCAGTGATCCATGATTTAGGGCATGGATTTCTTCAAACTCCTATGCACTATGCATGTAGTAAGTAAGTAAGTAAGTAAGTAAGCGTTTATTTGTACATGATTAATTAAAATCTTTACAAAATTATAAAAACACCAGTAGGTACAATTAAAAAACATTTGTACTTAAACTTAGCGAGTTAGATTAATTTAAAAGTAAGAAATTGATTAAGATCAGGTCGTGATTATCATCAGAACCTTATAATGTTCATCAAATGCTGTTAAGTCTTTTTCTTGTTAGTTCAAAGAACTTCAGGACCTGGCAATTCAATTTAGTGTTGCTGGTGTTAAAGCACAATTTAACTGCCTGCCTGCAAGTCCGAACAGCATGTAGTTTGAAGGATGGTCGTAGAAAGTTATACCTCAGGTCCTTTAATCTCAGACAGATGCAAATCACATGAACGATGTCCTCCTTGCTGATTTTGCACAGGCGACAGTGATGTGAGGAGTTTTTTATCTCCCATGGTGGGAGGTGTGGATGTATGGGGATTACTCTGAGTCGTAGTTTTAGAAACTTCTCTTTAACTTTTATTTTCATACCGATATTGAGGTATACTTGTGATTGTATTTTTCCGTAATCACCCAACGTTATCCAGCCGTGCGCCCTATTCGATAGATCCTTCTTGTCTTCGATCGCTGAAATGATACATGCTGATTTTTTGGTGATTTTTTCGAATGACAGGAGGTCTATTGGCCTTTTTCTCAGATGTCTTTCAAGCCTAGAACTTGGAGCGATTTAAATTAATAATCTCTGGGCAAGGAGTTGCAGTGCCGAAGTAACTCTTCCCATACGTTAGAGTTTAAGGAATTGGTATCTGCATTGCGAATCTTGTGCCAGCTGGATACGCACAAACTCCGCCTTTCTAATGTTTGTTTAAGGATGCCGAATTCTAATCGGATCTGAGCAGGAGAGACGTATTTTGGAAGATTAAAAATAGCCCTGTATGAGTTGGCTATGACTGTGTCCAATAGTGCGGCATCCTTCCCGTGAAATGATTTGCCCCCCTATGTTAGGGTAGGCTGTAGTTTTGCACGCAAGACTTCAAGGAGGGGTTTAAGTGTAAGTTCGGGTAGTTTGGCCTTTAATGATTGTAATGCCAAGTAGGTTGTTGTCGCCTTCCCTCGTAGCGAGTCAAGGTGTGCCCTAGACGTGTTTTTTGAGTCCAAGATTACTCCGAGATACTTGTATGTTTTTACCCGATCGAGCTTTACTCCATTCAGGTGCCAGCAAAGATTCCTTTTATTCCTGTAGTTCACAGCCATGACCTTCGATTTGTTGAAGTTTATTTGAAGGGCATTCTTTGCTGAGAAAGTGTGAGCTGCATTCAAGAGATGCTGAAGGCCCATTGGCGTTCGACTTATCAGCAACAGATCGTCCGCATATAGCAGGTTGGAGAGGATTATTTTCCCTAATTTAGGTGCGTGATTAGGGCATTTGTCGAGTTCCCCAGGTAGGTCGGCTAAAAAGAGGTTGAATAAGATTGGTGCTAGTACGCACCCCTGTTTTAAACCTTTTGTTGTCCTAATGGGCTTCAAGAGGTGTGTACCTGCCCAAGCTTAATTATAATCCAGGTTTTTTAATGGAGTAGTATTAGCATGTCTAGTAGATGTTTCGGTATTCCCCAATTGTCCAGTTTATGCCAGAGTTTATTGCGGTCCACATGATCAAATGCCGCAGTATAGTCAATGAATGAAAGGTATAAGGATGACTTAATCTCTTTTGCTGCTCCCATCAACAGGGACAGTGACATGATGTCGGTTGTGGTCCCTTGGCCTTTGCAGAAACCAGTTTGGTTAATTGGGATGATGGAGTTTTCAGATGCCCATGATGCTAATTCCTCCAGGATGATTCCTGCGAAATATTTTGCCTCCACGTCTAATAAGGCAATGAGCCGATAATTGTTTGGATGCTTCTTGTTACCGTGTTTGTAAATCGGGCTGATGACTGACCCATGCCATGACTCAGGAAGAGTCTGGGTGTGCCTTATATTGTTGAATACTGGTGCTAATGATACACTGTAAACTCTGCGTCTGATTTGTACAGCATAGGTGGTATGCCGTTCGGACCCTGAGCTCCGGTAGGTCTCCCCCTTGTTATTTGCCGTCTGATGTCTACCGGGAAAACTTTCTTTGGCCCTGACTTAACAACCTTCGCAGGGTTTACTTCCGTCTTCGATTTGTCAAGTTTTGATGGACTTGTAGCCCCTTGCCCCTACATTTCTTAGGTTTTTATGCCTGTGTAGTAGTTGGGTTTCCCTTCTCTTTTAGGCTTTGTGGCTTTTGTGCGGAGATTGTTTATAACGGCATCCTCTGAGGTGTCATCGTTATTGAAATGCGTCAATAGGTATTTTGTCCATGCCTCTTCTGATATGTGTGAGTTTTGACCTAGATGCTCAGGATTCTGTATTCTTTTGACCATTTGCCAAAACTTAGAGCTGTTTTTCTTCTTCCCTTCATAAAGAAGTTTTACAAACATATCTTCACTTCTTAGCTTCTGTTTTTCCCATTTCAATTGTTTTAACTTCCCGTAGCACAGCTGGCAGGCTGTGGTTGGTTTGGTCCTTCCGCATTTGTCTTAATGTTTGATTTATTAATCGTTTTTGTATTTTCATTTCTGGGGTTAGTTGTTTTTCGTTTGAAATTCCCTTCCATTGGCGTAAATTATTAGGCAAGATATTTACCATTTCCTCTCTAATAGCTTGAGTGAAGATTTGCCAGACATCCAACGCCTTGGTCAAGGAACTGGCAGTTAGGGTGAAAAGGGATTTCGCTGTGGAACTTATGGAGTTAATATTGCTAGCGTTACACCATAACCGCTTTAGGTTTGAACTGGCTTCTGTGTCGAGGCCTGTAAAAGATTCAGTTTCCAGCTGAGAATTAGATCTTATTTCGACCTCTTGTGGCAGGTGGTCGCTGTGGTCGCTGAGGTCGCTCGTCCCTATTCTGAAGGTTGTTACCCAACAGAACATGTTTAGAGATGTGAACATGTAATCAAGATGAGAGGATTGTTTGTTGGAATGGAAGGTGGCTGCGGGTGGGTCGTCATTGACATAGCGACCATTTAGGGCCCTTAAGTTAAGTTGTTCCAGTTGTCGAAGTAGGTTTTTTGAGTGCTTTGTTAGTTTCTTATTTTTTGTTGGGCCTTCTGTTGACACGCCCCACACTGCGTTCAAATCTTGGATAAGGTCTGTGTCTTGATCTTTATTATTGAGAAGCATGTTAAAGTCACCGGCCAAGATGAATTAGTCGGACTCCCTTGCTTCCATTATTTTTTCCAGCACTTTTGACAGGTCTTCGCCACTTTTTGTTTCTGTTTGGGGTGAATCTATCAATCATGAATTCATCCACTGTCTCTCCTTATTGTACTGTAATCATTCAGTCAGTATGCATGTACTTAGGCAGTGAGGCAGGATTTAGGGCATGGAGTGCTTCAAACTCCTATGCACTATGCATGTAGCAGTCTAACCACCTTCACACTTGTGTTTCAAGCCTACAATTCCCCAGTTAGTATCCATACACTCCATCAAACACCCTGTGAGTGCTCTTGCAATCCCATAATGACTCTTTCAGTACCATCTGCTTATCCTTTCACTAAAGTAAAACTCAATCAAGTATGCATTCATCCACTGTCTCGCTTTATAGTACTGTAATCATTCAGTCAGTATGCATGTACTCATGCAGTGAGCCAGGATTTAGGGCACGGAGTGCTTCAAACTCCTATGCACTATGCATGTAGTGGTCTAACCACCTTCACACTTGTGTTTCAGGACTACAACTCCCCAGTTAGTATCCAAACACTCCAGCAAACACCCTGTGACTGACTTTTATAGTACCATGTACTAATCCATTCACTAAAGTAAAACTAAACCAATAATTATTTCACCCAGTGTGTCTCCTTATAGTACTGTAATCATTCAGTCAGTATGCAGGTACTCATGCAGTGAGCCAGACTTTAGCATACAGAGTGCTTCAAACTCTTATGCAGTATGCATGAAGTGGTGTAACCACCTTCACACTTGTGTTTCAGGACTACAATTCCCCAGTCAGTTTCCTTACACTCCAGCAAACACCCTGTGAGTGTTCTTGCAATCCGATAGGGACTCTTTCAGTACCATTTACTAATCCTTTCACTAAATTAAAACTCAATCAATTATGATTTCACCCACTGTCTCTCCTTATAGTACTGTAATCATTCAGTCAGTATGCATGTACTCATGCAGTGAGCCAGGATTTAGGGCACGGAGTGCTTCAAACTCCTATGCACTATGCATGTAGTAGTCTAACCAACTGCACACTTGTGTTTCAGGCCTACAATTCGCCAGTTAGTATCCATACACTCCAGCAAACACCCTGTGAGTGCTCTTGCAATCCCACAGTGACTCTTTCAATACCATGTACTTATCTTTTCACTAAAGTAAAACTCAATCAATTATGCATTAGTCCACTGTCTCGCTTTATAGTACTGTAATCATTCAGTCAGCATGCATGCACTCATGCAGTGAGCCAGGATTTAGGGCACGGAGTGCTTCAAACTCCTATGCACTATGCATCTAGTATTCTAACCACCTTCACACTTGTGTTTCAGGCCTATAATTCCCCAGTTAGTATCCATACACTCCAGCAAACACCCTGTGAGTAATCTTGCATTCCCATAGTGACTCTTTCAGTACCATGTACTAATCCTTTCACTAATGTAAAACTCAATCAATTATGCATTCACCCACTGTCTCTCCTCATAGTACTGTAAGCATTCAGTCAATATGCATGTGGTCATGCAGTGAGCGAGGATTTAGGGCACGGAGTGCTTTAAACTCCTATGCGCCATACAAGTAGTAGTCTAACCACCTTCACACTTGTGTTTCAGGCCGACAATTGCCCAGTTAGTATCCATACACTCCAGCAAACACCCTGTTACTGCTCTTGCAATCCTAAAGTGACTCTTTCAGTACCATGTACCAATCCATTCACTAAAGTAAAACAACCAATTAAGAATTCAGCCAGTGTATCTCCTTATAGTACTGTAATCATTCAGTCAATATGCATGTACTCATGCAGTGAGCCAGGATTTAGGGCACGGAGTGCTTCATACTCTTATGCACTATGCGTGTAGTAGTCTAACCACCTTCACACTTGTTTTTCAGGCCTACAATTCCCCAGTTAGCATCCATACACTCCAGCAAACACCCTGTGAATGCTCTTGCAATCACATAGTGACTCTTTTAGTACCATGTATTATTCCTTTCACTAAATTAAACTCAATCAATTATGAATTCACCCACAGTCTCTCCTTATAGTACTGTAATTATTCAGTTAATATGCATGTTCTCATGCAGTGATCCAGAATTTAGGGCATGGAGTGCTTCAAACTCCTATGCACTATGCATGCAGTAGTCTAACCACCTTCACACTTGTGTTTCAGGCCTACAATTCCCCAGTTAGAATCTATACACTCCAGAAAACACCCTGTGAGTGCTCTTGCAATCCCATAGTGAGTCTTGCAGTACCATGTACTAATCCTTTCACTAAAGTAAAGCACAATCAATTATGAATTCATCCACTGTCTCTCCTTATAGTACTGTAATCATTCAGTCAGTATACATGTACTTATGCAGTCAGCCAGGATTTAGGGCACGGAGTGCTTCAAACTCCTATGCACTATGCATGTAGTAGTCTAACCACCTTCACACTGGTGTTTCTGGCCTACAATTTCCCAGTCAAGTTCAATCTTTATTTCGTTGCTTTGCAACATAAAAGATAGCAATAAAATACAAGACAAAATAACACTCAAAAAACAATAGTCAATACTACATTTCATTATAATTGGACACCCTATTATTAAATCTACATTTCATCATATTTAGGACACAATATTGTAGTTAGGATTTATCACAGAAGTTGAATAAATATTTAAAATGTTAAAAATTAAAGTTAAAAGGCATTAAATGAATTTATAACAGCCAGGCAAAAAAAAAATTTAAGATCACACGACTTAACTAAACATGATTCGTGGTTTAAGCAAGTCCGTAGGATAAGCATTTTTTTAAAAAGAAAGAGATACTTTCTGTCTAATGAATTTTACGGCCAATAAAAATTTGCTGATTCCGAACATAATTACTTGGCTGGTATCCGTACTTAAGATTCTGCCGGCTTCCTTATAGGAAGTGGAGCCAATGTTGTAACACAAGGGAACTATCCATTTTTTCCTTGCATTACCATAACTAGGACAAAAAAACAATATATGTGGAACATCCTCCCTTTGATTATTAGTACACAAGGTGCAGTAATCATTGTTTATCTTCCCCCAGCTTTTCTCAATGGCCTTTGTCCTCAGAGTTCCATATCTGAATTTTAGATACAGTGTTTTAGCCAAAGGTGGCTGGATCTCATCGAGAAATTGTTCAAAAAAGGCCTCATTTTTTACCATAAGAAATTTTTCGGTAAGAGGACCATGCGTTCTTATGTACACAGAGTCATGGCTCACATATGACCAAAAAGACAGTTTGACTATTTTCTTAGAGGCAGAATGTAAGGATTCCGGCTCGTTCCAAAAATGTGTTAATCCTAGCTTAATTAACCAGGTTTTTACATGTTTAAACCAAAAAATTTTACTGCCACTATCAAGGTCAAGGACTTCTTTCAAGCCATTTTTATAATCAGTTATTATTATTATTATTATATTTATTGAGCGCACAGCTACCCGGAGGTTTCCCGGCGCTTGCCTTGGGAACCCGTCCTGGCTTTTCCCTGTGAGATAGCCCCTACAGGGTATCCCCAAGGTGAAAGCCAGGCATCCCGCCGCAGGGGGGCCGTTGTGGAGATTAAGCAAGCTTAATGCCCAGAGTTGCAGAGTGAGAACCCATGATTAGAGCAGGCACCGAAGCGAGAATTATCGAGTCCGTGTACATTTGAGCTCAAGACCCTGCCGCGTCGGGAATTGAACCCTGGTCCCGGGTCTGACCTCAGCTTCCGGGTCTGCCTGCTCTACACCGTGAGCCACACTTCTCCAGTTAGTTCAAAAGTTGTCCATAGTCTAACCCACAACAATAATGGTCTCAGCATTGCGTGATGATCAGTATGTTTGATGTTTAAATCAAGGAATAAGGGTATCAGTGGGGTATTATTAGGAACTTTTAAAAGTCCCCTGATAAACTTATTCTCCTGTGTTTCGAAGGTCTTCTTGCATACTGGGCCCCAAATTTCCGCCCCATACAGGGCGGCAGATTGGACCTTATATCTAAAGAGCTCTAGTGCTGGGGTAACTGCCTTGTTCACACTTTTATTGTATCTTTGTAATATTGGAAAACAATTTTGTTTAAACACCAGTTTTGATTTCTCTAGCTGTGGGCACCATCCCATTGACGAGTCTAGTAGGACCCCCAAGTAAGTAAAACTATGTTCATAATCTAATTTTTGGCCGTTTAACCTTAAATTTCTTTTAAAACTTTTGTGCGGGTTTAGTGCCATGTATTTTGTTTTTTTATATTAATTTCTAATCCTTTTAAAATACAATATTGCTGGAACCTGTCTAGTAAGGTCTGTAGGCCCCGTGGTGTTTGTGAAATTAGAATCGTGTCGTCCGCGAAGAGGAGGGACGCTACACGTTCCCCCCCTAATCGGGGCGAGTCCTTATCACAATTTTCCATGTAGGCTGCAATATCGTTAACGTAAAGGGAGAAAAGTGTGGGGGCCAATACGCATCCCTGGCGTACTCCCCTTTTTATGGGAATTGGGCTGTAAGTTCCCCATTTGGGCCCCACCTGATCTTGGCATAGTTTTCCTGATGCAAACCCATCACAAGTTTTAGCAATTCACCAGTGAGCCCCTGCCTATCCAGAGTTTTCCAGAGTAAGTCACGAGGGATTAGGTCAAATGCTGCTCGCAGGTCTACAAAGGTCACATACAAGTGACCTTTGCGGATAATAACATATTTCCAATACAAGCAGCATAGCCTAAGTACCTGGTCAATGGTTCCCGTTTTTTCCCTAAACCCCGCCTGATATTTAGATAAAACTGACTCATCCTCCAGCCACGTATTTATTCGATTTAAAATATGGCTGGCATATATCTTTTGTGTTATATCTAAAAGGCTGATGGGACGATAATTGGCTGGGTCGCCACGGTCCCCCTTTTTAAAAATGGTAATGATTTCTGCGCCATTCCATGTGTCCAGAATATGGTCACCTGCCGCAATGATGTTAAATAAGTGGTTCAAATAGGGTGCCCAAACATCGACATTGTACAAATAAAGATCACCCGGAATTTTATCAAGCCCGGGCGCCTTCCCTTGCTTTACCGTAGCAATTGCTGTCTCTGTTTCCTTTAAGTCAAAAACTACCAACGGGTGGGTATTATCTAGCAGTATGACAGTAGGTTCATCTATCACAACGTCAGTTGAGGTTTTGGCTGCATACAGTAATGTAAAATGATTAACCCATGTATCCTCATCCAGAAAAACCTCTCTAGAACCTTTTTCGCGTTTGTTCCCCTTGGCCGCAAGTTCCCAAAATTGTCTCTGGTCCTTGTTTTTAGCAGCTGATAACATACTAAGCCATATTTCCTCATCCCAAGAGGATTTTGCTTTTATTATTGTTTTATTATATGACTTCCTTTTATCTCTAATTTCAATTGGACCTTTCCTTTTAACAGCATCAATCAGTGCAGTTTTGGCAAGGCGACATTCCTTGTTATACCAAGGTTTGCCTATCGGTTTTACATTTGCCGTACCCGTCCCTTTTTGGGTTTTTTTTGTAAGGAGTTCTAGTAATTTACTAAAAAGGGATTCGTGTAGTTTAATAAATTCTTTAGAATCGCATCTATGAGGACAATATGAATCAAAGGTATTTGCAAAGGTGCAGTAAATGTTAGCCAATAGGTTCTCTCTTTCCAATATGTAAGCCCATTTGACAGCCCTACGGGTATTACTGAGGATGATATTATCTGTTATAGGTAAAGGTACTAAACTATGACCTCCCTCAGTATCTCCCGGCCCCTTTAATAAACTTTGAAGAAAGCTAGTTTCTAGTGGGCAATGATTACTGTCAAATCTCTCTTTAACCTTTAAGTCAATTGTAAATGGCCACAGGTCAATAGAGACAATGACATAATCTAATTTACTTTCATAATCTCGCCTCTTAAAGGTTGGTGCTTTCGGACTATCAGATGGCATACGCCCATTACATGCTCTCAGGCCATGGGCTGTAAACAGCCTTGTGATCTGAAGAGCCAGTGTGGTACCAGCAACCATTCCATTTTCGTTCAGGGCAGGTATCCCATTAGCAGTATCCTCATCTTCAAACAATTGGGCTATGCCTGTAATTGGTTCAAAGTTACAGTTCATGTCCCCACAAAGGATTACACTTGCATCTGTTCTTAATGTATCCATGAATGTCTCCAGCTTCCCTATGCATGTTGACTCCTTGTGGGATGGGTGGGGACTATTGTACACATTGAAGAGGTAGATCACCCTGTTTTCTACTGTGGTCAATTCCAGACCAAGAATATCTGGAGAATCAATGTTAAGCATTTTTATACCAATGTTAATGGATACACTGATCCATATTAGAAGACCTCCAGATGCTCGACCTCTTAATGAAGGCATGGCCTCTACTTGGTAGGATTTGTAACCAACCCTGTACATCTGCACTGTAGCCCAAGTTTCCTGCAACACACAAATATCAAAAGTATTCATATATTTGTTCCAATCAGGATCACATAGTTTCGCACGCACCCCTGCTATGTTCCATGAAACGAGTGAAAGCAGGGGAGATCCCTCATTTGTCCCAAAAGGCACTGGAGGTGTAAATAGAGACAAACTACTATTAACTTAATCACCAATTGCAGCAATACATATGCCTACCTTTGGGCATCTGGTCCCTTTTTCCTCATTAGACCCTTCAATACATGAGGTACTTACATCCCCCTTATCATCCTCCCTATTCTTTAAACTTCAATCGCACTCCTCCATGCCACTAAATACATCAAACCTGTTTGATAACTCTAAAGGTGTAAATGGCATCAAGTGAGCCATTTTTCCATATTCACCTGTGTTGTGACTGGTGGGTATAGTGCTCCACCCAAGTATCGCAGGAGTTGGAGCTAATTTTGCATATAGGCGGGGTTCCTAGCAATCTCCATATTAGAAAAATGATTGGCAAAGGGGACGTTGTTGGTTAAATGTTGGGGGGGAATACTGTGGATCTTGGATAAAAGTAAGTCAAAGGGCGCGGTACAATGCAATTATTTTCATTGCCATAAGGCCAGTTCAAAATGTATTGTACAGCTTTTTTATCCCTAAAGTTTACAACAACAATATCTCCCCCTATGTCCTTAGACAGGTGTCGGACATGGACTATTTCACCGTTTACATAGCTGGCTTTAGGTCAATATATAATGACAGCCAATGCATTATTTTATTTTTTAGTTGAAAGAAGCCTTCCCGTTTGCCACCTGACAGTTCCGGAACACCAGTAAGTACCACCACATATGGTACAGCTTCAGGCGGGAGTTCGGTGGGTGGTCTCCTGCCCTGGTCCCCTCTTACATGGCTAGTTTTGTTCTCCTCCAATCTTAAGGGTCTATTTGGAGGGATGCTTGTTTCCCTTACTTGGGTATTGACTGGGTTATCAGGAATACAGTTCGGTGTTATGGTTGGTCTAGCCGTTGTTGTTTTTGACTGTTTTGGATTGGATTTGGGGGGATGTTTGCTAGCAGATGGTGCTCCTATAGACAAGTGGTTGGAAACAACCGAGGTAGCTGTTTTCAGGTTATTATGTATGGTGGGAATAGCGGGAGTTACAACCACTGCATCTGGTGAGGAAGTGTGTACCGTAATAGGGGCTTTAGGAGGTTGTGGTGCTATTGTTGGCCCTAATGACCTGATAGAATTCCCATATGCTGTCAGATCCACCTCTATTTTCCCCAACCTTAGTTCTACTCCCTTGAGTCTTTCAGCTATACCCATCATATAGCTCCGCACAATCAGTTCTATGTTGTCCAGGAGAGTTTATGGGGAGGCTGGTTGAGGCCCTTCAGACGTTATAACGTGGTCGATGTCTGACTCTGTAACTGGATGGGAAGATGGTGTTAAGGGAGCTAATGCAGTTCCTGTTGTTTGTTTAACAACCAGTTCTCCCATAGCCTCCTTAATAGTAGAGTTGGACTTCTTCCCAAATTCAGTGTGGCTCAATTTAGGCTTGCTTGGGTCCATCCTCTTCCGTCTCTTTTTTGAAGGTGGAGGGCCATGTATTTTGTGTAGCAAGGGCCTCAAGTTTTTACCTCTTACTACCTTCCCCGGCCTAGCTGTAGGTGAAATCATGGTCTTTAGTGGATTGGGTGTGCTAGGGGGGTCATATATGACAGTATGGGTTTCTGACTGGGTTGGCGTAGAGGCAATAGCAGGTGCTAAACATTCCTTGAGTAATAAGGGCACACTAGCAGTTGGTGATATGGCGTCTGAAATTGTTGTGTTATGATCATTGTCCGGGGTAACAGCAAGAATGGGCTCAAATAGGGTCCTGTTCTTGATGCGTTCAATAGAACGACGGCGATCTGCCCGCCGCTCTGCTAAAAGTAGGTCTTTAGTTCCCTCGGAAGCAGCTTTAAAGAAATAGTTATCCAGGGTTCGATTTAACGTGCCCCCGTTTTTATCTGAACCAGCAATAGCAGGGCTAATAGCAGTTGTGGCCATCATAACACTCCACACCACTGGAGTCAAGCTAGCCGGGCTGATGAGAGGTGTTACCTCGAAACCGGTCCGGTCCTCGGATGCTTGATTCCGTTCTGGGAAGGACATGGCTTTTGTAGTTCGGACTGGACTGTTCCCATGGGGCACAGGGTCAGAGCTGATTTGCATATCGCCATTGTCTAACCCAGGGTGGTGTGGAGTGCAAAAAAACGATGGATTAGGACCCAGATCTTTTGACTGGGTTGAATGTGTGACATTGATCCTCATTCGGTCCATCACCTGTTGTTTTTGCAAACTCGCTATAAGTGTACTGGGGATGCCCAGACGTGGGTCCCAGGCACTCCACACCACTGGAGTCAAGCTAGCCGGGCTGATGAGAGGTGTTACCTCGAAACCGGTCCGGTCCTCGGATGCTTGATTCCGTTCTGGGAAGGACATGGCTTTTGTAGTTCGGACTGGACTGTTCCCATGGGGCACAGGGTCAGAGCTGATTTGCATATCGCCATTGTCTAACCCAGGATGGTGTGGAGTGCAAAAAAATGATGGATTAGGACCCAGATCTTTTGACTGGGTTGAATGTGTGACATTGATCCTCATTCGGTCCATCACCTGTTGTTTTTGCAAACTCGCTATAAGTGTACTGGGGATGCCCAGACGTGGGTCCCAGGCACTCCACACCACTGGAGTCAAGCTAGCCGGGCTGATGAGAGGTGTTACCTCGAAACCGGTCCGGTCCTCGGATGCTTGATTCCGTTCTGGGAAGGACATGGCTTTTGTAGTTCGGACTGGACTGTTCCCATGGGGCACAGGGTCAGAGCTGATTTGCATATCGCCATTGTCTAACCCAGGGTGGTGTGGAGTGCAAAAAAACGATGGATTAGGACCCAGATCTTTTGACTGGGTTGAATGTGTGACATTGATCCTCATTCGGTCCATCACCTGTTGTTTTTGCAAACTCGCTATAAGTGTACTGGGGATGCCCAGACGTGGGTCCCAGGCACTCCACACCACTGGAGTCAAGCTAGCCGGGCTGATGAGAGGTGTTACCTCGAAACCGGTCCGGTCCTCGGATGCTTGATTCCGTTCTGGGAAGGACATGGCTTTTGTAGTTCGGACTGGACTGTTCCCATGGGGCACAGGGTCAGAGCTGATTTGCATATCGCCATTGTCTAACCCAGGGTGGTGTGGAGTGCAAAAAAACGATGGATTAGGACCCAGATCTTTTGACTGGGTTGAATGTGTGACATTGATCCTCATTCGGTCCATCACCTGTTGTTTTTGCAAACTCGCTATAAGTGTACTGGGGATGCCCAGACGTGGGTCCCAGGCACTCCACACCACTGGAGTCAAGCTAGCCGGGCTGATGAGAGGTGTTACCTCGAAACCGATCCGGTCCTCGGATGCTTGATTCCGTTCTGGGAAGGACATGGCTTTTGTAGTTCGGACTGGACTGTTCCCATGGGGCACAGGGTCAGAGCTGATTTGCATATCGCCATTGTCTAACCCAGGGTGGTGTGGAGTGCAAAAAAACGATGGATTAGGATCCAGATCTTTTGACTGGGTTGAATGTGTGACATTGATCCTCATTCGGTCCATCACCTGTTGTTTTTGCAAACTCATCATAATGTAGTAGCAATAGAGAGGCAATAGTGGTAGGTGAAACACTACTTACTCATCAATTAGACCAGAGATTCAGGCCCAGCCCAGTCTCTTCAGGCCTCTGAGGGCCTAAGAGGGCCCACCCTTTGCCCGGGCTTAGCCCCGGGCGTCCCGCTCGCGTCCCGCGTTGCGGGCGAGCCCCCGCTTTGTAGCGCCGCCTGGCGCTTGATGATGACGCGCTCCAATTGAGTTTGAGTTTTAAAAGTTTTATATAGCGCTCTTTCACCAGCGGTTTCATGGCACTGTAACTGGCAGATCTCCACAAGGGACAAGGGGTGGAGGACAGGGGAAAGGGAACTACATAAAGATTTTACTGAAAAAATAAGCTTTAAGTTTCTTACGAAACTGGGAATATGAGGTAAGGGATCTGAGCTCCAAGGGTAATGAATTCCAGAGAGCTGGGGCAAGGGTCGCAAATTTTGACCCCCCCCACTTTTTCCGACGAAACCGGGGAACTGTCAGCAGAAATTTGGAAGAGGATCGGAGCTCCCTGGCTGGAAGGTAGGGGACAGCCTCCGAGGAAATGAAGGCAGGGGCCGTGCCCAGTCGAGCCTGGTAGGTGATGGTCGCAAGCTTGAACTGGACACGTTCCCGAACCGGGAGCCAGTGTAAGGTTTTCAGGAGGGGAGTGACATGTGAGGATTTGGGAAGGTTAAAGACCAACCGAGCCGCCTGGTTTTGAATCATCTGCAACCGCCTGAGACTATATGCAGGTATGCCTGCATATAGGGCGTTGCCATAATCCAGGCGGGAGATGACCATCGCCAGGACGATCAGCTTCAAGGCCTCGAAGGTGAAAAATCGAGAGACCTTGCGGATGGTACGGAGAGAAAGAAAGGAAGAAGAAACCACAGAGCTAACCTGGGAGTGAAGGGTGAGGTGAGAGTTGAGTTTGATGCCTAAAGTTTTGACCGAGGTAGAGGGGACCGGAGTGAGACCAAGGGAAGGGGGCCAAAAAATTGAAGACCAGGGACTGGAGCAACCACCCGTCAACACCAACTCGGTCTTGTTGGGGTTGAGTTTCAGGTGGTTGAAATCCATCCAGTCCCGGATAAAAATCATAGTAGACTGGAAATTAGAAATAGAGGCAGAAGATTAAGAGAGGTTGAAAACAAGTTGGAGATCATCCGCATAGTTATATACGGTGACCTCCATTTGTTCTAAAGAAAAAATAAGGGGAGAAATATAAAGGTTGAACAGAAGAGGTGAGAGGGAGGAACCTTGGGGGACCCCGCACTGAACCTTCCGGAAGTCCGCAGAGAAGTCACCCAGGCGAACCGCCTGGGTGCGGTCCCTCAGGAAGGAGGACAACCATACCAGGGCCGTACCCCCGATCCCCGCCGCCCCGACACGGGAGAGTAAGATGGTGTGATCCACCGTGTCAAAGGCGGCAGAGAGATCGAGGAGGACTAATGCCTGGAATTGATTGGTGTCCCTCCCCTCCCTGAGGTTGTCGAGGACCGAAAGGACTACGGACTCCGTAGAGTGTGCGGGGCGAAAGCCAGCCTGACGGGAAGCCAATACCCCATTCTCTTCCACGAAGGTGCTCAGAGACCTGGTAACATGGCGCTCGAGCACCTTAGCCAAGAATGGTAGGAGAGAGATGGGGCGATAATTGGCAGGGATCGAGGGGTCCGCGCCAGGCTTCTTTAGGATAGGTAAAATAATAGCAGATTTCAAAGGGTTGGGAACAACTCCCTGAGAAAGGGAGCTGTTAAGAAAGTGAAGGGGGGGATCAGGGCAGGTAGTGTAAATGTGATGAAGTATGTGAGCGGGACATGTATCAAGAGCAGAGCCAGATTTTACAAAGGGGATTAGTGATGTAAAGGTTTCCTTAGTAAGGGGGGGAAGAGTATTTAATTGTCCTTGCGGGGGAGGGCACTGAGGGTCAACAAAAGACGGGGAAGGTGGCGGGATGTTGGCTTTGATGGTGGCGATCTTATCAATAAAAAAACTGTTCAAAGAGTGACAAAGGGCCTGGGAGGGGGAGGGCTTAAGGGAGGTGCGATCTGAAAAGGCTAGGTTCTGAACAATCGAGAACATTTCCCTAGATTGGTTCTCGGCTGTGAGGATCGTGGAGGAGAAATAGGCTGTTTTAGCGGCCAAAATGGCATTCTTATATTGGGCTAATAGAGTGGTAAAGTCAGCTCTTAAGATGGGACAGTAGTCTCTCCTCCAGGCCCTCTCAGCACGGCGTACCGATAGTTTGATGGATTTCAGGTCATTGGTAAACCACCGATTGGCATCTTTCTCCCGTTTGGAAGTCAATCGCTTCGAAGGAGGGATAGACTCGCTGGCGGAAGAGAGCCACTGTTCAATGGTGTTAGCCTGAGCCAGGGTGGACAGACCGTGAAGGGCGGGGTAGGAAGCACTTAAAAGGGCAGACAAATTCGCCGGGTCAACTCTGCTCCACGAGCGGACCCAAACATTTTTAGGAAGGGGGACCCTAAGTGTAGAACTAAGAGGAAGAGAAAAAGAAAGCAGATGGTGGTCGGACCAAGTGCAGGGAGAAATAGAGAGGGAGTCAACAGGGCAGTATAAGGACCAGATCTGGTCCAGGACATGGCCCTTGACGTGAGTTGGGGAGGATACATGGGAGACAAAACTAAGAGATAAAAGGGTGTCTGAGAACTCTCTGGAAGATAGACACTCTGCAGGGTCAGAGGGCCAGAAGTTAAGGTCGCCCAGTAGTAACACAGAGGAATTATTAACGGCGAGGGTGGCTAGTACCTCCTGGAAATCAGGGAGAAAGCGTAGAGGTGACTGGGGAGGACAATAGATGAGCACACAGGTGAGAGGGGGGGAAGTGGACGTAGTACGGATAGCGAGATGCTCAGTGGTAGCAATATCGGGGAGAGAGAGCAGTTGAAATGGAAGGTCAGATCGGGCAATGACTGCAATGCCGCCCCCCGCTCTGCCAGGAGAGCGATCCGCTCGAAGGGCGTAGTAAGAATCAGGCAGAGTGGCTAGCAGCGTAGGTAGGGAGTCATCACAGAACTATGTCTCCGTTAAAAAGAGGAGATCCGGTGAGTGAAGATCTAACAGCACCGATAGTTCATGTGAATGAGCCACCGCCGATCTGGTATTCAAATAATAAGCCTTAAGAGTCCTGACTGGATCAGTGTTGGCATCGTCTTTGGTGGGAGGGGCAGAAGTGAGAGAGGCAGATGGACAGGAACAGTGAGAAACAGGGGATAGATTAAACAGGGATATCCGGGAGTGAATAGAGGGAGGTAGAACCCACGGGCCCTGTAGACTGTGGAGTTGAGAAGGGGTGTAGGAAATAAATTGGGCAGGGTAATGTGCCCCTAGCCGCGGACGGGCGCAGACGGGCTTAACTGCGCGGTAGCAGTGCCCCCTGGGAAGGCGAGTTCCTCCCTACTGCGGCCGCTGGTGTGATTTGCGGTACGGCGGCAGGAGGACCCGGCAGGGGGAGGCGGGCAGGCAGGCGACCCACGCAAGTCGGCTCTGGTCGGCGGGAGACGGGATGGTCAACGGGCAAGTCCAGTCTCCAGGTCACTCGGGGGTTCTCCTCACGGACCCCTCTCTTTGGCAGCAAGATACCATTTCCCAGTCAGTATCCATACACTCCAGCAAACACCCTGTGAGTGCTCTTGCAATCCCATAGTGACTCTTTTAGTACCATGTACTAATCCTTTCACTAATGTAAAACTCAATCAATTATGCATTCACCCACTGTCTCTCCTCATAGTACTGTAAGCATTCAGTTAATATGCATGTTGACAGCAGTGAGCGAGGATTTAGGGCACGAAGTGCTTCAAACTCCTATGCACCATGCATGTATTAGTCTAACAGCCTCCACACTAAGTATGGGCGAAATTTGCGAATTCGCAAATTCACGTGAAAGCGAATTCGCAATTCGTAAAATCCGCGAATTCGTGCGAATTTGCAAATTTGTTTTTTTTTTGCGTGTTCGCAAGGGTTTTTGCCAGTTCGCAAGGGTTTTTTAGGCTTATGTGGTCGCAACAGTCACGACCATGTTGTTTCTATGTGTCCAGCCTGTTTGCGACCCTGTGGTTCATCGCGGCCACCCTCCGGGTCAGCACTGCCACCCTCTGGTTCACCACTGCCACTCTCTGGCTCATCACTATCACCCTCTGGTTCACCACTGCCACCCTCTGGTTCATCACAGCACCCTCTGGTTCACCACTGCCAGTCTCTGGTTCACCACTGTTACCCTCTGGTTCACCACTACCACCCTCTGGTTCACCACTGCCACCCTCTGGTTCATTACAGCACCCTTTGGTTCACCACTGCCACCCTCTGGTTCAAGACTGCCACCCTCTGGTTCATCACTGCTGTCCTCTGCTTCATCACCCTCTGGTTCACCACTGCTACCCTCTGGTTCATCACTGCCACCCTCTGGTTCATTACTGCCACCCTCTGGTTCACCAGTGCCCCCCTCTGGATCATCACTGCCACCGTCTGGTTCATCACTGCCACCCTCTGGTTTGCCACTGCCACCCTCTGGATCCTCACTGTCCCACTCTGGTTCATCACAGCACCCTCTGGTTCACCAGTGCCACCCTCTGGTTCATCACTGCCACCCTCTGGTTCACCACTGCCACCCTCTGGATCATCACTGTCCCCCTCTGGTTCATCACTGCCACCCTCTGGTTCATCACAGCACCCTCTGGTTCACCGCTGCCACCCTCTGGTTCATCAGTGTCACCCTCTGGTTCATCACTGCCACCCTCTGGTTCATTACTGCCACCCTCTGGTTTGCTACTGCCACCCTCTGGATCATCACTGCCACCCTCTGGTTCATTACTGCCCCCTCTGGTTCACCAATGCCACCCTCTGAATCATCACTGCCACCCTCTGGTTCACCACTGCCACCCTCTGGTTCAAGACTGCCACCCTCTGGTTCATCAATGCTATCCTCTGGTTCATCACGGCTATCCTCTGGTTCACCACTGCCACCCTCTGGTTCACCACTGCCACCCTCTGGTTCATCACTGCCACCCTCTGGTTCATTACTGCCACCCTCTGGTTCACCACTGCCACCCTCTGGTTCAAGACTGCCACCCTCTGGTTCATCACTGCTATCCTCTGGTTCATCACCCTCTGCTTCACCACTGCCACCCTCTGGTTCATCACTGCCACCCTCTGGGTCATTACTGCCACCCTCTGGTTTGCCACTGCCACCCTCTGGATCATCACTGTCCCCCTCTGGTTCATCACTGCCACCCTCTGGTTCATCACTGCCACCCTCTGGTTCATCACTGCCACCCTCTGGTTCATCACTGCCACCTTCTGGTTCACCACTGCCACCCTCGGGTTCATCACAGCACCCTCTGGCTCACCAGTTCCACCCTCTGGTTCATCACTGCCACCCTCTGGTTCACCACTGACACCCTCTGGTTCACCTCTGCCACCCTCAGGTTCAGCACTCATTACTGCCACCGTCTCATTCATCACAGCACCCTCTGGTTCACCCCTGCTGCCACCCTCTGGTTCAGCACTCACCACTGACACCCTCTGGTTCATCACAGCACCCTCTGGTTCACCGCTGCCACCCTCTGGTTCATCACTGCCACCATCTGGTTTGCCACTGCCACCCTCTGGATCATCACTGTCCCCCTCTGGTTCATCACTGCCACCCTCTGGTTCATCACAGCACCCTTTGGTTCACCAGTGCCACCCTCTGGTTCATCACTGCCACCCTCTGGTTTATCACTGCCACCCTCTGGTTCAAGACTGCCACCCTGTGGTTGACTACTGCCACTCTCTGGTTCACCACTGTCACTCTCTGGTTCACCACTGTCACCCTCTGGGTCACCCCTGTTACCCTCTGCTTCATACCAGCACTCGCTGGTTCACCACTGTCACTCTCTGGTTCACCCCTGTCACCCTCTGGTTCATCACAGCACCCTCTGGTTCACCACTGCCACCCTCCGGTTCACCCCTGCCACCCTCTGGTTCAGCACTCACCACTGCCACCCTCTGGTTCATCACAGCACCCTCTGGTTTACCCCTGCCACCCTCTGGGTCAGCACTCACCACTGCCACCCTCTGGTTCATCACAGCACCCTCTGGTTTACCACTGTCACCCTCTGGTTCACCACTACCACCCTCTTGTTCACCACTGTAGATTATGGGGGAAAGCACACCTTCCCAGCCTCAACTGAGATGAATTCATTTGGGGCTGATTAATGTGTCACTGAATTTGAGCTTCAAGTCTGGCACCTGCTTCCTTAGCTGTAAGTGCTTCCTGTTGCAGTTTAATTTTTTTACAGGAGCATTGTGCCATACTTGTAACTATTCTCTGACCCTGCTTTGAGGGTCAGAGCAGGGTCAGAGAATAGTTGCAAGTAGGCAACTGAACTCTGGAGGGGCCCCTCAGGAAGCACTACAGGGAATAGTTACAAATTAGCTTGAACTTTTGCACCTGCTAAGTGCTTTCAGTTTTGCAAAATTCTTTTTTCTGCAATTTCGCGAGATTCGCAGGGTGCGAATTCGCTCGAAATGAAACTGGCAATCCGCAAATTTGCGGATTTCTTTTATTGCGTGTTTGCGCGTTTTTTTGCTTATTCGCGGACCGCTTGCAGCGCACTGACCGCGGTCGTACATGTTCCGTTCCGTTTCCAGGCGCTATTGGCAATGTCGCGTTGTGTGCGGTGCGCTATTACGAGGTCGCCCCTGTTTTTGTGTACTCGCGGGGGAAAAATCGCGCGAACTCACCCACGTGGTCCTCAATGGGCGCGGCCATCTTGTTTTTCATTCATTGCTATGGTTCTGTGCATGCTTTCTAATCCTCCTTTCATCTGTGCAATCCTTTGTTTCTTTGGACTTTTTTTTTAATCTTTTCTACTCTATATCTATCCCTCTTTTTTTCTAGATCTATATTTTGTGTTTTTTTCAACTTTTCATTACTTTTAAAGCTACTTTTTAAAACTTTTTTTTTACTTTACGTTTTCCCTATTCTTAACTTTTTTTTTCTTTCTGCTGTACAGGACCATGGCAAAGGGAGCCGGGAAGGAGAAGGGCAAGGGTCCCGCACCCCGTACCCGGCTCCCATGCGGGCGATTGCGGGGGGAGCTAGTCACAGCTCGGCAGATCTTCAGCGCGGAGGAGGTGGCCGCACTGGTTTACTATGTGCAGCGCCGCCTCCCCAAGACCATTGCGGCAGGATTGCTAGCGGGTACGGGCTCCGGGAGCTTCAGAAGCTGTGGGAGAAGGTGTGCCGGGCCATGTACAAACACTCTCGGGTCCGGCGCACCTACAACCAGGCTAAGCACCGGTGGTCCGACCTCCTGGACCGTGAACACGACCTGCTCGACCTGCTAGGCGTCCAGATCCCCGGGCTTGGTGAGTAGTAGTAGCTATTTAATTGCTACTCTGTTTTCTCCTGCTCTATGTGTTATCATATTGCAATTTCTTTTTTCCGAAGAGCAATAATGCTGCCGATTAGATTGTAGGTAAATTATGTTTCAAAATGTTCTGTGATTGCATTTCAGGTACACTGCTCTCCTGCTCAGTGGCGGTGCTACTATGCTTATTTTTTTCGATTTTTTTTGCTCATTTCATTGGCCTGAGTAATTATGTATGAGTGTACTTTACAGAACTGCGTAATCCTAGACACTAAGAGGCAGATGTACAATTACTGGCGCATCCCTGCAAATTAGCAGGGATGCGCCAGTAATTATGCGCCACGCCTCCACCACCCATGGTGCGCCGCATTTACAATGCGGCGCACCATGGGGCAAAAACGACACAGAAGCGTCACGCATCTGTGCCCTAAAGGCAGCGCATTGCTGGAGTTGCGTCGCAACCATGACGCAGCTCCAGCAATGCTCTGGGGTGCCCTATCTCCCCAATGCTACGTCAAGCTGTACGTCTGCTTCAAGCAGCCGCAGGGTTTAGAGTGACGCAGCATTGGCCTAAAAGTGACTGAGTAAAATCTTGTAGATTTCACTCAGCCACTTTAAAAATGCGTTCCTGTGCAGGAACGCACTCCCTTGCGCTGGAACGCCCCCTGATGGCGCAGGGCTTAACAACATGATGCATCTCCCAGATGCGTCACGTTGTTAATATACCCCGCACCATGACGCCTCTTTTGCGCTGCCGCTGCGTCACAAAAGTCACGCAAGGGACGGTGCAAAAGAGCCGCAAGGGACTTGTAAATCTGCCCCTAGAGACTCAAGTCCAGTCTTTCCTTTGTACACCTGCCACTAAGAAGAGATAGTGGTGGTGGATTGATAGTTTGAGTATTTTAATGACTGGTTATATAGTAGGAAACTTACTTTTTAGTGTTCTCACTGGTCTGCAATCACGATGGACTTTGTCTGTCACTTCGCTTGCTTCGGAGTGCTGCCTGCCAGTCCCAGTCGAACCTTTTTGTAGGTGGTTTAGTGAGTTACATAACTTTCCAAGTCGGCGGTCCGCGAATCCAGCAATACTAATATCCTAGTAGACCACACCAGATAGGTCAATAAATGTAGTACAATTGTTGTCTATTTGCTATTTCCCCAAAATAATTTGTTATTGTTCTTTTGAAATGTTTGATTTGGTTGACAACAATCATCCATGTTTGGGTCTTTCTTTCATGTTGTACCACAGGTCCCCCCAGGGGCAAGAGGACAGAGGTGGTAGCGGCGCCGGCAGACGAGGACCAGGAAGGCCAGGATCGGTCCAGCGAGGGCTCCTCTGCTGGCCCCAGTAAGTTTTCATGTTAATATTAATAATTATACTTCCCTATCTTTTAGAGGACCTATTTTTTACTAACGTTCCTCATTCGATTTTTCCTACATCGTCTTTGATCTTCTTGTAGACTGTTTCTAAATTCTTATCCTGCCTCTACTATGACTCCCCGTGGTACTACTAGATTATTATTATTAGTCTGTCTGTGTAGCTAAGTAAGCTTGCACAGTTGGCAAAAGGTGTTAAACGAAACTCCCATTCTATTCAGCAATAGCTCTATGCACTGAGTGCAGTCCTCTGGGTTGTCCATAATGTCTTTTGAAGTCTTCTAAATGTTTATGCTTTGACAATTCCCAACAATGAACTGTCAATGACCACCAAGAAAGAATAAGATACTGGTTTACTTTTTGATTGGATAGGAGGACAATCCATACTACTATTGTTGCAGGGACAATTCTGCACAAACAGAACTATGGACACTAAATAGTGCATTGTTTATCAATTATAATAGGCGCAGTTAGACTTTCCACATACCTCATTCATAACAGAATTTGAACCCCCAATCTCCTTACTGACTAGCTAGTGTGACAGAGTCATTTAGCTCCCTAATTCATTGATGATTGATCCCCAATGATGATTATCCAACCCAGGACATAAGACTACGGAGTCAGAGTCCAGAACTGTCAGAGCCACGGACTCATGCTTGCAAATTGCAAACCCTTTCGCTCACTCAATCATGACTAAAAACCACAGAGTCTATGTAAGTTTTAAAGCTTTATTAAAAGTAAAAACATTTATTAAAATCAAGTTCATCATACAACATAAACGGTGGATTGAAAATGGAAAAGTGCTTAGTGATTTCACACATTAATTGTGGGCGAGCCCTCACCTGGTTGGAACTTCAAATCTTCTTTGTGGTGCTGAATCGTTGCTGACTCCGTCCTAGTGATGATGATCTGATGTTGCTCTTGTTCTTAGAAGGGAAGCTTTTGTCTGTTATGAGAAAAACGGTGCATGCTTAAAAGCAAGCATTCATCAGTTGTGCCAAAAAGTGTAGCAAGACAAGCAACACCCTTCCCTGAAAAAAAGTGAAATTTTAAGTTTTGACTAGACAGTCACAAATTATTACATTTGTTTGTGTGGTCGTAGTGACATTTTTTCATTCCTAGACAAAATACTAGGGAGTGGTGTATATGGCATTTAAGAATCTGAAATGTATGAATTGTCCATAGTTCTTCCGTAAACCGACGCTGATGATCCATCCATCCCAGTGAGTGACTGTAAAGAAAAGAGATATATTATTTAATCAATCATCATGGTATATTGGCAAGTGAGTCCGCTCCAAGGACATTTTGCATATTTTGTGAAATGCAATATAAGTGGCCCCTGAATTTGAAGTACAATTTTAATTAAACAAGGTAAAAAAACAGAGTTGTTGACATGAGTTACAATTACTGTGTGAAAGATTCAATATTAACTAAGACAAAACATATGAATCATCATTTCATGCACAAAAAACAAACAGCAATTGGTTCATCAGAGCCAGACAGCCATTGCTGTCCACTGCATGCCATCTTCTCAATTATTCTTTACCTATTCTACTTTTTGTCCGCATCTTCTTCGGAAAGTGAGGGCCCACAGGGCAGCCTCTCCTCTCAATATCAGAAGTAACTCTGTCAGCAATCAGCAAGCATGTAGTCAGTCAGTAATTTCAGTCCCAATTGAGGGGACTTGTCGTAATCCATCCATCTGACTTGAGGGAAATGGATAGGGGGAGTCTGGAGGAGGAGTATAAAGGAGCATGATTGAGTTGTGAACTTGTGAACCTCAGGAATGCAGACTGCGGCATCTTCAAATCAATAAGGAATATAAGATGAAGACAGTGCTGCTGATGGACTTGTGATTAGGTGATTAGAGTTTTGTTGTGGTAAAAGTTGCAAAACAAAGAAAGACACACAGGAATAAAAGTGAATAAGGATGAAAAAAAGGAAGTCATTTTGAGGGCTCGGTGTCAGGGAAGTAGAGCTCGTCCTCAAACTCCATGAATTGAGTCGGGAGTAGGTCAGGTAACAGAGAACTTCCGTCACCTAAGTCGGTGTCCTCTTCTTCCTGCGTGCATTCACGTACTTTGTAATCTGGTGGTATCAAGTGCTGATTCATCTTGATCAGTGTTAACCTCTCCACATTTTTGGCCGAGAGGCGGGTCCTTTTTGAAGTTACAATGGCACCTGCAGCACTGAAAACACGTTCAGAAGACACGCTTGCTAGTGGGCAAGACAAATAATTTATAGCCAGGTTGGTGATCAGTGGCCATAGAGTAATTTTCCTGTACCAATACAGCAATGGGTTCGTATTAACAAAGACCTGTGTTGGTTCATCCAGATAGGCCTGCACCATCAACTCAAGGTTCTCCACGGTTGCTCCACTTTGCGTACCATCTGTGGCCTTCTCAGCGCTGGAACGAGCAAACCCTTGATGAGTTAGCCAATCCGCTTCCGACAATATTATGGCTGGGCCTGGTGCAGGTGAGGATGATGATACGGTTGCTGCTGGTGTCGTTAACGGCTGTGAGGGAAAGAGACTCCCTTTGCCCACAGATTCAGAAGTGGAACTTGACGCTGGATCGCCTGCTGATTCAGTTGGACTTCTGATGGCTCCTTGAATTTTCTGCCGATTCAAGAAGCCCCCCAAACAGCATCTCAAAGACAGGCAAGTGAGCAAAAACGCAAAAACTTTTTCACCATGGATTTTGGTCCAAAACACTTGATTCCGATATTAGACCTTGCAAGCTATGCCCCTAGACCCCTGCAGCCACCCACAAAAAAGCAGAACACCCCTAAACAGGCAAAAAGCAAAAATGCAAAAACTCATACTTAGAAATTTTTCAGCCAACCAGTCAACATCGGTCCAAACGCGCTCTGCAGCTTGGCCCTAACTCCTCTTTCCCACCATGGATTTTCTTGAAATCACTTCCAATACAAATTATGCTATCCCAGCAGTGCTCCCAGACCCCCACACCCTCCCCCACAAATCTAGAACACCCCCAAACAGCCCCCCAAAAACATGCAATACTGGTATATTCAGAACATGGCAAATTGCGCTGTTCACAAAACATTGTTGTTTTCAGCAATTCCACTACTTCGATCCTCTTGAAACTCACCTGGACAGTCACTTCTTCCAGCGATTCACAAGAATCTCAGCAAGGCAGAACAAAATCGAACCACTGCGCTCTTTGAAGAAGAAGAAGAAGGTCTACGAATAGTTTTCACTTAGTTTTCACCCAAACACACGTGCCCGCAAAACACCCAAAAAGGCCAAAATTCGGCCAATTCTGGACCAAAGAACACCAAACCCCCCTAAAACATTGACAACATCATTATGAACGAGCCTGCATCGGGCCCGAGCCCTATAATCAGCGTGAACCATACCAACTTAAACCCAAAATCCCTAGTAAATCGCACTGAAACCAAAACCGTAGATATGCTTTGTCTGTCTGTGTCAAAGAGCCTAGGTATGCTACATCAGGAGGATGCTTCACTCAGTGGTGCCTGCCTTGACCATCTGCATGGCCCTGCCGCAAGCATGGGCCAAAAATCCGTTCCGCTCAAGAATTTGCGATTTTTCGGTACTTCCGCGAGATTTGCGAAATACCGAAAAACAGCAAATTTTGCAAACATTACGGATGTTGGGCCCAAGCTTGAGGCAGTGCCATGCCGAGGGTCAAGGCAGGCACCACTGAGTGAAGCAACCTGATGTAGCATACCTAGGCTCTTTGTCAGACAGACAAAGCATATCTAATTTTATGCAACCAGCCACATTGCCCCAATTTTACATGAACTGCTGTCTGGAGTAGACTCTGCCTGGCATAACAACAACAGTACACTACCTCGCCCTCAACCAATACATACCACGAATAGACAGATATGTAGTCCTGCTGTAGTAGTTGTTGTAGACTGGTTCACCTGTTTGCCACTCACGAATTGGCCATAGTTCTTCCGTAAACCGACGCTGATGATCCATCCATTCCAGTGAGTGACTGTAAAGAAAAAAGATATATTATTTAATCAATCATCATGGTATATTGGCAAGTGAGTCCGCTCCAAGGACATTTTGCATATTTTGTGAAATGCAATATAAGTGGCCCCTGAATTTGAAGTACAATTTTAATTAAACAAGGTAAAAAAACAGAGTTGTTGACATGAGTTACAATTACTGTGTGAAAGATTAAATAATAACTAAGACAAGACATATGAATCATCATTTCATGCACAAAAAACAAACAGCAATTGGTTTCATCAGAGCCAGACAGCCATTGCTCTCCACTGCATGCCATCTTCTCGATTATTCATTACTTAGTCCATTTTTTGTAAGCATCTTCTTCGGAAAGTGAGGGCCCACAGTTCAGCCTCTCCTGTCAATATCAGAAGTAACTCTGTCAGCAATCAGCAAGCATGTAGTCAGTCAGTAATTTCAGTCCCAATTGAGGGGACTTGTCGTAATCCATCCATCTGACTTGAGGGTAGGCATGGGCGGAAAATCCGTTCCGCTCGCGGATTTTGCGGATTTTCGGGAAATCCGCAATCCGCGAGATTTGCGAATTTCCTGAAAAATCCGCAAATCCGCGAGCAGCGGATTTTGCTCGCACTGCTCGCACTGTTCGCGTGAGTTCGCGCCCCGCGAATAAGTGCGAAATTGCAGAAATACGATTTTAGCAAAACTGAAAGTAACTACTTACCAGGTTCAAAAGTTCAGGCTCATCATTAGTAGCCATTTCCTGTAGTGCTTCCTGAGGGGCCCCTCCAGAGTTCAGTTGCCAGTTGCAACTATTATGTGACCCTGCTCTGAACCTCAGAATAGTTACACATATGCCACAAAGGTCCTGAATTACAGCTAAGGGAGACAAGCAGGAGCCAGGCTGGAAGTTAAAATCCATTAATCAGCCCCTAATTCATTATTGTCAGTTGGGGCAGGGCAGGTGTTGTAACTAAATTTGCAACAATGAAAGCACTTAGCAAGTGCAAAAGATCACTAATCAGGGCGCACTAAGGAAGCAGGTGCCAGCTAAAAAAATATTCTGTGACACATTAATCAGCCCCAAATTAATTCAGGTCACTTGAGGCAGGGAAGGTGTGCTTTGCTTTGCCAAAAATAATGTACACTGGACAACCAGAGGGTGTGGTGATGAAACAGAGGGTGGCATGGGTGGGCCAGAGGGTGGCATGAGTAGTCAGAGAGTGGCAGTGGTGACAGAGAGTGGCAGTGATGAAGAAGAGTGTCCCAAACAGGTTGGACACGTAGAAACAACAAGTTCGCAAAACTTGCGACCCGACAGGTAAGTTCGCAAATTGCGAAATTGTAAAAACCCTCGCGAACTGGCAGAAACACGGGCGAACACAAAAAAAAAAAAAAATCCGCAAATTCGCGGGAATTCGCGGATTTTGCGGATTGCGAGTTTGCAAATCCGCAAATTCGCGGATTGCCAATCCGCAAAATCCGCTCATGCTTACTTGAGGGAAATGGATAGGGGGAGTCTGGAGGAGGAGTATAAAGGAGCATGATTGAGTTGTGAACTTGTGAACCTCAGGAATGCAGACTTTGGCTTCTTCAAATCAATAAGCAATATAAGATGAAGACAGTGCTGCTGATGGACTTGTTGTGATTAGGTGATTAGAGTTTTGTTGTGGTAAAAGTTGCAAAACAAAGAAAGACACACAGGAATAAAAGTGAATAAGGACGAAAAAAAGGAAGTGATTTTGAGGGCTCGTGTCAGGGAAGTAGAGCTCGTCCTCAAACTCCATGAATTGAGTCGGGAGTAGGTCAGGTAACAGAGAACTTCTGTCACCTAAGTCTGTGTCCTCTTCTTCCTGCGTGCATTCACATACTTTGTAATCTGGTGGTATCAAGTGCTGATTCATCTTGATCAGTGTTAACCTCTCCACATTTTGGCCGAGAGGCGGGTCCTTTTTGAAGTTACAATGGCACCAGCAGCACTGAAAACACGTTCAGAAGACACACTTGCGAGTGGGCAAGACAATGCATAGCCAGGTTGGTGATCAGTGGCCATAGAGCCATTTTCCTGTACCAATACAGCAATGGGTTTGTAATAAAAAAGACCTAAGTTGGTTCATCCAGATAGGCCTGCACCATCAACTCAAGGTTCTCCACGGTTGCTCCACTTTGCGTACCATCTGTGGCCTTCTCAGCACTGGAACGAGCAAACCCTTGATGAGTTAGCCAATCCGCTTCCGACAATAATATGGCTGGCCCTGATGCAGGTGAGGATGATGGTACGGTTGCTGCTGGTGTCGGTAACGGCTGTGAGGGAAAGTTACTCCCTTTGCCCACAGATTCAGAAGTGGAACTTGACGCTGGATCGCCTGCTGATTCAGTTGGACTTCTGACGGCTCCTTGAATTTTCTGCCGATCTTTTTTGAACCGACTGGTTGACACAGTTAGCCAATGTTTGTACTTTGAACCA
This sequence comes from Lissotriton vulgaris, assembly GCF_964263255.1. NCBI lineage: Eukaryota > Metazoa > Chordata > Amphibia > Caudata > Salamandridae > Lissotriton > Lissotriton vulgaris. The sequence continues at coordinate 545,157 of NW_028251014.1, read as the reverse complement.
TCTGCTTCATCAAAAGGAATGAATGCTTTGCTGGCCACTGCCTTTTTGTACCATGGATCCAGAATAGTAGCAGAAATGTAATGTTGTTCTGTATGTATGTTTTAAAGCCTTTCATTGGCAACTAGGTGGCTTAATAAGTTCTCCGCCAACAGATATGCATCTTGCTTTCCAACATCATCTCTGAACGTTGAAGACACCGCCTTCAGTTGGTGCTCTAGCATGACCAACAATGGGATAGCTTTGCTCAAAGAACAGTCCTCCCTGCTGACTTCACGCGTGAAGACCTCAAAAGGACGAAGCATGTCTGTCAGGCTTTTAACTAGCTGCCATTCCTCCAACTCTAGCCTCATGTCTTTCATAGCAGAACCTAGTGAAAAGATATAGTCATTGATTACCATGCACTGCTCAAACAGACGCTCAAGCATGTAAAAGGTTGAGTTCCAACGTGTTGCCACCTCCTGGATGAGTCCTTTGTCTGGCACGTTACGTTCATGATGAATGCTCCTCAGCTCCTTCCGGGCCTTAAAAGAATGTCTGAAATGTGTGCAGATTCTTCGGCAGGTGGTCAGTAACTTCTTGACTGGCTTTTCATTTTTCAAGAAATCTTGAACAACCAGGTTTATACAGTGCGCCAAACAAGGCACTCTGAAATATTCACCGTCCTGCATGGCCTTAACTATATTACTGCCATAATCCGTGGAAACATAACCAATTATGCGATTTCTTGGTTGCAGCCATTCAGAGACCTTCCTGTTAAACTCCTCCAAAATGTTTTTTGCAGTATGAGTTTTCTCCATGGCAAACATGGCTAATGTTGCATGTTTCCGAGTAGCTTGAAAAACGGTGTCCAGGTCAACAACTGCACTTGATTTGTCTCTAACCCCTTCAAAAGACCCTGCAAAACAGACCCAGTGTGCAGTGATGCACATGTAATCAAGGGCTTGGCAACTGGTCCACATGTCTGTTGTCAAGTGGATAGGGTGTACAGCACTCTTCTGCAAAGCTGCTCCAATCACCTCCAGCACATCTTGATGTAGTGCTGGAACGGCAACTTTGGCAAAATAGGACCGGCTAGGAACCTTCCATTTAGAGCAGACTGTTGCCACTAATTCTGGAAACCCCACCCCTTCCACGAAAGAAAAAGGGAGAAGGTCCAGCACTAGCATTTTAGCCAGCTTTGCGTTATACAGACGTACCGTTGGGTGGTTGCGTTCAAATGGCCCCTCCGACCACAGCATTCCATGAATGGTGGGCTGGATCATTTTACGTGATGATGATGATGATGACTGTGTAGGAAGGTGGATACCTGACTATGGTTACCCCAGATTTTTTGCCTAGTGTTTAGCTGGTTTTTGACTTAGTTGGCCTGGGATCCTGCTAATCAGGGCCCCAGGCTATCTGCTCTCTCTTTAAAATGGACTCCATGTACCCTAGGTACATCTCCAATTATATATTGGGTCACCTTATCAGCCCCTGTACGGTGTACTATAGGTACCCAGGGCAAAGGTGCATCCAAGGCCTACCAGGGGCTGCATAATATCTTTTGCCACCCCTGGCTGGCCATCCAAAATGACACAACTGGCTGATCACACAGCTGGGGCAAGGTGGTGTAATCACCCCTTGCTTAGATATAGTATACCTATATCTAAACCTCTATCTGGACACATATACACCTATAAGTCACTCCTATGGCAGGCCTTAACAATCCTGGAGGCAGAGTGCTTGGTTTTATATGAAATGGTGCTCTAGCATGAGCTGAGCCTGTCTGCAGCTTTTTGGAACCATGTTCCTTAGCTGTTCTGGGATATTGCCATACCATATACTCTTAAGTGCATTATAATCCTTGCGGTTACTTGCTAACTTTGGTTTGGCTTTATCAAAACATGTTGTGTAAGGTGTCATACGCTTTGGAATACTACCCCCTCACCAGTCCTGACAACGGGGGTAGCATACCACCCTTCTAGATGGAGAAGACATGTTACTTTGCTTAAACGCGGATAAACCTATCCAGAGCCCCAGCATCACAAAATGGATGCTGCTGCCACAGACACGAGTCTGGCCTCCTGCTGCTGACTGAAACTCCGGCAGGGGAGGCCTGGACAAAAGGTTTCGTGTCACAGGGAGGTGTTACACCACCCCAGACAGGAGATAGTGGATTGGGGCAGGGAGGGCTAAATGAAACTAGTCACTGCCTGGGGCACACAAGGTGTCCCTTGCAAAATCCAGTCAAACCGGTTCTGGGGCACTTCAGCCCCAGCTCTGGTGTGAAACTGGACAAAGGGAAAGGGGTGTAACCACCCCCTTCCCAGGTTCCACCCATAGGAGGGACCTAGCAGGTGATCCAGCCCCTTGATTTGGAATAAAGGTAGGAGCTGTGCTAATGCAACTTAGATCATCCTGACTGAAACTTTGAAACATACATCTGGACCCTTCGACATCCTAGTCGACGTAGAAGACTAAAGAATCTCCCTTGTGGTCAAGGATTGGCCACCCTGTGCAAGCAGGCACCATCAGTGCCACAAGACTTTCTTTGCCGTTGCTCCCCCCGGAGCTCGAATGACAAAGACCAACAAGACCTGGACTCCCAGACTTCTAACAGCCCGATCCACAGTCCTAGCAAAGCTTAGACCCGTGGACGTGACCAGAGACGTGGGACCGGCTATCTTGAAAAGTCAACAAAGTGCTTCCTGTGTAGCTCCCGAGGCTCCCTCGATGCTGTGCTTTGGGGTACAAGAAGCCCCAGCCCGAGCAGCTTTTGCACCAAAGATCACCTCTCCACAGTTGCTGAGGACTGTGTAGGGCCCTTTTGCATTTTCCTGTTCAACGCGTTGTCCAGTTGCTTGCCAGTTGGCTAGTGGCCTCTGTGATGACAAAATTACAAAACTACACTGTTGGTCTTGTTGCTCCAGACTGGCCCCAGCTCCTCTAAAAAAGGAGCCATTGATCTGACCTTCCCGGTCCGATCAAGAAGACATCTTCGAATCCTGCATCGGTTGCCTTTGTCAAGGCTTGGTGACTCTGAATCGAGTAGCGACACCGCTGACAGCAAGAACCTTTGTGGGACAGCTCGTGTTCACCAGCTGGTCATCCTCGATCCTTCCTGGTCCACGTGGCAGCAGAGACAAACACCTCAACATCACCTGATTGCAACCCAACATCGCCTGGTTCCTCGCTGGTCACTGGCTAGTGACCTGAACTCTGTCCCCTCTGCTTTCAGGTACTCTACATCTTTGATCCACCCTTGGATCCAACCGGACTCTTCTCTCCTGGTCGCCTGCAGCCTCTTGGACTCCAAGCTCCAAAGAACTCCATGACAAAACCCGACACACTTTGGCACCTATGCACCCGCTTCCTCTGGGTGAGCTAACATACTAACTCCGGTGCTCCCATAGGGGATTACACCTCTAGTGTCCTAGTTTTTTTTTGTAACTCTTTTTATTAACAATAAAAGAAAACATGAACAAACAAGGCAATACAGCTGGATACATGCTCTAAGGGGGGGAAGCGCATTACAATTCAATACAAATCATCAATGGAGAAAGAAAGGGGGAGGGGGAGCAGGGGGGAAACAGATTCACAGCTCCTTAGGACTAAACAACACTAGGAATGTCAGGTTAGGGGGAAGGAGTCATATCCAGAATATCAGTGAGGGGAGGAGTGCATACATCACCCTGGTACGAGTTCCACTGGCCCCAAATTTTACCCCACTTCCTCGGTCTGCCGCGAGCCACATACACCGTTTTCTCCCGAAACATACACCAATCCATATTCTCCTTCCATGCCGAGATAGTGGGTGTTCTCTGGAACCCCCACAATTGTGCTATATCTCTCTTGGCTATCATATTCCCAAGGGTCGCCCACCGAGCCTGAGCAACATCACAATCAGTCGGTTCCCAAACATTCAGCAAACAACGCCTGGCTTCGGGCAACAGCGGAACTCCTGTGACATCCTCCATTACTGCATGCACTCGACTCCAAAACACTACCAGCTCCGGGCATTCCCAAATTATGTGGAGGAAAGTACCCATTAAGCCGCATCCACGCTTACACAACCCATCCACAGAGTAACCCATATGTATCAGGCGGGGGCCAGTTATATAAATCCGATGCAGGATCTTGAGTTGCACTAGTCGGAGACGGGCTGGAATCGCGACCTCTTTGGGAGAGGATATCGCAGCTTGCCAGTTCTCATCATCCAGCCCTAGCCTGTCACTGGTCCATACCTCTCGGAGGTGCACCAGCAAATCTGTACGATCGTTGATCAATTTCTTATATATCAAAGAAATAGTGCTGTCTGGAACGTATCCGTCTAGCACCCGATCTTCGAGAGGGGATGTTTCCAGGATTGCGACACCGGCAGGAAAAACCGAGCTCAGTGCGTGGCGGATCTGTATATAGCGGAAGAACTCCTTGTCACTAAGTTCATATTCTACCTTCAACTCCTCAATTGTCTTAATCCTATCTTTGTTCCAGAGATCCCCAACCTTACAAATACCAATCATATCCCACTTCTCAAAGCCTTTCGTCCTCCACAAGCTGCCTAATCTTTCAGACACATAGAGCGGAGTCGCCCGGGTCAATCGGTCCGACCACCCCATTGCCGCATTCGCACTCCGCCACACTCACACTGCAATTTTAGTGGGTCCTGAGAGTTTCCCTCTAACAGACTTGGAGTAAAGCGCCCTATTACAATCTCCACCCGGCAGCTGCCACTTATCCATCTCAAACGCAGGGTTTAACATGGGGCCGTACATTGCATGATTAATCGCTCCCAGCTGGGAGGCCCAGTAGTAGCACTTGATATCCGGAAGTGCGATACCGCCGTCATACCAGGGAAGTGTCAGTTTGGCAAGGGCGATACGCGGACGTCCGCCCCATATCAACCGCCTCTGCAGACTCTCCACCTCCCGGAAGTAACTCGCCGGAATGACATCAAACGTGTCCTGAAGCGCGTACAAAAACCGTGGTAAAGATATCATTTTGAAAAGGGCGACGTGACGTCTGCGTAAAGTGATATTCGATCCTCAAAATCAGGGGTCCACCGAATACCCTTGAGCGATGGTTCCCACCGCAGCCAAGCGGCCAGGGGTTCCAAGGCGAGGGCGAAAAGAAGTGGGGACAGCGGGCACCCCTGTCGCATGCCCCTCCCCAGAACAAAGGACTTAGAGACCCGACCATTTACCACAATCTGAGCAAGTGGTTCCTCATACAGGAGTTTTACCCAGCCGATGAAACCAGGGCCTTAACCAAACTTTGCAAGAGCAGCCCAAAGATATGGCCATTCCACTGTATCAAAGGCCATTGTAGCGTCCAAGGAAACCAAGATGGCCGGTTCACGCAGCGACGCCGCTTTTGCCAGGACGCCATGTAGGCGCCGCAGGTTTAATGCGGTATTACGATGTGGCATGAAACTAGACTGATCCGGATGAATCAGATCGCCGATCACCTTTATCAATCGGTTTGCCAACAATTTTGCAAGGATCTTGGGTTCTGCATTCAGGAGCGATATAGGCCTATAGGATGCGCAACGACCCAGCGGTTTCCCTTCCTTGTGAATCACCACAATGGTCGCAAGTCGCTGATCATGGGGAAGGGAACTGACGTCTCGTGATTCCATGAACATTTCACGGAGATACAGCGCCATTTTGTCAGGACGCAGCTTGTAGAGTAACCCTGGGCGGAGTTCGCGGAGTGGGGCTTCGCGGAGCTACGCGAAGTGGGCGAGAAACTACGCCCACCTCCGCACTCCGCGTAGCCCCACTCCGCAAACACCACTGGCCGCCAGCCCCGCCACCCGCCTCCCTCCCGCCCTCCCTAAATACTTTGAAATCAAAGAATCAAATAATTTAAAAAGCACTTACCTTGCCGCCGCTGCCCGCCGCGTCCCCGGGGCTCACTATCTTCCGTCATCTATACTAATGCGCATGCGCGGGCGGCCGCGCATGCGCATTAGTATAGATGACGGAAGACGGAAGATAGTGAGCCCCGGGGACGCGGCGGGCAGCGGCGGCAAGGTAAGTGCTTTTTAAATTATTTGATTCTTTGATTTCAAAGTATTTAGGGAGGGTGGGAGGGAGGCGGGTGGCGGCCAGCTACGCTCCGTCTGCGGAGCGTGCGTAGTGCCGCCTGGCTCCGCCAGCTCCGCAAAATGCGGAGTAGGCGGCACTACGCACACTCCGCAGACGGAGCGTAGCTGGCCGCCCACCGTTATTGTAGAGCTCAACGGGGAGACCATTAGGGCCCATAGCTTTTCCCGAGCGGACGGAACGAATAGTAATTGCTACCTCATCATCAGAAAATTCTGCGTCCATCAGATCCCTATCTGGATCCAATAGGCGAGGCAACGCAATGTCTCTTAACAGCAGATGCGAGTCTTCTTCTGGTCTGTCAGAGACTGGGGAATATACATTTCGAAAATGTTCAGCGAAACACTCCACAATCTCAACCGGGTCAGTAACCCGCACTCCATCCGCTCTCTCAATCACAGGAACCACACGGCTCACCCTCTCCTTTCTGTCTAACCAGGCAATCAGTTTCCCAGCTTTGTCTCCAACATCGTACAGCCGCCCCTGCTGCTCTCTACTCATGGCTCTAGCAGCATCCGTTACCAGGGCCCTATAATCAAGTTGTTTGAGACTGAGGACATGCACTTTATCATAAGTGATACCCAACTCAAATTCCCCCTCCAGCTCGGTTATTTCGGCTTCCAGATGGACCACCGCCTCATTTTTGCTTTTCTTAGCGCCAGCAATTAACGATAATGCCTGACCACGGATAACCATCTTGAAAGCCTCCCACAGCGAAACAGAAGAGGACACTGACCCCACATTCTCAGCATAATAATGATCTAAAGACTTCACCAACTCAGCCCGGGTTTTGGGGTCATGGAGATGCCAAGGATTGATCTGAGCCACTCGACCCTCAGAGCCCATCTTCATGTCCATCAGAAGCCACAGTGGGGAGTGGTCCGAAATACCTCTGGCCAAGTGTCTGACTTCCCTAACCGAAGAGGCCTGTGCAGCTGGCATCAAGACATAGTCAAGCCTAGAGAGACTACCGTGAGCACCAGAGTGAAAGGTGTATTGCGACTGTCCCGGATGCGGCAGCCTCCAATGATCTACCAGACCCAGCGTCTCCAAGAAGCCACTCAACCAAGACTGTGATCTCGTGAGGTCCCTGGGGGGGCTGCGGTCCTCCCTACCGGAAACGACAGAATTGAAATCTCCACCCATAACCAGAATGCCCTCAGGGAGCCCCAACACTACTCCCCCCAGATCAGCAAAGGTCATAGTCTGCAGACCAGGTGGAACGTACACAGAAAGCAATGAGATAGTCTTCCCCTCCCACCTACAAGTGATCGCGGCATAGCGTCCCCTGTCGTCAAGAATTGTGTCATCTAACTCCAGGGGGAGGGAACTCTAACTAGGATACCCACCCCCTAGATCCAGTAGTAAATCCAGAGTGTGCAATTAGACGATATCCTCGCCGATTCATGGCATGGCATGTGTTACCGATCAGATGTGTCTCTTGCAGTAAAACTACGTCAGGGGAAAGGGGTCTCAATAGCTGTAATACTACTCCTCGTTTTATCCTATCCCCCAGCCCGTTAACATTCCAACACAATACCTTCAGCCCCCTTCCCCCATCCCAAAAGTAAGTGCAGAATACACCCCACAGCGAACACAACACCCAGATCAAGATGCAGAATAATGCGTTGCTATGAAACAAAATGAAACACACCCAAACCCCACCCCACCCCCAACAAATCCCAGAAACACATCCCCCCACCCTGCACCCCTGTGTTAGACTCAAAAGCCACCCCAACTTGCAGTGTGCCTGTCGCCCTAACATTAAACTAATCTACAAGAAGAAAACCCGGAGGAGGGAGAGTCCCATCCCCCTCGCCACCTCTGGGTATAACACCAGAAGTATTGCAAGTACAGAAGTCATCAAACCACAGCTGCCAGTTCTGTGCACTGTCCAGGAACCGGTAACCACTCCTCATTCCAGTTCCAACGGGCCACCCTCAGCACCTCCAGGATGTTCCGACCGATCACGCTGTGTAGGCAATGTATCAAGCCAGTCGCTCCCTCTCTCAGGGCGGTCAAAGAAGAACGTCCGATCATTGTGTTCAACACGTAGCCAAGTTGGAAAAAGCATTGTGTATTTCATACCCATGTCTCTCAGTCACCGCTTCACCCCTGGAACCCCATCCTTTGTTTCTGAACGAACTGGGTGAAATCAGGGTAGAAGCTCACCGTAGTGTTTTCAAACTTGGTGGGGCCACCCACCTGTGATGCCTGCAGGATAGCGTCTCTGTCTCTGTAATTAAAAATTCTGGCGATTATAGGCCGTGGAGGGGCACCCGGCTTCGGCTTCCCACCTGGCACTCTGTGTGCACGTTCCACCGCGAAAAAGTTGCTCAGGCCTTTGGGGTCGAGATGATTCAAGATGAGGTCTTCCACAAGGAGATCTGTGGTTAACTTGACTGAATATTCAGGGACCCCAATGATACGCACGTTGTTGCGTCTTGCCCGACTTTCAAAATCCTCCAGCCGGCGAGCAAAGAGATCGTTGGAGGACCGTAAATTGCGAACCTCCGTTTACAAATCGGACACATCGGTCGTAAGGCTTGAGGTCTTCAAATCTAGGGATTTGACCTTTTCGTTGGTCTTTGATAAGTCTGCCCTGATCAAGTTGACATCGATCGCCACTGTATCGAGCTTTAGGGCCAATGCCTCATATTGTTGGCCAATGGAGGTCTTCATGCTAGCAATGGCGTCCATGGCATCACGCAGGGTCAAATCATCCGTTTCCAGAGACCTACTCGCACCACCGGGGGACCCTTTAGGATGGGTATAGCGATCCATAATGTTCGATTGGATGGTACCCCCTCGGTGAGTGGTTTTGGTCTTCCGCTTCTCGCTGGCGGGTTTGTCCGCCATGTTAGATGTTGCGCCCCGGAGGGGCCTTTGAGACCCGGTAAAATAGACTCCTCGCGATTCAGCTGCAGGGATGTCCGAGTATGAGTCTCGGCAGGAGATCACACAACCAGGAACACTCGGCAGCTGGCACAAGGTGAAGTTGCGGGGTCCGGATCGCGGACTGCCAGAGTGGTGCGGAGATAGGCTGAGGGGGAAGAACCAGGAACGAAACCGAAAGTTGACTCAGGGGCGTTGAGCCGGATTCCGCAGGCCGTTGTTGTTCAACTACCACCTGGGCACCACAGTGACTCGAGTCCCGGGCAGTTCCATAGAGCAGGCCACAAAAGTTCAAAGTATCGTAATTTCAGTTCCCGGGGTCCAAATCGATTTCTGAAAACAGCTATTATATCAGCTGGGTTGCGTCTTCAATAACCCGTCGTCGTAGTCAGGATAAAATGCAGGATAGATGCGGGAGGTGGTGAGGGTCTCGAGAGCCCTGTGCTCACGTGACCATCATGGTTGCGCGCGGCTCCTCCACATAGTGTCCTAGTTTTAAGGGGCTAAGTTCTAGTCCAGTCGGAAGACTCCTAAACCTATAACTTTCTGATTTTTACGCACCATTGACTTGTATGGTAAACGCAGTTGCCTATAGACTCTGCACCCGTATCCTGTGGGACTCTCCCGACCTAACCTTCGTTAGTCCAGTGTAGGCCCAGCGATTCCCAAGGCCCTAGGCCTGTTCATTGTTCGTGACATGGTACTTATACCACTTTCTTAATATATGGTTTGAGTGGCCACCCGGCCTATCCATAACTGTGCAGCTTATTTTATGTTATACTGTGTCCTTTGTTTAACGCTTGTGCTCCTGTGCTCATAAAGAGTTATGGGGATTATTCTAGAAATAAATACATATATTTTATAATATATAACTTGTGTGGTGTCCTTTCATTTGGTATTAAAAGGGATTGGATATGGTAAAACAGCTGGCTTCACATGCCCTCTTGAGTTAAACCTAAGACTGCTTTAAGTCCATGCTACCAGTAGGATAGCTTGTCTATAAGGTTGACTTACAACCAATCACCATAAGGGTCGTTTGGACTGGTACAAGGTGCTCACTAGAATTAGTGGTCATCATATACCAGGCCAACTTCTCACATTGGTGTGCAGCGGTTGAGATTTGAGCTTGCTGTTGTTTTACCAATTGTAATCTTTGACAATATCATTTGAAAGATCCATCAAGTACCTAGGTACATATAAACAAAGCTTAGCATACTTAAGTTCTACTGAACTTAGTGGTTGTAGACCAAAGGGCTTTGCACACCCTGACTACAACCTCTATAGAGGTTCCAGTAGGAAAACAAATAGTGTAGGTAAGTGCACCACTTACACCTCACTAGTCATGCCTGGCACAGGTGAACCCTCCAGTTCTCTACCCTTGGGTGACTCTCACAAAGCACCATCCAGTTATTAAAAACTCAGCCACAAGGACTTGAGTGCCTTATGCACTTCAAGGGGGCTGAAAAGGGGTCACAACCCCACCATCCCTATCCTCATAGCAATCCTAGAGAAAGCTGATATTGAGAAGGAATCTGCTAGAGGTCCTTCAAGTAAGATAGGAGAGGGAAACCCACCTGATGATAATAATGTCCCAGAAGTTGATCCTGAAGAGGTAGACGAGGATGTGGATGGAAATGAGTCAGATGATAGGGGGGGGGATGGTCAAGTTCAAGTCAGAAGACTGAGCAGGACCAACTTAAGCCTACATGGGGATGGAGAAGTGTCACACCTTTCCAGACCTAGCAGTAGACTTTACCCTGGCAATAGAAGGGTTAGAGCTCCCTCAAGGGAATCTGACCAGTCTAATGCCTCCAGGGGATCTCAAAGGGGAATGACTTCCCCCTAGAGAAAAGAACATGAGGCTAGGATGAGAGCTGTCCAACTGCAGATAGAAAAGGGAGAGATAGCCCTGGCCCAAGCTAAACTTGCTTTGGCAAGGGAGCAAAACTTAAGTGGATTAGATTCCACTGGTGTCAGCAACACTATCCCTAAGGATAAAGACAGGTCCTATGATAGTAGAAACCTGAGTAAGATTGTGCCCCCCCTACAGAGATGGGGATGATATCCACAAATGGATAACTCCTCTTGAGAGGGCCTGCATGGTACAGCAGGTTCCTCAGGATCAATGGGCAGCAATCTTGTGGCTTTCCTTTTCAGAAAAAGGAAGGGACAAGCTCCTCACTGTTAGACAGGAGGATGCAAAGAACTACACTGCCCTGAAGAGTGCTCTAATTGAGGGGTTTGGCTTAACCACTGAACAGTACAGATTCATGTTCAGAGACACCTAGAAGACACAGACACAGGACTGGACTGATTTTGTAGATTGTGCTACTAAGGCTCTGGAAGGTTGGTTGCATGGCAGCAAAGTACATGACTATACAGGATTGTATAATTTGATTATGAGGGAGCAGATCCTTAGTAATTGTCAAAACCAGCTTTGACACCAGCACCTGGTGAACTCAGATCTGACCTCTGCACGAGAAATGGGTAAGAGGGCAGACAAATGGGTCAGAACCAGGATTAGGCCTAGAAATCAGGGTAATGACCAGAAGAAGGAGTCTACCAAGCCTCAAGAAAATGGTGGGGATAAATCTAAAGAAAAGACTTTCCCAGGGCCCCAAAACTCCAAGGAGGGGGTGGGTCCCAAGACACTTCCTCTACAGTGAAAAAGCCTTATTGCCATACTTGTAAAAAGCCTGGCCATTGGAAGACTGACAACAGTTGCCCTAAGGCCAGCAATAAGGAGAATATTCCACCAGGTTGTCCTCCAACACCTCCTGTTACTATTAGTAGTAATCCCCCAGGTGGTGGGAGTGCCCCCAAGAATTTGGCTGGGTTTACTTGGGGAACACAGGTGGACTCTGGCCTCACCAGGTCCCCTACCACAGCTACTCTTGTCTGTGAAAATGGCATGGGGTTTGCCAACTTCACTGCTTGTCCCAACACTTTGGACAAGTACAGACAGGAGCCCCTCATCAATGGTCTGAAAGTTGAGGCCTTCAGAGACACAGGGGCTAGCATCACCATGGTGACTGAGAGTCTAGTCCCCTCAAGGCAACTTTTCCCTGGAGCCACATACCAGGTGATCAACATTGATGGAGTGCAGAGAGATCATCCCATGGCAGTGGTAAATCTCAGCTGGGGAGGTGTCACTGGCCCCAAGAGAGTGGCAGTGTCATCAAACTTGCCTGTAGATTGTCTACTGAGGAATGATTTAGAGATCTCAGCCTGGGCTGAGGTAGAGCAAGATACCCATTCTAAAATGGTAAATCTCCATGGAAAGGTTAGTGGGGCTGTGATGGCCACAGCCCCAATCCAAAATGTCCTCCCTGAACAGGTCAGGAGGGCTGTGCCAGTCTCAGCCCAATCTCAAACAGATTCCTTCCCTGTACAGGTTGGCAGGGCTGTGATGGTAACAGCCCATACCCAAACTGAGTCCCTTCCTGAAAAGGTTGGTGGGGCTGTGATGGCCACAGCCCAAACTCAAACAGATACATGAGTTGTGAAGCCTGAAACTATGGATCACTCCACACAAACAGAGAGCATTGAGGAGGAAGCGAAATCTCCCTACCACCAGACTTTAGGAAAGGATCAGCCTCCTCAGGGATCTGATCTTACCCCTTGTGAAGAAACTGCCCCAGAGGTAGTCAGGCCTAGCCTGGCAGAGCCCCTGATGTCAGTGGACCCTTCCAAGGTGGGACCCAGCCTGGAGCAGGTAACCTGCCCCTCTCTACCCTGCCTCAGCCAGCCCAGGTCTGCAGAGGTCAAGGAGGCCAGTGGTGGACCCCAAACGGCCCCCTGTCCAAAAGAACCACCCCATCAGCAGATTAGGGGCACCAAAGCTAGCAGCCCTAGCAAGGTGAAAAAGTTAAAAACTCCTGAGGGAACTCCCTTAAACTTAGTTAGGAGCCTCTCCCAGATGGATTCTGTTGGGCACAGCCAAACCTGGGACCCAAAGGCCCCAAACCTGACCTGTCCCTCCAGTAACCCAACAAAAGGGACCCAACCTCCAGCTTTAGGTAGCCAGAGGTTGACCCTGAGAGCACAGTGCAACTCAGTCATGGAAAGAAAGGCATCCATGGTGGATAGTGATTGGAGGAAGCTGAGCCCTACATTAGTGGAGCCTCACTTCAATACTCCATTCCCACACCAGCCTTTTACTTTGACAAACACCACAGGTAGTGATTCCCTATGGTGGAGACCCTCTGATACCCCTAGGGTGAGGGATTGCTTAGTGGACCATGAGACAGGGGGTAAACATGCTAGTGCAGGTACTTCCTTATATGACCAATTAGGCAATATAAGCTTACCTGGTCAAGGATAGCCTTATCTCCTTTCGTTGGGAGGGGGGGGGGGGTGTAGGAAGGTGGATACCTGACTATGGTTGACCCAGATTTTTTGCCTAGTGTTTAGCTGGTTTTCGACTTAGTTGGCCTGAAATCCTGCACATAAGGGCCCCTGGCTATCTGCTCTCTCTTTAAAATGGACTCCATGTACCCTAGGTACATCTCCAATTGGATATTGGGTCACCTTATCAGCCCCTGTACAGTGTACTATAGGTACCCAGGGCATAGGTGCATCCAATGCCTACAAGGGGTTGCAGCATATCTTTTGCCACCCCTAGCTGGCCATCCAAAATGACACAACTGGCTGATCACTCAGCTGGGGCAAGGTGGTGTAATCACCCCTTGCTTAGATATAGTATACCTATATCTAAACCTATATCTGGACACATGTACACCTATAAGTCACTCCTATGGCAGGCCTTAACAATCCCGGAGGCAGAGTGCTGGGTTTTATGTGAGATGGTGCTCTAGCATGAGCTGAGCCAGTCTGCAGCTTTTCGGAACCATGTCCCTTAGCTGTTCTGGGATATTGCCATACGATATACTCTTAAGTGCATTATAATCCTCGCGGTTACTTGCTAACTTTGGTTTGGCTTTATCAAAACATGTTGTGTAAGGTGTCATACGCTTTGGAATACTATCCCCTCGCCAGTCCTGGTGACGGGGGTAGCATTCCACCCTTCTAGAGGGAGAAGACATGTTACTTTGCTTAAACGCGGTTAAACCTAACCAGAGCCCCAGCATCACAAAATGGATGCTGCTGCCACAGACACGAGTCTGGCCTCCTGCTGCTGACCAAAACTCCGGCAGGGGAGGCCTGGACAAAAGGTTTCCTGTCACAGGGAGGTGTTACACAACCCCAGACAGGAGATAGTGGATTGGGGCAGGGAGGGCTGAATGAAACTAGACACTGCCTGGGGCACACAAGGTGTCCCATGCAAAATCCAGTCGAACCAGTTCTGGGGCACTCCAGCCCCAGCTCTGGCGTGAAACTGGACAAAGGGAAATGAGTGTAACCACCCCTTCCCAGGTTCCACCCATAGGAGGGACCTAGCAGGTGATCCAGCCCCTTGATTTGAAATAAAGGTAGGAGCTGTGCTAATGCAACTTAGATCATCCTGAATGAAACTTTGAAACATACATCTGGACCCTTCGACATCCTATTCGACGTAGAAGACTGAAACATCTCCCTTGTGGTCAAGGAGTGGCCACCCTGTGCCAGCAGGCACCATCAGCGCGACAAGACTTTCTTTGCCGTTGCTCCCGCCGGAGCTCGAACAACAGAGACCGACAAGACCTGGACTCCCAGACTTCTAACAGCCCGATCCACAGTCCTAGCAAAGCTTAGACCCGTGGAGGCGACGAGAGACGTGGGACCGGCCATCTTGAAAAGTCAACAAAGTGCTTCCTGTGCAGCTCCCAAGGCTCCCTTGGTGCTGTGCTTTGGGGTACGAGAAGCCCCAGCCCGAGCAGCTTTTGCACCAAAGATCACCTCTCCACACTTGCTGAGTGCTGTGTGGGGCCCTTTTGCATTTTCCTGCTCGACGCGTTGTCCGGTCGCTTTTCCGTTGGCTAGTGGCCTCTGTGATGACGAAACTACAAAACTACACTGCTGGTCTGGTTGCTCCAGACTGGCCCCAGCTCCCCTAAAAAGGAGCCATCGATCTGAACTTCCCAGTCCGATCAAGAAGACATCTTCGAATCCTGCGTGGGTTGCCTTTGCCAAGGCTTGGTGACTCCGAATCGAGTACCGACACCGCCTTTGTGGGACAGTTCGTGTTCACCAGCTGGTCAACCTCGATCCTTCCTGGTCCACGTGGCAGCGGAGACAAACACCTTGTCATCACCTGATTGCAACCCGATATCGCCTGGTTTCTTCCTGGTTCCTCGCTGGTCACTGGCTAGTGACCTGAACTCTGTCCCCTCTGCTTTCAGGTACTCTACATCTTCGATCCATCCTTGGATCCAACCGGACTCTTCTCTCCTGGTCGCCTGCAGCCTCTTCGACTCCAAGCTCCATAGAACTCCACGACGAAACCCGACACACTTTGGCACCTGTGCACCCGCTTCCTGTGGGTGAGGTAACAAACTAACTCCGGTGCTCCCATAGGGGATTACACTTCTAGTGTCCTAGTTTTAAGTGGCTAAGTTCTAGTCCAGTCGGAAGACTCCTAAACCTATAACTTTCTGATTTTTATGCACCATTGACTTGTATGGTAAACGCGGTTGCCTATAGACTCTGTACCCGTATCCTGTGGGCCTCTCCTGACCTAACCTTCATTAGTCCAGTGTAGGCCCAGTAATTCCCAAGGCCCTAGGCCTGTTCATTGTTCGTGATGTGGTACTTATACCACTTTCTTAATATATGGTTTGAGTGGCCACCCGGCCTATCCATAATCGTGCAGCTTATTGAATGTTATACTGTGTCCTTTGTTTAACGCTTGTGCTCCTGTGAATGATTACAGTACTATAAGGAGAGACTGTTGGTGAATTCATAATGGATTGAGTTTAATTTAGTGAAAGGATTCATACATGGTACTAAAAGAGTCTCTATGTGATTGCAAGAGCACTCACATGATGTTTGCTGGAGTGTATGGATAATAACTGGGGAATTGTAGGCCTGAAACACAAGTGTGAATGTGGTTAGACTACTACATGCATAGTGCATAGGAGTTTGAAGCACTCCTCTGCCCTAAATCCTGGCTCACTGCATAATTACATGCATACTGACTGAAGGATTACGGTACTATAAGGAGAGACAGTGGATGAATTCATTTATGATTGAGTTTTACTTTAGTGAAAGGATTAGTATATGGTAGTGAAAGAGTCACTTTAGGATTGCAAGAGGAGTCATAGGGTGTTTGCTGGAGTGTATGGATACTGACTGGGGAATTGTAGGCCTGAAACACAAGTATGAAGGAGGTTAGTCTACTGCATGAATAGTGCATTGGAGTTTGAAGCACTACGTGCCTTAAATTCTGGCTCACTGCATGAGTACATGCATACTGACTGAATGATTACAGTACTATGAGGAGAGACAGTGGGTGAATTCATAATTGAGCACCACTACTTGAGGTCGAGCTGGATGGAGGTCCATGCCGGCCCTTCTGACTAAAAAAGATAGAAGCTGTAGGTCGTGTTGGTGTTGTAGTTAACGGTGGTGGTACCAGTGCCACGCCGCCCATATCCCTCTCAGCAGCCATTCAGGATAGGGTCAAAATGTGTGTCTGCTGCATGCCCGCTGGGGCTGGAGTGACGACTGTGATGACTGGGTTGTCGTCAGACTGTTCATCAGCAGCAGAAGACACCACTTCTTGTTCGTCGTCATCACCCATAAGTCGAAGCTTTGCGTGAGCCTTCCTTTTAGGCTTAGCTACCTTTGTCGGCTCATGGTGTGACTCACTCTCAGACTGCATGGCTGGGTTCCAATCATGATCAAGGTCATCAGAAGGAAGGAGGCTTGAAGAAGAACTTGTAGTAGTAGTAGTATCCCTCCTTGACCTTTTTCTTGCTGGGGATCTGGTAGACAATGGATAATCATCATCAGGAGGAGTGGCTTTCTCGGATGATACCTCCTCTTGAATATCAATTTCCTGATGTGCCCCTACTTCTGGAGGAACGTTGTATGCAGTTGTGCCGCTCCATGAACCTCTAGTTGCACCTCTCCATGCGCCTCTCCTTGCGGCTCTACTTGCACCTCTCCTTGCGGCTCTACTTGCACCTCTCCATGCACCTGTCCATGCGCCTCTCTTTGCGGCTCTACTTGCACCTCTCCATGCACCTGTCCATGCGCCTCTCCTTGCTCCTCTCCTTGCGCCTCTCCTTGCGCCTCTCCTTGCCCATGTATTTGCGCTTGTACTAGTTGCACCTGTGGTTGTCGTTGCGGCTGTGGTTGTTGAACACTCGTCAGCTGAGTTACACCCGGCGTTGATTGGATGGTACTTTCTTGTGATGAGCCAAGATCACTGGTCGATGGTGATTGAACAACCAAAGTGGCTGCCGCAGCAGCACTCATGTTCTTGGACCTAAGTAGCCCTGGTGGCACTGAGCCCAATGAAGCGGAGGTGCTGCTTCCAGCTTGGTCTCCGGCGGACACCGCTGCTGCTGCAGGCGTAGTTTTTTTTCCCAAAAAAAGGTGTCGGTGGGCACACCAGTCTCCTTGGTAGGTGGTGCCACTTGCTTCTTCTGCTCCTTCTTACTGGCAGTGGCACTGGCAACTTTTTTCGCTGAGGCGCTACGGCCAACTTTCTTTGGGGCCATCTTATTGAGATGTCAGAACAGCAGGCTGCAGTTGCACGAGTTGCAGAGTTGTCTTGTCTGTGGCCACTCGTGACGTCACGTGACGTTGTGCTGCACATACCGCTGCAGGACTTCTTCATGGCACTGGTGGTTCTCTTGTGCACCTAAAAGCAATGGAAGCCAGAGGAACATCAGTTATACACCCCAAAACGTCGAAAAACACTAAAAATCACCACAATCCCATGCCATCCATGCCCTCAATGATTTTTAAATTCAAGACACCCCACAGAAAGACTAGGCACATGCACCACTGAGTACCCCTGGGCATAATGGTTGAAAGAAAGGCAAACTGGGTGCAGGCCTGAACACACTGCCCTGCTTCCAAATGGCCCCTTGACCCCCACCACATGGCCAGGCCCTGCCTGTACGAGGCCTCAAAATGGCCCCCACCCACATGGCCAGGCCCCAACAACACCCCAAAAAGTTGAAAAACACTCAAAAATAACCACAATCCCAAGCCCTCCATGCCCTTAATGATGTTTAAATTCAAGAAACCCCACAGAAAGACTAGGCCCATGCACCACTGAGTACCCCTGGGCATAATGGTTGAAAGCAAGGCAAACTGGGTGCAGGCCTGAACACACTGCCTGGCTTCCAAATGGCCCCTTGACCCCTACCCCATGGCCAGACCCTGCCTGTACCAGGCCTCAAAATGGCCCCCACCCACATGGCCAGGCCCAAACAACACCCAAAAAACTTGAAAAACACTCAAAAATCACCACAATCCCATGCCATCCATGCCCTCAATGATGTTTAAATTCAAGACCCCCCACAGAAAGACTAGGCCCATGCACCACTGAGTACCCCTGGGCATAATGGTTGAAAGCAAGGCAAACTGGGTGCAGGCCTGAACACACTGCCTGGCTTCAAAATGGCCCCTTGACCCCCACCACTAGGCCAGGCCCTGCCTGTACCAGGCCTCAAAATGGCGCCCACCCACATGGCCAGGCCCCAACAACACCCCAAAAAGCCGAAAAACACTCAAAAATCACCACAATCCCATGCCATCCATGCCCTCAATGATGTTTAAATTCAAGACACCCCACAGAAAGACTAGGCCCATGCACCACTGAGTACCCCTGGGCATAATGGTTGAAAGCAAGACAAACTGGGTGCAGGCCTGAGCACACTGCCTGGCTTCCAAATGGCCCCTTGACCTCCACCACATGGCGAGGCCCTGCCTGTACCAGGCCTCAAAATGGCGCCCACCCACATGGCCAGGCCCCAACAACACCCCAAAAGCCGAAAAACACTCAAAAATCACCACAATCCCATGCCATCCATGCCCTCAATGATTTTTAAATTCAAGACACCCCACAGAAAGACTAGGCCCATGCACCACTAAGTACCCCTGGGCATAATGGTTGAAAGAAAGGCAAACTGGGTGCAGGCCTGAGCACACTGCCTGGCTTCCAAATGGCCCCTTGACCTCCACCACATGGCGAGGCCCTGCCTGTACCAGGCCTCAAAATGGCGCCCACCCACATGGCCAGGCCCCAACAACACCCCAAAAAGCCGAAAAACACTCAAAAATCACCACAATCCCATGCCATCCATGCCCTCAATGATTTTTAAATTCAAGACACCCCACAGAAAGACTAGGCCCATGCACCACTGAGTACCCCTGGGCATAATGGTTGAAAGAAAGGCAAACTGGGTGCAGGCCTGAACACACTGCCCTGCTTCCAAATGGCCCCTTGACCCCCACCACATGGCCAGGCCCTGCCTGTACGAGGCCTCAAAATGGCCCCCACCCACGTGGCCAGGCCCCAACAACACCCCAAAAAGTCGAAAAACACTCAAAAATAACCACAATCCCAAGCCCTCCATGCCCTTAATGATGTTTAAATTCAAGAAACCCCACAGAAAGACTAGGCCCATGCACCACTTAGTACCCCTGGGCATAATGGTTGAAAGCAAGGCAAACTGGGTGCAGGCCTGAACACACTGCCTGGCTTCCAAATGGCCCCTTGACCCCTACCCCATGGCCAGACCCTGCCTGTACCAGGCCTCAAAATGGCCCCCACCCACATGGCCAGGCCCCAACAACACCCAAAAAACTTGAAAAACACTCAAAAATCACCACAATCCCATGCCATCCATGCCCTCAATGATGTTTAAATTCAAGACCACCCACAGAAAGACTAGGCCCATGCACCACTGAGTACCCCTGGGCATAATGGTTGAAAGCAAGGCAAACTGGGTGCAGGCCTGAACACACTGCCTGGCTTCAAAATGGCCCCTTGACCCCCACCACTAGGCCAGGCCCTGCCTGTACCAGGCCTCAAAATGGCGCCCACCCACATGGCCAGGCCCCAACAACACCCCAAAAAGCCGAAAAACACTCAAAAATCACCACAATCCCATGCCATCCATGCCCTCAATGATGTTTAAATTCAAGACACCCCACAGAAAGACTAGGCCCATGCACCACTGAGTACCCCTGGGCATAATGGTTGAAAGCAAGACAAACTGGGTGCAGGCCTGAGCACACTGCCTGGCTTCCAAATGGCCCCTTGACCTCCACCACATGGCGAGGCCCTGCCTGTAACAGGCCTCAAAATGGCCCCCACCCACATGGCCAGGCCCCAACAACACCCCAAAAAGTCGAAAAACACTCAAAAATCACCACAATCCCATGCCATCCATGCCCTCAATGATGTTTAAATTCAAGACACCTCACAGAAAGACTAGGCCCATGCACCACTCACTACACCTGGGCCTACTGGCTACTGAGGCTTTACAGGCACCCCAATTTTTTTTAAAAAAATCAACATATAACAGTGAGCTAAAATTCCATGATATAAATGAGAATTAAGTTTTAAAAAAAATCACAGAAACAGTTGTATCATGCACCCATGACTAACCCTGGGTCTACTGGATACTGTGGCTACCCACCACAATATATATTTTGTTAAAGTTGTGAAAAAGGTTTTAGAACTGTAGTTGCCTCAACTGCAATGCCCCAAACAAACAACACCAACTTACTTGTAAAATCTCAAGTCCAAAATTGATCCAAACTCCAAAGACCAAAGTCCAAAAACTCAAATACAAATATCCAGCAGCAGTCACAAAAAGTAATCCTTCCAGCTCCACAGCCAAATGAAAAGTGACCAGGACATGGACAAAGCACTGGGAGGAGCCTGCTGGACAGGAACAGGACGTTTGAGACTCTGGGGCACTTCCTTCCTCCCACCCCACCCCAGAAAATGGACTCCTGCACCAAAAAGTGCAGCCAAATGTCAATCTGAGGAGTTATTCTGATCAAAATCATAATTTTCACAAGGTTTATGCTTCCTGCTGTGGATTTCTTGTGCAGAATTGCAATTTATGCAATTTCGGGAACGCAAGCTGTTCAAATCTCCCGCCGGAAGTCAGCTGCGCGCCGCATCTACGTGTTCGGCATTGTTTACTCCAGCAATGCGTGATCGCGGGCCTTTATGACGTACTCGCGTTGTCAAACTCTCGCTGTGCAAGATGGCAAGCCGCGATAATGTAATTGCATTCGAAAAACTCTCGCACGATCACGCAGCAAGATCGAAAATGGCGCAGCACACGCAAAACCGGGAGAAAAACAACTCGGCGGACTCAGAATCACGGTAAGTCAACGCCGCACGTGCGATATTGTATTTTTTAAGCGCAACCAAGCAAAATAATTCGTAGCTTACAAATTTGCGGATTATTTGGTAAATTCGCGGATCGCGAAATCTTCAAAAATCCACAAATTCGCCCGCGAAACGTATTTTATGCCCACGCTTACTTCACACGTGTGTTTCAGGCCTATAATTCCCCAGTTAGTATCCATACACTCCAGCAAACACCCTGTGAGTGCTCTTGCAATCCTAAAGTGACTCTTTCAGTACCATGTACTAATCCATTCACTGAAGTAAAACTCAACCAATTATGATTTCAACTAGTGTATGTCCCTACAGTACTGTAATCATTCAGTCAGTATGCATGTACTCTTGCAATGAGCCAGGATTTAGGGCACAGAGTGCTTCAAACTCCTATGCACTATGTATGATGTAGTGTAACCACCATCACACTTGTTTTTCAGGCCTACAATTCCCCAGTTAGTATCCACACACTACAGCAAAAACCCTGTGAGTGCTCTTGCAATCACAAAGTGACTCTTTTAGTACCATGTATTAATGCCTTCACTAAATTAAGCACAATCAATTATGAATTCACCCAGTGTATCTCCTTATAGTACTGTAATCATTCAGTCAGTATACATGAACTCATGCAGTGAACCAGGCTTTAGGATACGGAGTGATCAAACTCTTATGCACTATGCATGTAGTGGTGTAACCACCTTCACACTTGTGTTTCAGGTCTACAATTCCTGAGTCAGTATCCATAAACTCCAGCAAACACCCTATGACTGCTCTTGCAATCCTAAAGTGACTCTTTCAGTACCATGTATTAATCCATTCACTAAAGTAAAACTCAACCAATTATGAATTCACCCAGTGTATCTCTCTATAGTACTGTAATCATTTAGTCAGTATACATGTACTAATGCAGTGAGACAGACTTTAGTACACTGAGTGCTTCAAACTCCTATGCACTATGCATGGTGTAGTGTAACCACCTTCACACTTGTTTTTCAGGCCTACAATTCCCCAGTTAGTATCCATACACTACAGCAAACACCCTGTGAGTGCTTTTGCAATCACAAAGTGACTCTTTTAGTACCATGTACTAATCCTTTTACTAAAGTAAAACTCAATCAATTATGAATTCACCCACTGTCTCTCCTCATAGTACTGTAATCATTCAGTCAGTATGTGTTGGACCCGGCCCTTTTGGCAGGTTCACCCCGAGACTTTTTGCTTTTTCTTAGCCTGTTTCTGGAACCTGGTGTTGGTGATTTTAGGCCTCTGCGCACTTTTTCACTGTGGTACAGTGTAAAGTGCTTGAGCTCTCTGTGTATGTGTGGTGAGTGACCTGCCCTCCCATAGGAATGAATGGGGAATATGTATGCCCATGGTAGTTCCTGATGTGTGTGGAGTGCAGGGTCGAGTTTGATATATACGAACTCGTGAGATTGAATGCTGCGTAATGGTATATGCGGCATGACTGTGTCTAGTGTAGAAGTGCCACTTTTAGAAGTTGGCATATTTGTGTAATTTGTGTCTGGCGTGTGATTGGCTGGTGAGCCTGGTCCAGGTTTGCCTGGGCCTGCTTGTGGATTGACTGTCTGGTTTGAGGGTGACAGGGGCTGGGGAGCCCCAGGAGGTTGTCTGAGTCAGCCCGTGGATGAAAGGCTGCATCTGCTGCCAGGGAAGTGGGAGGAGATGGCACCTGGGAGTGAAGAGGGCTGTGCCTGCCTGCCACAATGCTGGCTCCACCTCCTGCTGGGCGACTGTCGCTCTGCCCCTCACACTGAAAGGAGTTCCCTATAACCAGTTCTAGCTGGTTCTCACACTGCCTGCACCCTTTAGACAAAGGATTTCTCTGCATAAAAAGGGTGCTGTGACACTCTAAAAATGTTCTTGTTTTCTGACTTGAATCCTGCCAGGGGCATGCTGCTGCTTGGGCTCAGGGGAAGGCTTGCCTCCCTGAGCCCTGCCCAGCCCCTGGACACCTGATGGACTTTCCCTAGGGACCTTTGCCTATGGTCCCCTCCTTGCAGACTCCTGGGAACTTTTTTCTTGCTTTTGCTAGGGCTTATTATAGCCTAAAGCACCTGGAAGCGCTTTGTTTACTGATCTAGCGCTAGGAGCGCTGTGGATTGTCCCCTAGCGCTTGGGAGCGCTTTATTCTGCTGCTAGCACTTATGAGTGCTTTATTTCACTTATAGCGCTGGGAGCGCTGTAATTATCCCCTCAGCGCGTGGTAGCGCTGTTATGGCCTTCCGCGGCTGCCCACGCCGCGTATTCACTTTTTATTAATTTATCTCGAGGGAGCCTACCCCTCGGATAATGAGACCCCGCCTGCAAGTGCTTGAAGCGGGCCGCCGCGCTGCCCGCGATGACCCGGAAGTGTGTGCCCGGCCAGCCAATCCCTGAGGCCGACCGGGAGAAGGACCGGAAGTCCCGCCCCACCGGAGCAGCGAGAGGAGGAAAGGAAGCTGCCTGCCGGGTTCCCCGGGGCTCCCGAGAGCAGGGAGAGCCCCAGGGAGAGAGAGAAGTCCGGCGCGAGGGCAGCGAGGCTCCCAGAATGGAGGGAGAGCCCCGCAGCCGGTGAGAGTAAGCCGCCGCCGGAGGAGCCCCGCACAAGAGACAGCCCGGTGAGTAGGAAGGGCTGGGGGGGCTCCGTGCGGCTGCTGTTGGTGCCGGTTGAGAGGCAGAGAGTCAGGGCGGCCCCGGTTGGCAGCGGGTCGCCCCAACGTTGTAGAGCCCTGAGAAGGCTCCCTGGGGGCATGTTTGTCCAGAGCCCCGAGAGGTCCCTGGGGGCATATTTGTTGTGGAGCCCCAAGAAGGCTCCGGGGACCATTTTAATTAGAGGGGGCATCGGGGCACATTGCCGGTGCCCGCCCCCTCCTGCCTGCAAGGTATTTGTTCAGAGCTCGAGAAGCTCCATCAGGCCTATATTGTTTTAGGAGTCTCTGAGTTTCATGGGGGCATTTGGCCATGTTTAGTCCACGAAGGGCTCCAGAGGTACATTCAGAGCCTCGAGGGCTCCATGGGGCATCTTTGTTTTAGAGCCTGTGTGGCTCCAGCATTTGGGGCATGTGTGATGTCCAGAGCCTGTGTGGCTCCAACGTGCGCAGTTCAGAGCCTGTGGGGCTCCAACAGAGGGCGCAGATTTATTCTAGGGGCTAGTGACAGCCCCTGACGCAGTTTGTTTCCCAGCTGTCCAGCAATTAGTGGGAAGCTGCACCGTTTAGGTCTTGGGATGTCCTCAGGTGCCCAGCAAGTAGTGGGCACCTGCAATGTTTAGGTTTTGCGCCAGTGGCGCACCCCTGACTGGTGCTGCATTGGCAGCGCGCCCTGACATTCTGGACACAGGGCTCTTTAGTCCCTTTATTACATGGGGGCTGGTATGTGATTTTATTTAGGTGCAATGTGGTTATCTATGTGATGGTAATTGCCTAATGTGAGTTTTGCGCAATGTGATGTGGTGCTAGGAAATGTAATGCATTTAATATGATTACGCACCTTGATCTTACACCTCTGAATGTTTTTATGCATCATGTGTTTTTGCGCTATTGAGTTAGGTTCTGGCACCTCTGAATGTTTTTATGCATCATGTGTCTTCCTTGATTTTACACCTCTGAATGTGTTGGTTTATGCATCATGTGTTCTTCCTTCCCTACATCTCTGAATGTTTTAGTCATCATGTGTTTTCTTTCCTTACACCGCAGAATGTGTTTTTATGCATCATGTGTTTTCTTTCCTTACACCTCTGAATGTTGTGATGCATCATGTGTAATGTGTTCTTGCCTATACTCCTAGATGTATTTTATTCTTAGGTGGTGGTATTTTGCCTAGTATAGTTATACTAGAGAGGTTATGTGTCCATGCGTGATCTAGGCCTATGGTTATTACTATTGCGTAGTGTGTACCTACCTTTACCAGTAGTTACTGGTTGTGATTTATAACTGTTATTTTTGTGCTATACTTATTCTAATTTCTACTGAGTGCTGATTTTGACAGGCGCCCATGTGGCCCTGTCCTGGTGTACATAATCCCTTGTGAATATTGCCCGTGCCAGTTGGCACCATGTATATTGTGTGATACTATCTGATGTGTTTTTACAATACAAAAGTTATTTTATAATAACCTTGTGTGGAGTTCCTTTTGTGGTGTGCCTAGGATGTTGTTGCTGTTGTGTGCTGGCGCAAATGCTTTACACATTGCCTCCGAGTTTAGCCTTACTGCTCGTGACAAGCTACCAGGGGGTGAGCAGGGGTTATCTTGGCGTGTGACTCCCTTGCCCTGACTAGAATGGTGGTTTCTGCCTAGCTTTGGCGTCAGCCTTAGCCAACCAGAAATAGCCAGTTCTAACAGTATGCATGTACTCATGCAGTGTGCCAGGATTTAAGGCAGGGAGTGCTTCAAACTCCTATGCCCTATTCATGCAGTAGACTAACCACCTTCATACTTGTGTTTCAGGCCTATAATTCCCCAGTCAGTATCCATACACTCCAGCAAACACCCTATGACTCCTCTTGCAATCCTAAAGTGACTCTTTCACTACCATATACTAATCCTTTCACTAAAGTAAAACTCAATCAATTATGAATTCATCCACTGTCTCTCCTTATAGTACTGTAATCATTCAGTCAGTATGCATGTAATTATGCAGTGAGCCAGGATTTAGGGTACAGGAGTGCTGCAAACTCCTATGCACTATGCATGTAGTAGTCTAACCACCTTCACACTTGTGTTTCAGGCCTACAATTCCCCAGTTAGTATCCATACACTCCAGCAAACATCATGTGAGTGCTCTTGCAATCACATAGTGACTCTTTCAGTACCATGTACTGATCCTTTCACTAAATTAAAATCAATCAATTATGAATTCATCCACTGTCTCTCCTTATAGTACTGTAATCATTCAGTCAGTATGCATGTACTTATGCAGTGAGGCAGGATTTAGGGCATGGAGTGCTTCAAACTCCTATGCACGATGCATGTAGTAGTCTAACCACCTTCACACTTGTGTTTCAGGCCTACAATTCCCCAGTTAGTATCCATACACGCCAGCAAACACCCTGTGAGTGCTCTTGCAATCCCATAGTGACTCTTTCAATACCATTTACTAATCCTTTCACTGAAGTAAAACTCAATCATTTATAAATTCACCTACTGTCTCTCATTATAGTACTGTAATCATTCACTCCTATGCACTATGCATGTATTAGTCTAACCACCTTCACACTTGTGGTTATGGCCTACAATTCCCCAGTTATTATCCATACACTCCAGCAAACACCCTGTGAGTGCTCTTTCAATCCCATAGTGACTCTTTCAGTACCATGTACTAATCCTTTTACTAACGTAAATCTCAATCAATTACGAATTCATCCACTTTCTCTCCTTATGGTACTGTAATCATTCAGTCAGTATGTAGGTACTCATGTAGTGAGTCGGGATTTAGGGCACAGAGTGCTTCAAACTCCTATGCACTAGGCATGTAGTAGTCTAACCACCTTTACACTTGTGTTTCAGGCCTACAATTCCCCAGTTAGTATCCATACACTCCAGCAAACACCCTATGAGTGCTCTTGTAATCCCATAGTGACTCTTTCAGTACCATGTACTAATCCATTCACTAAAGTAAAACTCAACCAATTATGAATTCAGACAGTGTATCTCCTTATAGTACTATAATCATTCAGTCAGTATGCACGTACTCATGCAGTGAGCCAGGATTTAGGGCACGGAGTGCTTCAAACTCCTATGCTCTATGCATGTAGTAGTCTAACGACCTTCATACTTGTGTTTCAGGCCAACAATTCCGAGGTGTTTGTCTCCGCTGCCACGTGGACCAGGAAGGATCGAGGACATCCAGAAGGTAGTCACGGGCTGTCCCACGAAGGTTCTCGCTGTTGGCGGTGTCGGTACTCGATTCGAGGTTACGAAGCCTTGGCAAATGCAACCCACGCAGGAATCGAAGATGTCTTCTTAATCAGTCAGATCGATGGCTCCTTTTCAGGGGAGCTGGGGCCAGTCTGAAGCAACCAGACCAGCAGTGTAAATTCGGTGATTCATCATCACAGAGGCCACTAGCCAACGGGCAAGCGATCGGACAACGCGTCGAGGAGGAAAATGCAAAAGGGCCCCACGCAGCACTCAGCAAGTGTGGAGAGGTGATAATTGGAGCACAGGCTGCTCGGGGCTGGGTCTTTTCAAACCCCAAAGCACAGCATCGAGGGAGCCTCGGGAGTTGCACACGAAGCACTTTGTTGACTTTTCAAGATGGCCGTTCCCACGTCTCAGGTCACCTCCACGGGTCTAAGCTTTGCGAGGACTGTGGATCGGGCTGTTTGAAGTCTGGGATTCCAGGTCTTGTCAGCCTCTGTTGTTCGAGCTCTGGTGGGAGCAACGGCAAAGGAAGTCTCATTGCGCTGATGGTGCCTGCTTGCACAGGGTGGCCACTCCTTGACCATAAGGGAGATTCTTCAGTCTTCTACATTGAGTAGGATGTCGAAGGGTCCAGAGTTTCATTTCAAAGTTTCAGTCAGGATGATCTAAGTTGCATTAGCACAGCTCCTACCTTTATTCCAAATCAAGGGGCTGGATCACCTGCTAGGTCCCTCCTATGGGTGGAACCCAGGAAGGGGTGGTTACACCCCTTTCCCTTTGTCCAGTTTCGCGCCAGAGCAGGGGCTGGACTGCCCCAGCACCGGTTCGAACTGGGCTATGCATGGGACGCCTTGTGCGCCCCAGGCAGTGTCTAGTTTCATTCAACCCTCCCTGCTACAATCCACTATCTCCTGTCTGGGGTGGTGTAACACCTCCCTGTGACAGGATACCATTTGTCCAGGCCTCCCCTGCCGGAGTTTCGGTCAGCAGCAGGAGGCCAGACTTGAGTCTGTGGCAGCAGCATCCATTTTGTGATGCTGGCGCTCTGGTTACATTTAATCGCGTTCAAGCAAAGTAACATGTCTTCTCCCTCTAGAAGGGTGGAATGCTACCCCCGTTGCCAGGACTTGTGAGGGGGTAGTATTCCAAAGCGTATGACACCTTACATGACATGTTTTGATAAAGCCAAACCAAAGTTAGCAAGTAACGGCGAGGATTATAATGCACTTAAGAGTACATGGTATGGCAATATCACAGAACAGCTAAGGGACTTGGGTCCGAAAGCTGCAGACAGGCTCAGCTCATTATGAGCACCATCTCACATAAAACCAAGCACTCTGCCTCCAGGATTGTTAAGGCCTGCCATAGAAGTGACTTATGGGTATGTATGTGTGCCCCAGCTGAGTGATCAGCCAGTTGTGTCAGTTTGGATAGCCAGCCAGGGGTGGCAAAAGATATGCTGCAGCCCCTGGTAGGCCTTGGATACACCTATGCCCTGGGTACCTATAGTACACTGTACAGGGGCTGATAAGGTGACCCAATACCCAATTGGTGATGTGCCTAAAGTACATGGTGTCCATTTTACAGAGAGAGCAGATAGCCTGGGACCCAGATTAGCAGGATCCCAGGCCAACTAAGTCGAAAACCAGCTAAACACTAGGCATAAAATCTTGGGTAACCATAGTCAGGTATCCACCTTCCTACAATCGATAAAATAGAGCATGAAGGAACACTATTATTTTGACAGAAAAATGGAAGACAAAATTGGATTCTTTAGAAAAATCGATATCTAAAACTGCTGGTTTAGAAAAGAAGCTAAATGCATGTAGAAACTGTCGGGTAATTTTAAGGCGTAATTTGGATGTAGAAAAAGATTTAGTTAATGGAGCAATGGGCAAACTAGTGGATTTTGTTAATTATCCAAATAAAGATGGTATTGAATTTTTAAAAATTAAATTTGATTAGATTGAAGAAGTGAAACACATTGGTCACTTGTCAGTTCGTTTTTTGCTTGTTAAAGATTTATATGTCCGTAGAAAACAGTTTCCAGTTTCTCTGGCATATGCAGTGATTATTCATAAATCTCAAGGTTTAAGTGTAGACAATGCTTTGGTGAACATTGGAAGTACTGTGTTTAAAGACGGTATGGCATTTGTTGCTTGGTCGCGAATCAGAACTTTATCTAGTTTGTTTTTGATTGATTTTGATGACACAAAAGTTACTGCAGATGCAAACTGTGTAAAAGAGTATAATAGGTTAAGAAGAACGTATGCTCCCAATTTAGGTCACTATCCTGTATTTGAAAAGTGTGTAGTAGGTCGAAAAAGAATGTATGAGGATATCTGTAGTGAATGTATAGAGAAGGGAAAAAAACAAGATAACGTCATTGCAAGCAAAAAGAAAAAGGACACTGTTGAAGAGATTGTTGGTTATCAGTTTGAAAATAGTTCAGGTGTCAACTGCTATGCTAATGTAGTGGTCAATGTCGTTTTTTTTCATGAAGGTTTGCAACAGTAAATTATGGAGAATCGGGAAAAAATATTTTGTTCCTTGTTGCATTCCATTTATGAAAAATTGAGAACTGATACAAGTAAAATACAAAGCGTTTGTGATGTTTTTAATCTTTTGGATGTATTTTCTGGTTCTACACAATTTACGCAGAATATCCAACAAGATGCTCGGGAATTTCTAATGTATATGCTTACCGTATTGGAAAATGAAGGCGTAGAAATTGAAAATATTTTTGTTCTTTGTTATAAATGGGAACATCATTGTGAAAATTGTATGTATACATGTAACACTAACATAGACACTGAAAGATTTCTATATTTGACATTACCGGACTGTAAATCAGTGTCTTTCAATAAATTAGTTAAAGCAGTGTTAGAGAGTCACGTTTTAATATCCTGGGGGCATATTATCAAGGGGGTTTATCTCCGCTTTTTTGGCTTTAAAAGCC
The DNA here is from genome assembly GCF_964263255.1 of Lissotriton vulgaris. Taxonomy (NCBI): domain Eukaryota; kingdom Metazoa; phylum Chordata; class Amphibia; order Caudata; family Salamandridae; genus Lissotriton; species Lissotriton vulgaris. Next base: position 515,093 of record NW_028251014.1, on the reverse strand, counting down.
AAGAAAGCGGAGATAAAATTATCTCCCTATCACCTAGCTGTCGCTAACACCAGTTAGCGACAGCTAGTAGGAGATAGCGACCATCTTGGGCCCCACTTTGCATGTCAGTGATATTTATCACTAATGACATGCAAAGTGGGCGTGCCAAGATGTTAGCGACTGAAAACAGTCGCTAACATCGCTATCTCCTATTACCAACTTTTGGAGATATTCGCGCTAAGCGCGAATATCTCCAAAAGGTAACACCTGCCCTGAGCAGTTCTTAGCCATGTTATCCAATGGGAGGTGGATAACATGGCTAAGAGCATTAGCTCGGTAATGCATGAATATCGCTGACTTTTCAGCGATATTCATGCATTGCGGCGATTTTTATCGCATTTGCGATAAACCTTGGTAATACCAAGGTTTATTTGCGGTAAAAATCGCCGCAGCTCAGCGGTAAATTTTTGTCTCTAACCAAGCAATAGCGATAATTATCGCTATTGCTTGGTAATATGCCCCTAAATTCCTAAACTAGCATTTTTGTAGAATAAAGGTCCCTGTGAGCTAAAACCTGGAAATGTGCTATTTTGACAATTTTCACAATATACAGTCAGTAAGTGACAACCCACACATCCCTTGAACCCCCTGCATATAGACCTAAGCCAAAGCCCACTACCTCAGGTTACAATCTTTGATAATAAAATCTACTAGGCCCCAATGTTCTTGAACATGCATTTCTGTTGTGCTGAACACAACCAGGCAGCTTGGGCAACAACAGAACAGAAACTTTCCATAATTGCAAGACAAATTCACACACATACACAAGACCAGTTGGTACATCTCTGACCATCGCTTCATTATTATTTTGAAATTTTCCAAGCTTGCTCAAAAGCAACCATGATGGCGACTTGCGATGGTAGCACCTTTTTTATCAGTTCCGCTCTCATATGTATTTTCAGAGAGATCTACGTTACAAATGTTCTTTGTTTATATTTTGCGGTCAAGCATGGCCAACCACCCGCCCTAGCACCTGACCATTTCAATGTCCTAGGACATGCGGTCAGCCACCTGCACCAGAAAGTACGTCAGTGTTGTAAGGTCATTCCACATTCAGCAGGTATAATAGGTCCAACACTTCAGTTAGACTCCAGAACTCTGCTGCTGTGTCCAACACATGCGTGGGTTCTCCGGCCAGCTGTTTATCTGATTTGGGACTTCAAAGCCTTTCCTTTCAGGTAGTACCTCCCAATCTAGATAACCTATTTGCCTTTTTTAATCTTTGATTATTCTCTGTATTTTTCATCCACACCCAATTCCTTGCATTTATGGTCTCTTGAAATGATAAACCTTGTATGGCTAGTTCTCTTTAGAAAGGTTTGCCTCTAGGTACTAGAATTTTATAAAATGTGTTCTGTATCTGTAAAACTCTAACTGATTTCAATTATGCCTTTTTTTTGTCAAAGATATTTTTATTGATTGAGTAAAATGCGACATTAACCGCAAAACTTCCCTCGCAGGGGAGAGCATTCTGTGCCATAACAAAACTGAGGCTTTGACAAGATAAGATCTAGCATAGATACAACCCCCACTATTGAGAGCAGCTTAATAAAGGTTACAGCTTCTAATATCAATGGGCTTGCAATACCGTCAGTCAAATAAAGAATACAAACAGTAGATCTCTATGCCATCCATTCTCTCTCCGCCAGGTGCAAGATACTGCGCCTCCCAATCAGAAGTCACGATCCCAGGTAGTCTTATTATCATAATCTAACTCTCCCCTATCGAGAGCAAACCGCAGGGGAAAAAACTAAAGAAGAGAGAACCCCCCCCCGTGGTGGCGGCAACGTGCAGGCAGTTGGAACAACCTAGTAAGAGATGAAGGGCCCTAATGCTGGAAGGTCATACGGCCAACAGGAGACCCCGTGAAAGGAAGGAGACCAGGGGACCCCACCTAAGTTCAAAATTCTTAAAGTCATCCCTAAAAATGTCGGACATGCGCTCTAAGCTTAGCAATTTCCAAAGTCAGGAGTGCCAAATGGGGATGGCCGGCGCCTCTCTCCGCTTCCAGGTGGCCGCCAGGGTAGTCTTGGCCGCACCAATACAGAGACAAATTATCTTTTTATCCGCTTTAGTCTGATTTTCTAGGGATGAGTCTCGGAGGCCCAAAAGGATACTAGCCATAGTGGTGGGGATGGGGTATCCCAGCATTTCCTTAATTTGCGCTAGGATCTCTTACCAGAAGGACCGAATAATGGGGCAGTCCCACCAAATATGCTGAAAGCCCCCCAGTAATTCACAACCCCGCCAACATCTGTCTGAGGTGTCAGGAAAGATCAGTCTCAGTTTGGACGGGTGTAGGTACCAGTCCATCATAGTCTTCATGTGGGCCTCCCTGAGTTCCAGGGAGTGGTTGAACCGTGAAATGTCGGACCATAAATTAGCCCACTCCTCATCAGTTATGTCCCACTGAAGTACCCCCTCCCACATGGACATATACCTTGGCCGGGGTGATAACGTAGTGGTAAGCAGGTAGTTATATATGAACGAGATTACTCCCTTCATAGAAGAGGACCTAGTGAGAAAGGCCTCGAATTTAGTGAGAGACGCGTAGTCACCTCCCGTACCTGAGGTGTGAGCGCCCAGTGTAGCAATTGGTCGTGGTGAAATCTTTCCGTATCCCCTATTCCATAGTCCCACTTGCAATTATCACAAGAAAGGGGGTCAAAGTTGTGGAAAAGGTGTGTCAAGGCAAGGCAGCCCCCCTCCCTCCACGCGTCAAATGGGCCCTCGTGTGGCGCTGGGGGAAAATCAGGATTGAAGTGAAGTGGTATAAATGGAGAGGGAAAAGTCGTCCACCTGTCATTACTTGTCACTGAATCCCGGACTTTTAGAGTGGTGCAAGTGGGAGTGCTGATATACGCATTCTTAGGTCTATCACATTTGGGTCACCAGGCTAAGTCCCATATGGTCCTTGCAGCCACACTACGGTCCATGTGTAACCAATGTTTTTCAGTTTCTAATTGCGTCTATTCTACCAACACTCGTAGCTGGGCCGCCTTATAATATTAGAGAATGTTCAGGAGACCCACCCCTCCCTCCCTGCGAGAGCTGCGCAGTAGAGAGAAGGAAACCTGCAATGTTCAACAAGACTAAAACTTCCGACAGAGCATTTTCGGGAGCGGCGCCAAGAATTTGGAACTCTCTTCCGCCATCCATCAGAAAAATCGCCTCGACGCCCCTCTTCAAAAAGAAAGGAAGCAAAATCATTCCTGATGAGCAAATTCCTAGGATAATATCCACAGAAACACCAGGACAGCTTCAACTTCTATTCATTTATCCTACTCCTCCTCCTTTGATATATTGAGGATATGACTTGCACAAGCTTGAACTGACTCGCTATTGCAGAACTGCTCCCTACCCTACCTTTATCCACCGATCTTTATTATGTTTTGATATCATGTTCTTTTTGCGTTTATTGTATTTGTGTTGCTGTTACCAATTGTGCTTTTCTTCCCTGTCACACTATGTAAAGCGCTCTGTTACCCTACTTTGGGTCTGGTTCACGCTATAGAAAACACTAAAAATAAATAAATAAATAAAGGAAAAGCGAGCACGTCCCCCTTGCCAAATAAAGCGTAGAATCATGGTCTTTACTCGCCTAAAGAAGTCCCCATCTAGTTTAATGGGAAGGGCCTGAAATAGATACAAAAGCTTAGGGAGAAGGGCAATTTTTACAGCATGTATCTGGCCCATCCAAGATAGAAACAAAGGTTTCCATCTTGCGAGATCTGATTGAATCCGGGTTAGTATGGGGGGGAAATTGGCTGCATATAGCTTCCCCATGGTTGGCGTCAAGTGGATCCCCAAGTATTGAATGGAGGAGCCGGCCCACGGCAGGGGTGTAAGTGACTGAAGTCTAAGAGCTTCCGACTGGGGAAGAGTGAGGTTGAGTATATACGGCTTGTCCAGATTGATTTTAAAACCCGCCACAGCTTCAAAGCATACAAGTTCGGATTGCACATGTGGGAGGGAAGTGGCCGGATCGGAGAGAGACAAGAGGACATCGTCCGCAAATAAAGAAATTGTATGCGATTCCCCCGTAAATGGCAACCCTCGTATGTCAGGGTTAGCCCTAATCGCCAGTGCCAAGGGCTCAATACTTAGAGCTAAGAGCAGGGGCGAGAGGGGGCAACCCTGCCTAGTGCCCCTAGAATGGACAAAAAAAGCAGACTGGATCCCACTCACTGAGACCCTGGATCGAGGATGCAAGTAGTTGGCTCAGATCATGTTTAAAAATTTAGGTGAAAAGCCAAATGCTGTTAATGCCTGAAAAAGGAAAACCCAGTCCACCCTGTCAAATGCCTTTTTGGCATCCAGCCCCACCAGCATAGCCGGGATCTAAAATATATTGGCCTTCTCTATCAAGTGTATGATACGTTGTGTATTGTCATGCATCTGGCATCCCTTTATTAATCTGGACTGATCGGGATGAATGAGGGCAGGCATAAGATTGTTTAGTCTTTTCGCGATGATTGAGGAGTATAACTTCACATTGAGATTAAGTAGGACAAAAGGCCTGTAAGAGGCACAGCGGCTGGGGTCCATCCCGGGTTTAGGTATGACCGAAAGCATTGCCTCGACCATAGTACCGGATGTCTCGCCATTGTCAGCCATTTGGTTAAAGAGTCGTACTAGGTGAGGGCTAATGTCCAAGGAAAATGTCTTATAGTATACGGCTGTATAGTCATCAGTTCCATGGGCTTTATGAGGTTTCAAGGCTTTAATAGCAGAGACAACCTCCTCTCTAGTGAAAGGGGCCGAGATTTCCTCGTTCCATTCCGTGGATACTTGGGGGAGGGGCAAAGTCTGAAGATAATTTCGTTGAGTATTCGGATCGAGGGTATCCCCAGAGTACAGGTTTTTATAAAATGAACCAAAAAGCTCAGCCTTGTCTTCATCTTTATGTGTAATGTCCCCAGAAGGTCCTTGGATGCCCCCTATATACTCCCGCTCTCTTTTATCTCTCAGCTGCCTGGCGAGATGTTTGCCGACCTTATTGCCCTGTGTATAGGATAGTTGCCTCAATTTTAGCAGGGTGAACTCCGCCCTATTATTATACAGCGCCCTGAGTTTACCTCTGACCACCGTCAGATTGCGCTGCGTTTGTTTAGTGGGGTTCGCTTTATGGGCTCTTTCGAGAATATTCAGTTCCCCTTCTAATTGTTCCCTCTCTTTGGTGTGTTGCTTATTTAAGGCAGCATTGAGAGCGACACACTGCCCTCTAAAAACCGCCTTAAATGTGTCCCACATGTTATACACCGATGTGTCCTCTGGCTTGTTAAGGGTAAAGAATTCAGTGATGAATGAATGAATGAATGAAAAAAGAACTTAATTAAGCGCGCTGCGGCCAAGCGGCTTCCTGGCGCTGAGGGTTAGACCAGACTCATAGAGGAGGCGCAGGAAAGCTAGCAGGGGAAGGCCTGGGAAAACAGAAAGGTTTTAAGAGCTTTGCGAAAGTGAGTGTAGATGGGGATAGAGCGGATGGACAGAGGGAGGCTGTTCCAGAAACGGGGGGCCAAAACCGAGAATCGGGTGCCTCCCATTCTGGATTTGCGGAAACGGGGAACATGGAGAAGGGAAAGAGAAGAAGAGCGGAGGGTGCGGTTGGGAACGTGAGGAGAGATGAGAGATCTGATGAAGAGGGGAGCTGAGCGAGTGTGAGCACAGTAGGCCACACAAGCCAATTTGAAGAAAGATCTGAGATGAACAGGGAGCCAGTGAAGGGACTTGAGTGCAGGAGTGATGTGAGAAGATTTGGGAAGGCGAAGAATGAGACGGGCGGCCTGGTTTTGAATGGCCTGAAGGCGACGAGTTTCGTAGGCCGGTATGCCTACGTACAGGCCATTCCCATAATCAAGGCGAGAGATGATGAGGGCCATGACTATGGTTTTGAGGGCATCCGTAGAAAAATAGCGGGAGATTTTCGGGATAAGACGGAGAGAGAGAAAGCAAGAAGATACTACGGAGCTAACTTGGGCGTGCGTGGATTCCCTTAGTTTATTACAGGAGTCCTTGTCACAAGCCAATGACTCTGGAAAGTACCATCTGGGGGGGAGGGCACTCCCGTTCCAACTGAGACAGATACAAAATAGGCTATGATCGGCTACTGACAGAGGAAATATCTTTGCCTCCCGCAGACTGCCCTGTAGAGTTTGACTAAGAAAAATGTAATCTAAGCGGGAGTAGGAACTATGAACATGGGAAAAAAAAGTATAATGCTGGGACTGGGGGTACAAAGTTCGCCAAGCATCCAAGAGACCCACGTCCTGAATCCGCTGTTGAGTATCTAGTGTGAAAGAGCCCATGTCAAAGCGTTGTAGGTGTGTACTGTCGAGGTCATTCTGCCATACCAGATTGAAATCCCCCATTAGGAACATCGGCCCTTCAACAAAGTCTGCTAGCTTCCCCAGAAGAGCATGAAGGAAGCCTGTCTGAACGGAGTTGGGTGCATATAACGCTACAAATGTACACAGTTTCCCCTGCAAATGACCCTTAACCATGATCCAGCGGCCTTCTTTATCCCTCTGGACTCCCAGTGGTTGGAATTGTAGGGTAGATCGGAACATGAGTGCCACCCCCCTATGTTTCGTGGTTTCTAAGGAACGATAAATAACTGGGAATTGTTTATGTTTTAGACGCGTGTCCTCTGCCCTGACTAAGTGGGTCTCTTGGAAAGCTACTATATCAAGATGATGGTAGATGATGTATTTCCATATTTTTTTATGTTTCTCGGGGGGAATTAGGCCCTTTAACGTTCCAAGTTCCAATATTGGTAATCGGCATCATAGTAAAGGAACAAACAGCTCCATCCCACTTACATCTCTGGTGATTTGGACTGGTCTATCGAAAAATCTGCCCTGCCTGTGCATCCCAGTGGTACCCTGAGCCAGCTCATAAGACCCCCCGTCAGGAACAATTGAAAAGCCACCACCACGTCCCTCCCTCCCCCCGACATCCCGGAAAGAAAAACAGTCAACAAAAACCAAAAAACAATGTAAACTTCTTTGCTAGGTCGCCCAGTGCGGCATAAAAGCTCCTCGCTCAGCCCAACCCTCTTCAACGTTTACATGAGTCCCCTCGCAGCCATCGCACGCCTGCACAACCTCAACATCATCTCCTACGCCGACGACACCCAGCTGATCCTCTCCCTTACCAACGACCCCGCCACCGCCAGAGCCAACCTACACGAAGGGATGAAAGAGGTAGCCAAATGGATGAAGAACAGCTGCCTGAAACTGAACTCGGACAAGACGGAAGTCCTCATCCTGGGATCCTTACCCTCCGCCTGGGACGACTCCTGGTGGCCCCCCGCCCTAGGCTGCGCACCCAAACCAACAGACCACGCACGCAACCTGGGCTTCATCCTGGACTCCTCCCTCTCCATGACCAGACAAGTCAACGCCGTCTCCTCGTCGTGCTTCAACATCCTACGCATGCTACGCAAGATCATCCGGTGGATCCCCACCGAGACCAGGAAGACGGTCACCCAGGCCCTCGTCACCAGCCGACTGGACTACGGCAACTCCCTCTACGCCGGAACCACCGCCAAACTCCAGAAGAGACTCCAGCGGATCCAGAACGCCTCACCACGACTCATCCTGGACATCCCCCGTTGCAACCACATCTCCGGACACCTGAAAGACCTGCACTGGCTCCCGGTCAACAAGAGAATCACCTTCCGTCTCCTCACCCATGCACACAAAGCCCTGCACAACCAAGGCCCAGGATACCACAACAGCCGCCTCAACTTCTACGCTCTCAAACGCCAGCTTCGATCGACCGGCCACGCCCTCGCCGCCATCTCCCGCATCCGAAGAGCCATCACAGGGGGAAGGTCCTTCTCCTACCTCGCCGCCAAAACTTGGAACTCCCTCCCGACCCACCTCCGCCTGACCCAGGACCACCTCGCCTTCAGGAAGCAGCTCAAGACCTGGCTGTTCGAGCAGTAGCTGACCCCCCTCCCCTAAGCGCCTTGAGACCCTCCGGGTGAGTAGTGCGCTATACAAATGCTTTGATTGATTGATTGAGTGAAAAGCTTCCACATGGACCAAGAAGGACACCAGGTCCGAGGGCCCGGTACACGCCCCATCTGGCAGGATACTCTAACATGAATCATCATTCTAAGTCAGTAGTCCAGGCAGCATCCGTGGCTCTCGCCGAGCGGCCCCACACAACAGGACTGCCTTTGTACATAATGAGGCCCACAGGCCAAGACTACAACACAATAGCATTTTAGCATCATACACTGGATGAGCTGAAGGAGAGCCAAGTTAAAAGCTAAAGTAAAAAGGATATGGTAGAGTCCTCGCGCAAGGGCCTCGAAAGGCTCGCCATGCACTCCAGACCAGCAGCAGGTCCAAACTTCCCACATGAGGAATCCAGGAGGAGTTCGAGGGGAGACGCCCACCTCCAGAGGTAGACCAGGTCCGGCGGGAACCTCCAAAAACTACTGTCCCTTGAAGGCGTTCATGAGTCTGAGTAAAACAGTGTCGGGGAGGTTAAGGTGCCCATTGTCCATCATGTCGCTCCTGACCATTATTCACCTTCGCCCTCTGCGTGCATTCGTCACCCAGGTAGGAGTGGAGCCTGTACCTTGAGAGGAGCCCCCAGATGCACCCGAGACGGGACTCTCCCCTTCGGGGGAGAGGCCCAGGATTTCCAGCCCTTCCTTCAGGTCGACAATATGGCGTCTCTTATTCTGGAACTCAAAACTGAGCCCAAATGGATATGTCCACCGATATCTAATGCCATCAGCCTGTAGTTTGGTGGTGATCGGCCGAAGTTCTTGTCTTCGTGCCATTGTCGATGGTGAGACGTCCTGGTATATAGTGCAGGAATGGTCTTGAAATGAGATTGCGTCTTTCGATCGTGATGCTTGTAGGACCGCCTCCTTTACTTTGTAGAAAAGAAATTTCGCCAAGACGTCGCGGGGTCTTTTCTTGTCACCAGACTGTAAGGGGCCCACCCGGTGGACTCTGTCAAGCTTTATCTTGAATGTCTGGGGGCTCAGGATTTCCGCCAAAAGACCTTCCATAAACGTTCCATGGTCCAGTCCTTCCGCTCCTTCTTTCAGGTCTCGGACCCTAATGTTCTCCCTTCTCGCCTGATTTTCAAGGTCCTCCGCTTTAATTTGGGCCTGTTGCAATTGCTCTTTAAGAATGTGGATGTCGTCGCGCAGTGCAGTAGAGTGCTGACTTAATTCCTGACTTTGCGACTCCAAGTCTAATACTCTAGTGCCCACCGAGTCCACATCCTGTTGTAGTGTTGTTAGGTGACTCGTCAGATCAGACCGCAATTGGTCGATGAAGGAGGTTATGTCTTGACACAGCTCATTACGCAGTTCAGTTTTAAAATCCTTAAGCATAGCCATCAAATCCGACTTCGTGAGAGCCATGGCCACCCTCCCGTGTCCACTCGCAGGGTTGGACGCTGATCAAGAGAGGAAAAAAGTCTGATACCTTGCTGGTTATCTTACCCGTTGCTTTCTTTGGCGACATATGGGTGAAGGTCATAGGACTGTGCAGCTCCTGGAATCCTAGTCCTCTTACGCCGTGTGAAGCCCAATTGATGTGTAGATCGAGACACAAAGGCAGAACTTCCCTTCTCCTGGCCTGTCGTCGAGGTAGAAGCAGGGTCTTCCCGGACCCTCTACTGGCTACTGCGGTCTGGATGTGGGCACCCCTCCGGGCAGCATTCAGAGGCGGGATGCTGGCGATGAAGTAGGGTCCGGCGCCAGACCAACAGGGGGGTCTAAGTATCAGCCTGTTTAGCGCTGGGGGACCATGTCCCCAGGTGGTGTGTGGGCGCCTCGCTGCATGCGGTATTACACCGGGAGAGGGGACACACACTGTGGATCACAGGAAGTCACACGTGCCAATCATGGCCTCCTGCAGCAAGGCAGCTTCCCAAAATCCAGTTCATTTCTGCTATCAGGTATATGGCGGGCTCGGGAGCCTATTGGACCGTACCATAATCGTGCACTCCCCTCGTGCTCAGGCCAGAATCTGCAAACCACCGGGAACATTCAGGAGAGGCCACTGCTCCGATCACCAAATGCGGCCGCCATCTTGGGGTCAGGCAGGAGCGTCGAAGTGGCTGGCACTGCTCGACGTTGCTGGAGACCCTCAGAGCAGCCTGTGGGATTCACCCCCACCATCCGTCAGGCTGTAGCGCTGTCTCTTTTCCACCACAGACTTTACATCTCGCCTGGCGCCCGAGTCCGTTCCGGGTACGGGGAAGCTCCAGCCGCCATCTTAAGCCTCGCGGGTGCCAGCCGTGAATGAAAACTTCTCGTGTAGACCCTCCCGGGGCAGCAATTTACTCACTACACACGCTGCTCCTCAACCGCCTCCCGGGGGTGTCTCTGCCTGATGATTCCGCAACTTAGAACCGCTGCGAATCGTCCGCTGAAAGCGAGCGGACCGGGAGCCGAGGCAGCCTACGTCCGCTCGGCCATCTTGCCCGGCCACTCCCCCTATTATGCCTTTTTAATAGATTCTTATTCCAAGCTGTCTTCTGGAGTATTCTGCATTATAAAAATGAATGTGTTTATTGTTCCTGATGGAGTGAAGTCAGGCATTTAATGATTTTAGCTTTAGTTTAATGAAATGATATATGCATTTTCTGATATACTTGTGACTTAACGAATAAAGTGCGACTTCAACGTGATCTTCGTCATCTCATATCTTTCTTCCTTACTTCTTAATAAAGAGGTGCTTCTGTGGTTTATGACCACACCAGGTGGCTTGTGACCACACCAGAAGGGCATTTGAGTCCCCTCTATCAGCACCAAATCAAAACATGGCGTGTAGCCAATGCATATCAGAAATGTTATTATCATTATTTATACAAAGATATGGACAATATATAATTTTAATGATGCAACGTTGTACAACTGATGGGAGTAAATTGGACACTTTAATAAAACATTTTGTAGCAACTCAACTATCAATATCAGGAAGGACTTTTGTAGCAGTAGCAATAATTTTCCATGATGGTCCTTCCACAACATCTGGACATTATACTGCCTATCTAAAATGTAAAAAAGGTTGGACACTTTGTAATGATGCTCAGTTAGTTTTCAAACAATGTTTGCCTAACAAATTACCAAATCCTACCTAATATTTTTAAAGCCAAAGTTTTAGGAAGATAATTCAGCCTCTGAGGAATTTATTATTATGATTTAATAGGATTACTATTGGACAATTTAAACAAAAAGGATTGCAATAATACCATTTGGCCTCGAGGAACGGTATATGTTTGAATTATGGACTTTTTCTTGCATATTGTCTCAGCGTATAGTTTTAAGCGACAACATTTACAGTGTTTATAAATTTAAGTTATAACAGTAAATTATGGAGAATCGGGAAAAAATATTTTGTTCCTTGTTGCATTTCATTTATGAAAAATTGAGAACTGATACAAGTAAAATACAAAGCGTTTGTGATCTTCTTAATCTTTAGGATGTATTTTCTGGTTCTACACAATTTACGCAGAATATCCAACAAGATGCTCAGGAATTTCTAATGTATATGCTTACCGTATTGGAAAATGAAGGCGTAGAAATTGAAAATATTTTTGTTCTTTGTTATAAATGGGAACATCATTGTGAAAATTGTATGTATACATGTAACACTAACATAGACACTGAAAGATTTCTATATTTTACATTACCGGACTGTAAATCAGTGTCTTTCAATAAATTAGTTAAAGCAGTGTTAGAGAGTCACGTTTTAATATCCTGGGGGCATATTATCAAGGGGGTTTATCTCCGCTTTTTTGGCTTTAAAAGCCAAGAAAGCGGAGATAAAATTATCTCCCTATTACCTAGCTGTCGCTAACACCAGTTAGCGACAGCTAGTAGGAGATAGCGACCATCTTGGGCCCCACTTTGCATGTCAGTGATATTTATCACTAATGACATGCAAAGTGGGCGTGCCAAGATGTTAGCGACTGAAAACAGTCGCTAACATCGCTATCTCCTATTACCAACTTTTGGAGATATTCGCGCTAAGCGCGAATATCTCCAAAAGGTAACACCTGCCCTGAGCAGTTCTTAGCCATGTTATCCAATGGGAGGTGGATAACATGGCTAAGAGCATTAGCTCGGTAATGCATGAATATCGCTGACTTTTCAGCGATATTCATGCATTGCGGCGATTTTTATCGCATTTGCGATAAACCTTGGTAATACCAAGGTTTATTTGCGGTAAAAATCGCCGCAGCTCAGCGGTAAATTTTTGTCTCTAACCAAGCAATAGCGATAATTATCGCTATTGCTTGGTAATATGCCCCTAAATTCCTAAACTAGCATTTTTGTAGAATAAAGGTCCCTGTGAGCTAAAACCTGGAAATGTGCTATTTTGACAATTTTCACAATATACAGTCAGTAAGTGACAACCCACACATCCCTTGAACCCCCTGCATATAGACCTAAGCCAAAGCCCACTACCTCAGGTTACAATCTTTGATAATAAAATCTACTAGGCCCCAATGTTCTTGAACATGCATTTCTGTTGTGCTGAATACAACCAGGCAGCTTGGGCAACAACAGAACAGAAACTTTCCATAATTGCAAGACAAATTCACACACATACACAAGACCAGTTGGTACATCTCTGACCATCGCTTCATTATTATTTTGAAATTTTCCAAGCTTGCTCAAAAGCAACCATGATGGCGACTTGCGATGGTAGCACCTTTTTTATCAGTTCCGCTCTCATATGTATTTTCAGATAGATCTACGTTACAAATGTTCTTTGTTTATAATTTGCGGTCAAGCATGGCCAACCACCCGCCCTAGCACCTGACCATTTCAATGTCCTAGGACATGCGGTCAGCCACCTGCACCAGAAAGTACGTCAGTGTTGTAAGGTCATTCCACATTCAGCAGGTATAATAGGTCCAACACCTCAGTTAGACTCCAGAACTCTGCTGCTGTGTCCAACACATGCGTGGGTTCTCCGGCCAGCTGTTTATCTGATTTGGGACTTCAAAGCCTTTCCTTTCAGGTAGTACCTCCCAATCTAGATAACCTATTTGCCTTTTTTAATCTTTGATTATTCTCTGTATTTTTCATCCACACCCAATTCCTTGCATTTATGGTCTCTTGAAATGATAAACCTTGTATGGCTAGTTCTCTTTAGAAAGGTTTGCCTCTAGGTACTAGAATTTTATAAAATGTGTTCTGTATCTGTAAAACTCTAACTGATTTCAATTATGCCTTTTTTTTGTCAAAGATATTTTTATTGATTGAGTAAAATGCGACATTAACCGCAAAACTTCCCTCGCAGGGGAGAGCATTCTGTGCCATAACAAAACTGAGGCTTTGACAAGATAAGATCTAGTATAGATACAACCCCCACTATTGAGAGCAGCTTAATAAAGGTTACAGCTTCTAATATCAATGGGCTTGCAATACCGTCAGTCAAATAAAGAATACAAACAGTAGATCTCTATGCCATCCATTCTCTCTCCGCCAGGTGCAAGATACTGCGCCTCCCAATCAGAAGTCACGATCCCAGGTAGTCTTATTATCATAATCTAACTCTCCCCTATCGAGAGCAAACCGCGGGGGAAAAAACTAAAGAAGAGAGAACCCCCCCCCGTGGTGGCGGCAACGTGCAGGCAGTTGGAACAACCTAGTAAGAGATGAAGGGCCCTAATGCTGGAAGGTCATACGGCCAACAGGAGACCCCGTGAAAGGAAGGAGACCAGGGGACCCCACCTAAGTTCAAAATTCTTAAAGTCATCCCTAAAAATGTCGGACATGCGCTCTAAGCTCAGCAATTTCCAAAGTCGGGAGTGCCAAATGGGGATGGCCGGCGCCTCTCTCCGCTTCCAGGTGGCCGCCAGGGTAGTCTTGGCCGCACCAATACAGAGACAAATTATCTTTTTATCCGCTTTAGTCTGATTTTCTAGGGATGAGTCTCGGAGGCCCAAAAGGATACTAGCCATAGTGGTGGGGATGGGGTATCCCAGCATTTCCTTAATTTGCGCTAGGATCTCTTACCAGAAGGACCGAATAATGGGGCAGTCCCACCAAATATGCTGAAAGCCCCCCAGTAATTCACAACCCCGCCAACATCTGTCTGAGGTGTCAGGAAAGATCAATCTCAGTTTGGACGGGTGTAGGTACCAGTCCATCATAGTCTTCATGTGGGCCTCCCTGAGTTCCAGGGAGTGGTTGAACCGTGAAATGTCGGACCATAAATTAGCCCACTCCTCATCAGTTATGTCCCGCTGAAGTACCCCCTCCCACATGGACATATACCTTGGCCGGGGTGATAACGTAGTGGTAAGCAGGTAGTTGTATATGAACGAGATTACTCCCTTCATAGAAGAGGACCTAGTGAGAAAGGCCTCGAATTTAGTGAGAGACGCGTAGCCACCTCCCGTACCTGAGGTGTGAGCGCCCAGTGTAGCAATTGGTCGTGGTGAAATCTTTCCGTATCCCCTATTCCATAGTCCCACTTGCAATTATCACAAGAAAGGGGGTCAAAGTTGTGGAAAAGGTGTGTCAAGGCAAGGCAGCCCCCCTCCCTCCACGCGTAAAATGGGCCCTCGTGTGGCGCTGGGGGAAAATCAGGATTGAAGTGAAGTGGTATAAATGGAGAGGGAAAAGTCGTCCACCTGTCATCACTTGTCACTGAGTCCCGGACTTTTAGAGTGGTGCAAGTGGGAGTGCTGATATACGCATTCTTAGGTCTATCACATTTGGGTCACCAGGCTAAGTCCCATATGGTCCTTCCAGCCACACTACGGTCCATGTGTAACCAATGTTTTTCAGTTTCTAATTGCGTCTATTCTACCAACACTCGTAGCTGGGCCGCCTTATAATATTAGAGAATGTTCAGGAGACCCACCCCTCCCTCCCTGCGAGAGCTGCGCAGTAGAGAGAAGGAAACCTGCAATGTTCAACAAGACTAAAACTTCCGACAGAGCATTTTCGGGAGCGGCGCCAAGAATTTGGAACTCTCTTCCGCCATCCATCAGAAAAATCGCCTCGACGCCCCTCTTCAAAAAGGAAGCAAAATCATTCCTGATGAGCAAATTCCTAGGATAATATCCACAGAAACACCAGGACAGCTTCAACTTCTATTCATTTATCCTACTCCTCCTCCTTTGATATATTGAGGATATGACTTGCACAAGCTTGAACTGACTCGCTATTGCAGAACTGCTCCCTACCCTACCTTTATCCACCGATCTTTATTATATTTTGATATCATGTTCTTTTTGCGTTTATTGTATTTGTGTTGCTGTTACCAATTGTGCTTTTCTTCCCTGTCACACTATGTAAAGCGCTCTGTTACCCTACTTTGGGTCTGGTTCACGCTATAGAAAACACTAAAAATAAATAAATAAATAAAGGAAAAGCGAGCACGTCCCCCTTGCCAAATAAAGCGTAGAATCATGGTCTTTACTCGCCTAAATAAGTCCCCATCTAGGTTAATGGGAAGGGCCTGAAATAGATACAAAAGCTTAGGGAGAAGGGCAATTTTTACAGCATGTATCCGGCCCATCCAAGATAGAAACAAAGGTTTCCATCTTGCGAGATCTGATTGAATCCGGGTTAGTATGGGGGGGAAATTGGCTGCATATAGCTTCCCCATGGTTGGCGTCAAGTGGATCCCCAAGTGTTGAATGGAGGAGCCGGCCCACGGCAGGGGTGTAAGTGACTGAAGTCTAGGAGCTTCCGACTGGGGAAGAGTGAGGTTGAGTATATACGACTTGTCCAGATTGATTTTAAAACCCGCACAGCTTCAAAGCATACAAGTTCGGATTGCACATGTGGGAGGGAAGTGGCCGGATCGGAGAGAGACAAGAGGACATCGTCCGCAAATAAAGAAATTGTATGCGATTCCCCCGTAAATGGCAACCCTCGTATGTCAGGGTTAGCCCTAATCGCCAGTGCCAAGGGCTCAATACTTAGAGCTAAGAGCAGGGGCGAGAGGGGGCAACCCTGCCTAGTGCCCCTAGAATGGACAAAAAAAGCAGACTGGATCCCACTCACTGAGACCCTGGATCGAGGATGCAAGTAGTTGGCTCAGATCATGTTTAAAAATTTAGGTGAAAAGCCAAATGCTGTTAATGCCTGAAAAAGGAAAACCCAGTCCACCCTGTCAAATGCCTTTTTGGCATCCAGCCCCACCAGCATAGCCGGGATCTAAAATTTATTGGCCTTCTCTATCAAGTGTATGATACGTTGTGTATTGTCATGCATCTGGCATCCCTTTATTAATCTGGACTGATCGGGATGAATGAGGGCAGGCATAAGATTGTTTAGTCTTTTCGCGATGATTGAGGAGTATAACTTCGCATTGAGATTAAGTAGGACAAAAGGCCTGTAAGAGGCACAGCGGCTGGGGTCCTTCCCGGGTTTAGGTATGACCGAAAGCATTGCCGCAACCATAGTACCGGATGTCTTGCCATTGTCAGCCATTTGGTTAAAGAGTCGTACTAGGTGAGGGCTAATGTCCAAGGAAAATGTCCTATAGTATACGGCTGTATAGTCATCAGTTCCATGGGCTTTATGAGGTTTCAAGGCTTTAATAGCAGAGACAACCTCCTCTCTAGTGAAAGGGGCCGAGATTTCCTCGTTCCATTCCGTGGATACTTGGGGGAGGGGCAAAGTCTGAAGATAATTTCGTTGAGTATTCGGATCGAGGGTATCCCCAGAGTACAGGTTTTTATAAAATGAACCAAAAAGCTCAGCCTTGTCTTCATCTTTATGTGTAATGTCCCCAGAAGGTCCTTGGATGCCCCCTATATACTCCCGCTCTCTTTTATCTCTCAGCTGCCTGGCGAGATGTTTGCCGACCTTATTGCCCTGTGTATAGGATAGTTGCCTCAATTTTAGCAGGGTGAACTCCGCCCTATTATTATACAGCGCCCTGAGTTTACCTCTGACCACCGTCAGATTGCGCTGCGTTTGTTTAGTGGGGTTCTCTTTATGGGCTCTTTCGAGAATATTCAGTTCCCCTTCTAATTGTTCCCTCTCTTTGGTGTGTTGCTTATTTAAGGCAGCATTGAGAGCGACACAATGCCCTCTAAAAACCGCCTTAAATGTGTCCCACATGTTATACACCAATGTGTCCTCCGGCTTGTTAAGGGTAAAGAATTCAGTGATGAATGAATGAATGAATGAAAAAAGAACTTAATTAAGCGCGCTGCGGCCAAGCGGCTTCCTGGCGCTGAGGGTTAGACCAGACTCATAGAGGAGGCGCAGGAAAGCTAGCAGGGGAAGGCCTGGGAAAACAGAAAGGTTTTAAGAGCTTTGCGAAAGTGAGTGTAGATGGGGATAGAGCGGATGGACAGAGGGAGGCTGTTCCAGAAACGGGGGGCCAAAACCGAGAATCGGGTGCCTCCCATTCTGGATTTGCGGAAACGGGGAACATGGAGAAGGGAAAGAGAAGAAGAGCGGAGGGTGCGGTTGGGAACGTGAGGAGAGATGAGAGATCCGATGAAGAGGGGAGCTGAGCGAGTGTGAGCACAGTAGGCCACACAAGCCAATTTGAAGAAAGATCTGAGCTGAACAGGGAGCCAGTGAAGGGACTTGAGTGCAGGAGTGATGTGAGAAGATTTGGGAAGGCGAAGAATGAGACGGGCGGCCTAGTTTTGAATGGCCTGAAGGCGACGAGTTTAGTAGGCCGGTATGCCTACGTACAGGCCATTCCCATAATCAAGGCGAGAGATGATGAGGGCCATGACTATGGTTTTGCGGGCATCCGTAGAAAAATAGCGGGAGATTTTCCGGATAAGATGGAGAGAGAGAAAGCAAGAAGATACTACGGAGCTAACTTGGGCGTGCGTGGATTCCCTTAGTTTATTACAGGAGTCCTTGTCACGAGCCAATGACTCTGGAAAGTACCATCTGGGGGGGAGGGCACTCCCGTTCCAACTGAGACAGATACAAAATAGGCTATGATCGGCTACTGACAGAGGAAATATCTTTGCCTCCCGCAGACTGCCCTGTAGAGTTTGACTAAGAAAAATGTAATCTAAGCGGGAGTAGGAACTATGAACATGGGAAAAAAAAGTATAATGCTGGGACTGGGGGTACAAAGTTCGCCAAGCATCCAAGAGACCCACGTCCTGAATCCGCTGTTGAGTATCTAGTGTGAAAGAGCCCATGTCAAAGCGTTGTAGGTGTGTACTGTCGAGGTCATTCTGCCATACCAGATTGAAATCCCCCATTAGGAACATCGGCCCTTCAACAAAGTCTGCTAGCTTCCCCAGAAGAGCATGAAGGAAGCCTGTCTGAACAGAGTTGGGTGCATATAACACTACAAATGTACACAGTTTCCCCTGCAAATGACCCTGAACCATGATCCAGCGGCCTTCTTTATCGCTCTGGACTCCCAGTGGTTGGAATTGTAGGGTAGATTGGAACATGAGTGCCACCCCCCTATGTTTCGTGGTTGCTAAGGAACGATAAATAAGTGGGAATTGTTTATGTTTTAGACGCGTGTCCTCTGCCCTGACTAAGTGGGTCTCTTGGAAAGCTACTATATCAAGATGATGGTAGATGATGTATTTCCATATTTTTTTATGTTTCTGGGGGGGAATTAGGCCCTTTAACGTTCCAAGTTCCAATATTGGTAATCGGCATCATAGTAAAGGAACAAACAGCTCCATCCCACTTACATCTCTGGTGATTTGGACTGGTCTATCGAAAAATCTGCCCTGCCTGTGCATCCCAGTGGTACCCTGAGCCAGCTCATAAGACCCCCCGTCAGGAACAATTGAAAAGCCACCACCACGTCCCTCCCTCCCCCCGACATCCCGGAAAGAAAAACAGTCAACAAAAACCAAAAAACAATGTAAACTTCTTTGCTAGGTCGCCCAGTGCGGCATAAAAGCTCCTCGCTCAGCCCAACCCTCTTCAACGTTTACATGAGTCCCCTCGCAGCCATCGCACGCCAGCACAACCTCAACATCATCTCCTACGCCGACGACACCCAGCTGATCCTCTCCCTTACCAACGACCCCGCCACCGCCAGAGCCAACCTACACGAAGGGATGAAAGAGGTAGCCAAATGGATGAAGAACAGCTGCCTGAAACTGAACTCGGACAAGACGGAAGTCCTCATCCTGGGATCCTTACCCTCCGCCTGGGACGACTCCTGGTGGCCCCCCGCCCTAGGCTGCGCACCCAAACCAACAGACCACGCACGCAACCTGGGCTTCATCCTGGACTCCTCCCTCTCCATGACCAGACAAGTCAACGCCGTCTCCTCGTCGTGCTTCAACATCCTACGCATGCTACGCAAGATCATCCGGTGGATCCCCACCGAGACCAGGAAGACGGTCACCCAGGCCCTCGTCACCAGCCGACTGGACTACGGCAACTCCCTCTACGCCGGAACCACCGCCAAACTCCAGAAGAGACTCCAGCGGATCCAGAACGCCTCACCACGACTCATCCTGGACATCCCCAGTTGCAACCACATCTCCGGACACCTGAAAGACCTGCACTGGCTCCCGGTCAACAAGAGAATCACCTTCCGTCTCCTCACCCACGCACACAAAGCCCTGCACAACCAAGGCCCAGGATACCACAACAGCCGCCTCAACTTCTACGCTCTCAAACGCCAGCTTCGATCGACCGGCCACGCCCTCGCCGCCATCCCCCGCATCCGAAGAGCCACCACAGGGGGAAGGTCCTTCTCCTACCTCGCCGCCAAAACTTGGAACTCCCTCCCGACCCACCTCCGCCTGACCCAGGACCACCTCGCCTTCAGGAAGCAGCTCAAGACCTGGCTGTTCGAGCAGTAGCTGACCCCCCTCCCCTAAGCGCCTTGAGACCCTCCGGGTGAGTAGTGCGCTATACAAATGCTTTGATTGATTGATTGAGTGAAAAGCCTCCACATGGACCAAGAAGGACACCAGGTCCGAGGGCCCGGTACACGCCCCATCTGGCAGGATACTCAAACATGAATCATCATTCTAAGTCAGTAGTCCAGGCAGTATCCGTGGCTCTCGCCGAGCGGCCCCACACAACAGGACTGCCTTTGTACATAATGAGGCCCACAGGCCAAGACTACAACACAATAGCATTTTAGCAACATACACTGGATGAGCTGAAGGAGAGCCAAGTTAAAAGCTAAAGTGAAAAGGATATGGTAGAGTCCTCGCGCAAGGGCCTCGAAAGGCTCGCCATGCACTCCAGACCAGCAGCAGGTCCAAACTTCCCACATGAGGAATCCAGGAGGAGTCCGAGGGGAGACGCCCACCTCCAGAGGTAGACCAGGTCTGGCGGGAACCTCCGAAAACTACTGTCCCTTGAAGGCGTTCATGAGTCTGAGTAAAACAGTGTCGGGGAGTTTAAGGTGCCCATTGTCCATCATGTCGCTCCTGACCATTATTCACCTTCGCCCTCTGCGTGCATTCGTCACCCAGGTAGGAGTGGAGCCTGTACCTTGAGAGGAGCCCCCAGATGCACCCGAGACGGGACTCTCCCCTTCGGGGGAGAGGCCCAGGATTTCCAGCCCTTCCTTCAGGTCGACAATATGGCGTCTCTTATTCTGGAACTCAAAACTGAGCCCAAATGGATATGTCCACCGATATCTAATGCCATCAGCCTGTAGTTTGGTGGTGATCGGCCGAAGTTCTTGTCTTCGTGCCATTGTCGATGGTGAGACGTCCTGGTATATAGTGCAGGAATGGTCTTGAAATGAGATTGCGTCTTTCGATTGTGATGCTTGTAGGACCGCCTCCTTTACTTTGTAGAAAAGAAATTTCGCCAAGACGTCGCGGGGTCTTTTCTTGTCACCAGACTGTAAGGGGCCCACCCGGTGGACTCTGTCAAGCTTTATCTTGAATGTCTGGGGGCTCAGGATTTCCGCCAAAAGACCTTCCATAAACGCTCCAAGGTCCAGTCCTTCCGCTCCTTCATTCAGGTCTCGGACCCTAATGTTCTCCCTTCTCGCCCGATTTTCAAGGTCCTCCGCTTTAATTTGGGCCTGTTGCAATTGCTCTTTAAGAATGTGGATGTCGTCGCGCAGTGCAGTAGAGTGCTGACTTAATTCCTGAGTTTGCGACTCCAAGTCTAATACTCTAGTGCCCACCGAGTCCACATCCTGTTGTAGTGTTGTTAGGTGACTCGTCAGATCAGACCGCAATTGGTCGATGAAGGAGGTTATGTCTTGACACAGCTCATTACGCAGTTCAGTTTTAAAATCCTTAAGCATAGCCATCAAATTCGACTTCGTGAGAGCCATGGCCACCCTCCCGTGTGCACTCGCAGGGTTGGACGCTGATCAAGAGAGGAAAAAAAGTCTGATACCTTGCTGGTCATCTTACCCGTTGCTTTCTTTGGCGGCACATGGGTGAGGCCTCAAAGGACTGTGCAGCTCCTGGAATTCTAGTCCTCTTACGCCGTGTGAAGCCCAATTGATGTGTAGATCGAGACACAAAGGCAGAACTTCCCTTCTCCTGGCCTGTCGTCGAGGTAGAAGCAGGGTCTTCCCGGACCCTCTACTGGCTACTGCGGTCTGGATGTGGGCACCCCTCCGGGCAGCATTCAGAGGCGGGATGCTGGCGATGAAGTAGGGTCCGGCGCCAGACCAACAGGGGGGTCTGAGTATCAGCCCGTTTAGCGCTGGGGGACCATGTCCCCAGGTGGTGTGTGGGCGCCTCGCTGCATGCGGTATTACACCGGGAGAGGGGACACACACTGTGGATCACAGGAAGTCACACGTGCCAATCATGGCCTCCTGCAGCAAGGCAGCTCTCCAAATCCAGTTCATTTCTGCTATCAGGTATATGGCGGGCTCGGGAGGTAGCCTATTGGACCGTACCACAATCGTGCACTCCCCTCGTGCTCAGGCCAGAATCTGCAAACCACCGGGAACATTCAGGAGAGGCCACTGCTCCGATCACCAAATGCGGCCGCCATCTTGGGGTCAGGCAGGAGCGTCGAAGTGGCTGGCACTGCTCGACGTTGCTGGAGACCCTCAGAGCAGCCCGTGGGATTCACCCCCACCATCCGTCAGGCTGTAGCGCTGTCTCTTATCCACCACAGACTTTACATCTCGCCTGGCGCCCGAGTCCGTTCCGGGTACGGGGAAGCTCCAGCCACCATCTTAAGCCTCGCGGGTGCCAGCCGTGATTGAAAACTTCTCGTGTAGACCCTCCCGGGGCAGCAATTTACTCACTACACACGCTGCTCCTCAACCGCCTCCCGGGGGTGTCTCTGCCTGATGATTCCGCAACTTAGAACCGCTGCGAATCGTCCGCTGAAAGCGAGCGGACCGGGAGCCGAGGCAGCCTACGTCCGCTCGGCCATCTTGCCCGGCCACTCCCCCTATTATGCCTTTTTAATAGATTCTTATTCCAAGCTGTCTTCTGGAGTATTCTGCATTATAAAAATGAACGTGTTTATTGTTCCTGATGGAGTGAAGTCAGGCATTTAATGATTTTAGCTTTAGTTTAATGAAATGATATATGCATTTTCTGATATACTTGTGACTTAACGAATAAAGTGCGACTTCAACGTGATCTTCGTCATCTCATATCTTTCTTCCTTACTTCTTAATGAAGAGGTGCTTCTGTGGTTTATGACCACACCAGGTGGCTTGTGACCACACCAGAAGGGCATTTGAGTCCCCTCTATCAGCACCAAATCAAAACATGGCGTGTAGCCAATGCATATCAGAAATGTTATTATCATTATTTATACAAAGATATGGACAATATATAATTTTAATGATGCAACGTTGTACAACTGATGGGAGTAAATTGGACACTTTAATAAAACATTTTGTAGCAACTCAACTATCAATATCAGGAAGGACTTTTGTAGCAGTAGCAATAATTTTCCATGATGGTCCTTCCACAACATCTGGACATTATACTGCCTATCTAAAATGTAAAAAAGGTTGGACACTTTGTAATGATGCTCAGTTAGTTTTCAAACAATGTTTGCCTAAAAAATTACCAAATCCTACCTAATATTTTTAAAGCCAAAGTTTTAGGAAGATAATTCAGCCTCTGAGGAATTTATTATTATGATTTAATAGGATTACTATTGGACAATTTAAACAAAAAGGATTGCAATAATACCATTTGGCCTCGAGGAACGGTATATGTTTGAATTATGGACTTTTTCTTGCATATTGTCTCAGCGTATAGTTTTAAGCGACAACATTTACAGTGTTTATAAATTTAAGTTATAACATTTTCTTAGCAGTAAGCATTTTATATATGTGTGATTTGTATTATATGGTATTTTATTGAGGATGGATTCTTGTTTTTTTTAAACAATCTTATTGATTGGTTTTTTTTGCCCACTGTTATGTGATGAGTACGATTGAAATCACTGTTTCTAGTGAAATTCAATAGATTCTGAGAACAGCAAAAAAGGCAAAGAAAATAGTTTGTAAGATGTTAAAATTATGCTGTGGTGTTAAAAATATATCATTATATGTTATAAGTATTTTGTCTTTTCTTTCACAGATCCTAATTCTAAAATATGCAATTGACCACAATTTAGATTATAAAAAACAACTGAATAAAATGTGTCGCGTTTTTAGGTGTATTACTGTTGAGGTAAGTTTAAGTAAGTATTAAGATGCACAATGTCGTGTGTTTCCACAGAGTTGAAAAAATGGGAAATGGATGGAGTAGATACGTGCCAGAGAATTCCATTGCAGACAGGTATCAAATAGGACACAGCTTCACAGCACCTGTCTGCAACACACATGGTATAGTATTCAATAGAGAGATATGGAGGACTAGTAGGGTCCAGGGAATTTAAAGATTAAAAGAGACAAAATTCCTTAACTTAAAACACATCACTGAGTGTTGTTGCACATGTCACATCAAGCCACATCCCTTCCCTTCAGTAATCTATAAACATATCCTATAAGTTTGCCAAAACGTAAGTACTTATAAATGTATCTTGTTCTCTGTTTGCAGTACTGAAATGTTTCTACTTATTACTCATATAGTAAGATTTGGCCTTGCCATTAACTCTAATACAAATTATTTTCTTTATATACTATTCATGTACATCATACATATAGCGCAAGACACTGTTTCATATTTACAAAGAGAGAAAAGGCAGTCTGTGTACCTTTTGTTCTCCATGTAAATACAGCCTTAATATACATACCACTTTGCATTGAAAGGGCGTTCTATGGGTGTTGCTGTGCGTGTTTCCACAGAAAACCTATAGAACAAGACACATCTGACCCGCGCTGGGACTATACTCTGGGGCGATTCAGTTTGGCGGGGCGGGCCGCCGTGTATGCATCGCGTCCCTAAAAATGGGGGGGCGCTGCTGCTGCTGTGGTGACCCTGGGTTAACCTGTGAGGTCATCGACTGGGCTGCAGCTCAACTAGAGTGGTATGCTCCAGCCGGCACCACCGGTAGGTCTGAATAACCTCAATGAGATGAGTGGGTAGCTCTAGTACATTGTAACAAACACCCTGAATTTGAGGAGAGACCATTTCTATCCTCAATTGTACTTAGAAACCCTTTTTCCATTTTTACCTTTTACCTTCTAGATTGTTAGTTGATAGCACAGGTCCCACCCAAGCAGACTATGGGGACCGTCTACAGCTACTGAGGGTAAGTCCCAACAGAACGACCTGTTTAGCTGTCCTTTTTCGGCGCTTTTTACATCTAATGGGAATACCCTTCGGCATTAATGTCCTCACTAATATCCTCATAATTTCCTCATATTAACATATCCGATCACAATGTTGATTCAACATATAGTTGTTGGAAATCCAACATGATATATGAGACCCAATTACAACTCACTCGAGTTGTTGATAATTCTCCCACTTCTCTCCACGTTTTTGGGTACAACACTTTCTGGGTGTACGTTAATTAGCGCTTTTCACCTGGATCTTGGGATTGATTGCGAGATCCCTTGGAGAAGAGTCATTAATTTGTGTTTTTCTCTTATTTTACCAATGGGCGGATTGCACCACAGGAACTCTTCCTGGTCCAGTCTCTGACCCTTCAGGTAGTATTTGCTACACTTCGCAGCCCAACCTGGGCTCTGTTTCGAGTTTATGAGCAATCTTTAGGTCCTGACGAATTGCCACCAAGGCTTGAAACATGTTGACCTTAGCACTAATGAGGGTTGAACGGGTCTCCCACCCATAGTTCGGCTGAGTCCCCGTACCCCTCTCAATTTTAATTAAGGTAGATAGCTACATGAATAAAGGGACTTGAGTAGACTATACTAACCTTTTTTAATACACCCCACTTCACGCTCACTACTTCACAACTTGGGCCCCTCACACCCACTCATCTAAACGGCCTGGAACAAAAGATCTCCGTAAAAGTGTAGCACCCAGTGCTACCCGTCATGCATTGCAGCGCCGGCTTGACGTAGGAGCAGGAAGCCGATGATGACACGATGCAATTGGCTGGTGATATGACAGTAGCCGTTGAACCAACCTATTGTGTGAGGCATCCCTAGTTCCGACAAGGGACACCTGCCCTTGTTCCCTCAAAAACAACCACACCTGGAGAGAGGAAGGAACATCACTCTTCCATATTAATATTACTTCCCAGGGGAACTGTGTGCACCTTCTTTGAATAACATCTTCAGATTTATCAGAAATCATGAATCTGAACATGTGTGTGAATGCTGCAGCGTCCTCCAATTGGTGTAGCATGGCACAACAAGGAGAATTATTTTCATTTCTCCTCATTTTTTCTCTTTGAATGTATGCTAAAATGTACAGTATACATTGAAGGAGAAAAGTGCCTTTACAAATTGTTTTTGTGCAGAAAGGTGTGTTTTGCTGCACAAAACAAACTCCAAATGACACAGATATCCCTGCACCATGGTGCAAGGGTGCCTGTGTCACCACATGGCAGCAGTGCAGAGGGAAGCACAGACTTGCAACATATTTATGTACATACATTACATCCCTGTGCTTCAGAGGTACCACAACATGCTGTAGCTAAAGACTTTTTAGTGTCATGCTGCAGTACTTCCTTATAGTTCTGCATTTATACATTCACCATACACCACAAATGCATTCTTTCAGTCAATTATCCACTAGACATACATTCATGTAAACTTTCACTCACTAGCATACAAATGTAGCTCTTTTTTAACAAGAGTAGTTAGTTTTGAAACAAACTTTTTTTAACCTTTTGTAGTTTTATGTTTTTTTTTCATTTTTTGAACAATTTTTTTTTTTAACAGGAAGAAAAAGTCAACAGGACGAACAAAACCAAACACTTTGAGGGGAAAAAAACCTAGAATCGATGGTTATCGATGGCGCGACAAACAAGGTCCACTGACTGCTCCCTGTAACAAATTAAACGATTGCATGCAGGCAATGCATTTTCACTTTCCCAAATTGGGGATGTATCTCTGGTGCCGATGTTGATGGTGATGCCCCAGAGGTGCTCGGTATTGCCGGTGGTGCAGGAACATTTCCATGTAGTCTTCTGCATTCCTTGTGTGCATAGTTTACAGGATGCAGCGCTTGCAGGTGTTTCCTCATTCTAGCACTGCCACATGAGTATTTCTTGTTTGGATCTCCTCTGGAGAGCACTGCTTTGCAAATCTTGCACGTCACCTTTGTGGCATTTACTTTTTTTTCCCCCTCCGGGAAAGTAAAAAATTTCCAAACAATGGAGGTATATCTTTCAGGAGGGGGAGGTTCTGGAAGAAATTCTTCTGCCCCAGAATGATCAGACTCAGAAGATTCTACGACTGGTGTAGCCATTTTTGTCTCCAAGAACCAAATTGAGGTTTCCAATGAAAAAAATGTAATGTTCTTCCCAAGACAGGTCTTCTCTCAAGGAAGGTCTAAGAAGAGTGATTGAAATGGGTGGGGTTCTTCAATAGTTAGAATAGGAAGTGTTTTGAACCAATAAAATCTCATTTTTTCAGGTCACATGGGATCCACGTAGGGTGTGCGAACACAGCTCGCAACCAGCGCAACTTCGCGAAATTGCATTTAAAAGTAATTTAACTTTATTAAAAGTAAAAGAATATTATTTTTATGATTAGCTCTGATAATGTCTTGCCTTAATATTTATATTAAATACATATATATATCTTTTTAGACATTAAAACATTTCACAGGAGTCTCGCACCCACTACGTCCAACACGCATATGACGTCAAGCGCAACCTCGCGACCGTCGTGTAGCGTAATTCTTACATGTCACGTATGCGCCACAAGTCGTGCACCAGTCGCATGGCAATCGCATAGGAATATTCGTGCCCGTTGCGCACCCTATGCGGATCCTACACAACAATCCTAAAATGGCGGATAGGTTCCGCACAGTGATCAAGAAAGGTGCACTTTGGGTGCGCGACTCCACAAAAAAATTTGAAAAAACCAAAAACAAGAAAGAAAATGATATAAATATATTTAAAAGAAAATAAAATAATAAAAAACTTTTTTTTCAAAAATATATATTTTTATTAAATATGTGTATGTAATTTAAAAAATAAGATATCTAAAAAAAATTGATGAAAAAATGTAGTTAAAGAATGTGAAAAAAAATATATAACAATAAATACATTTAAAAATTATCATTGAAAAAACTTTGAAATTCACTGAAAAAAACATAGGTTTTAGGTGTGTTATAGTTAGTTGGACATTTCACTCGTACAAAACCATTGAAAATCCTTTGTTATAGTTAGTTGTACCGCCTGCAATCCACTGCTGATGATGTCACATATTACATCATTCATGACATGGTCAGTGACATCACTGATGACATATCAAATGACATCACTGATGACATCATCCACTTGACAATGAGATACACCTCATCATACACTAGTATAACCTTTCATCACTCACTTTAAAATATAAAGTAACATTTTTGAAACCATTGACACACCAACACAAGTTTCTAAAAACACACTCACTGATTTGTACACCTACAAATGCTGACAAAGATCAATAGAACAATATTAAATATACTTATACACCTATATCAACATTACACAGCAGGACATATCATACTCACTTTTGCAGTCATCCTACTCACTTATGCAAACAATTGACCATACATACATTTACTCAGCTGCACACTTGTACAAACATAACTTATTTATTGCTATAGAAAGTAACTCATACTTTGTGTGCTGTAAAATCACTATTATAAGTATACGGTTTTCCATACAGTTATTCAGACAACCACTGATTCTTATATATACTTATTTATATACACCAACTGTCACATACAGTGCCTTTTATATTTCAACATTGTTGGACGTGTATCATAGAGAAATATATTTACTCATCAACACACCCATAAAGAGATCCAGTCACTCTAACAACTGTTTCTACATGCAGTCTTAACATCATATACCTACTAAAACAACTATTTACACATCTTTGGACAGTCACACATCTCCCTCAACCAACAAACATTTACTCTCCCATACAAATACTCACTTAACTAATCAAAAACTAATAGAGTTTCACATAGGTAGTAACCAATGTATACAGTAGTTTACACAACAAGAGACAAAGTGATACGGATATTCACACAGTTTAATCACTATCCCATATGTTTAGTGGTACACTTTAAATTAGGCACTTACACAGACAATCACAGTGCTACTAAATTCTCCATATACACAATTTACATCCACTAAGTCTTCAATACAGATTCCTATATATATATAATACTTATTTAAATATCAAACCAAACCACATTCACTGGATGATGTTGTAGCAGAGTAGGGTCTGCTTCCTATGGTCACCCCCACTTTTTGTTGTGATACTCTGGTTTTTCAACTTTAGTGTGGCTGTGGCCCTGCTAATCAGACCCACAGCCCAGCTGTTCTCTCTCTAAATTCATACCATGTACTTTAGGGACATACCTAATTGGGTATTGGGTCAATTTGTGAACCCCTGTATAGTGTACCATAGGTACCCAGGGCATAGGTGCATCCAAGGTCTACCAGGGGCTGCAGCACGAATTGTGCCACCCCTGGCTGGCCATCCAAACTGACACCACAGGCTGAACACTCAGCTTGGGCAAGGTGGGGTAATCATCCCTTGCTTAGAAATAGTATCCCTATATCTACCCTTATATATAGACACATATATACCTATAAGTCACTACTATGGCAGGTCTTGAACATTGGTTAAAGTAAAACAGAGCCTCAGCATCGCAAAATGGATGCTGCTGCCTCAGTCTGACCTCCTGCTTCTGGACGAAACACCGGCAGGGGAGGCCTGGACAATAGGTTTCCTGTCAAAGGAGGTGCTAGCACCTCCCCAGACAGCCTGTAGTGGATAGGGGCAGGGTGGGTTCAATGGAAATATGCTTTTCTAGACACTGCCTGGGGCACACAAGGTGCTCCATGCATAGCCCGGTTCAAACCAGTTGCTGGGTCACTCCAGCCCCAGCTCTGGTGCAAAACTGGACAAAGAGAAAGGGGTGTAACCACCCCCTTCTCAGGTTCCACCCATAGGAGGGACCTAGCAGGTAATCCAGCCCCTTAGTTTAGTATAAAGATAGGAGCTGTGTCTAGAGACATTATAAAATCCTGGAAAGAAACTCTGAAACGAACCTCTTGGACCTTCGACGTTCCATATCGACTGAAGACTGAAGACATCCCCAAGGAGTGACCACCCTGTGCAAACAGGCACCATCAGTAACTTGCCGGTTTGCTTTGTCGACGCTCCCGCCGGAACCCGAAGTCTTAGCGACGCAGGTACTGGACTTCCAGACTTCTCTGACTCTGACCCATATCCACAGCAAAGCTAAGACCCGTGGCAGACCCGAGAGACGTGGGACCGGACACCCTGGACTACTTGCTTTTTGCTACCTGTGCAGCTCCTGAGGAACCCTCGAAGTTGTGCATTGGGGTTTGAGAAGCCCCAGACCCGAGCAGCATTTGCACCGAAGCACAGCCCTCCACACTCCACGAGTGCTGCGTGGGGCCTGCGCCTGAATTTCAGCCCAACGCATCTTCGCGGTTGCTAGTCCATTGGCTAGTTAGCCCTCTGAAGACTTCTTTGTGAAACTACACCACTTGCCTGGTTACTCCCAGCTTGCTCCAGCCTCCCTGCAAAGGAGAAGCTCCCCAGACCTTGCTGGTCTGAACTGAAGCCAATCTCCCCATTTTAAAAAAAACATATTTTTATTGATTTTCAGTACAGGCATCAACTATCACCATCACAATAATCAAACATCCCTCTCCCCATCATATGTTATCCACAACCTTATACTTATGCCCACATTATTGACAAATAATGTTCACGTCTTGTGTTCCCCATGTGCAAAGAGGAGAGGAGTCACGCCATAGTATTAACTAACATACATGGTAAACAACTAACATTGGCGGTCCAGTACCTTCTATTAACCTAACCCTTAAGAAGCCCCCCTCCTCCCTCCAACCCCCCTCCCTCCCACCGGTGTGTTCAAACTATGTGAAACAATGCAATGTATAGTGCTTGAGGGGACCGACAGTCAGGATACACGTTATTGTAATGGGTGCCCCAGCACCACATCTCACCACAGCACATTAGTCCACATTTTCTTCAGGCGATTGGCTTTTCAGCATCTGAACTAGTTCTCTCCATGCCCTTGCCGTGTCTAATGCCTTTTCATTGTTCTGGCGGCGTGCCTGACGCAAATGAATGTCCCCCTCCCCACTAGCCCACTTAAGCAACTCAGCTCTCCACCGTTTACTACTGGGACCCTCCTTCACCTTCCAGAGCATCGTAATTTCCCTTTTCACCAATACTAGACCCATATCTATAAAATTGCTGGTCACCTTTGTTCTGGAAGTGTGAGGGAATCAGCGAGGTATGCATGTAGCCATCTCAAAGGTCACCTGGCGCTCCATAACCAAGTTTAGAAGGTCCCCCACTTCCCCCCAATAACTCCCCAACGTCTGGCATCCCCACAACATATGGTCTAAGACAGCGCCCACTGTATTGCACCTAGGGCACATCACATCTTCAGCATTGTAATACTCCATAATTTTACTTGGAGTCAAATACGCCCTATGTAGTATAAAGAAATGTACTAGTTGGAAGCGTGCATTCCTGGTGCCCTTCCACGCCCTAGGTAGGATGTGTCCCCATGTGGTCTCTGGTATGGGCTTCCCGATGCTCACTTCTCATTTCAGATGTAGTGTATCTAACTGTGTTAGACCTTTCATTCAACATTCGTGAGTAGAGGCATGTAACTGCTTTGAAGGTACCAGCTGCCATTACCACATATCGACATGCTTGCGTCATTTCCGGTTCCAGCAGTCCCCCTTTCCAATGCTTTTGGATGGCTCGCACCAGGGCCGCATGCTTCAGAAAATCTCCTCTAGGGAGATCAAACCTCTCTTGTAATATCTGATAAGATAACAGCGCTCCATCCTCATACAAGTCCCCCATCATTTGAACTCCCGCTTGCTCCCACTCCCACAATAATGACCAATCTCCTCCATGCGGCAACGCTGTCAACATCCCCAGCGGGATCTCAGGTGCGTAAGGGCGTCTTGCGTCAACTCTTTGCTGGCTCCTATTCCAACATAACCTTAGAGTCTTTTCCTCTAAAGAAAGCTCCCGCAGGTCCAGTTTTTGTTGCAACACTATGAATGATAGGACATGCCTCGGGATCCCGCCTCCTCTTGCTTGTTCCGGACCCCTGAATTCCTTTGCCACCGCCTGTGTAAGGACCTGCAACTGCGCTGCTATATAATACAACTCTAGGTCAGGGACCGCCAAGCCTCACTCCACCTTAGGCCTCATTAATGTCTTAAGCGCCACTCTGCGCCTCCCCGATCCCCAGATAAATCCTACAATCATAGATTTCAGGATGGTGAACACTGAGCATGGCACCCATAGTGGCAGCGTTCTAAAAAATTACAGCAGTCTAGGCAGAGCCACCATCTTCAGTAAAGCTATCCTGCCCAGCACCGAGAGTGGAAGGGAACTCTAAAAGGTCATACTCCCCCTAAGGGCACGTATACATCTCCCTATGTTCCCCTCCGGCTCCATCATAAATATGCACTCCGAGGTACGTTAAGCAAGAGGGTTCCCACCTCACAGTCATCAGCGTCCTAGGTGCTACCCTCCCGGGCTGCACTGGGAACAGGCAGGGTTTATTCCATTTGACCTTTAGCCCCAAGACCGTTGCAAACTCTGACAACAATCGTGTGGCCCCTGCCAATGCGTCACCTGTGTCCGCCAAGAATAACAATAAATCATCTGCGTATAATGATATATATTGTTGCTCTCCTCTGAAGGCCAGGCCCTCATACCATTGACCCAGCCGAGCTCGCGCAGCCAACAGCTCTATTGCAAGCGCAAAGAGCAATGGGGAGAGCGGACAACCCTGTCGCGTCCCACGACCCACCACACACCGGGGAGAGATCATCTGCCCTACTCTAACGCTTGCCACTGCCGAAGTATACAACACCGTTGTCCACTCCACAAAGTCGTCGCCCAGACCAAACTGTCCCATCGTTGCGTACAATACGGCCATTCCAGGCTATCAAAGGCCTTTTCTATATCCACCGATAGAATTGCAGCCGTAGGTGAGTCCATATCCGCCTCCCCCATGATCCTCACTAACCTAAGCACATTGGTGGAAGTATTCCTGGTAGGGATAAATCCCGCCTGATCTTCATGTATCAGGGTGGGTATATGCTGTTGCAAGCGCGACACCAGGATCCTGCTAAGAATCTTATAGTCAGTGGTGAGCATTGACAATGGGCGATACGCCGCTGTATCCGTACTATCACGGCCTTGTTTCAGAAGTGGAACAATGAGGGCCTCACGCATAGATTCCGGCAGCTGCCCCAGTTCCTGCGCTTTGCTATAGACCTCCAGCAATCGTGGCGGTAATATGTCTACATAACGCATGTAGAATTCAACAGGCAATCCGTCCACCCCGGCGTCTTATTCCTTGCCATCTGTTTGATGGCGCCCCTAATTTCTTCAAGGGAAATGGGCCGACCAAGATGTTGCGCCTGTTCTTTTTCCAACTGTGGGAGCCTCACAGTCCCCAAGAAGGGCCCAATAGCAGGTTCGTCCACAGTCAGTGTACTCCCGTAAAGCCTCTCATAATATTTTCTGAACCCATGGCATGACCTCACTTTGGGTGTATACTGTTGGACCCCCATCCTTCCTTAGTGACAGGATCGGGGATCTACGTGGTATAGGGTTGGCCAGCCAAGCTAGCAACGTCCCTGCCTTGTCTCCCTCTGCGTGTGTCTTCTCGACATACTTTCGATAATCGAAGCAGCACAACCTCTCCACTTCCGTGGCCAGCATCTCCCCTCCCACTATGATTGGGCCGGATCACTGAAATAATATCGAGGGTCAAAATATCGACTAGCAAAAATATCGTGGACAAAATATCGACAGTAAAAATATCGAGTTTGTATCTACAAACAGGTAAGTACAAAAATATCGAGTACAAAATATCGTTTACAATAATATAGTTGTAAAAAATATCGACTTTATAAAAAACAGTGTTAAATTAAATTAATATTGAAATGTAATTACTAAAACATACTTAAAAATACTTACATTAACTTATAATAATGAAATAATAAATGAAAGTACTAAAAAATGTTTTACAATATTATTTTTTAAAACATATATATATAGTAACATACTATAATTAAATAAGATACTGAAAACTGACCCTGAACCCTAAAAATACCCCTTTACCCAAAAACCCAAAACTGACCCTAAACCCTAAAAATACCCCTTTACCCAAAAACCCAAAACTGACCCTGAACCCTAAAAATACCCCTTTACCCAAAAACTAAAAACTGACCCTAAACCCTAAAAATACCCCTTTACCCAAAAACTGAAAACTGACCCTGAACCCTAAAAATACCCCTTTTCCCAAAAACGAAAAACTGACCCTGAACCCTAAAAATACCCCTTTACCCTAAAACTGAAAACTGACCCTGAACCCTAAAAATACCCGTTACCCTACAACTGAAAACTGACCCTGAACCCTAAAAATACCCATTTACCCTAAAACTGAAAACTGACCCTGAACCCTAAAAATACCCCTTTTTACCCAAAAACTGAAAACTGACCCTGAACCCTAAAAATACCCCTTTACCCAAAAACTGAAAACTGACCCTGAACCCTCAAAATACTCCTTTACCCAAAATTAATCAATATTATTTAATTACCAATTAATTATTAATTAACAATAACAATAAAATAAATATATTAGCACATTAGCTGTAATTAATTTAATAATTAATATTATTTTACCCCAATTAATTACTTTACAATAACACAAAATTATATATATTTAAAATTTACTCTAATTAATGTAATTAACTAATTACAATTAATTAATTACCAATTAATTACTAATAAAAAATATGTACTAAATTATATTAATTAATTAACTAATTAATATTAACTAATTATCAATTAATTA
This sequence comes from Lissotriton vulgaris, assembly GCF_964263255.1. Taxonomy (NCBI): domain Eukaryota; kingdom Metazoa; phylum Chordata; class Amphibia; order Caudata; family Salamandridae; genus Lissotriton; species Lissotriton vulgaris. The sequence continues at coordinate 480,677 of NW_028251014.1, read as the reverse complement.
TGAATTAAAAATATTTACAAACATTTATTAATTAATTAATTATTATTAAAATATTTACAAACATATATTAATTAATTAATTATTATTAAATTACTTCCCACCCTATTCCCCTATAAACCCACAACCCGCTACAGAATTACATTACGCAATTATTATAAAAACAAAATTCATTTAATAAAATATTTTATAACATTAATACACACTTTTCACACATATTATTACATAAAAATACACTATAAAGTATTATATATTATTAAAAATTCGATATTTTTGCTATCTATATTTTATACAGTCGATATTACTTCACTTACCTTAAAAACGATATTTTTGTAGTCGATATTCTGTCCAGTCGATATTTTGTCCAGTCTATATTTAAAAGTCGATATTATGTCCAGTCGATATTTTGGAGTCAATATTTTGTCTGTTCACCGATTGGGCCTGCTAGGGATTGTGCCAAGGTACCAGACATTCGGTCCAGAAATCTCGCCTGATCTACATTAGGACTGAGACCTGATGAACTCAATGATTTGTCCTACAGACTAGAAACAGAAATTTTTAGTCTTGTACTGGAATTAATCCATCAAAAATTGCTTTTTATTTTTCAATTTTTTAGACTACAAAATATTTATAAATATGTGCAATAAACATAAAGACAGACGTGAATGAACAAATCAAAGTGTTCTAAAAATCAATACACACACTGTCATGATTCCCGATCTTGCTCTGAGTTCTCATACACCCCTCTGAACCCTTGTATTTCGATAGGGACTGTACATCATGTCTAGTGCAGTGTTACATGCATTTCGTCACCCATGAGCAACTAAAAACTGTTCCTCCTTTTGAAACCCTCCCCTGTCCCGTGCCAACCAGCACTCCATATGTATATGTGAATGGGTTAATGTGCTTAGGTGTATAACTTTATTTTGTAGTGCTCATTGTGCTTTTGATATTTCTTACATGTAGCAATGCTTGTTTTTATTCATCGTTTTCATTTTGACATAGAAGCATTTCCCTTGCGTTTTGAACTGGTGTCAGGTTTGCTCCGTTTCAGCAATTAAGCAGAACTAAAACAAGCATTGGTGCTGAGCAGTCTACAAGCTGCTTTCAGCACTAACAAATGAAAGACCCGACCCGGTTCTTTACTGGGGGTCGGGAATCAAGGCACGTCACTACGTGCAACGTAACAGCCGTTTTAGGTGTGGCATGACTATATAATGCCACACCCAACGCAGCACGTCGCTTAGCCTTCCAGCTTCGATCGAGGAAAGCTGGTAACTCACCTGATTCTCGGCGCTGATTCTTCTCTTCTTCTGGAAACCACTAGATGGCAGCACCGCATTGCAGAAACACCTAAGGAAAGAAAAGAAGCAGAAAGAAAGCTAAGTGAACGTTTCTTTTTCTGGCGCCCATCGCAAGACAGAACAGAACTTGAAAGATAATCTTTAATTATTTAAAGGAACAATTTTTGGAACATTTTTTTACAACCAAAGCTTTGAAGAAAACCAAGGAGAATTTAAAGGACTCAATGCTTTTAAGTAGTTTGTATGTGCAATGTGTTGCATGATATTTGTTTACTTTTAGAGAAACATGATGGTATAAAGACATAGGAGAATCAGAAGGAAGTAAGTAAAGATGGAAGTGAAGTTCTAGTGTTTAAATAGAACAGTTAGAGAAATTAGAAACTTATTCATGTGTTTTCATGTTCTAGAAAATAAGCAATCATCATTCTGACTACGCCTACTGTTGACACGACTTCTGAAACTGTATCTTCACCATCACAAGACTACTGGACGTCACTCCCAATTCCTAAAGATCGCAGGTAGGAAGGTTTTCTTTAGAATTTCAGAACTAAAGGTCAGAGGGTCTTACACTGTTAGCTCAAAAGACAACTCAGGGTAGTATTCTTATACATATGTCTTGTTGCCTCGCAGGTCGACAACAGGACATCGCCAGCGTCCAGTACCCGGCCCTCCTCCCGGGATTCTATTGTGTAGCCTAGTGTACTTATAAAACCATAGGTTATTTAGTAGAGCTCTGGGAAGTTGGCTCATAGCGTCTCTGCGAAACCCCTTCAAGCACCCTACAGGTAAGAGAGTGTTTGAGTGTCCCGACACACACTCTCTTTCCTAAACATTCTCTCACTCACAACTAAATTCTATCCACCCAAACTTACATACACAAACATATAACACACTTGAAAAGAAAAAGTTTTGAAATGTGATGGGACCTGCGTAAATAAATTAACACATTTGTTCCATTGTACATTAAAGACCTAATAGGTGGCAGCCTGAGACAAAAATCACAAATTTGGCCTGCCACTACACAGTTGACTTGTATTTTTTATCACAACCATTTGCAAAAATAAAGCTGACTTCAAACGTAGGTCAAACCAAAACAAGACAAGTTCGACGCGTTTCAAACCGGACCAGAAGATAATCTTGTTCTACACCATAGCTTCAAGCAATTCTCCACTGGTGTGTAAATCTCCTGAGGAGTGAGGAGAAGTAAAGCCGTGGGTTCAGGGTTGCCTTTGAGTGGCCCGAGTTGTCTGGAAATTTGTCTGTGTGCTCGTGGTATTTTAAAATAGAAAAAAGCGCTTTCTATCTCCAGGCAGCAGTTTCGCCTGCTTAGGGGGATCCCGCTATAGCATAGGCGGCGTGTTCCTGTTATTCGGTTTCATGCGATTCAAACAATAATTTCAGAGCCGCTGCTGTGTCAAAGGGGAGAACTCGTTTAAACGTTGGCGGTATACTCCGGTTATTCTTTCTCTTTCAAATTCGATCAATGGCTTCAGCGCCGCAGCTCAGCGTCCGTCGGCATCGGGATCTCCGCGGTTTCCTGGAAGACGTGCTAAATACCTGCTCCCTCCATCTGCGCTGCAGCGCTAGGCCCTCCGATTTGTTAAGGCGTGTTTCTTGGAGTAACGCTATGTGCACTCCTCTCCTAACCAGATACGCATGAACCTTGTGGCGTCTAGTCATCGTGTGCAGTCCCCTCACATTCAATGTAATACATCGTAAATCAGGTGCAGTCCCCATCACAACAAAGCGACCACTTCCCCCTCCAATTTGCAGCAAAGAACACACCAGTGAATCCCGAATCCCAACCCATCTCCCAAAACCCCCATCTCCCCACCCTCCCCAGAACAGGTCCTAAAACAACATTGTTAATCCCCATCCAAACCAATCCAACTCTCCACACATACCTAAGCCCAGCAGTAGCCACTGCAGGCATGCCTTAAGGTCAACGGGGGGGGCTTAGCACCAACGGCGACTGCTCCTACTCATGCAGTCACCCCGCGCCGATCCCCAAGAAAACACAGCCACCTCTTCTGCCCTTGCCCCAGCCAACAAAGCTTTGTACATTAAGACGTTACCCTGCCCCAGAGGCACTCCCCAGACTAAATTCTCCATCCGCAACATTGTACTATTGCACCACTACCGCACCATACACGGGCCGCACATAGTCCTCCAGCCGACCCCAAGCACTCAACCACACAAACCATCACTCATCCATGTGTCCATCTGCTGTGTCTGGGGTGACGTGCGGCATGTGAACACTTTCGACTTCCGATATCTCAGATTCCGACTGTGACTTGTTCTTTTCCGCCTCCGTGCTCCCCGGAGACCATAGAGTCTGACTGCCAGACAGCGCTAATACTGCCTCCAGCGAATTCTGTCTCTCTAACTCAGTCTGGGACTGCGATGGCCTCCGCATACCCCACCTCCCGCGTCGAAGGTGTTGCGATTGGCGTTGGGGGAGTCCACCAGACATCTCCTGCAACCGCCGTTCTTCCCGATCCGCGCCAGCTCTGTATTTTTACAGCCATGCCCATGCATCGTCCAAGGTGTCATGGAAGTGAGTGCCACCGTCCAGCATTATTTTCAGTTTCACAGGGAACAGTAGCGAGTACTGGATGCCTTCTGATCTCAGCTCCCATTTCACAGCTTGGAATGAGGTATGGCGGTGCTGAAGTTCCAGTGTATAATCTGGCTACCTTTCCGTTGTTGACCTGATACAGCCCATCCCTTAGCGCTCTTTGCAACACCAAGTCCCTATCCTTGTAATGCAAGAGCCTAGCTACCACCGGTCGTGGCGGACGAACCGGCTGTGGCGGCTTGGCAGGCACCCTGTGTGCCCGCTCCAACGTAAAGAAGGCTGAGAGATCCTCTGTTGCAACCACAGTCCTCAGTCATTGTTCAAGGTATTGTACTATATCTGGCCCTTCCACTTTTTCCGGTAGGCCCACCACACAAATGTTATTGCATCTGTTGCGGCTTTCAGCATCTTCAGCCCACTTTTCCAATTCTTGCATGCGGTCTAGCGCATCCACCACTTTTGTCTCCAACACTTTTTGGGCCGGCGCTATTTCCTGGATAGTCGTTTCCGCCTGCTTCACTCTATCCACCAGTTTAGAGTGGTCCGCCTTCAGCAGCCCCAGACCCACTGCCACCTGCGCGATGTCCTGCTGCAGAGCCGTGTGTGAATCCGCAATAGATGTTAGTATACGGTCGAACTGTCTTTGCAATTGAGGATCCTGGGCCTCCTCCACTCCATCCGATTCCACGTGCAATTGCTGCTCACCCTCCGGCTGCTGGGCCGTGCCCCCGGCTTTCCTCTCGGCTTCCCCATATTTGAAGCGCAGTATGAACAATGAGGAGCAGGTGTCCTTTCCGCTAGCGCTCAAACTCCCAGGTCAACTCCCACGGCTTCCGCTGCCTAGCTATAGTTCCGGAGTCTCACCAGCCAGGGAGGACTCCTTTCTGCCACCTCAGACTGTCAGTCCACCAACCGGTCATCCCTGTTGACTCCACACTGGCCAGTGGTGCACCTGGAGCCGGATCTCCTCAGTTTCCAGTTATAGCACCAGCGGATCTCAGCCGCCGAATCGCCAACACTACGCAACCCCGCCCCGCCCGTCTCAGAGGTAGGTTGGCTCTGCCACCCCGTGCGCCACACCCAACAGCACTCCACCACTCAGCATATGGGCAAAGTCAAGTCCTGGGGGCCATTTCTCCTTGAGCACCAGTTCAATTGCGATTTCATTATCAGCATTGCTGCCCCCTGCTTCACCTCCGAGTTCACCATCCACACCACGCTCCGCAGTATAATCCGGCAGCCTCCTTGGGGGATACCGCAATCTCCTTCCTCCTGCTCCCCGGACTCTCAACCACTCCTCCTCCCGCAGTTGGCCGGCGGAACTCCAGGGCCCCCTTAGTAATATATGGGAATTGGTCTCCGTTCCGTCACCCACCTCAGGGCCTCACTCCTCGGTCGCACCTCCCAGTCCCCCTGCCCCAGCTCGCAAGGCACAGTTGCCCCAGCCCGCAACTGCCTCCACGGCCCAAGGCCGCACCACAGCACAGGCTGCCGATCATCCGCACCTCAGCGAGCGCCGCTGCTCCTCAGTAGGGGGATCCGGGCGCCTCAGCTCGGCACCGCCGCCATTTTGTGCTTTGCTAGAACTGTGGATCGGGCTGTTGGAAGTCTGGGAGTCCAGGTCTTGTTGGTCTCTATTGCTCGAGCTCCGGCGGGAGCGACGGAAAAGAAAACCTTTGAGCGCTGATGGAGCCTGCTTGCACAGGTTGGCCACTCCTTGACCACAAGGGAGATTCTTCAGTATTCTACGTCGGGTAAGATGTCGAAGGGTCCAGAGTTTCGTTTGAAAGTTTCAGTCAGGATGATCCGAGGTGCCATGGCACAGCTCCTACCTTTATTCCAAATCAAGGGGCTGGATCACCTGCTAGGTCCCTCCTATGGGTGGGACCCAGGAAGGGGGTGGTTACACCCCTTTCCTTTGTCCAGTTTCACGCCAGAGCTGGGGCTGGAGTGCCCCAGCACCGGTTTTAACTGGGCTTTGCCTGGGACACCTTGTGCGCCCCAGGGAGTGTCTAGTTTCATTCAGCCCTCCCTGCACTAATCCACTATCTCCTGTCTGGGGTGGTGTAACACCTCCCTGTGACAGGAAACCTTTTGTGCAGGCCTCCCCTGCCGGAGTTTCGGTCAGCAGCAGGAGGCCAGACTTGTGTCTGTGGCAACAGCATCCATTTTGTGATGCTGCGGCTCTGGTTAGATTTAACCGCGTTTAAGGAAGGTAACATGTCTTCTCCCTCTAGAAGGGTGGAATGGTACCCCCGTCACCAGGACTGGCGAGGGGGTAGTATTCCAAAGCGTTTGACACCTTACACGACATGTTTTGATAAAGCCAAACCAAAGTTAGCAGTGAAGCGCGAGGTTCATAATGAATTTAAGAGTATATGGTATGGCAATATCCCAGAACAGCTATAGGGACTTGGTTCCGAAAGCTGCAGACAGGCTCAGCTCATGCTAGAGCACCACCTCACATAAAACCAACACTCTGCCTCCAGGATTGTTAAGGTCTGCCATAGGAGTGACTTATAGGTATATATGTGTCCAGATATAGGTTTAGATATAGGTATACCATATCCAAGCAAGGGGTGATTACACGACCTTGCCCCAGCTGAGTGATCAGCCAGTTGTGTCAATTTGGATGGCCAGCCAGGGGTGGCAAAAGATATGCTGCAGCCCCTGGTAGGCCTTGGATACACTTTTGCCCTGGGTACCTATAGTACACACTACAGGGGCTCATAAGGTGACCCACTATCCAATTGAAGATGTACCTAAGGCACATGGAGTCCATTTTACAGAGAGAGCAGATAGCCTGGGACCCTGATTAGTAGGATCCCAGACCAACTAAGTCGAAAACCAGCTAAACACTAGGCAAAAAATCTGGGGTAACCATAGTCAGGTATCCACCTTCCTACATAACCCCCCCCCCCCCAAACGAAAGGAGATAAGGCTATCCTTGACCAGGTAAGCCTATATTGCCTATGTGGCCATATAAGGAAGTACCTGCACTAGCATGGATACCCCCTGCCTCATGGTCCACTAAGCAATCCCTCACCCTAGGGGTATCAGAGGGTCTCCACCATAGGGAATCACTACCTGTGGTGTGTTTTGGCAAAGTAAAAGGCTGGTGTTGAGATGGAGTACTGAAGTGAGGCTCCACTAATGTAGGGCTCAGCTTCCTCCAATCATCTTCCACCATGTGTGCCGTTCTTTCCTTGACTGAGTTGCACTGTGCTCTCAGGGTCAACCTCTGGCTGCCTACAGCTGGAGGCTGGGTCCCTTTTGTTGGCTTACTGGAGGGACAGGTCAGGTTTGGGGATTTTGGGTCCCATGTTTGGCTGTGCCCAACAGTGTCCATCTGTGGGAGGCTCCTAACTAAGTGTAAGGGAGATCCCTCAGGAGTTTTTAAAAAGTTCACCTTGCTAGGGCTGCTAGCTTTGGTGCCCCTAATCTGCTGATGGGGTGTTTTATTGGACAGGGGCCCCTTTGGGGTCCACTGGCCTCCCTGACCTCTGCAGACCTGGGCTGACTGAGGCAGGGTAGAGAGGGGCAGGTTACCTGCTCCAGACTGGGTCCCACCTTGGAAGGGTCCACTGACATCAGGGCCTCTGCCAGGCTAGGCCTGACTACCTCTGGGGCAGTTTCTTCACAAGGGGTAAGATCAGTTCCCTGAGGAGGCTGATCCTTTCCTAAAAAGTCTGGTGGGAGGGAGATTTCTCTTCCTCCTCAATGCTCTCTGTCTGTGTGGAGTGATCCATAGTTTCAGGCTTCACAAGACATGAATCTGTTTGAGTTTGGGCTGTGGCCATCACAGCCCCACCAACCTTTTCAGGAAGGGACTCAGTTTGGGTTTGGGCTGTTACCATCACAGCCCTGCCAACCTGGTCAGGGAAGGAATCTGCTTGAGATTGGGCTGAGACTGGCACAACCCTCCTGACCTGTTCAGGGGGGACATCTTGGATTGGGGCTGTGGCTATCACAACCCCACTAACCTTTCCATGGCGATTTACCATTTTAGAATTGGTTTCTTGTTCTACCTCAGCCCAGGATGAGATCTCTAGATCATTCACCAGTAGGCAATCTACAGGCAAGTTTGATGACACTGCCACTCTCTTGGGGCCAGTGACACCTCCCCAGCTGAGATTTACCACTGCCATGGGATGATCTTTCTGCACTCTATCAATGTTGGTCACCTGGTATGTGGCTCCAGGTAAAAGTTGCCTTGAGGGGACCAGGCTCTCAGTCACCATAGTGATGCTAGCCCCTGTGTCTCTATAGGCCTCAACGTTTAGACCATTGATGAGGGGCTCCTGTCTGTACTTGCTCAAAGTGTTGGGACAAGCAGTGAAGTTGGCAAACCCCATGCCATTTTCACAGACAGGAGTAGCTGTGGTAGGGGACCTGGTTAGGCCAGAGTCCACCTCAGTTCCCCAAGTAAACCCAGCCAAATTATTGGGGGCACTCCCACCACCTGGGGGATTACTACTAGTAGTAACAGGAGGTGTTGGAGTATTACTTGGAGGAATATTCTCCTTATTGCTGGCCTTAGGGCAACTGCTGTCAGTCTTCCAATGGCAAGGCTTTTTACAAGCATGGCAATAAGGTTTCTTTTGGGTAGAGGTAGTGTCTTGGGACCCACCCCCATCCTTGGAGTTTTGGGGCCCTGGGACAATCTTGTCTTTAGATTTAGCCCCACCTTTCTCTTGAGGCTTGGTAGACTCCTTCTTCTGGTCATTACCCTGATTTCTAGGCCTAATCCTGGTTCTGACCCATTTGTCTGCCCTCTTACCCAATTCTTGTGGAGAGGTCAGATCTGAGTCCACCAGGTGCTGGTGTAAAAGCTGGTTTTTACAATTACTAAGGATCTGCTCCCTCATAATCAAATTATACAATCCTGTATAGTCATGTACTTTGCTGCCAACAGACCCTGTTAGAGGCCATTGCAAATCAGAGTTGTCTTTGGTGTATTTATTCCAAAGAGTAATAAACAGAATAGGGGTAAGACCATGTTTTACATACATATCAAAACTTGGGCTGCCCTCTGGAGGGGCAGGCTGCCTTTCTTCCAACCTCCCTCCTTGCCGACAGCAGCATCCAAAACATATTTTACTAAAACACAGCATATTTTAGAAAATTCTCAACACGTTACCCATTCACCACTTGCGCTCGCATTCGGACGCGTCCTCTTCACCTCATACTCATCACACTTGCAACACACAATCTTAAAGTGCTTGAAAAGAAAATATGGGAATTCCTCAGTTCTAATTTCTCGCTACTTATTTCATACAAATACGACATGTCTTTGAAATTGAACAGAGCCCGTCGACTCCTGCCCTGGGTATCGATCTCGCCGGATACCAGACCAACAAATATATCACCAAAAGAAACAGTCATTAGACTGTTCTGAGATCACCCGACAGGCGAACCACGAACCCTCTTACAGACCATCCCATAGTTCTGTGCTGGTTGGGCCGGGCGTCTGGGCGCGTAGCTCCAGAACCCTAGCTTACCCAGTTGCTCCCATGGGTTCTTCCGAAGAGAATTCGGCCGAGTGTGCACCCTCGCGCAACACTAGGGCGTCAGGCGTTGTCTCAAGATCTCACCAAATAAGTCTGTGGGGCATCCACCCGTGCAGCTACTCCGCTGCCACGTCAGACCCCCAGATTCCCTTGTGGCTCGGTTTCACCGACCACTACCAAATACAGTTAACTGTTGCAAAAAGAAACCACCTCTTCCAAGTGCTCTCTACTTCCTTTGACGCCAAAAAATATACAGTACAATTCTTTCACCTGGTGCACTCAGGTCCGATTGTGGCCACTGCCAATTTCTCTACAGACCAACATGGTCAGCTCTCTCTCTCTCTCTCTCTCTCAGGTTAAGCCTGTAGGACTCCAGCGAAGGGTCTTTTAGCAGCTGGGAAAAGTACTGGACTTGAGAGTGGAATTTCTTGTTTTTCTTACCACAAACTGGTGTCTCAAATCAGGATCCTCTTTCTGTCCACCCACTCGACCAGAACTACTCCCTGTCCCTCTACTCCTGTTTACAGGAGGGGATGACCCAACTGATGTACCAAAAATTCTATAATGGAGCCATACTCACCAATAGCCCATAAACCTTATTTACAAGTAACAAGTCAGTCGGCAATGGAGAAGGTTCAATCGTTTATTTTGCAAAATCAGGCCCTACGCAGGGGAGTCTCAGTCTACACAACCCTCGGAGGTGCGCAGAGAAGATTGAAGACTACAAGCAATACAAAGCATATATACGTTTTGCACACAGTACGATATCACCTAACATGGAAAAGTACTACTTGTCAGAGAGCCAGCAGGAAAACCCATATAAGGCACAATAGTTTGCTAGTAGCTGTGGCTAAGCTATTCCGGGGGCAGCTCAGTAAGGTGCCTCCCTTTCTATCTGGAAACGGGGATTGACGGGGACGAGGCCTGCAGGTATGTGCGCATCCTACAAGAAGAGCAGATGTGACCTTGGGTTTCCCTGAGCTACAAACTAACGATCTATGCTCAGCCTGGGCCACCATCTTAGGTTTCTATACAGGGGTACATCACGTGTTTTCACAGTGAACAAAAAATGAACACGGGGAAACGAAACTAAGATAGCGTCGGTTATACCAATAGGCCTGACCGTGGACAAAAATCAATATCTTCCACGACTACATGTCTGGGGTTACATACAACACTACAATATTATGATTATATTGGATACATTAGGCCAACACCACCTATATCGAATTTATATCTCAATTACATCATTCATGACATGGTCAGTGACATCACTGATGATATCACTGATGAAATCATCCAGTGAATGTGGTTTGGTTCGATATTTAAACATGTATTATATATATATAGAAACAATCTGCATTGAAGAATGAGTGGATGTATAAGTAATTGGATGGAGGATTTAGTAGCAGTGTGATTGACTGTTTAAGTGACTAATTTAAAGTGTCTCACTAAATATATGGGATAGTGACTAAACTGTGTGAATATCTGTATCACTCTGTCAGTTGTTGTGTAAACTGCTGCCCCAGTTGGTTACTAGCTGCGTGAAAGTCTATATAAGTTATTGATTAGTTAACTGAGTATTTGTATGGGAGAGTGAATGTGTGTGTGGTTCGGTGGGGTGTGTGTGACTGCCCAAAGATGTGTGAATAGTTGATTCAGTAGGTATATGCGGTTAAGACTGCATGTTATAACAGTTGTTTGGGTGAGTGAATAACTTTATGGGTGTGGTAATGAGCAAACATATCTCTCAATGGTACATATCCAACAAACTAGAAAAATAAAAGGCAGTGTATGTGACAGTTGTTGTATATAAATAAGTATACATAAGACTCAGTGATTGTATAAGTGACTGTATGGATAACTGTATACTTGTAATAGTGATTTTATAACACACTAAGGATAAGTTACTATCTATATGAATACATGAAGTGGTGTTTGTATAAGTGTGTAGCTGACTAAATGTAAGTATGATCCATTGTTTGCATAAGTGAGTAGGATGCCCTTGATGGTCTGAACACTGCGCTGCACTTTAGCCCTGGTCCCTGCCAGCCGCCCCGCGGAAGGAGTCACAAGCGCAGGAGCACTACATCTGATGCAGGAGAACCGGCGGATCGGGAGCCCTTGCTGGTCTGAACACTGCCCTGCACTTTAGCCCTGGTCCCTACCAGCCGCCCCGTGGTAGAAGTCACGAGCGCACGAGCGCTACCTCTGACGCGGGAGAACCGGCGAAGCGGGAGCCCTTGCTGGTTTGAACACTGCACTGCACTTTAGCCCCAGTCCCTGCCAGCCGCCCTGTGGGAGGAGTCACAAGCGCAGGAGTGCTACATCTGACGCAGGAGAACCAGCAGAGCGGGAGCCCTTGCTGGTCTGAACTCTGCCCTGCACTTTAGCCATAGTCCCTGCCAGACTCCCCGTGGTAGGAGTAACGAGCACAGGAGCACTACATCTGACACTGGAGAACCTGCTGCGTGGGACGCGCACGCGGACGCCGAGCGGGCCAAGACCGGTGGACCAAGACAGGCCCGTCTGAGCCAGTCAGAGGCCGTATGTGGACGGGCCGGGCCCTTTCTCTTAGTCTTTGTTTTTCCTCCTTACTATCCAGTTAAAAGACTCAGAGGACTGGACTTTGGGACTGCTGACAGTAAGATCTAAAGGTACTGTAGTCGAACTATCAAAAGAATCCTTGTTGAAGGGAAGTTTGTGGTACCCCATATCTTTTTAGAAAAAAGTTTTCTTACTTACATGTATTGTTTCATACTTTTAATTAGGCTGTTATTAATTATGTAGTTTTGAAGGATTTCATTGAGGTAATTAGACTACTGTTAACATGGGAAAAAGGAAGCTGATAACTAGTCAGGTACATCCCATGAAAAAGAATATTGGAGATGCACAACAAACACTACTTTCGTACCTGACAGGGGCATGGGAGCAATAGAAAAGGCAGATAACCTCGGCCGAAGAATCATTAGATGTGAATGCGAAATCCGTCTGCGAGGGAAATGATACACGGCTGTGGTGGAATCTGATAACACAAACAAGGTACCTTCCACTTCCACCTTGCGAGTAAACGGTTCTATACAGTATGTGACAGGAATGTCTGACAAAATATCGAAAACAAAAATATTGATATACAAAAATATCGGAACAAAAATATCGAAGTCAAAAATATAGGAATCCTATCCCTAACAAGGTAAGTACAAAAATATCGAAAATAAAATATAGAATGACAAAAATATTGTTTTTTGTAAAATATCGTTTTTTTAAATATAATACAAATGTAATATTAACAAAATAATACTTATAAATGTAATAAACATATTTAAAAATGTACTATAATATTTAAAATTAATACATAATGTAAAACAAATTAATGTTAATAAATATATAATACATAATATATTTTTCATTAATATTAACTCTAAATTAATTATTGTCATAACTTAAAAACAAATAAAAATGTAATAAATTACTAATACATTTATTTACATAAAATATTCCCATAAATAACAATTAATAACAACATAATACTAATAAAAAAGCTAAATACATTTTAGATAGCGTATGAGTAAAAATTACTATTCCCACTCCAGAGAGTGCGACAGTAGGGAAAGTGTTGGATAGCGTAGCATTAACAATTACTATTCCCACTCCAGAGAGTGCAACAGTAGGGAAAGTGTTGGATAGCGTAGGGGTAACTATTACTATTCCTACTCCAGAGAGTGCAACAGTAGGGAAAGTGTTGGATAGCGTCAGGGTAACAATTACTATTCCAACTCCAGAGAGTGCAACAGTAGGGAAAGTGTTGGATAGCGTAGGATTAAAAATTACTATTCCAACGCCAGAGAGTGCAACAGTAGGGAAAGTGTGGATAGCGTCAGGGTAAGAATTACTATTCCAACTCCAGAGAATGCAACAGTAGGGAAAGTGTTGGATAGCGTAGGATTAAAAATTACTATTCCAACTCCAGAGAGTGCAACAGTAGGGAAAGTGTTGGATAGCGTCAGGGTAACAATTACTATTCCAACTGCAGAGAGTGCAACAGTAGGGAAAGTGTTGGATAGCGTAGGGTTAAAAATTACTATTCCAACTCCAGAGAGTGCAACAGTAGGGAAAGTGTTGGATTGCATAGGTTTAAAAATTACTATTCCAACTCCAGAGAGTGCAACAGTAGGGAAAGTGTTGGATAGCGTAGGGGTAACAATTAATATTCCAACTCCAGAGAGTGCAACAGTAGGGAAAGTGTTGGATAGCGTATGTGTAAAAATTACTATTTCCACTCCAGAGAATGCAACAGTAGGGAAAGTGTTGGATAGCGTAGGGGTAACAATTACTATTCCTACTCCAGAGAGTGCAACAGTAGGGAAAGTGTTGGATAGCGTAGGATTAAAAATTACTATTCAAACTCCAGAGAGTGCAACAGTAGGGAAAGTGTTGGATAGCGTAGGGGTAACAATTACTATTCCAATTCCAGAGAGTGCAACAGTAGGGAAAGTGTTGGATAGCGTAGGGGTAACAATTACTATTCCAACTCCAGAGAGTGCAACAGTAGGGAAAGTGTTGGATAGCGTAGGGGTAACAATTACTATTCCAACTCCAGAGAGTGCAACAGTAGGGAAAGTGTTGGATAGCATAGGGGTACAAATTACTATTCCCACTCCAGAGAGTGCAAGAGTAGGGAAAGTGTTGGATAGCGTAGGGGTAACAATTACTATTCCAACTCCAGAGAGTGCAACAGTAGGGAAAGTGTTGGATAGCGTAGGGGTTTAAATTACATACTTATAAATTACATCTATCAATTAATTAATTATTTAAAATTAATAACCAATTAATTAAATTTATTTACCAATTAATAAAAATAAATGTATGCTTCCTACTAATTAATAATTAATTCTACATATTGAAATTACTTCCCACCCTATTCCCCTATAAACCCATAACCCGCTACAGAACATATTTATCAATTAATTAAAAATAATTACCAAAATAATTAAATATAATTACCAATTATTTTTAATTAATGTATGATTCCTACTAATTAATAATTATTTAAACATTATTACATTACTTCCAACCCTATTCCCCTATAAACCCATAACCCGCTACAGAACATAATTATCAATTAATCAATTAATTAAAATTATTTACAAATATTTCTCAATTAATTAATTAATAATTCCTACTAATTAATAATTAATTTAACATAATTAAATTACTTCCCACCCTATTCCCCTATAAACCCATAGCCCGCTACAGAACATATTTATCAATTAATCAATTAATTAAAATTAATAAAAAATTAATTCTCAATTAATTAATTAATAATTCCTACTAATTAATAATTAATTTAACATAATTAAATAACTTCCCACCCTATTCCCCTATAAACCCATAACCCGCTACAGAACATATTTATCAATTAATCAATTAATTAAAATTAATAAAAAATTAATTCTCAATTAATTAATTAATAATTCCTACTAATTAATAATTAATTTAACATAATTAAATTACTTCCCACCCTATTCCCCTATAAACCCACAACCCGCTACAGTACTAAAAGACAATATTTAATTAAATTACATTAAAAATAAATAATAAAACATAATAAATACAATATAATATACACAAAATTTATTTAAAAATCGATATTAGTAACATCGAAATTATTTATTTTGATATTATTGACATCGATATTTAAAACTTCGAAATTACTAATATCATACTAATATCGATATTAAGACTGTCGATATTACTTACCTTCTATATTATATCCCATCGATATTTAAACTTCGATATAATTGTATATCGAAATTTAAAACTCGATATTTTGTCTGTGTACCATGTGACAGACTCGACAGAAAGCACAAATCAAGCAATAGGGATAGGGATTCTCCAATTTAGCCCCACAAAGCATACAACAATGCCATCAAATAATACCAGAGCTATAGAAAAGGTAGAGATAGCAGACCCCTCAAACTCAACTGCAATTACTACCCCTGCAAGGGTAAAGGCAGTTAAAAGAGCAGTACCTGGGGAAAAAAAACGCCCCGAAAAAACCCATAGAAAGATCCCAGGGGGAGAAAAGCACCAGAGCCATACAAAAAGATACTGATTTATTCACCATGGTGCACAAATTATATCTCTTTCTTAGGGACTCAATAGCTAGTATTTAGAGGAGAGTCAAAGCGATAGAGAAAACTCTAGTGGCTCTTGTAGATAGAGAAGCTCCCAAAAAAAGATTAAGCAACGAAGATTAGGGTTTATCTGGCAAAGCCATTATAAGGGGAGGAAGTAAAATGGAAAATAAGCCAGGACAAATTACTCAACACGTAGATCAGGCGTATACAAGTCGCATTCAAGGGAAAGACGAGGTCAACAATTGGAGCATGATCACAAAAAAAAGCAGGACTCAAGAAATGGATAACCACCATATCGGGCGGAACTCCCCATATACACAAAGGGACAGTGAACATAGGAAGGAGGAACCTATAGACTATCCGTATTTAGACCTCCCGCCAGCTTGTACCCCTTACACAGTAATTTTAGCTAATGCTCCTAAGCTGCGATCAGATGATAGAGAAACTGGGGAAAGCCTGAAAAATTAAACACTACATAGGCTAAGTAATAGGGTAGGCCTAGCTCAACTACTTTTTAGGGAATTCAAAATGGCGAGAAGGATAAAATGGGTAGGGAAAGAGAAGAAATCCCTTCCCGGGGACTGCATAGTTTTAATTTTTAAAACCCCGGAGCTAGTAGAAAGAATTCTGCGGAAAGGAGAGGATGGACCCCTAAAGATGGATGATATAAACATCCTTCCCTTGGTCTATTTTTATAGGACCGCAAATATAATCAGGGGGGATGTTGTGGGAAAAACTTTTGACATTACAGATGACCCGCTAAATATCACCCTGAACAATCGGTATGCTCCATTGACCTCCCTAGAGGAGATAAATTGACTGGTTAAGTGCCCCATAGTTCCCCATGATAGTCCAGTAACTGCTCTTGCTAAAAACTACCAAGTATCAGATAGGACCAACAAATTGGAAAACAGCCAATCTAAATTAGAGAACATCTTAATAACCAGTGCTGCTGTTGAGCCTAGGTTGGACACAAAAAGGCTAGAAATAAACGGGCCTCCTGGGGGAAACATTAGAAACACTAATATGGCTTTACTCTAACGGGCAAACTCTCAGGGCTTTAGGGGCACACCCAGAACAAATTACAGGAACACTGTAGTAGATCCACCCCTCATACAAATTCCAGTACATACTGGGTGGACATCTACATTTTACACATCCCCCCAAAAAATGAAACTTTAACAAAAGGCATTGATCCAACACATAGTAATGCGGTCCTTTTCTGGAACATAGCAGGGCTTCGTTCCAAACTATTGAACCAGGTCTGGATATATATTTTTTTTTAAATCGACATATTGTGTTTACAGGAAACCTGGTCTCGAGAAGAACTACACATGGAAGGCTATAAGACCTTTAACACACCAGCTTTACCCTCTGTAAGTGGAAGACCTAGGGGAGGGCTGTGCATTTATGTAAGTATGGGCGAAATGCCCGAATATGCGGTCCGCAAAATCCACGAATTCGTGCGAATTTGCGGGTTTTTTTTTTGCTTGTTCGCGGGCTTTTTTTCACCGCAATGACCGCAAACTTACCCATGCAGTCGTACATGGGCGCGGCCATCTTGTTTCACGTGCAATTCCTACGTGCGGGTCTCAATTACGTGTTCTCATCCGTTTTTGCGTGTTTGCAGGAGAAATATCGCGCGAACTTACCCACGCGGTCCTCAATGGTCAGACCATCTTGTTTTTCATTCATTTCTATGGCCCTGGACATGCTTTTTGTATCCAGGTTGAATCTTTGCCATCCTTTCTTTGTTTGAAGTTTTTTTAAAATCTTTTTTACTCATTTTCTATCCCTCTCTTTTTCTACATCTATATTTTGTGTTTTTTTCTACTTTTGGTTACTTTAAAACTACTTTTTTTAAACTCTTTTTTCTTTTCTTTACTTTTTCCCTATTCTTTCCTTTTTTTTATTTTACTTTACTGTCCAGGTCCATGGCAAAGGGAGCCGGCAAAGATCAGAAGGGGAAGGGTCCTGCACCCCGTAGCCGGCTCCCTTGCGGGCGCTTAAGAGAGGAGGGTGTGACGGCCAGGGAGATTTTCAGCCCGGTGGAGGTGGCTGCACTGATCTTTTATGTGCAGCACTACCTCCCCAAGACCGTGGCAGCAGGGGGCATGCTCGCATCAGGGTATGGCCTCTGGGAGCATCGCCAGCTGTGGGCTAAGGTGTGCCAGGCCATGCGGAGGGAGTCGAGGGTCCGGCGCACCTACCATCAAGCGACGCACCAGTGGTCGGACCTCCTAGACCGCGAGCAGGACTTGCTCCACCTGCTAGGTGTGGAGATCCCTGGCCTTGGTGAGTAGCTATTTAATAACTACTTTGTTTTCTTCTGCTCTGTGTTATATTGCTAATATATGTTTTTCCAGATGAGCAAGAATGCTGCCGATTCGATTACATTGCAGGTAAATTAACGTTTAAATAACTTCTGTGATTGCAGGTGCTTGCCTGCTCAGTGCGTTGCTACTATGCTTACTTGTTTGCAACTTTATGCTTATTTGAGAGCAGAACTGCGTAATGCTAGAGAGGCTAGAGACTCAAGTCTAGTCCTTCCTTTGTACTCCTGCTGCCAGTAAGAAGAGATAGTAGTGGATTGATAGGTTGAGTATATTATAACTTGTTATTTAGTAGTAGGACATTTATTTAGTGGTCTGCAATCATGATGACGGACTGTGTCTGTCACGTCGCGTGCTGTTGAGTGCTGAGAGTCGTAGTAGAACCTTTTTGTTGTTGGTTTAGTTCGTGATTTACATAACTTTCCAAGTAGACGGTCTGCGAATCCAGCAATACTGTACTGTCTATCCTAGTTGTCCAGATCAGATAGGTCAATCAATACATGTAGTGCAATTGTTGGTAATTTGTTTCCTCGAGATCATTTTAGATTGTGGTCAAAGAAATCAAATATTTCAAAAAAAACAATCATCCATGTTTGTGTTTATTTCATGATCATCAGAACCTTCCAGGGGCAAGAAGACTGAAACTCTGGCGGAACAAGGTGGGCAGGAACGGTCCTCTGCAGGCTCTTCTGTTGGCCCCAGTAAGTTGTTCTGTTGTTAAAATAATAATTATACTTTCCTAACTTTTACAGGTCCTATTCATTCAAAATTGTTTCCTAATTCTATTTTTTTACAAAATATTCTTTGATCTTCTTGTAGACTGTTTCTACATTCTTATCCTGCCTCTACCATCACTCTCTGTGCTACTACTGTTATTTACTATTAGAGTCGGTCTGTGTAGGTAGCTAAGTTTGCTCAGTTGGCAAACGGTGTAAAACAAAACTCTGATCCAGGCACTGAGTGCAGTCCTCTGGGTTGCCCTTGCTGTCTATTCCAGTCTTCTTAATGTAAGTGTTTTGACAATTTCCAACAACAAAATGTCAATGTGTCCAACAAGAATAAGCTAGTAGTTGGCTTTTTTGATTTGATAGGAGCACATACCATACCACTAGTATTTCAGGGACTATTCGGCACAAACAGAAGTATAGACAAGAGAAATAGGACATTGTTGATGATAGGTGCAGTTCGACTTTCCACATACCTCAGTCCGAACAGAAGTTGAACCCCCAATCCCCCATACCGACTATCTAGTGTGTCTGACCAATGATTATGTTATGACCCAGAAGAACAGAAGAAGACTACCGCCGAGTCCTGACCTATCAGAGTCACGGAAACATGCCTGCTCAGTGCAGTAGTTCAAAGTTCAAACCCCTCCGCTCACTCACTCGTGAACAAAAATCACACAGTGTTTGTTAGTTTCAAAGTTTTATTTTCAAATGAGAAATAAAAAAAACTATTCTTCATTTTTAATAGCGCAGTATTGCAAGCGAGCACTGGTGATGAGATAGATGACGTTAAAGTTTAAACAACATTACCTTGAATCAATATAACTTAACACATCAAATATTAGAATAACTGTGCGGGAGCACCCACCTTCTTTAAAGTACTTAAAGTACTGCTGGTGATGAGGAGTAGGTGGTGAATTGTCCTGTTGGCAGAAGGGCAATGGAATCTTCTGTCTGTAATTATAAAAATGGTGCACGTTAAAAAGCAAGCATTCATCAGTTGTGCCAAAAAGTGTAGCATTTAATGGCTAACTATATAAAAGGTTTTCACCCTCGCCAAAACCGTCACTTTTTTTCATTCCCAATAATTAAAAATTGGTTATGTATTAACATTTTCTTTCATTACGAGACGACATGGGGGTGGTGTATGGTATCTGAAAATATGACGTCACAACATCGGATGTGGCACCTAACACCAGTTGTGGTGAGCGACCTGACTGAGAGGGCGCTGTTGAGCAAACTTGAGCTAATGTTGAGGCGAGGAAGACGCCGAAGGCAGCACCCTATTGCGGATTGAGGCCATTCCGAAGCCGATGCCGAAGGTACCCTGGACGCGGTGCGAGCCGCGAGCTGAGTCCCGGGTGCGGCTGGAGCTGAGAGTGCCCCCCGCGCGCGGCAATAACCGCAAGTGTTGCACGGTTGTGGATTGCGGTCAACCCTGCTGCTGAAGCCGTGAGAGCTTCCTGGGCGTAGCAGTCGTTGAGAGGAGCCGTGAGCTGTGTCCCGGGTGCGGCGGGAGTCGCGAGGAGAATTTTGGTCTCCAGTAATACCAGGAATTATATTGAAGGAGGGTGAGACTCTACACAAATACGGTTCTGACCTGACCCCAATTTTAAAGCACGAAGTGCAAAAGAAATACATAACAGAATAATTTCTCAAAATGCAGCGATTGAAGCAATCCTATAACACCATGACTAATCCCTCAGTCAATGTTGCAGTAAATATGGAGCATATTATCAAGGGGGTTTATCTCCGCTTTTTTGGCTTTAAAAGCCAAGAAAGCGGAGATAAAATTATCTCCCTATTACCTAGCTGCCGCTAACACCAGTTAGTGACAGCTAGTAGGAAATAGCGACCATCTTGGGCCCCACTTTGCATGTCAGTGATATTTATCACTAATGAGATGCAAAGTGGGCGTGCCAAGATGTTAGAGACTGAAAACAGTCGCTAACATCGCTATCTTCTATTACCAACTTTTGGAGATATTCGCGCTAAGCGGGAATATCTCCAAAAGCTAACACCTGCCCTGAGCAGTTCTTAGCCATGTTATCCAATGGGAGGTGGATAACATGGCTAAGAGCATTAGCTCGCTAATGCATGAATATCGCTGACTTTTCAGCGATATTCATGCTTTGCGGCAATTTTTACCGCATTTGCGTTAAACCTTGGTAATACCAAGGTTTATTTGCGGTAAACATCGTCGCAGCGCTGCGGTAAATTTTTGTCTCTAACCAAGCAATAGCGATAATTATCGCTATTGCTTGGTAATATGCCCCAAAATTTGTTTCCATAAAGAATGGCGAAAGAGAAATCTGGAGAAAAAGTTCTCCCAGACAGGAAATAACAAAGAGAGACAACTCATGGGACTGGATCTCGGAGTCTTTGAACAGCAATAAACAAATTAAGGATAACAAATCCTTTGTTTAGCACAGGCTTGACGATTTCCTCTTGGAATATAGCGGGGAAAACTAAAGACAAAATGGCTGAAATAACAAAAAATTCTCCAGCTATAGTGGCCCTCCAAGAAACTTGGTCTACACAAAATTTTAACCAGGAAAAATATTTTGTATATGATATCCCTGCAGAGCAAGTCGATCGGGGACATGCGAAAGGGGGGATAGCGATTTTATTAAATGAAGATTACAAATGGGTCCAAGAAATAATTCCAACTAACTCAAAGAATCATCAATGTATTAAGATCAAATGCGAGACAAACCCTCCAGGAACTTTGAAAGATCTACTGATCTATAACATCTCTATATCCCCCCTGGAGTAAAAAAGGACACACTCGCTATAGAAATCTTAAAGGACATTGAACAAACAATAGAAAATCACGTTTATCCATCGTCCTTCATTATGGGTGACTTCAATGGGAAAATATCTAATGAGGTATTATTAAAATGGGCAAATTGGTATCCAGAAGAGGCCCTGGGAATCTCTATTCCACTACTTCCTAAAGAAAATAAGGCGGATAAAAGAGGGAAGATCCTAATAGCATCACTACCCATGCTAAATGGAATAATACTAAATGGCAATGTAGAAGGAGATATTCCCGCCTCAAATACAAGACAGGGAAACCGTAATTCCTCACTTTTGGAATACATAATCTGTAGCTATGATTTGTTTGGATCATTCTTGCAACTCAAAATTAATTTTGCCCAGGGAAGTGACCATGCCATTTTACAAGTAAGCACAGAGTGGAAAACACAGCTTTCCCAGTCAAGTGAAATTATGTATAGCCATAGCACAGTGCTGGTAAACCCATCTCAAAGACGGATACACTGGAATTCAGCTACACTTAATAATATAGTTACCATAATTGATTCAACGCAACTCCTACAAGTAACCACTCTATAAATCCGATAACAAATTTCGAAATGGTTATTAAAAAGTTAACACAAAAATGACAGGAAAAGTTGATGCAATCGAGGATAACATGGAACCAAAACAAAAAACCAAAGTTAGTCACCAACACAAAATATCTAAATAAATTGATAAGAGCACAGTTTTTAAAAAAATCACCATCTAAACAACAAGAAATCAACAAATTGAAAAATCAACGTAGGAGAGAAAATGAGAAAAAGAAGAGAATAACCCAAGATAAAAACTGGGTAGACCTGCAGATAGCGGCAAAACAAAATAACCAATGTGCCTATTGGAGTATAGTCGCCAAAGAAACGGGTACGAAAAAAGCATTACAAGCTATCCCGGTGCCTCCATCGGAATGGGAACGCTATCTTGCCAATTTATATAAACTAAATACCAATTCAGAAATGAGCCATAATTTTGCGAGGAATCCAGAAAGAAAATCTTTAAATAGTGGGGTTTCTAGTCCATTTTCTATTGAGCTACATATAAGAAAAGCGAGAACAACAGGAGCAACAGGTCCGGACCAAATTCCGATTAGGGTCCTCCAATGCAACCCCAAAGAATGGAGTAAGATGTTATCTCCCCTTTTTAACTACATTTTCACTACTGGGGACATCCCCAAATCCTGGAAGGTGAGCATTGTAATACCCATTCACAAAAAGGCTACTAGGCTGCATCCTGGCAATTATCGGCAAATAGCCCTTCTGGATACAACAGGAAAGATCTTTACAGCAACGGTATTAGATCATCTTAAGGACTGGGCCTTTTCATCTGGACTAATCCCCCTATACCAGGCTGGATTTAGACCAAAGCATTCAGTCACCGACAACATCGCTGTCTTGCAAACCATCTTAGATAAATACATTACAGTAAAATCCCAGGTTGTATATGCTGCTTTTATCGATTTTACCACCGCATTCGATAGAGTGGACAGAGGAACACTCTGGAGAAAACTCACCAAAATGGGTATTCCGGTTAACCTACTACAAATATTAACATCATTACACACAGATACCCGGTGTCAGGTTCAAATGGGGAGGGAAAAGGGTCTCACTAGTCCGATTCCGACACCAAATGGCCTTAGGCAAGGATGTCTTTGTGCTCCCCTACTGTTTTCCCTTTATCTCAGTGCATGCCTCAATGTTTTCAGCAGATCTGCAACTTTCCACCAAAAATTGCTTTTCACAAAATACATACTTTGTTGTATGCTGATGATGTTATTATATTAGATTTAACCCCATTCGGTCTGCAAAGAAGCCCCCAGGCACTACACAACTATGCAGAGGAAAATCATCTAATACTGAACATCTCGAAAACAAAAATAGTTCCATTCTCAGGAAAGAAAAAGAGCACTAAATTAATTTGGTCCCTAGGGGGAAAAACGGTGGAAGTGGTAAATGAAAATACCTACTTAGGTAGAATCTTCACCAAGTCTTTACAAAATAGGCCCCATACTCTGAATTTGACCCGGAAATCCGATGTGCATGTGGGAGCCCTTTCACGGTTATACTCTGCATCCGGACAAAGACACTTTTCCTCTATGCTTAAAGTATACAGTGCCAAGATTCCACCAGTATTGTCATACACTCTTGAATATATACTAATAAATCAATGGACCTTTTTAGATCTAAAAGAAGGAAAGATTCTACGGAAACTAACAAAGCTGTCACAGGCGGTACCAGTACAAGCTCTGCGGCTCGAGTTTTCATTAACGAGTTCCTACGCCCAAAGGAATCGCCAATATCATCAGGTGGGCGTACAATCTCCTCCATGCTGAAGAAAGAACGCTTTGCTTCCTGCTTAAAATAGAAACATTTTAATGTGAATCGTCAAAATATGTATTTTCAAGAAATATTTTATTTGTTTTTAAGTTATCAGAGGTTAAAATCAATCTGTTACTATCCTGGTCTCCTGCCTAGCTGAAACTCTTCTTATAGCACTTTACTCCAAGACTTAGTTTTGATCTTGACTCTCAGCACTGTTTTAAATTGCCTTAATATAAAACTATTACAGAATCTATATACTTTAAGAACCCTCAACGGTATATTAACTTTAACCTAAACCATGGGATCAGGAGATCTATTGTCCTGCTCCGATTCGGAATACTACCTGTAAAAACCATCACATCTAGGTGGCACCCAAAAGAAAGCCGTATCTGTAATCTGGTTAAGGGCGGAGAGCAGGACTTGGAGCATTTATTGTTTACCTGCCCAAATGCAATAGTGGTAAAGGCAAGAAAAAGGTTTTTACAACCAGTTTATACTAAATGTAGGATTAATAGAATACAGGAACTGATTATTTTATGTAAAGCGCCACCAAATGAATTTGTATGCTACAATTTTTATAAATTTTTAAAACCTTTTTTAACTTTGTACTAGAACGAAAACTTTTTAGGGTATAAAATTGTACATTGTGTATTTAATATTTGTGGCTCTCAGTGGGGAACCAAATAAAATAAATAAATAAACTTGAAACCTAACACCAGTGCCGGGGCCAGCAGTGCGGAGGGGTCCACTCCAGGTGATGCGGGGGATCCACAACAAGTGCCACCAGGAGGAGTTGGGGGGAAGGCTCAGCAGAGGCGGACAGTGGTAAGTTATTGTACTCCTTACTTATTGACATTTTTGAGTAGGCTCGCAAAGGAGTGTATGATGTACTGTACAGTAGACAGTACACTAGTACAAGTACACTTTACTGTTAAGAACAGTTACTAATTTAGACAGTCAAGTCAGATATGTCTCTGAGCACTCAAATACAATAACATTTCATCATTACAAAATCAGTACATCTGTTTTCACGTATTCCAGTAGCCCACAATATTTAGACAAGTCCAAGTAAAGTCCAACTGAATAGTGTCTCTTATTTCTCTCAAGATTTATTTTTCAAAGTTCCATGTGATTTCCAAAATCCACAGTTTCTTCAATACATCATTCCAATAATGTTGGTATTGTTGTCAATACTTTTGCCGACACGTGTTTCGTCGTGTGTAAATATCACACATTGACTTCCTCAGGGCTGAAACAAGGAAATACAAAGCCCTATATTACAATCTTTCAGATCAAATCAATAGTTGTCAGGAGAGATAAACATAGTCCCTACCACCACACGAGCACTGCATCACGTGCAACATAAATGTAGGCATAGTACAGGAGAGACATAAGAGTAAACATATCTCACCACCAGAACCAAAAAGGGTGATAAACTAATTCTAGTGAATCTGACTACCTTATAACCCAAAGGCACTAGAAAGGAGAAAGTTTCTTAATTCACCTGAGATATTTTCCAATCCTCTCCAAGTCCAATCTCCTATCCGGTGTGATTATAACAAATGTCTGTATAATAAAGGCCAGACAATGAAAGTTACACTCAAATTCATATACGTCAGCAGTACCTTCGCTCACTTAAGAAGTCAACATAATTTGTATCAAAGTATCGCTCTAGTATATAAGTCCAACTAAACAATCTGGTTCAAACCAAGTCGCACACGTGTACATTCCATTACCCTGACTGGGGTAAACACACTACACTCACCAAGTAATCTCCTAAATTGCGTCTCAAACCGAATTGTGCTCTTCTCAAGATCATAAGAGCATCCTGAAAGTAAATCAAACTTAATCAGTTCCACACTGAAAATTTAAAACATAAGTAAAATACCAAAATTAACAAGCGCCTCCACTCACCAACTCCAAAACTAAAATCTCTCAGGCTGGGGGCACTGTAACAAAAAGGTAATGTTCACTCATTTAATAGTTGACCTCCATATATATAATCAGGTCATCACTCTAACTGTTCTTACCCTCGTATAATAACGTCCAATCTTATTCCCCAGTCATGTATATTCCAGCGTCAATCCTTAAATTGATTTATTAGATAGATGGGAGAAGGAATTGACATCTTCCTCCAGGAACCTAATGAACATACTGATTGAGAATGTGGAACGTAGAATAAAAAAATTACTGGAGGAAATCCAGAAAATTGAGGATGAGATTAAGGAATTAAATATGCCTGAAGCTACTATTAAGAATTATACGATACTGGATAATTATCTGAATGATCTCCAGGCGGACATTAAACGTAGGAAGGCAAGGAAACTACAACGAGACGAGAGGGATTATAAGTCAGGCCGTGTCTTTACTTTTGCTAAGCGATTTGATTATTTAATTCAGCAATCCCGAGGCTCTAAACAGAAGTCTACTCCAACACCTACTATGAGTGGATGTGAAACAGAAGCATCCTCGCTGGCTAGTAGTGAGAATGAGGAGGTGGATGGTTCATTGCTATCTGAGGCGAATGCAGAAGATAACAGTAATTTTTTAGAGGAGGTAAAAAGAGTCAGAATAGGGAATCGGGACAGTACCTTCAGTGGCAGAGGTGGGGGTCTGTCAAGACAAGGAGAGGATCAAGGGGCAAGGGGTCAACAGGTACCAAGAAGAGGAATGAGGCTCAGGTCGTGGAAAGAATAACCAGCAGTCCTGAAGCTGCGGACTGTGAACTAGAGATTGTTAACCTATCATATTTGACTCTCACAGATGATATGATTTCTTTGTTGAAGAAGGGTCTTGGTTTCTGTCCGAATGTATTACCGGATTGGTACCAAACGAAAATTGACGTATACAAATTTGTAAGATTGCTTAAAATTAAGAAACATTTTGTGCATGTACCAATTAAAGATAAGAGTTATGAGCACTTACACACTATTAATGACCTGAGTATAGAGGGGGCGAATGCAACTAAGCTACTGCTATCACTCACGGAGAATGAGCATGATCCGATTACGATGGCCAAGTTACTTGATGATTTAGAGATCAACAGATTTGAGAGTGTGAGCAGTGGCTTAAAATTGAAATCTAAGTGGACACCGCAACTTGGAACAGGCAACACCATAGATACTTTTCATAAAATGGTGGAATTGGACATTAATAAGATACTTGACAAGGGCTCTAGATGTGGACTACGTAGTAAGCCAGATAATTTGACCACTGCAGAAAGAATAGCACTCAGGACTCTGAGAGACAATGACAATATTACCATCCGTATTGCTGATAAGGGGGGTAATATCGTCGTCATGGATACGGAACAGTACAATGCAGAAATTTACTCTCAGCTAGACGATGTGAGGTACTATGAACTACTGAACAGTAACCCTCTTGAAACATTAAAAACTAATATTAACAAGAAACTGAGAGAGTGGTATGACTTAACACTACTAGATATTGACGAGTATAACTATCTAACTATCATGACACCAAAGGCACCTTGTCTTTACACGCTGCCAAAAATCCATAAGAATAGGGACAATCCACCGGGGAGACCAATAATTTCCGGCATCGGTGGTCCTACTGAAAGGATCTCACAGTATATTGATATATTTTTAAGACCTTATGTACAGTCATTGCCCTCATATATTCAGGATACTAAACATGTGTTGAACATTATGTCGGATGTCGCATGGGAGGAAGGGATGTACCTAGTGACACTAGATGTGGTCTCACTTTACTCGAATATTGAACACTCCCTTGGCATAGCAGCAGTTGAGACCTTTCTTAACAAGAGGTCGGTGGAATTTTTTTAACACACCCAAATGTTGTTAGATATGACCGATACTGTATTGAAGAACAATGTGTTCCTTTTTGATCGAAAATGGTATAGACAGCGCCTCGGGACCGCGATGGGTTCCAGGTTCGCTCCGTCTTTTGCTAACCTCTTCATGGGTTGGTTTGAGGCGGAGTGGGTCTGGGGCCATCGTGGTCAGAGATGGATTGACAACATCCAATACTGGGGCAGATTTATAGACGACTGCCTCATGATTTGGACGGGTTCGCTTGTGGATCTTCTTGACTTCTTTGATCACTTGAACAATAATGATGTCAACTTACGGTTTACAACTAAATATGATACAAGGAAAATTGAATTTCTGGATGTAGAATTGTTTGTGAAAGATATGAAACTCTGTTCTAGGATGTTCAGGAAGGATACGAGTTGCAATGCAGTACTATATGCAACAAGTTGCCATCCTAATTACCAGAAGAGATCTATCCCCTATTCAGAGATGGTCAGAGCAAGGAGAAATTGCTCTGAGGAAGAGGACTTTGAGTACAACTTAACAGATATGTCGAACAGATTTATAGCCCGTGGCTATAACACTGATGTGATTGTGAAGGCTAGGAGGCGAGCTAAGAACTTACGTAGGCAACAAACCCTAGCATGTAAAGAGAGAGGTGGTGAAAGTATTGATAAAGTACGACTAATCACACAATATAACACGGGATCTAGGGTATTATACTCTATTGTAAATAAACATTGGCACCTACTGCGAGCTGATAATGATCTACTACCTTTTATAACGGAGAGACCTTCTATCACGTACAGGAAAGGTAGGACATTAGCTAATGACTTGAGCCCCAGTTACCCCAATAAACACAAGAAAGGAGATTGGCTAACTGATGCAAGGAAGGGCTTCCATAAATGTGGCCGCTGTAACTCATGCAGATGGGCCAAGAAGAAGGTACTACAATTCAGTTACAATGGCTCTGATGTATATGATATTAATGTATTCATTAACTGTGACACAACATATGTCATATACGTTATATCCTGCTCGTGTGGCCAAATATATGTTGGCAGCACCATTAGGAGGCTCAGGGATAGGATGATGGAGCACTTTCGAGCCTGGAAGAATGGTGATACAAGATACCCCATTGCTGCCCACAGTGTACAAAATTGTGACAAACAGAATCAACATCAATTTAGCTACCATGCTATTGACCATGTTGCCCCAGACCCGAGGGGGGGCAACAGACAGCTTAAGTTGAGGAGAAGGGAAGTGATCTGGATTATGAAATTAAGGGCGGTAGAGCGGGGCTTGAATATTGACAATGAATACCAGTACTATCTTGGGCAGGATTAATGTGGATTATATGCTGTATAAGATGTCATAATATGAAGCTAATGTCCCATAGCATACATAATGCCCTCTTATATACGAGGTAGTGAAGTGTATGAATTATAATACTGTTGAAACTAGATGTGCCCCTATGGGTGGTCTATTTGAGTTCTGAAGCTACTCCGTATATGGCCTTGAAGATGTTTTTGTGCAGATATATGCCCATATGTAATGAATAACCACATATATTGTATGCTTAGATATCTGCTATGGATGGCAGCCTACTAATTCACCTCTATTCCCACGTTTACACTATTACGTTACTAATACCCTATGACACTGGGTGACATAATTTACTCTTACAACAAATCTATACTTTACTTTGGCTCTGTCAGGGTTTACGTGTGTACACTTCAGGAATGGATTACAACTATTTGTTTACATGCACTTATGTTTATGCATGACAGTGAGGATACTGATTGTGAAGAGCGCCTCTATCAGCACCACTATAGGTGTGGACCACAATCATACCTGGATACAACCTTTATGAGTGTAATTCTTCTATAAGAGATACAGCTTCTGGCAAGAATGAAATATTTAGCTGGGATTATTAAGATAAGTTGTTACAAATAGCGCATGGTCGCGACAATATTAAGAAACTTCGTAATGATAGGACTTACACGAGGGAGTAGGAAATACATTGCGGTCTGTATATTACTATAATAACTGTAATATTAACAATATGATCGAAGGCGACACTGCCCATTCCAATATGGCCCCTGAGTAGAAACTCTATGGATACGAAGTTACTCGTGACACTATGAGGCGATAATATGTCGCACACACCCGTGAGAGATAGAATTGACACAAGGGATACGATATATCACGATCTATATACTAATATAGACGTGATAGAATACGTATATTTTTTAATAAATGATCGGAAAACGACTCTCACCACTACAATATGGCGCCCGCTATTTTGTATATAAATAGACCTTTAAAGATGGCGCCCACGCAGAACGCCGAGAAACAGCGACGACACTTGCCGCTGTAATATGGGTGAGTTAAACCATAGGCAGACCGTTATGAGGGTATTATTGACAAAGAAAGTTGTTACGATATTTACACCTAATTTCCTCACGTTTGCAGGTAAAGATATATGAACCTGAAGGCAAATAGACTACGTTTATGGACGGTAAGGTCCGATTCTGAGCACTACTGTTTATGTATTCAGTATGAATGTTGCCCACTCCAACTTTACGAGCTTTATTGCAATTACAGATTGAAATTGAATTTAAGGATTGACGCTGGAATATACATGACTGGGGAATAAGATTGGACGTTATTATACGAGGGTAAGAACAGTTAGAGTGATGACCTGATTATATATATGGAGGTCAACTATTAAATGAGTGAACATTACCTTTTTGTTACAGTGCCCCCAGCCTGAGAGATTTTAGTTTTGGAGTTGGTGAGTGGAGGCGCTTGTTAATTTTGGTATTTTACTTATGTTTTAAATTTTCAGTGTGGAACTGATTAAGTTTGATTTACTTTCAGGATGCTCTTATGATCTTGAGAAGAGCACAATTCGGTTTGAGACGCAATTTAGGAGATTACTTGGTGAGTGTAGTGTGTTTACCCCAGTCAGGGTAATGGAATGTACACGCGTGCGACTTGGTTTGAACCAGATTGTTTAGTTGGACTTATATACTAGAGCGATACTTTGATACAAATTATGTTGACTTCTTAAGTGAGCGAAGGTACTGCTGACGTATATGAATTTGAGTGTAACTTTCATTGTCTGGCCTTTATTATACAGACATTTGTTATAATCACACCGGATAGGAGATTGGACTTGGAGAGGATTGGAAAATATCTCAGGTGAATTAAGAAACTTTCTCCTTTCTAGTGCCTTTGGGTTATAAGGTAGTCAGATTCACTAGAATTAGTTTATCACCCTTTTTGGTTCTGGTGGTGAGATATGTTTACTCTTATGTCTCTCCTGTACTATGCCTACATTTATGTTGCACGTGATGCAGTGCTCGTGTGGTGGTAGGGACTATGTTTATCTCTCCTGACAACTATTGATTTGATCTGAAAGATTGTAATATAGGGCTTTGTATTTCCTTCTTTCAGCCCTGAGGAAGTCAATGTGTGATATTTACACACGACGAAACACGTGTCGGCAAAAGTATTGACAACAATACCAACATTATTGGAATGATGTATTGAAGAAACTGTGGATTTTGGAAATCACATGGAACTTTGAAAAATAAATCTTGAGAGAAATAAGAGACACTATTCAGTTGGACTTTACTTGGACTTGTCTAAATATTGTGGGCTACTGGAATACGTGAAAACAGATGTACTGATTTTGTAATGATGAAATGTTATTGTATTTGAGTGCTCAGAGACATATCTGACTTTTCATTTCTGTGTGTACAGGAAATCAGGGGTGTTGGGTACTTGCCCCTTCTCTAGATGCACCACGATTAGTATTTCAGTTACCTATCCCTAATACATTGTAGGAGCGCCCTGACATTGTGAGTATCCCAGTCTATTAATTTAGACAGTCAACCTTGACTTAGCCATAGCATTAGCGGTGGTAGTTCTCGGGTAAGTAATGGCTCCCTCTATGACTTCAACTCAGCTGGGAAACTTTTATCGTGAGGCCAAGTCATATCAGATGAACTTGAGGGATGTGAAGAACGAAAAGGGAAAGAAGGGCGAAAGGAAGGACGAGCGAGTTGTAACATTTATGACTGTAAAGAACGATACGTGTTTTTGAATGCAGGCAGAGGTGGCTGATAGGAAGGAATCACATGCAGAAAGCTCGAAAAGGCTTGGAGGAAATCACACATGGATGATAGTAAGAAAGAGTATACTGATGCCCTGGCCTCCTACCATAAAAACTTAAAGATGGCCAGGAGGAGTTGTCTTGCATCACAATTGGCTGAAGAGGCAACTCTTCCAGAGAACTCTATAAGATCCTACAATCCTTTACAAAACCTGTGGCCTGCGAGAGTCCAGATGACTTCTCTCAAATCCTGTGTGACGAAATATCGCTATTCTTCGAGAACAAAATAGAGTTTATCTATGAGAAGATCAAGCAGTTAGGAATTGTCGGGAGTAATACCATCAGTTCCTCCCTGACCTCACCTATTTCACCTATCTCATCTCTGTCTTCTGTGGGTACCAGTATCTCACTTACCACATTTCCAGAGATTAATTTTCCTGATGCTACTTCTCTGGCCAGTCAAATTAAAACAGGATCTCCCTTAAATCTTCTGCCAGCAAAGATGGTGGGCTCTTTAGGGAATCTGCTCCTACCTGGAATTCAAACTGTGATCAATCTCTCCCTTAGAGAAGATCATGTGCCAGGTGAATGGAAGAGAGCGGTAGTGAACCCAATTCGAAAGAATGCTGCCCTGCCATGGTCAGACCTTTCTAATCTCCGTCCTATTTCTCTACTTCCTCATATCAGCAAGATGACCGAGAAACATGTGAATATCCATCTTTCCAAGTTTATCGAGGCAGCGGGTGGTCTGGACCATTCTCAATCTGGGTTCAGACCTAACCACAGCACCGAGTCAGCCCTCCTCTCCGTGACCAATACCATCAGGATGGCACAGGATAGAGGAGGCTCCATGATCTTGGTGCTGTTGGATTTGTCCGCTGCCTTTGATACAGTTTCGCATGACATTCTTCTCAGTCGTCTGCGGAAGGTGGGAATAGGCGGCTCGGCCTTGGCCTGGCTAAAAAGCTTTCTCTCGGGTCGATCACAAACCGTCAGGTTGGGCTCCCATCAATCAATCTTTATGGAGCTCACTAAGGGGATTCCACAGGGCTCATGCCTAAGCCCTACACTTTTTAATGTTTATGTGGCCCCCTTGGCGGATATTGTGAGAGAATATGGGTTCACTCCAATATCGTATGCTGACGATACTCAGCTTCTGTTCCCCTTCCATACCCTGACACCGGCAATCAAACAGGCATTTGCCACCGGTATGAGAGCAGTATCTGACTGGATGGCCTCCAATTGCTTGCAATGCAATGTAAGCAAGACGGAGGTCGTGCTTTTTGGAGAAGCCCCCCTCCTGTGGTCACCTGAGTGGTGGCCCCCGGATTTAGGATCTGCTCCTCTCCCTAAGCAGACAGTAAAAAATCTGGGGGTGCGGCTAGATCAGGTGCTCCTATTTAAGGAACATGTGAGACTGGTGGCGGGAACCTGTTTCAGGACCATTGGGCTCCTGAGACGTGTATTCCCGCTCCTAGATGACTGCTATAGGAAAACACTGGTCCAGACACTGGTCGTCAGTAGATTGGACTACTGCAACGGACTACTACTTTCTGCCAACGAGGAGCAACTGAGTCGTCTGCAGGTGGTCCAGAATACTGCGGCCAGATTAATTCTGGATGCTCCTCCTAGGTCCTCTTCACGCCCTCTTTTACATAAACTCCACGGGCTGCCCATTCGTCAGCGAATCGAGTTCAAAGTGTGCTGTATAATCCACAGATGCCTTCAGGGATCTGGCCCTAAATATCTGGCTGAACTAGTTCACCTGTATATTCCCACCCGTTCATTGCGCTCTAGTAACCTATTATTGCTACAAGACCCTCGGATCAAGAAGGCGAAACAAGGGGGCCGTGCCCTGTCCTATAAGGTCCCCACTTTGTGGAACAATTTGCCCCTTGTCCTTAGGCAAATTACTAACTTACAGGCCTTCAAGAAATCCCTAAAAACTCATTTGTTTCCAGCTATATAAGATCTTGGCCTCCCTATTATTATGTTTCTGATCTGGCATCTTGGAAGACCATAAGCGCGGAGATACCCTCCGGGTCGATTCCTACGCTATAGAAGAATAAGAATACAAATAAATAAATAAATAAATAAATGCATGGCTGCTTGAAGCAAGGATGGTTGGAGGAGAAAGAAAAGATGACTGCCTGTGTGGGTGAATCAGAGAAAATGTATGTGGGGTGTGCATTGCAATATATCATTTGGGTCAAACTCAAATGCAAGTCAAGACGGTGGTTTACCAAATAAAATGAAAAGAGTGTTAGTTGGTTGTTGAGAAAAAGTAAACTTGGTAAAGTTGAGACATTAAGAAGAATGATAGACGTTTACTTTGGGAGCCTGGATGGTATCTTCTTCTTCCTCATAGATAGCAGAGGTGTATGTAGTAGAGTAGACGCTCAGCGGATGAAGAGTGTTACTTTGAACAGCATATCCGTGCCAGAGTAGCAAAGCTGAGGAAATCCAAATACTAGAAGTTGTGATTGTTCAGAAATATTCCCTTGACTAACAGTACAGTAGTTTACTTTGCAAGCACAGCATATATTGTCAATGTATTGTATAGTTGACATTATATCAAGTAAAGTCCCTTCCTCCAGAAATTATGGGTACCACACTCACTCCCTATGTTAATAATTTTCTTTCAGCTGTGTCATGGGTGGGCTATCGCTGTTGTTCACTCAATCTATCAAAACAAAGCACCTAAAGCCATCCATCATATAAGCAAAGATCATGTGATCGGCAGGATATAGGATCAGAAATGAATAATCTTCATTTTCCTTTTGTAGTAGTCAAGGGCTGGGGGGGCAGTGCAAGATATAAATTACATTAAGCAGTAGCCCTTGATGTAACCAAGTATGGCCAGTGCCACCCTTATAGAAAAGTAAGAGCTTCCCTATCACCACCTGCATGTACTGCTTAAAGTAATGCAAGTCTGCTTCATCATGGCTTGTGTCTGTGTTTCTTGTGTGCAAGCTGAGTGAGCTGGCATTATGCTGCCAGCTAGGCTACCACAAGTTCACGTACAAGTAATTTGTTTTGCAAAACGAGAGAAAAAACGAAGAAGATTGGTGTAGCCTCTGACTCTCTGACTATGTAGTAGTGAGTCCATAGTGCTGCTAGTAGAATTCCTGAAACTCCCACTAATGTCACAGGCCTACAAAGACGGTGGAAAGATACATGCCAAAATGTTATACTGTGCTTGCAAATTGCTAGTAATACTGACTTTGAGACAACTTTCTGATGAATTATTTTGAGTTAATTTTAAAGACTTGGCTACAGTATTTTTCTTTCTTTCTTCATATAGATGCTCCTTAACAAAAGCTCACCCGGAAGGAGATGGCTATCCGGGCCAGGGCCCGTAAGCTGGAGGCCATTTGCGCTGAATAGCAGCGGCTGTGGGCTTGGGAGCAGGACGAGTAGGCGGCAACTACTGCATCCTACTCCAGTGCCCCCGGGTCCACCAGCCAGCAGCCTCCAGCTAAACGGCGCCGTGGCCCGACAGTCTCCCGCTGCCGCAACACAGCAGCAAAAACAACTGCTGCCCCCCCGAGAGCCTGGAGGACACGTGTGCGCCGCCTCAGAAAAAGAGTGGACTTCCTGGAGCGCTTGGCTGATAAACAACAACGCCAGATGCGGGACCTCCGCAAAGAGCTGCGGACCTCCGCAAAGAGCTGCGGGACCTCCGCAAAGAGCTGCGGGATCACCTGTCTACAGGACACTGCCGGAGGAAGTGACTGTCCCTTGCCCCTTTTTTAAATACTGTTGGGGGGGTGGGAATTGGGTGTTGGGGAAAGGGAAAGGACATTTGGACCTTGTTTGGGGTTATGGAGGGGGTGGGTTGAGTTAGTTTATTTTTGTTAGGGGGAATATATTCATTTATTTTACATACTTAAACATAGTATACGTGTTCATATTATTTTGTGTGGTGGTGGGCGGGGGTTACTGAAAGTTTGGTTTCTTCAAACTTACCAGCATGAATTATCTAAACGTCCAAAAATGTACAAAAGTGCCACTAACAGAGTTAGTGAATTCAGTTGCCCTAATAGTACTTTACTAGTACTACTGTCAATCTCTCCTCTCCTCCGAGTCCTAGCCCATACCATTATTCTACCTCCCCAAAATGCTTATCTTACCTGTGATTCGTGTTTGAGAATAGGGCTAGGCACAGGGCTGGCTGCATGGCAAATGGCCATTTATGTTGGGTGTTGACTTTAATTCTGGATGCATGAAATATCATCGTTGTGCTGGTAGTAGTAGTGGTACACACTGGCAGTAGCAGCATATGAAAAAAAAGCAAATGAAACATTGAGTGGCCTGAGCGTAGCATTAGAAACAGTACGATAGATAGTACGGTAGAGAACAGTGCCATAAATTGTAGCCTAAGCAGTGCTAAAGTATTCAAAAATATAAGTACTAGTTGCGTGGAGTATGGCTACTATAAGAAATAGTATTAAGGCAAAGGACACAGCAACATAAGCATTAAGCATTCAATTCGTCACGTGTAGGAGGAGGATGTTGTTAATGATCAATCCACGATGAAGCACATGAAATTCTGATTCAAATGATTTTTCTGTTGCTTTGACTTTATCCTCCCCAGCAAGTGTGTGGAATTCATTGTTGTCATTTAGTCACACCTCAATGAAAAAAACTCACAGTTCGGGGGAAGAGGGTTAGGGTTTGAAAATTGGATGGGAATGGGGGTTTTTGGGAAAGTTTTGTGGAGAGAAGAAATAAAAACACAGCATGTACAAACAATAAATGAAGAAAAACCAATCTTTGGATTCAAAGATATCCATAAATAAATCTTTTAAGGGACATTACTAGTAGTAACTATGAATAAACAATTTGACAGTACAGGGCTGCAGTAATTACGCAGTTTCACTTGCCTCTCTGCCCTCAGAGAGAATAAACACTTATTAGTACATTAAATTAGTTTTTTTTTTAAATAGCAAAGAAATTTATGAAATAGCTGGAGGGATGAATTTGAAGCAGAGAGCAAACAAACGCACAGAGTCACACTAGTAGAAGTTCAAGTTCACAAGAATAACATTTAAAAGATAAGGAGAAGTGAAAAGGATACTGTAACTGTATGTTGTAGTTGTCCTGTTGAATTTGTGAAGTTGCAAGCATCCAGCCATTCCTCTTGTTTGCGGTACTCCTCCATTCCATCTGACACTCCGTCAATCAATCTTGGTGACCAGACACACTGTCCACTGCCTGCCTGATGCGGAATTGCGGATCGGTAATGGTAAGCCGAAGTTAATCCTTTGTTCCATGGCACAGGGTAAAAGCCGGCCTGTAATTGTTGGTGGAAAAATAGGAAGTGATATTAAAACACCACGGAGAAAAAAATTATAAGGTACGCTGTGTAGTGCAAAAATAACACTTTCAGTTTCAGAAGTGACAGTATTACATACAAGCATCATTTCAAAAGTGCGTACCCTGAGTCTCCTTTTCAAGGATGAGGTAAATCGTGCCAAAACGTACTCTGAAACTAGGCCCAAACCAAAAACACCCCTTTCCACCATGGATTTTCTCCAAACTACTTGCAATGAAAATTAGACCTTCCCAGCAATGCTACCAGACCCCTCAACCCACCCCCAGAAATGGAGAACACCCCCAAACAGCCCCCCAAAAACACGCAGGAGTGCTATCCTCAGCGAGGCCTACCTTTAAATCGTGCCAAACGCGCTCTGCAACTAGGCCCAAACCCCCCTTTTCCACCATGGATTTTCTTCAAACCATTTACAATCAAAATTAGACCTTCTCAGCAGTGCTCCAAGACCCCCAACCCACCCCCAAAAACCTAGAACCCCCCCCAAACAGCCCCCCAAAAACACGCAAGTGAGCAAAAAAAGAAAAACTTTTTCACCATGGATATTCTCCAAACCACTTGCATCCAATATTAGACCTTCCCAGTAGTGCCCCCAGACCCCTCAACCCACCCCAAAAAAGTAGAACACCCCCAAACAGGCCGAAAGCAAAAATGGAAAATGCCACATGTAGAAAATCTACAGAGGCCTACCTGAAAATCGCTCCAAACGCGCTCTGCAGCTAGGCCGAAACCCCCCTTTTCCACCATGGATTTTCTTCAAACCACTTGCAATCCAAATTAGACCTTCCCAGCAGTGCTCCCAGAACCCCCAACCCACCCACAAAAACCTAGAACCCCAAACAGCCCCCCAAAAACATGCAAGTGGGCTAAAAAAGACAAACTTTTTCACCATGGATTTTCTCCAAACCACTTGCATCCAATATTAGACCTTCCCAGCAGTGCCCCCAGACCCCTCAACCCACCCCCAAAAAAGTAGAACACCCCCAAACAGGCCAAAAGCAAAAATGGAAAATGCCACATTTGGAAAATCTACAGATGCCTACCTGAAAATCGCTCCAAACGCGCTCTGCAG
Organism: Lissotriton vulgaris; assembly: GCF_964263255.1. Lineage (NCBI taxonomy): Eukaryota > Metazoa > Chordata > Amphibia > Caudata > Salamandridae > Lissotriton > Lissotriton vulgaris. Next base: position 442,631 of record NW_028251014.1, on the reverse strand, counting down.
CTAGGCCCTAACCCCTCTTTTCCACCTTGGATTTTCTTCAAACCACTTGCAATAAAAATTAGACCCTCCCAGCAGTGCTCCCAGACCCCCCAACCCACCCACAAAAACCTAGAACCCCCCAAACAGCCCCCCAAAAACACGCAAGGGAGTTAAAAAGAAAATCTTTTTAACCATAGATTTTCTCCAAACCACTTGCATCCAATATTAGACCTTCCCAGCAGTGCCCCCAGACCTCTCAACCCACCCCCAAAAAAGTAGAACACCCCAAACAGGTCAAAAGCAAAAATGGAAAATGCCACACTTACAAAATCTACAGAGGCCTACCCGAAAATTGCTCCAAACGCGCTCTGCAGCTAGGCCCTAAACCCCCTTTTCCACCACGGATTTTCTTCAAACCACTTGCAATCAAAATTAGACCTTCCCAGCAGTGCCCCCAGACCCTTCAACCCACCCCAAAAAAATGAGAACACCCCTAAACGGGCCAAAAGCAAAATGGAAAATGCCACACTTAGAAAATCTACAGAGGCCTACCTGAAAATCGCTCCAAACGGGCTCTGCAACTAGCCCCAAACCCCCCTTTTCCACCATGGATTTTCTTAAAACCACTTGCAGTCAAAATTAGACCTTCCCAGCAGTGCCCCCAGACCCCTCGACCCACCCCCAGAAATGGAGAACACCCCCAAACAGCCCCCCAAAAACATGCAATACTGCTAGGCCTCAGTTCAAATTGTGCCAAAACGCTGTCTGCAACTAGTCCCAAACCCCCCTTTTCCACCATGGATTTTCTTCAAACCACTTGCAATCAAATGTAGACCTTCCCAGCAGTGCTCCCAGACCGCTTAACCCACCCCAAACATCTAGAACCCCCAAGCAGCCCCCGAAAAACATGCAATACTGCTGTCCCCAAAACATTGGAAATCGCAAATCGCGCCTTGACATAAAAGTGCTGTTTTCAGAACTTCCACTACTTCGATCCTCTTGAAACTTACCAGGAAACTTGTTCCAGTGATTCCCAAGAATCTCAGCAAGGCAGAACAAAATCGATCCACTGTAAGGTGTGAGACTAGTTCACCCAAACACACGCGACCGCAAAACACCAAAAAAGGCCACAATTCGGCCAATTCTGAAAAAACGCCAAACCCCCCTAAAACCTTTCCAATATCATTATGAACGAGCCTGCATCGGGCCCTGAGCCCTAGACTCTGGGAACCCTACCAAATTATTAATTAAACCCAAAAACCCTAGTAAACCGCACTGAACCTTAAACCCTAGATATGCTTTGTCTGTCTGTGTCAAAGAGCCTAGGTATGCTACACCAGATTGCTTCACTCAGTGGTGCCTGCCTTGACCGTCTGCATGGCCCTGCCGCAAGCATGGGCCAAAAACAAAAATCTGTTCCGCTCGCGAAATTTTCGGTTTTTCGGCGGCAAATTCACAATCCGAGAATCTCGCGAAATTGCCGAAAATTCGCAAACTCTTGAGCGTAACAGATTTTTGGCCCATGCTTGTGGCAGGGCCATGCAGACGGTCAAGGCAGGCACCACTGAGTGAAGCAACCTGATGTAGCATACCTAGGCTCTTTGACACAGACACACAAAGCACATCTAATTGTATGCAGCAAGCCACATAGCCCAAATTTTACATGAACTGCTGTACTCTGTAATATGCCTGGCATACCAACACTACACTGCCTCGACCACTCCATACCACGACTAGACAGACATGTAGTTCTGCTGTAGTAGTTGTTGTAGACTGGTTTACCTGTTTGACACTCATGAATTGGCCATAGTTCTTCCCTAAACCGACGCTGATGATCCATCCATCCCAGTGAGTGACTGTAAAGAAAAAAGATATAATATTTAATCCATCATCATGGTATATTGGCAAACAGTAAGTCCAAGGACATTTTGCATATTGGAAATGCAACGTAGTGGTCCCTGCAGTTGAAGTACAATTTGAATTAAACAAAGTAAAAGAAAGCGTGTAAAAGATTAAATAATAGCAGAAGACATATGATTAATTTCATGCACAACAACAAACAGCAATTGCTTTCATCTGAGCCGGATAGCCATTGATGTCCACTGCATGCCATCTTCTTCTCATTATTCATTACCTGTTCCACTTTTTGTCCGCATCTTCTTCTGAAAGTGCGGGACCACAGGGCAACCTCTCCTGTCAATCAATTTCAGAAGTAACTGTCAGTAATCAGCAAGCATGTAGTCAGTAATTTGAGGGGACTCGTCTACAAGTACGAAGACAAAGTTTCTTTATTCTGCGTAATCCAGCCATCTGCCTTGAGAGAAATGGATAGGGGGAGTCTCTGGAGGAGGAGGATAGAGGAGCATGATTGAGTTGTGAACTTGTGAACCTCAGGAATGCAGACTGCGGCACCTTCAAATCAATAAGGAAAGAAGATGAAGACAGTGCTGCTGATGGACTTGTTGTGATTAGGTCATTAGAGTGTTGTTGTGGTAAAAGTTGCAAAACAAAGAAAGACACACAGGAATAAAAGTGAATAAGGACTAAAAAAAAAGAAGTAATTTTCAGGCCTCGGTGTCAGGGAAGTAGAGCTCATCCTCAAACTCTATGAATTGAGACGGGAGTATGACAGCTAACAGAGAAGAACTTCTGTAACCTAAGTCAGTGTCCTCTTCTTCCTACGTGCATTCACGTATTTTGTAATCTGATTCATCTTGATCAGTGTTAACCTCTTCACATTTTTGGGTGAGAGGCGGGTCCTTTTTGAAGTTACAATGGCACCAGCAGCACTGAAAACAAGTTCAGAAGACACGCTTGCGAGTGAAGACACGCTTGCGAGTGGGCAAGACAAATAATTTAGAGCCAGGTTGGTGATCAGTCGCCAATGAGGCCTTTTCCGATACCAATACACAAATGAGTTCTGATTAACAAAGACCTCTGTTGGGTCATCCAGATAGGCCTGCACCATCGACTGAAGGTTCTCCAGGGTTGCTCCACTTTGCGTACCATCTGTGGCCTTTGCATCACTGGAACAAGCAAACCCTTGATGAGTTAGCCAATCCGCTTCTGACAATATTTTGGCTGGGCCTGGTGCAGGTGAGGATGATGATACGGCTGCTGGTGTTGTTAACGGCTGTGAGGGAAAGTGACTCCCTTCGGCCACAGATTCAGAAGTGGAACTTGATGCCGGATGGCCTGCTGATTCAGTTGTACTTCTGCCGGCTCCTTCAATTTTCTGCCGCTCTTTTTCGAACCGAGTGGCTGACACAGCTAGCCAATGTTTGTACTTTGAAACATCTGCTTCATCAAAAGGAATGAATGCCTTGCTGGCCACTGCCTTTTTGTACCGTGGATCCAGAATAGTGGTCCGAATGTAATGTTGTTCTGTATGTATGTTTTGAAGTCTTTCATTGGCAACTAGGCGGCTTAATAACCTCTCCACCAACTGATATGCGTCTTGATTTTCAGCATCATCTCGGAACGTTGAAGACACCGCCTTCAGTTGGTGCTCTAGCATGCGCAACAACGGGATAGCTATGCCCAAAGAACAGTCCTCCCTGCTGACTTCACGCGTGAAGACCTCAAAAGGACGAAGCATGTCTGTCAGGCTTGCAACTAGCTTCCATTCCTCCAACTCTAGCCTCATGTCTTTCATAGTAGAACCCAGTTTATAGCAATAATCATTTATTACTCCCCACTGCTCAGACAGACGCTCAAGCATTTAAAAGGTTGAGTTCCAACGTGTTGCCACCTCCTGGATGAGTCCTTTGACTGGCAGTCTACGTTCATGTTGAATGCTCCTCAGCTGCTTACGGGCCTTAAAAAAATGGCTGAAATGTGTGCAGATTCTTCAGCAGGTGGTCAGTAACTTGCTGACTGTGTTTTCTTTTTTCAAGAAATCTTGCACCACGATGTTAATACTGTGCGCCAAACACGGCACTTTGAAGTAGTTACCATCTTGCATGGCCTTAACTATATTACTAAGTAGACCACAGGAACCTGTGTTATGGGGTGCACTATCCACTAGCTCACTATTACGTGATGCAAAAAATATATATTTACACTCTTATTTACATGTATAAACCTATTGTACCACTAAATTATTGTACCAAAAAATGTTTTTTAAACAATTGTTTTTCCAAATGATTGTTATTCATCACATTGTACTAGCACTGTACATAATAACAGAAAAACTACACAAATAAACAAAATTGTCGTGCAACAATTATTTTTGTTCCTTCTTCAATGAAGACTTTTATTCTTCTTTTTTCATCATCATCATGATTGTTGTTCATTTGAAATCATCAAACAACTTTCCAAAGATCCACAAATGAAGACATATCCCAATGCATTTCGGCATGCACCTTCGTCAGGGGAATATTCTACAAATAACGTAAGATCTGTCACTATACATAAATTATATTGCATTTTAAAAATTGAATTCATTATACTCATTATAACGTCATGATTCTTTATCAGAAACCCAAGACTGCCCAGCCAGGTTCACACATATGATGCATTATCAGTGTTCATGCTCATAAAAGATCACAAGTGAGCTAGACACCGCAAACCAAAAAACTGTGAAATGCACAACAACACTCGAAAATGTCAGTGTACCCCTAACCAGTGAATCACCATTACTTGCCACAAAAACCATAATTGTGCTTAAGTGCCCTGAAATCAAACAACTAACTCATTCAAAACTATACCTTCACTGATGGTAATCAAGACAGATAATCGTTATGAGCCAATGTATAAGCCAACTTCGTTACGAACTTCTAAAGAGAAAAACAATGGTGTTCTCGGTTATAATGATTCCCATGCTGTATTGTAAATGAACCACTCTGTGCGTCCCAAAAGTAATCACTTACTTGTCCTGAACCCAGTAATTCAGTAATATCCGAAACGCTACTTCACTTCAATCTCTGATCTCTTCCTGAAATGTAATAACAAATGACGACGAATGAACTTGCGTTCTATCCTCACATAGAGCCTCAAAACCAAAGTTATATCCCTAATGTACGCTGTTCTTACCTCATCCGTCAAAGAAATCCTTTCGCATAAGCCTCCAAACATTATCACGCAGTATCAGAGCAAACTCCGAGTGTATAAAGTCGGCGTGTGACGTCACATTAGCTACAAACAAAGAGAAAGGACTAACGCAATTCATCCCCCTATCCAATATGGCGTGTATCTCCACTCGCTCCTTGTAAACAAACTGTCCGAATGAATCTACTGACCTGTTCGCTTTGGTAATACAATTTATGTATAATATCTAAAGAATGTGTCTACTCTTGTAAACGAAAAATCAATAAATGAAAATAAATAAAATAAAATAAAATAAAATTGATTCCTCATTGTACATCACAGATTGTGAAAAAAATGTGAAATTTTTTTGAGCATGAGTCTGATGATGTATGGATGTGATCCCACATTAAAAAATTAATACAGTGCATGTGCAAATTATTTACAAAAAGCAAATCATCTCGATCTTATCATTAAGACCATAGGGAATCAGTGTCCGCAGGGACTTTATCCAGTACGTTTCTCTTTGTGCCAATAGTCTGGTTACATCAACATGTGGTGCATCCACCACTCTCTCTAATACAGTAAATCTCAGTTGGGGTATTGTATGACCATGCTCTTGCCAATGTGCAGCCAAACAGGATTTCATGTTTTTAGTACGTATCATACTTTTATGCTCGGTCATCCGCACCTTCACCTTCCTTGAGGTGCGACCAACATAAACCAGTCCACACGGACATTTGATGGCATATATCAAAACACTGGAATTACAGTCTGATGTGTGTTTAAGTGTAATCCTTTTGCCTGTTTGAGGATGTGCAAATGAGTTCCCAACCAGTACGTTACCACAATGTCCGCAGTTTTGACACTTCATCATGCCCTTGTGTCCAGATCTTTTGCTTTATAACTGCGACCTTTTAAAATTTCTTTTAGGTTCCTTGACCTAGAGTGTGCAAACAATGGTTTGTCTGAAAATACCTGCCTAAAATCAGGTTCCTGTTCAATGATTTCCCATCTTTTCCTTACGCATTTCTTAATGGCCGCTGGTGCAGTGGAAAATTTTAATACAAACACTTCTCTCTTGTTATTCACTTTCACACTCTTTTCTAGCATTGTAGATCTGGACATGGTTTTCACTCTATTCTCAGCTTGTTCCAGTACTGCTTCTGGGTAACCTCTCTCCTTGTAATCATTACGCATGTTTTTAATTGTAACAATCCCTTGGTTCTCATCTGAACATATTCTTTTTGCTCTGATAAACTGTGACAACGGTAAATGCCTTTTCAATGAATGCGTGTGAAAACTGTCAAAGTGTAAGGCATTGTTCCTATCAGTAGGCTTCTTATAGACACTCGTCTCAAGTATGTCACCTTTTCTCTGAATAAGTATATCCAGATAGCTTATCTGTTCTGAACTAATGGTGTGGGTAAACTTAATGAAAGCATGACACTCGTTTAGCTCTTTAAGTAATTCTCGTAGTTTCTTCTCTGGTCCTTTCCACAATACCAATATATCATCGATATATCTTAAATACAGTGCTAGGTGTTCCTGCCATTCATCTTTCTGTAGTATATGTTGCTCCTCAAATCTAGACATAAACATGTTAGCATATGTCGGTGCCCCGGTAAACCCCATAGAGGTACCAGTCTTTTGTAAGTAAAAACAATTCTGCCACTGAAAATATCCATGATATAAGCAAAATTGCAACAGTTCAAGAAGAAAAAATATTTTGACTCTCCTCATACTCGTGTCTCAAAAGCATCCATTCTGCTGCCTCTAATCCTTCCATATGTGGGATGGATGTATAAAGTGCTGATACATCTACTGTGCATAACCACAGTTCATCATCAGCAGAGAGAGTTACTCTCTGCAACTTGTTTAGACAGTCAGTGGTGTCTTGTACGAAAGTTGACCATTGTTGCACTAGGGGTTGCATATAATGATCTAGATATTTACCTAGTGGCTCATGTAGTGATCCACACCCTGCCACAATTGGCCGGAATGGAGGGTCCTTCGGGTCCTTATGCATTTTAGGCAGCATATATATGTACGGTCGACTAGGATATTCTGTGGTCAAGTATCTCCGTGTCTGTTCCTCTAGCCAGCCCAGATCCGTAGCCTTTTTAAGAATCTCAGAAAGAATTCTCTGGAACTCAATGGTAGGGTCTGATTCTAACTGTACATAGGTGTTGGTGTCCTTCACATGTTGATTTACCTTATGTTGATAATGGGCAGAATTGAGCACAACGAGTGCTCCACCCTTATCTGTGGCTACTATAGTCAATGTTTCATTAGAAGCCAATTCATTCAATGCTGCGGTTTCTTGCTTCGTCAAATTCCTTTTTCTATTACCCTGATGTTTCAATAGTGAAAAATCTTTTTTGACCAATGTCTCAAACAAATCTAGGGTTTTGTGTGACACTGGTGACATAAACAGACTTTTAGGTTTAAAGACTTTCTTAGTTCTCGCAGTCTCTTCCGTGGGTGTAGGATTCTCTACAATTGCCTGATGAAAAAACCACCTGAGTCTTAACTTCCTCATAAATTTAAAGAAAGAAACTTCAGTTTCAAGTTCATTGCTTTGATAAGTGGGCACAAAAGACATACCCTTGTTCAATACTGCTATTTGCATAGGACTCAGTTCTGTGTCAGAGATGTTCATGATCAGTTCCTCTTTGGATTGCGTCTTACTCCATCTTGTTTTTTTCCCTTTTCCCCTCCTTGTTCGTTTGTTTTGGTTTGTGTGTGTTCTTCCGGTGGATGGTTGGAACTGTGGCCTCCCTCTAAAAAAATGTATAAGGCCGAGTGTCAAAAGTCACTAGGACTCCAGTACGCACTACAAAAAAGTTTTTTATAAGGTTTATATCATTCAGTTTATTTTAAACCTTTTATTTGAAAAAACATCAAACATATAGTGTACTCATTATTTTCTTCAATTGGTGTTTTCCAACATAAATACTACAAACATCGTAATTCAATGATTAAATTGTGAGGAACAAAGGCCACATTTTGTCAATACACAGGTTCAGTGTAAGGTAAACACAAAACAATACAAAAGAAAAAAAACCAATGCATTTCGGGGCAATGGCACCTTCGTCGGGGGTCTGAAAAAGAAAAAAAGAACAAGGAGGCTAATGCGTATCAGTGTATCATAATGTATGAGCACTTATCACCCTATGTATTTTCAATCATGGCTTACCTAATACATGAACACAAAATTGTAACCTGCGTGTGGTCACTCCTATTTAGCCAAACAATTTCTGAAAAACCAAGGAAAAATAGAAGTGTTGAAGGGACTCATTTAAGTAGTATATTATTCTGCCTTAGGAGATGAATAGAATGAAAATTTGTATGTTACCTGTCCTCTAATCAAGTTTGCATCTATAAGAAAAAAGATGGTTTCTGTAATTACATGTCGCTCGGTGTCAATAAATGCTATACAACAGGAACAAATCCATAAAGGAACTATGAAGTGTTTTAACTGCAAGAATTGCAACAATGTCATCCCAGGAAACACACTTCAACATCCGAGGACGGGAGAAAAAATAATGCTTAGACACACAACAAACTGTGACTCTGAACATATAGTATATTCCATTAAATGCCCATGTGGCCTATTGTACATAGGCAAGACAGATAGAAAGATGAAAACAAGACTCTCAGAGCATAAGAGTCGTATAAGAAACAAAAATGTTACGTCACCATTGGCACAGCATTGGATAGATGCAAACCATAATATAGCACAACTACGCTTTCAAATCATAGAGCTGATACCCCAGAGGCTAGGTATGGACAACGCCAAAATTTTACTTCAAAGAGAAACTTATTGGATTCGCAAATTGCAAACCATGACCCCGCTTGGGTTAAATGATAAAATAGAAATGGCGTGTTATCTTTGAAACCTCAGATCCCTTAAAACTATCATGGCATTCTTGATAGATCACACCGTTTAGCTGAAAGCAGTGAATATTTAAAAATATGATTTCCTTATTCATACACTTTTCCTAATATATCACTATAATTGCAATTAGCCATCAGCAATTGTTTGTAACTTGTTCATAGATTGGAAATAGGCAGGAATGACTGTTCCTTGTGGTGCATCTATATTGTTCATCGTTACCAAGAAGCATGTATACCTTTATTACCACAATCGTTGTGTATTTATCATCTGCAATACGTTTATAGATTGTAAATAGGCAGGGACAGATTGTGTCTCACAACCCCTTTACAATTTACTTTATGATTCTGCATAGGCACACATTAGATCACATGCCTTATCACACATCTTTGTATCCATCTTTAAATATAGGCTACCTATTTCGTTGAACATCATTGATTGGCTATACAGCTGTATTAGTGGACCTATCGTTGGAATATTGCTTTGCACTTCTCATTCAACGTTTCAGAGAGTGACCCCTGGGTTTCACTATAAAGGTTTCCGCTTCATGACGTGTCATTCTTAACCTTAAAAGCTTGATGCACTGTTTACTGTCCTTATCAATTGGTTTTTAGCTTGAATACTTGTGTTCTTGGCGTTCACATAGTAAACGCATAAAGCTTCGTTCATGATAAAAAGCGGACCCGTTCGTAAAGTCTAGATAGAGTATGCCACCGCAGTTTACTATGTGCCCCTGGTGTTCACATAGTAAACGCATAAAGTTTTGTTTAAATTTAAAAAAAAACTGACTCGATCGTGAAGTTCGGATAGAGTCTGTTACCGCTGTTTACTATTTGTCAGCGTTTCATCAGAATAGACGAAGGATTTTTAAATCTCACATCGCTGCCGGCCAGTTAGCATACTGTCGGTTGAACTTTGATGAGAAAGGATCGTTATACCGGGCGGTGAGTTAGTTTGTAGCTTTTTTGTCGGCACACTAAGGCGGAATGATAAAAGGGCAACAGTTACAATCTTTCCCTTCTCACATTCACAGCATCGTGAAGAGATACTTTTGCGTGATTGAGACACTGCTACTTAGACACGCAGGTATTTAAAGTCGTCTCTCTTCCTTTACTCGATTGCTTGCGTTCATCGTGCAGTACATTTACAGTAACTATTTGTTTCAATAGGTCTCTCTTCATGTATACAAGTTTCAAATGCAGGTGAGCTGCTTTGCTTTCATATTTTGGTAAGCATACATGCAACATTTATTGACACCGAGCGACATGTAATTACAGAAACCATCTTTTTTCTTATAGATGCAAACTTGATTAGAGGACAGGTAACATACAAATTTTCATTCTATTCATCTCCTAAGGCAGAATAATATACTACTTAAATGAGTCCCTTCAACACTTCTATTTTTCCTTGGTTTTTCAGAAATTGTTTGGCTAAATAGGAGTGACCACACGCAGGTTACAATTTTGTGTTCATGTATTAGGTAAGCCATGATTGAAAATACATAGGGTGATAAGTGCTCATACATTATGATACACTGATACGCATTAGCCTCCTTGTTCTTTTTTTCTTTTTCAGACCCCCGACGAAGGGGCCATTGCCCCGAAATGCATTGTTTTTTTTTCTTTTGTATTGTTTTGTGTTTACCTTACACTGAACCTGTGTATTGACAAAATGTGGCCTTTGTTCCTCACAATTTAATCATTGAATTACGATGTTTGTAGTATTTATGTTGGAAAACACCAATTGAAGAAAATCATGAGTACATTATATGTTTGATGTTTTTTCAAATAAAAGGTTTAAAATAAACTGAATGATATAAACCTTATAAAAAACTTTTTTGTAGTGCGTACTGGAGTCCTAGTGACTTTTGACACTAGGCCTTATACATTGTTTGAATATCAGTTGGCAGGCACTAATCTGGTACAGCACACGTATCGATATATAGGATTAAAACCCCAGTGTTACACACGAGTGCAGCACCCTACCTCATTCATACTCCCTCTAAAAAAGGCTGCCTACTCTGATTACTTGTCACACCTTCTGCACAGGAACCTGCTGCTGCAGTTTCTACTGGGGGACGTGTGGGTAATGTATCCTGATCGGTGGCCAAGCTTTCTTCTGAAGTATTAGTCGTTGGTTTTTTAAAGACCCTTCTTTGCGCATAATTGTCAGCCCAGCTATATACCTTGTCGAGTTTGTAATCTAGAGTCGCGCTTAAACTTGCACAATTTTCTTTCATGGACCTCTTTCGTGTGTTCATCTAATTTCTCATTAATCTCCTTAAGAGTCTTGTCCATGTCCTCAGCAGACATGCGTGTTGCCAATTCTGTTTTCATGTCACTGATCTCTAATTCTAGTTCCTTTAAAACATTAGACAGCTCTTCAACAATCAAAAGTACCAAATCTAGCGAACATTTATTTAGTATCGCGAACCAACGTGCAAGAAATGGTTTATTAAATTTAAACAACATTGGCCTTAGTGAAATTCTTAGTCCCCTGGGGATACGTTTTACCCTATGGTATTGTATCAGGGTCGTGGCATGAAGCCTCTGATTTATCTCCTTTCGTAAAGTATATTGCAGTTGCTTGATTAATTGTACTGTAGAGCCTGGCTTGGCTTTCAAATCTCTGGTTTCTTTTATAAGTGAATAAATGCTTTCCGCTTCCTCTGTTGTGTAACCTTTCACTTCTGCCTGATTTTTTGTCATCAACGCTATCTCATCAAAATCCATTTTTAATATGTTGCGGGTGCAAGTTACTAATGGAGCTAAATACGGTAATCTAATGTGAACAAAATAATAGTCCTTGCACTCCTTTTTGTAATCACTTTTAACTGATGTTAAATTGGTCTGTATTTTCAATAATAATAATAATAATGGTGCATACCCATGTCTTGACTAGCCCCAGTCAAGTTAGTATTAATAAGTAGACAGTGCTAGTACAATGTGATGAATAACAATCATTTGGAAAAACAATTGTTTAAAAAAAAAATGTTGGTACAATAATTTAGTGGTACAATAGGTTTATACATGTAAATAAGAGTGTGAATATATATTTTTTGCATCACGTAATAGTGAGCTAGTGGATAGTGCACCCCATAACACAGGTTCCTGTGGTCTACTTATTAATACTAACTTGACTGGGGCTAGTCAAGACATGGGTATGCACCATTATTATTATTATTATTGAAAATACACAGACCAATTTAACATCAGTTAAAAGTGATTACAAAAAGGAGTGCAAGGACTATTATTTTGTTCACTTAACTATATTACTGCCATTATCCATGGAAACATAACCAATTATGTGATTTCTTGGAGGCAGACATTCATTGACATTCCGATCAAACTCCTCCAAAAGGTTAGGTGCAGTATGAGTTTTCTCCATGGCAAACATGGCTATTGTTTTTTTTTTTTATTCTGTTTATTGATTTTTCAATAACAAATTAAATCACACTAGAGTGGTCCAGAACAAACATATAACAGTAGCATAGGCCATTACATTACTGCATTCGCCCTCCATGTGCAAATGGTATATTCACAGTGCATTAGTGTATCAAGAGTAAAAAACAACATAAAAGAGTGTATATATTTGGCAATGAGTGCTACACAACAATACATCTCCGCGGTAATTGTATGGGGTACAATGACAGCTATGGTACATCATTTAGTACAATATTCTGCATATAACTGGTAAAGAACCTCCAGTAGTCTTTAGACCTGGACCCTCTTGGTAGTTCTTCCTCATATGTTAATAGGTTGTCTCTGCAATGAGCCATGTCCTTTAACCACGGTTTAATGCTGGGAGCATTAGCGTTATCCCAGTTTTGCGATATTTGACGTTTTGCCAACAATAAGGAAATCACGCAGAATTTGCGTTTCTCCGCCTTAACGCTTGTCACAAGTCCCAGCAGACAGTTTTTCATTGAGCATTCAATTTCTGTACCCAACATTTCAGTTAGCTTAGCGGTGATCCCAGCCCAATAGCTCTGAACTTTACCACAGTACCAGGCTAAATGTATGAAATCTGCTTCCCTCCATTTAAATCTCTTACACGTTGCCTCGTCACGCAGTCCATGCTTGTGTAATTTCAATGGCGTATGATATGTTTGATGAAGGTATTTAAAGTGCAAGAGACGTAAGTTGCCGTTTGGTGTAAGTAGTTTAATAATGCGCATGCTGTAAACCATTCTTTCTCTGTCAGTGGCTCTTGTAATACCTCACTCCATTTCGATTTTGCTTTCTCAGTGTTGTGTGGTATTTCTCCCTGTGCCACTTTATAAAGCCTGGAAACTAAATGCGTTGTGTTTGAAGATGTTATTACAAGTTGAAGTGTGTCTAGGCAAGCTGGTTCTGTGGGATAGGTGGGAAATAATTCCTTAATAGCCCTTTGCAGCCTATAGTAGGTGAATCTAAATAGCGTGGTTTGGTTGCTTATATAAGATACATCTTCCAGTTGGCAAAATTTCCCATCTTGGAAAACATCCCCAAATGAGTCAATACCCACTTGCGTCAATAGGCCCATGCCTACCTTCTCGTTCGTGACTGACAAATCTGGGTGATGGTGTAGTGGTAGTGCAGGGGCATAGATAGGTAGTTTATGTGCCATCTGACCTAGTTTTCTCCAAGCGTGAGTGGTGGCGTCTATGGTGTTAATGTCTTCTGAATGCAATGGAGATCTTTTATGTGTGATGATTGCTGTTAGGGGTATTGGGAACGCATCTCCTTCCTCCACCGCCGTATGTGTTAGGTATGGTGTTTTGTGAAACCAAAATGTGGCATATTGTACTTGCGCACAGAGATAATATAGATGGAAATCTGGCACACAGAATCCCCCCTTTCGTAGGGTAGTGTTAACGTTCTGAGGTTGATACGTGCTTGTTTTCCTGCCCATATGAGTTTGAGCACCAGAGATGTGATTCTCTTGAACACAGCTTTCGGGGATGGAATTGGAATATTATTAAACAAATATAGGAATTTGGGTAGGATATTCATTTTCACAATGGCAATGCGGTCTGCCAATGATAGTGGCAAGTGTATCCACCTGTTAACTTTTTCCTCCAGAGTTGCTATGACTCTGCCATAGTTTGTACGAATAATCTCCTCCGGGTTCCTACTATACCACACCCCCAGGTATTGTATTGAGTCGGTTTGCCATTCCAGTGGGAATTTCCGTGGTGTGCGGTGTTGTGGTGTCCGTTAGAGGGATGATCGACAATTTATCCCAATTGATCTGTAGACCAGAGTGCCAACCAAACTTAATGTATTCCGGTAATAACGGGTCCAAATTTTGTACCGGGTCGCGGACGTACAGAAGCATATCATCTGCGTATAGAGATATGTGTAAAGGTCGATCTGGGAAGTGTAGAGCAGAGTGATTATACTTTTGTCTGATTAGGCAAGCTAATGGCTCTAGTGCGAGAGCAAACAGTAAAGGGGATAATGGGCATCCCTGTCGTGTTCCCCTTTCAATGGGAAATGCTTCCGATACATAGCCATTGACACGCACTCTGGCCACTGGATTTGTATAGAGGAGCTGTATCCACTTTACGTACCTCAAAGGGAACCCCATACATTTTAGGATCGTTATTAGATACCTCCATTCTATGGAATCGAACGCTTTAGCGGCGTCCAGCATGATTGCCACCGCTTTAGTTGTTGGTGTGATAAGGCAAAGAGAGTTCTAGTGTTATGTGATGTAGCTCTTGCCGGTATAAATCCCGCCTGGTCCGGAAGGATCAGGTTCGTCATCAGTGGGTGTAGACGGGATGCCAGGATCTTGGCTAGGATTTTAGAATCAACATTTATCAACGATAACGGACGATATGATTCACATTTTTCAGGATCTTTGTGGGGTTTGAGTAGTGCGATGATAATTGTCTCACGTAATGTTGGAGGCAGTTTTGCTTGGTCAAATGCGTTGCCATACATAGCCACCAGGTGGGGAGCCAGTATGTCTACATATGCCTTGTCAAACTCGTACGTAAAGCCGTCCGGGCCCGGTGCTTTCCCATTAGGCAGTGCGTGTATAATTTCTGACACTTCTTCCACCGTCACTGGCATAGCTAAGTATTCTCGTTGGTTATCAGAAAGCCATGCGATGGCTGTATCGTGAAGGTAATTGAATGTGCCATCTGCGGTTGATGTGGGTTTAGATTTATACAACACGCTGTAATTATGGACAAAGCTTTGTAGGATGGTGTCTGTGTGTGTAACTAGGTCCTCCTTTGTGTCTCGTATCTTTAGAATTGTTTGAGTGCTTTTCCCGTCACAAATCTTAGCTGCGAGGACTTTGCCTGGCCTACCACCCTCCCCAAATTGTCGTGCTGTTGGCCTTTTATATATATATTTTAACTCATCTTTCATAAGTGTTTGATGCTCTGAACATAATTGTCTTAATTCCCCTAAGTAGGCGGTACTTTGTGTATTTGCAAATTTAATCTCAAGGTCTTTCAATCGGGCTTCACATTTACGTATCTGGCCCCTGATATCTCTCAGTATACCCACTGTGGTGCTCATGCATACGCCCCTCAATGTTGCCTTGAAAGCCTCCCATAGAGTGCCCGGGTCATCAACAGAAGAAACGTTTAATTGAAAGTAATCTTTTATAGCCGTTGCTATGGTGTCTGCGTAGACTGAGTCTGTCAGTGCCTTGGCGTTGAATCTCCAGCTAAACGGGGGAGGGGTATATTGTGGCAATTGGAGCGATAACACATTTGGATTGTGATCTGACAGTGTTCTTGGCAGTATCTTCAATCTGTCTGTCCATAATAATATATTATCAGACCCTAGCCAATAATCTATACGGGACCAGCTCCCATGTGTCACGTTAACGTGTGTCGCACCCGATAGGCCTGGGTATTTCGCCCTCCAGATGTCTCTTAAAGGGGTATCATCCATGAGGTCTAACACTTTTGCCCGGGCCTGCCTGTGTGGTTCTATCGATGTGGATGATCGATCTATTTGGTCCCTCAATGCCAGAATAAAATCCCCTCCCCATATTAGATTTGTCTCAGTGAATTCCTGGACAAGGTTCCAAATAGTTTGAAAAAACTCCGGGGAGTCAATGTTCGGACCATACACATTCACCAGTGTTATCTTCTGACCTCTCAGTAGTCCCGATAATATGATAAATCGCCCATTAGGGTCAATGACCTTACGAGTTACCTGGAAGTTTACACCCTTTTTCACTAATATCATCACTCCTCTTGAGTATGAGGAGTGTGGAGCTGCATGTATAGATTCTGCCCATCTGGCACCAATAGTGTTGTGTTTGTGCGGTGCTATGTGCGTTTCCTGTAACAGTGCTATCTCAATTCCCCACCTGTCGAAACATGTTAATACTTGTTGTATTTTCTTTGGGTTTGTGAAACCTCGGGTGTTCCATGTGATTAGGTTCAGAGTCGTTCTATCTGCCGTGCAATTACTAACTGGCATTGTAATTATGATTGCGATTCCAAATATAGCGTGTGTGTTTCATGCAGTTCTTGTGGATCCCACCCATTGCCTCCTGCGAAACTCCTGTTGCAACCAGAAGGGTAGGAATGCATCTTAAATGCTTTGGCCTATTCAAGAACAAAACAGATGCCCCAACTCCGCCTCTCCCCACCCACTTCAGCAACCCAATCCTGCTGAAGACACGTCCCAATGATAACTTCCCTAGGTAACATTAGTTTTGCGGGGGACACCCATGTGAAGGTCCGAGGAGGGCGTACTACACCACCCAAATTAATGGATGGGGGCAGACATTTTTACAGTAAAGCAGGAGTAGATTCGTGAAGCTCAATCAGGAGTGTTCATCTTTCCCCCAAGCACCTTCAACATATTTTGAAATATTATTCATTGACAGCGAAAATGCCTTACCATTTCAGTATATACTTCAGCTTAAGGGCGAGTGAGTAAAGCACTTATGTCAGTACATTAACAGAAACCCACAGTGTATATCACAGCACATAGAAACAGTAATGAGCCTTAAGACAGTTCTACTTATTTTTGCTTGGCAGATACCCTGTGCCTGTAAGTGATACTTTTCATCGTGCTGTGCACTGGTATTTCGAGTCATAACATCTATAAACAATATGCGGTCTTGGAGTGTGACTAAAGAACTAAAAAAAATCAAAAATCAAAAGTATAACACAGCCCCCTGCTCAATCTGCCAGCCACATGTACAAGACAGTTACGGCGAGGCCGTTATGAGTCCCAGGCTCCGCTCCAGTTGCCAGTCCTATCCTTTTAATGCTATTCAGTTAGTGTAATTACCTCGAACCAGCATTATTGCCTCAGACACCTCACATGTGAACGTCTTACCTCCCTCCTTGCAGTGAGTGCCGGCAATAGGTGTGCACCATTTTGTTCTATTTCTGTTTTTTTGGGGGGGGGGTTTGGTGCTGTGTGAATATCGTGACCATCATCTAGTGTACCAGATACATCAGCATCACCCTATCAGTCAGAGTCATAGTGCTGTTCTTGACTGTTTGTTGGCTTACTTTTGCTCCTTATTTTCTTAAGAAAATCCTGGACCGCTTTAGGGCTTGCAAGAATAATCGCCTTCTCCTCCCAGATAATCCGCAATCTTGCAGGATAGAGCATGGCATAGTTAATTTGCAGGTCTCGAAGTTTCGCTTTGACAGTGTTAAATTCACGTCGGGCCTGCTGAACAGCGACAGTGAAGTCCGGATAGAACTCTAGTTTGTTCCCCTGGTGTAGAATCTGACCTTTTTCACGTGCTAGGCGAAGAATAGTATCTCGGTCTCTATAATTCAGCACACGGGGCACAATAGGGTGTGGGGTGGCTCCCGGTGGTGGCTTCGGGGCAAGTGACCTGTGCGCTCTTTCAATTATGAACACGGGCGATAGCAAGCTCTCCCCGAAAATGTCCTTGATTATTTGTTCGACATATTGTTCCATCCGGCCCGTGTTTGTCGTCTCCGGAAGGCCCGCTATCCTCACGTTGTTCCGGCGGGAACGCGCTTCCAACTCCTTAGACCTTGCATTAATTACCTCGATGAGTTTTTCCATGCCTTGGCACTTCCCCGTCGTGGAGCGTGATTCATCCTCAACTGTTGAGATGCGCTGTTCTGCTGAGTCTAGTCTCTCGCCATGTTTCTCCAGTTTAGCCGCCATACTGTCCATTCGACCCGACATATGATCAAGTTTACTGTTTATTTCCTGCAGATTAGTTTGTATCGCCTTGAGAATGTTCACCATATTGCTCCCATCTGCGGTGCCTGTTCCCCGGTCCTCCTCCATTTGTCCACTTTGCCCTCTCGTCATCTTGCGTGCTTCAAAAGTGATTTTGGTCTGTTGTTTGTCCGGTTTGCCCATAATGGTGAATTCGTCTCTGCATATGGTCTGCTACGCCCAGAGTTATCAACACCTCGCTGCAGACTCCCGTGGGGTAGTGTGTCTAGAGACGGCCAGCCCCGTGCGTTGTTCTCGGTGTAGGTACCCCCAGGCGCCCCGTGAGCTCTCCTGGGGTGATATACGTGGGTATTGTTGCGGCTGCACACCACGATCCCAGGGACACGCGCTTCCCTGTCGCACCTCGTATACGCAGCTGCCCGATTCGTGTTATTCTCCGCAGTTGTGTGGCCGTGTCTTATTCTGGGGAAGTTTTGGACCGTTTCTTAGTAGGCGGCAATACGGCATGCTGCTGTTGCTATCATTAATTTCTTTATAGCGACACGTCAAGATTCTGCTGTGTCTTGGATGCGCTCAGCGACCCGAGGTGTATTTACATCGCTACGATAGTGTATCTACATCCTCCGTGTCTAGGCGCCATCTTGAGTGCACCTCAGGCCGGTGATTCGGATGCATCAAATATGTGGTACAATCCTTTCTGCTCCCTTCCATCCCCCAGGCTCCTCACTTCTTACCTGATCGCTTCCCACAACGCTCAGCAGGGCATTATTTCAAGCCTTCATCCCACCACAGGCAACACGAGTCCGCCGCAGCGTAGCTCATCATGACCGGTGATCGCGATCTTGGGTGCCGCCATTTTGTCACCATATGTCCGATTATCTGCCGCAGTCAACCCCCGCAGTGCATAATTATGTAGTTACTCACTGGGATTGTGCGTTGTGGCAGAGTAGTAGGCTACAGCTCCGGTTGTATGCATGTGTTGCTCGGCATTACTTCCATTCCGCTATCGATCAGCCGCGATCTACACTCCGGGCATCGCTGCTATCTCGCCCGCCATTTTGACCTTCACTCTTCTCTCCGTGGGTCAGTTACAATTTCACCCGCATTTCTTGTCCGTAGATCAGCCCGGTTACTGCTCCAGGTGCACGGGGAATTCCCACTCCACAATCTTCGGTTTAATCTGGAATCAGCTCCCGTTTATCATGTTTAATGACGCTGGGACTGCATCTGCCCGGCGGAGCTGTCGTTCAGGCAGCCATCCCGCTGTGCGCCCCCTAGCGCCTCCAAACATGGCTATTGTGGCATGTTTCCGAGTAGCTTGAAAAACTGTATCTGTGTCAACACCTACTTTTAACTTGTCTTTAACCCCTGCAAAAGAGACCCAGTGTGCAGTGATGCGCATGTAATCAAGGCCTTGGCAACTGGTCCACATGCCTGTTGTCAGGTGGATAGTGTGAACAGCACTCTTCTGAAAAGCTGCGCCAATCACCTCTAGCACATCTTGATGTAGTGCTGGAACAGCAACCCTGGCAAAATAGGACCGGCTATGAACCTTCCATTTAGGGCAGACTGTTGCCACAAATTCTAGAAAACCCACCCCTTCCACGAAATAAAAAGGGAGAAGGTCCAGCGCTAGCATTTTAGCCAGCTTTGCATAATACAGACGTACCGTTGGGGGGTTGCGTTCAAATGGCGCATCCGACCAAAACATTCTGCTAATGGTGGTCTGGACCGTTTTACGTGATGATGATGATGCAGACTTCTTCAAACCAGTTAGGCTCATTGATGTACTTTTTCACATTGGTGTCTCTCCCAGACTCTTAGTGTGCCTCATACATGTTGCAGGGGTAGAGGGTGTGGGCGCTACCACTGCAGTGCTGCTGCCAGGGGTACTGGGTGTACTAGAAAAAATGTCTTTCGCTTCTTCACTTCCGCCCTGCATGATCAGCCCCTCGTCATCATCAGATGCAATATGAATGGATACATTTGGATTTGTTGTACTTTTGGCTCCCTGGATCTTCCTTAGGTGCGCCTCCCAAATGAGGGTGTGGTGTTTTTGGAGATGACCTCTCTGGCCTCCGGTACCATAGTTGGTACCAAGCTTACCCCGACTAACTACAGTTCTACAAATCGAACAAACAACCATGTTTTCCGCCTTTTGGCTAACACTAAAGAAGTCCCGAACTGGGGACTGGAAATGTCTGCTGGTGGTGGAGGTGCTACTTTCAGTTTCAATGCCGGATGAAGTGGAGGATGGGCATGGCTGAATTCGACTCTGTTGTGCACTTACAGCACCACTACTTGAGGTAATGGAGGTCGAGCTGGATGGAGGTCCCTGCCGGCCCTTCTGAAGAGAAAATATGGAAGCTGTAGGTCGTGTTGGTGTAGTAGTTAAATGCGCTGGTGGTAGTACCAGTGCCACGCCGCCCACATCCCGCTCAGCAGCAATTCGGGATCGGGTAAAAATGTATGTCCGCTGCATGCCCGCTGGGGCTGGAGTGACGTCTGTGATGACTGGGTCGTCGTCAGACTGTTCATCAGCAGCATACACCACTTCTTGATCGTCGTCATCATCAGCCATAAGTGAAAGCCTTGCGGGAACCTTCCTTTTAGGCTTAGCTACCTTTGTCGGCTCATGGTGTGCCTCCCTCTCAGACTGCATTGTTGGGTTCCAATCAAGATCAAGTCATCAGAAGGAAGGGGGCTTGAAGAAGAACTTGTAGTGGACCTCCTTGACCTTTTTCTTGCTGGGGATCTGGAAGACAATGGGTCATCCTCCGGAGGAGTGGTTTCCTCGGATGATACCTCTGCTTGAATCTCGATTTCCTGATGTGCCCCTACTTCTGGAGGAACAAGCATTGTGGGCAGTTGTGCCGCTCCATGCGCCTCTAGTTGCGCCTCTCCTTGCGCCTCTCCTTGCACCTCTCCTTGCGCCTCTACCTGCGCCTCTCCTTGCGCATGTACTTGTGCCTCTCCTTGCGCATGTACTTGCGCTTGTAGTAGTTGCACTGGTGGTTGTCGTTGCGGCTGTGGTTGTTGAACACTCGTCAGCTGAGTTACTCCCTGGGTTGAGTGGGTGCTACTTTCTTGCGATGAGCCAACATCACTGGTCGATGGTGATTGAACAACCAAAGTGGCTACCTCTGCAGCACTCATGGACTTGGACCTAACTTGGTGTAGTGGGATTGAGCACAATGAAGCGGAGGTGCTGCTCCCAGCTCGGTCCCCGGCAGACCCCGCAGCTGCAGGCGTTGTTTTTTTTCCCCAAAAAAAGTGTCTGTGGTCACACCAGTCTCCTTGGTAAGTGGCACCAATTGCTTTTTCTGCTCCTTCTTACTGGCAGTGGCAACTTTCTCTGTAGAGGAGCTACGGCCACCTTTCTTTGGGCCCATCTTCTTTAGATGTCAGAACAGCAGGCCGCAGTTGCACGAGTTGCAGAGTTGTCTGTGGCCACACATGACGTTGTGCTGCACACACCGCTGCAAGACTTCTTCCTCGCACTGGTGGTTCTCTTGTGCATCTAAAAGCAAAGGAAGTCAGAGGAACATCAGTTAAACACCCCCAAAAGTCGAAAAACACACAAAAATCACCACAATCCAATGCTATCCATGCCCTCAATGATGTTTAAATTCAAGAGGACCCACACAAAGCATTGGTCCATGCACCACTCACTACCCCTGGGCATAATGGGTGAAAGCAGGGCAGGCTGGGTGTAGGCCTATGGCTCGGAGCACACTGGCTGGCTTCAAAATGGCCCCTTGTCCCCCAGCCACATGGCCAGGCCCTGCCTGGACCAGGCCTCAAAATGGCCCCCACCCAAATGGTCAGGCTCCAACAACACCCCAAAAAGTCACAAAACACAAACAAATCACCACAATACAATGCCATCCATGCCCTCAATGATGTTTAATTTCAAGAGGCCCCACACAAAGCATTGGTCCATGCACCACTCACTACCCATGGGCATAAGGGGTGAAAGCAGGGGAGGCTGGGTGTAGGCCTATGGCTCAGAGCACACTGCCTGGCTTCAAAATGGCCCCTTGTCCACAAGCCACATGGCCAGGCCCCAAAAACACCCCAAAAAGTCAAAAAGCACACAAAAAACCCCACAATCCAATGCCCCCCATGCCCTCAATGATGCTTAAATTCAAGAGGCCCCACACAAAGCCTTGGTCCATGCACGACTTACTACCCCAGGGCATAATGGGTGAAAGCAGGGCAGGCTGGGTGCAGGCCTATGCCTCAAAACACACTGCCTGGCTTCAAAATGGCACCTTGTCCCACAGCCACATGGCCAGGCCCTGCCTGGACCAGGTCTCAAAATAGCCCCCACCCTCATGGCCAGGCCCCAACAACACCCCAAAAAGTCGAGAAACACACAAAAATCAACACAATCCAATGCCATCCATGCCCTCAATGATGTTTAAATTCGAGAGGCCTCACACAAATCATTAGTCCATGCACCACTCACTACCCCTGGGCATAATGGGTGAAAGCAGGGCAGGTGGGTGCAGGCCTTTGGCTCAGAGCACACTGCCTGTCTTCAAAATGGCCCCTTGTCCCTCAGCCACATGGCCAGGCCCTGCCTGGACCAGGCCTCAAAATGGCCACCACCCACATGGCCAGGTCCCAACAAAACCCCAAAAAGTCAAAAAGCACACAAAAATCACCAGAATCCAATGCCATCCATGCCCTCATTGATGCTTAAATTCAAGAGGCCCCACACAAAGCCTTGGTCCATGCACCACTTACTGCCCCAGGGCATAATAGGTAAAAGCAGGGCAGGCTGGGTGCAGGCCAATGGCTCAGAGGACACTGCCTGGCTTCAAAATGGTCCCTTGTCCCCCAGCCACATGGCCAGGCCCTGCCTGGACCAGGCCTCAAAATGGCCCCCACCCACATGGCCAGGCCCGAACAACACCCCAGAAAGTCAAAAAACACACAAAAATCAACACAATCCAATGCCATCCATGCCCTGAATTATGTTTACATTTAAGAGGCCCCACACAAAGCATTGGTCCATGCACCACTCACTACCCCTGGGCATAATGGGTGAAAGCATGACAGGCTGGGTGCAACCCTATGGCTCAGAGCACACTGCCTGGCTTCAAAATGGCCCCTTGTCCCCCAGCCACATGGCCAGGCCCTGCCTGGACCAGGCCTCAAAATGGACCCCACCCACATGGCCAGGCCACAACAACACCCCAAAAAGTCAAAAAGCACACATAAAACAACACAATCCAATCCCATCCATGCCCTCAATGATGCTTAGATTCAAGAGGCCCCACACAAAGCCTTGGTCCAAGCACCACTCACTACCCCAGGGCATAATGGGTGAAAGCAGGGCAGGCTGGGTGCAACCCTATGGCTCAGAGCACACTGCCTGGCTTCAAAATGGCCCCTTGTCCCCCAGCCACATGGCCAGGCCCTGCCTGGACGAGGCCTCAAAATGGCCCCCACCCACATGGCCAGGCCCCAACAACACCCCAGAAAGTCAAAAAACACACAAAAATCAACACAATCCAATGCCATCCATGCCCTGAATGATGTTTAAATTCAAGAGGCCCCACACAAAGCATTGGTCCATGCACCACTCACTACCCCTGGGCATAATGGGTGAAAGCAGGGCAGGCTGGGTGCAACCCTATGGCTCAGAGCACACTGCCTGGCTTCAAAATGGCCCCTTGTCCCCCAGCCACATGGCAAGGCCCTGCCTGGACCAGGCCTCACAATGGCCCCCACCCACATGGCCAGGCCCCAACAACACCCCAAAAAGTCGAAAAGCACACAAAAATCCCCACAATCCAATGCTATCCATGCCCTCAATGATGCTTAAATTCAAGAGGCCCCACACAAAGCCTTGGTCCATGCACCACTCACTACCCCAGGGCATATTGGGTGAAAGCAGGGCAGGCTGGGTGTAGGCCCATGGCTCAAAGCATACTGCCTGGCTTCAAAATGGCCCCTTGTCCCCCAGCCACATGGCCAGGTCCTGCCTGGACCAGGCCTCAAAATGGCCCCCACCCACATGGCCAGACCCCAACAACACCCCAAAAAGTCAAAAAACACACACAAATCAACACAATCCAATGCCTCCCATGCCCTCAATGATGTTTAAATTCAATAGGCCCCACACAAAGCATTGGTCCATTCACCACTCACTACCCCTGGGCAGAATGGGTGAAAGCAGGGCAGGCTGGGTACAGCCCTATGGCTCAGAGCACACTGCCTGGCTTCAAATGGCCCCTTGTCTCCCAGCCACATGGCCAGGCCCTGCCTGGACCAGGCCTCAAAATGGCCCCCACCCACATGGCCAGGTCCCAACAACACCCCAAAAAGTCGAAAAGCACACAAAAATCAACACAATCCAAGGCCATCCATGCCCTCAATGTTGCTTAAATTCAAGAGGCCCACACAAAGCCTTGGTCCATGCACCACTCACTACCCCAGGGCATAATGGGTAAAAGCAGGGCAGGCTGGGTGCAGACCTATGGCTCAAAGCATACTGCCTGGCTTCAAAATACCCCCTTGTCGCCAGCCACATGTCCAGGCCCTGCCTGGACCAGGCCTCAAAAAGGCCCCCACCCACATGGCCAGGCCCCAACAACACCCCAAAAATGTCGAAAAACACACAAAAAACAACTCAATCCAATGCCATCCATGCCCTCAATGATGTTTAAATTCAAGAGGCCCCACACAAAGCATTGGTCCATGCACCACTCACTACCCCTGGGCATAATGGGGGGAAGCAGGGCAGGCTGGATGCAGGACTATGGCTCAGAGCACACTGCCTGGCTTCAAAATGGCCCCTTGTCCTCCAGCCACATGGCCAGGCCCTGCCTGGACCAGGCCTCAAAATGGCTCCCACCCTCATGGCCATGCCCCAACAACACCCCAAAAAGTCAAAAAGCACACAAAAATGACCACAATCCAATGCCATCCATGCCCTCAATAATGCTTAAATTCAAGAGGCCCCACACAAAGCCTTGGTCCATGCACCACTCACTACCCCAGGGCATAATGGGTGAAAGCAGGGCAGGCTGGGTGCAGGCCTATGGCTCAAAGCACACTGCCTGGCTTCAAAATGGCCCCCTGTCCCCTAGCCACATGGCAAGGCCCTGCCTGGACCAGGCCTCAAAATGGCCACCACCCACATGGCCAGGCCCCAACAACACCCCAAAAAGTCAAAAAGCACACAACAATCACCACAATCCAATGCCATCCATACCCTCCATGATGCTTAAAATCAAGAGGCCCCACACAAAGACTTGGTCCATGCACCACTCACTACCCCAGGGCATAATGGGTGAAAGCAGGGCAGGCTGGTTGCAGGCCTATGGCTCAGAGCACACTGCCTGGCTTCAAAATGGCCCCTTGTCCCCCAGCCACATGGCCAGGCCCTGCCTGGACGAGGCCTCAAAATGGCCCCCACCCACATGGCCAGGCCCCAACAACACCCCAGAAAGTCAAAAAACACACAAAAATCAACACAATCCAATGCCATCCATGCCCTGAATGATGTTTAAATTCAAGAGGCCCCACACAAAGCATTGGTCCATGCACCACTCACTACCCCTGGGCATAATGGGTGAAAGCAGGGCAGGCTGGGTGCAACCCTATGGCTCAGAGCACACTGCCTGGCTTCAAAATGGCCCCTTGTCCCCCAGCCACATGGCAAGGCCCTGCCTGGACCAGGCCTCACAATGGCCCCCACCCACATGGCCAGGCCCCAACAACACCCCAAAAAGTCGAAAAGCACACAAAAATCCCCACAATCCAATGCTATCCATGCCCTCAATGATGCTTAAATTCAAGAGGCCCCACACAAAGCCTTGGTCCATGCACCACTCACTACCCCAGGGCATATTGGGTGAAAGCAGGGCAGGCTGGGTGTAGGCCCATGGCTCAAAGCATACTGCCTGGCTTCAAAATGGCCCCTTGTCCCCCAGCCACATGGCCAGGTCCTGCCTGGACCAGGCCTCAAAATGGCCCCCACCCACATGGCCAGACCCCAACAACACCCCAAAAAGTCAAAAAACACACACAAATCAACACAATCCAATGCCTCCCATGCCCTCAATGATGTTTAAATTCAATAGGCCCCACACAAAGCATTGGTCCATTCACCACTCACTACCCCTGGGCAGAATGGGTGAAAGCAGGGCAGGCTGGGTACAGCCCTATGGCTCAGAGCACACTGCCTGGCTTCAAATGGCCCCTTGTCTCCCAGCCACATGGCCAGGCCCTGCCTGGACCAGGCCTCAAAATGGCCCCCACCCACATGGCCAGGTCCCAACAACACCCCAAAAAGTCGAAAAGCACACAAAAATCAACACAATCCAAGGCCATCCATGCCCTCAATGTTGCTTAAATTCAAGAGGCCCACACAAAGCCTTGGTCCATGCACCACTCACTACCCCAGGGCATAATGGGTAAAAGCAGGGCAGGCTGGGTGCAGACCTATGGCTCAAAGCATACTGCCTGGCTTCAAAATACCCCCTTGTCGCCAGCCACATGTCCAGGCCCTGCCTGGACCAGGCCTCAAAAAGGCCCCCACCCACATGGCCAGGCCCCAACAACACCCCAAAAATGTCGAAAAACACACAAAAAACAACTCAATCCAATGCCATCCATGCCCTCAATGATGTTTAAATTCAAGAGGCCCCACACAAAGCATTGGTCCATGCACCACTCACTACCCCTGGGCATAATGGGGGGAAGCAGGGCAGGCTGGATGCAGGACTATGGCTCAGAGCACACTGCCTGGCTTCAAAATGGCCCCTTGTCCTCCAGCCACATGGCCAGGCCCTGCCTGGACCAGGCCTCAAAATGGCTCCCACCCTCATGGCCATGCCCCAACAACACCCCAAAAAGTCAAAAAGCACACAAAAATGACCACAATCCAATGCCATCCATGCCCTCAATAATGCTTAAATTCAAGAGGCCCCACACAAAGCCTTGGTCCATGCACCACTCACTACCCCAGGGCATAATGGGTGAAAGCAGGGCAGGCTGGGTGCAGGCCTATGGCTCAAAGCACACTGCCTGGCTTCAAAATGGCCCCCTGTCCCCTAGCCACATGGCAAGGCCCTGCCTGGACCAGGCCTCAAAATGGCCACCACCCACATGGCCAGGCCCCAACAACACCCCAAAAAGTCAAAAAGCACACAACAATCACCACAATCCAATGCCATCCATACCCTCCATGATGCTTAAAATCAAGAGGCCCCACACAAAGACTTGGTCCATGCACCACTCACTACCCCAGGGCATAATGGGTGAAAGCAGGGCAGGCTGGTTGCAGGCCTATGGCTCAGAGCACACTGCCTGGCTTCAAACGGCCCCTTGTCCCCCAGCCACATGGCCAGGCCCTACCTGGACTAGTTCTCAAAATGGCCCAGACCCACATGGCCTGGCCCCAACAACACCGCAAAAAGTCGAAAAACACACATAAATCAACACAATCCAATGCCATCTATGCCCTCAATGATGTTTAAATTCAAGAGGCCCCACACAAAGCATTGGTCCATGCACCACTCACTCCCCCTGGGCATAATGGGTGAAAGCAGGGCAGGCTGGGTGCAGGCCTATTGCTCAGACCACACTGCCTGGCTTCAAAATGGCCCCTTGTCCCCCAGCCACATGGCCAGGCCCTGCCTGGACCAGGCCTCAAAATGACCCCAACCCACATGGCCAGGCACCAACAACACCCCAAAAAGTGGAAAAGCTCACAAAAATCACCACAATCCGATGCCATCCATGCCCTCAATGATGCTTAAATTCAAGAGGCCCCACACAAAGCCTTGGTCCATGCACCACTCACTACCCCAGGGCATAATGGGCGAAAGCAGGACAGGCTGGGTGCAGGCCTATGGCTCAGAGGACACTGCCTGGCTTCAAAATGGTCCCTTGTCCCCCAGCCACATGGCCAGGCCCTGCCTGGACGAGGCTTCAAAATGGCCCCCACCCATATGTCCAGGCCCCAACAACACCCCAAAAAGTCAAAAAGCACACAAAAATCACCACAATCCAATGCCATCCATGCCCTCAATGATGCTTAAATTCAAGAGGCCCCACACAAAGCCTTGGTCCATGCACCACTCACTACCCCAGGGCATAATGGGTGAAAGCAAGGCAGGCTGGGTGCAGGCCTATGGCTCAAAGCACACTGCCTGGCTTCAAAATGGCCCCTTGTCCCCCGGGCACATGGCCAGGCCCTGCCTGGACCAGGCCTCAAAATGGCCCACACCCACAAACCAGGCCCCAACAATAACACCCCTAGAAGTAAAAAAAACACACAAAAATCAACAAAATCCAATGCCATCCATGCCCTCAATGATGTTTTAATTCAAGACACCCCACAGGAAGACTTGGTCCATGCACCACTGAGTACCCCTGGGCATAATGAATGAAAGCAAGGCAAACTGGGTGCAGGCCTGAGCAAACTGCCTGGCTTCATAATGGCCCCTTGTCCCCCAGCCACATGGCCAGGCCCTGCCTGGAACAGGCCTCAAAATAGCCCCTACCCACATGGACAGGCCCCAACAATACCCCAAAAATAATAATAATAATAATAATAATAATGCGATTTATTGAGCACGAACAGCTACCTCACAAGGAGGTGTCCCGGCGCTGTGAAAGCAGCGGATCCCCAAAGCACAAGCTACATACAGGAAGTTAGTGTATTTTGTGGAAGAGCCAGGTCTTAAGTGTTTGTTCGAAGACGGCTTCAGAGGGAGCCTGTTGTAGCTCTGGGGGAAGAGAGTTCCATAACACGGCTACGTTAGCCGTGAAGGTTCTTCCCCCTAGGCGTACTCTTTTTACCCGAGGGACCACAAGCTGCACCCGCCCATTGGAACGGAGAGTTCTAGATTGGTGGTATCGGGGTAGCCTAGATCTCAGGTAATTAGGGCAAGTACCATATAGGGCTCTATATGCCAGAGTCAAGGTTTTGAACTTTATCCTGCTGGCCACTGGGAGCCAGTGCAGGGCTCGCAGGTGCGGAGAGACTGAGTGTTTGAAGGGAATTTGCCTTAGCAGTCTCGCAGCCGCATTCTGAACCATCTGAAGCCGTTGGATCAGATAGGCAGGAAGGCCCAGGTATAAGCCATTGGCGTAGTCCAGCCTAGAAGTTACAGTTGCATGAACAACCGTCTTGCGACACTCCTCCGGCAGTAGCCGCAATATCTTGTTCAGGTTCCTCAGTTTATAGAAACAGCAGCCTGCAGTTTGCTGAATATGCGAGGCAAAGGATAGGCTGCTATCCCATCTGATCCCCAGGTTTTTGGCACTATGGCTAGGCGAGGGGGGGGAACCCATTTCCATCGGCCACCACAGCTCTGCAGGAGGAGGCGAGCCTTTGCCGAAGAAGATCGCCTCTGTCTTCCCGGCATTTAATTTTAATTTATTTGTGTTCATCCATCTAGCGACATCTTGGAGGCAACCCTTGAAACTCGCAAAGGCACTTTCAGATACCTCCGAGTATGGGAACACCAACTGGGTATCGTCGGCGTAAGAGATCGCTTTGATCCCCCAGTTGTCGATAAGCGTAAAAAGGGGGGCCAGGTAAACATTAAATAGAAGCGGGCTCAAAGCCGAGCCCTGGGGGACGCCGTATTTTATCTGGGTGGATTTAGAAACAAACTCCCCCAGAGCCACCTTCTGTGTTCTCTGCAATAAGTACGAGCGAACCCAGCCCAGTGCCTGATCTTTTAGCCCTATCTCCGCCAGCTGTTGTAGCAATTTAAGATGGTCCACCGTATCAAAAGCGGCCGATAGATCCAGGAGAACCAGCATAGCTGACTCCCCTGAATCCAACGACCACCTTAAGGAGTCAGCTACCTCAATAAGAGCCGTCTCCGTGCTGAAGCCCGGTCTAAAGCCTGATTGGGTCTCATGTAATATATCATGCATCTCAATATATTTGTTGAGTTGCCTTTGTATATTTTTCTCAAGAATTTTCCCAGGGGCTGCCAGCAATGATATGGGGCACAGGTTATTGAGGTCCATTGGGTCACCATTAGCTTTTTTCTTTAGTGGGAGTAGTGTAGCATGCTTCCAGGCATCAGGGAAGACTCCTTCAACAATGGACCTGTTCCAAATTGCCTGTAAGGTAGGTGCAACAAACTCACTAAAGGATTTCCAGAGCCTGGGTGGGGAGGGGTCCATAGGAGACCCAGATTTACATTTTAGAAGTTCTTTGATGACAGTGATATCATCTACTTGGTCAAACTGCTCAAGTATCGCGGTTGGCTTTCTTATTATGTCAGGGGCATCAAGTTTTGTCGTCTCTACCTCCGGGGCAAAAGAGTCATAGACTTTTTGGATCTTGCCTTCGAAGTATTCCGATATCTTATTGCAGAGTGACAACGAAGGAGTAACCTCCCTCTCCAAACAGCCAGGCTTGAAGAAAGATTGAACCACCTTAAAAACTTCCTTACTAGAGCACTCCACATTTTGTATGGAGGTCGCAAGAAAGGATTTTTTTGCCCTCTGTACTGCCTTCTGAAATGTTTTTAGCACTGTTCTATACCGACTTTTTTCCGTGTCACCGTAACTGACCCTCCAGGCTCTCTCAAGTTTTTTACACTCCTTCTTGCCCTCTTTAAGGTCACTCGAGAACCAGGGGGCTGAAGGGGACTCTCTTTGGGAGACAGCTCGTTTTGCCGGTGCAACCGAGTCTACCATGTTCTTAATCCAGGTATTAAGAGCCTGGGCATTCAGGTTGCTGTCATGCGTCAGCACCGGTCTATTTTGGCACAATACTGGCCCCATTGCTTCCGGGACTAGCTTTTTCCAGGGCCTTTTAAGATAGACATGTTTCCTCAGAACTTGTCTAGGGGACTTTATTTCCACCGTGAATGGGATCAAAAAATGATCTGACCAAATTACTGGCATAGCCGTATCAACATTAACATTCAGATCATTCTCAAAAATAAGGTCAAGCGGGTGGCCCGCACTATGCGTAGGGCCTGCATTGCACAATGTCAAGTTTGCTGACCTAAGAGTCGACACAAAAAATCAAAAAACACCAACAAATCAACACAATCCAATGCCATCCATGCCCTCAATGATGTTTAAATTCAAGAGGCCCCACACAAAGCATTGGTCCATCCACCACTCACTACCCCTGGGCATAATGGATGAAAGCAGGGCAGACTGGGTGCAGGCCTATGGCTCAGAGCACACTGCCTGGCTTCAAAATGGCCCCTTGTCCCCCAGCCACATGGCCAGGCCCTGCCTGGACCAGGCCTCAAAATGGCCCCCACCCACATGGCCAGGCCCCAACAACACCCCACAAAGTCGAAAAACACACAGAAATCACCACAATCCAATGCCACCCATGCCCTCAATGATGTTTAAATTCAAGAGGCCCCAGACAAAGCATTGGTCAATGCACCACTCACTACCCCAGGGCAAAATGGGTGAAAGCAGGGCAGGCTGGGTGCAGGCCTATGGCTCAGAGGACACTGCCTGGCTTCAAAATGGTCCCTTGTCTCCCAGCCACATGGCAAGGCCCTGCCTGGACCAGGCCTCAAAATGGCCCCCACCCATATGGCCAGGCCCCAACAACACCCCAAAAAGTCGAAAAGCACACAGAAATCACCATATTCCAATGCCATCCATGCCCTCAATGATGCTTAAATACAAGAGGCCCCACACAAAGCCTTGGTCCATGCACCACTCACTACCCCAGGGCATAATGAGTGAAAGCAGGGCAGGTTGGGTGCAGGCCTATGGCTCAAAGCACACTGCCTGGCTTCAAAATGGCCCCTTGTCCCCCAGGCACATGGCCAGGCCCTGCCTGGACCAGGCCTCCAAATGGCCCCCACCCACAAACCAGGCCCCACCAACAACACCCCTAGAAGTAAAGAAACACACAAAAATCAACACAATCCAATGCCATCCATGCCCTCAATGATGTTTAAATTCAAGACACCCCACAGAAAGACTTGGTCCATGCACCACTCACTTCCCTGGGCCTACTGGCTAGTGAGGCTTTACAGGCACCCCAAAATAAAAATAAAAAATCCACATATAACAGTGAGCTTAAATTCCATGACATAAATGAGATTTAAGTTAAAAAAAAACTCACAGGAACAGTTGTATCATGCACCCGTGACTAACCCTGGGCCTACTGGATACTGTGGCTACCCAAAATACATTTTTTTACAAGTTGTGAAAAAGTTTTACAATTGTAGTTGCAGCAACTGCAATGCCCCCAATAAACAACGACATCTTACTTGTAAAATCTCAAATCCAAAAGTGATCCAAACTCCAAAGTCCAAAAAGTCCTCAAATGCAAATATCCAGCAGCAGCCACAAAAAGTAATCCTTCCAGCTCCAGATCCACATCAAAAGTGACCAGGACATGTACAAAGCACTGGGAGGAGCCTGCTGGACAGGAACAGGAAGTTGGAGACTCTGGGGCACTTCCTTCCTCCCACCCCCCCCCAAAATGGACTCCTTGCACAACAAACTGCAGCCAAATGTCAATCTGAGGAGTTATTCTGATCAAAATCATGATTTTCAGAAGGTTTATGCTGCCTGCGGTGGATTTCTTGTGCAGAATTGTAATTTTTGCGAATTCGGGAACGCGGGCTGTTTAAATCTCCCACCGGAAGTCAGTTGCACGCCCCATCTACGTGTTCAGCATTGTTTACTCCCGCAATGCGTGATCACGGGCCCTTATGACATACTCGCTTTGTCAAACTCTCGCTGTCCAAGATGGGGAGCCACGATGACGTAATTGCGTTCGAAAAACTCCCGCGCGATCATGCAGCAAGATCCAAAATGGCACAGCACACGCAAACCGGGAGAAAAACAACTCGGCGGACTCAGAATCACGGTAAGTTAACGCCGCGCGCGCGATATTGTACTTTTCAAGCGCGACCAAGCAAAATAATTTGCAACTAGCAAATTTGCAGATTTTTGGGCAAATTCGCGCGATTCGCGGACCGCGAATTTGCCAAAAAACCCACAATTCCCACATTCCGCGAACGAAACGGATTTTACAAGTACAATAAGTGATCATTTTTAAAAGCTGTTCTATGTTTACTTATTGGATGACTTGCTTTATTGTTTTGGTTTTTAGTCTCTATCCTTCTTCTTTCAGGCTAAAAAAGTCTTGATTAATGCACACTAAGGCCCCCATTAGGATAGCGGGCGGAAAATCACCCCGACTGCCATGGAGGCGGGGAACAACCGCCTGCCAGGACAGCGGATAAACCGGCGGCCAAATTAGGATCAACCGCCACAAAAGACCGACTGCGGCGGTAGCGGGCCTACCAAAACCGCCCGACGCGGGCGGTGACGGAAAAAAACAGACCGCGGCGGTCGGAAAAGCATCGGAAAAGCAACAACCCGCCGCAAGGAAAGAGGATACACCGCATAGGAAATTAGGATATCCCCGAGGGTCCCGCGGTCGGAACCGCTGATTCCGACCGCTGCGGTCGCACACAGGAGTGAATGGGAGAGATAGCGGAAGAGCTGCAGCATAGCCACCTGCAGCGGAAGGTACATGAAAAAATGGCAGACGATGCAAAAACACCGCAGTGATGTCAAACATTGCACAAATCAAAGTAGCCATGCCCCCAAATACATTAAAAAAAATACAAATGAAATAAATATATGCAAAACCAAAAATAAAAGCACAGGACAACTCCCAAAACAGACCTGCCAGCCACATTCCACTTGGACACACCCACATAGCTGAGTATAAAACCTGCCCCTTCACTGACCACAATCCTTTGCAACACTCCAGAAGACAAGGCCATACACCACATCTGACAGAAGAGGCAAAAGAGCACAGCACACACACACAACCACCACCACCATCACTACCACCATCACACCAGCACAAAGAATCCCCCAGCACACAACACACCTCACACACCAACACCACACCCTCCACCCACACACCTGCACCCACAAACACTTCAACCACCACACAACATGACCTCACAGAAGATACCCAAATTCATAGAGGGTGAGTTGACAGTCATGGTCAATGAGATTGTCAGAGTAGAGCCACAACTGTTTGGTAGCCTGGTCCAACAGACCCCATTAGCCACAAGGACACAAATGTGGGAAAGGATAGTACAAAGGGTCAAAGCAGTAGGGACCACCCCAAGATCCAAGAAGGAGATCATGAAGTGGTGGCATGATCTCAAGAGGGTTGTCAAGGAGAAGAGGAGCAAAAACTGGGAGCTGGCGAACGTGAATGGCAGTGGCCCTCCCATCCCACCGAAAATATTCACACCATGGGAGGGGAAGGTGCTTGCCATACTGCATCCTGAGAGTCTCACAGGAGTACCCGGGGAAACGGAGGCTGGTAAGTACAAACAAATGCCAAACAACACACTGATAAGTACTTCCTTTCACAACCCAAACACCATTGCACTGTTCACCCTCACCTAACAGGTAGCCAGCCATCTACACTGTGAGGCCTGTTTGGGGGAGGGAGGCCTGCACTACCACTCCCAGCATGCCCCTAATTCACACTCCAGCAGCATGGAGGCCTCACCCACCCTGGAGCATGTGTCAGCCATTGCACTGTTCTCCCTCAGCTAACAGGTAGGTAGCCATCTTGTATTGGAGGACTTTTTGGGGGTGGGAGGCCTGTTTCACTACTCCCAGCATGCCCCCAGTCCCACACTCCAGCAGCATGGAGGCATCACCCACCCAGGAGCATGTGTCAGCCATTGCACTGTCCACCCTCACCTTACAGGTAGGTAGCCATCTTGTATTGGAGGACTTTTTGGTGATGGGAGGCCTGTATCACTACTCCCAGCATGCCCCCTGTCCCACACTCCAGTAGCATGGAGGTCTCATCCACCCAGGGGCATGTGTCAGCCATTGCACTGTCCACCCTCACCTAACAGGTAGGTAGCCATCTTCACTGGGAGGTCTGTTTGGGGAGGGAGGTTTGTTCCACACCTCCCACCATGCCCCCTGGCCCACACCCCAGCTGCATGGAGCACTCCCTCCCACCCAGGAGCATGTGTCAGCCGTTGCACTGTTCTCCCTCACCAAACAGGTAGGTAGCCATCTTGCATTGGAGGACTGTTTGAGGGTGGGAGGCCTGTACTACTATTCCCACCATGCCCCCTGCCCCACACCCCAGCTGCATTGAGCACTCTCTCCCACCCAGGAGCATGTGTCAGCCATTGCACTGCTCTCCCTCACCTAACAGGTAGGTAGCCATCTTGTATTGGAGGACTGTTTGAGGGTGGGAGGCCTGTACTACTACTCCCACCATGCCCCCTGCCCCACATCCCAGCTTCATTGAGCACTCCCTCCCACCCAGGAGCATGTGTCAGCCATTGCACTGTTCTCCCTCACCTAACAGGTAGGTAGCCATCTTGTATTGGAGGACTGTTTGAGGGTGGGAGGCCTGTACTACTACTCCCACCATGCCCCCTAGCCCACACTCCAGCTGCATGGAGCACTCCCTCCCACCCAGGAGCATGTGTCAGCCATGTGTCAGCCATTGCACTGTTCTCCCTCACCTAACAGGTAGGTAGCCATCTTGCTTGTGATGTTTGTCCAACTTTCTTGGGAGGCCTGTTTGGGGGTGGGAGGCCTGTATCACTACTCCCAGCATGCCCTTTGTCCCACACTCCAGCAGCATGGAGGCCTCGCCCACCCAGGAGCATGTGTCAGCCATTGCACTGTCCACCCTCACCTAACAGGTAGGTAGCCATCTTCACTCTTCTTGATGTGTATGTGTGAGACCTGCATCCCTACACACAGCAACAATTGCATGCAATGCATTGACACCTGACATGTATGAGTAAATGAGTAAATGATGTTCCTCTGCACTATGAAATTACACAGTGTTGCAATGAATAATACTAGTGTTGACTTCACAATTTTGTTGTGTACAGACAGTTGATGACATGCAGATGACACAATACTTGCACAGTGCCCAACACTGACCATTACCCATCTAATCCACAGGCGATGAAGAACTCACTGCTGAGGACCACAACAAGGACCAGCAGAGCCAGTCTCCACCCCCGGTACATAGACTCTCTGATGGTGACTCCCAGGACAGTTTGGACGCTGAGCTCCAGGCCGACCCATCTGGTGTGCCACAGACCCAGAGGTCCCAAGACCCCATCCTCCCCACCACCATGTCTGCTGCAACAACAACAGCACAGCAGACCCCTGCAGTCATGGCCTCTGCCTCCACCACTGCCACCACCACCACTACCACCACCAGCACCACCAGTACCACCTGCAGCACCCTCCCTGTTCCAGGGGATCACCAGGTCACACCAAAAACTGTGGCGGGCAAGGAGAGTGTGCGTGGATCCAGAGTGGTGAGGCAACAGGTCTGTGGCAGCAGGGCAGGTGGGAGGGCCAGGCCAACGTCCCAAACAACACCTCCGCCCCACTCTGTTGTGCCACAGGATGATAGTGCACCATCCTCCCCTGCGGCCACAGAGAGGGGTGAGTCCTCAGATGCCGCTGGCCAAGCAGCAGCCCCCCCCCCAAGAGATCAAGTGGGCATCCAAAGAAGAGCCTGGGACTCTCTGGAGGCAAAGCACCAGCCACAGTCACGGAGCCAGCCCTGATGGCAACCCTCTTCCCCACTGCATTGACTCTTTGAACTGTCCTTCCCCCCAGTGCCTTGTGAATGGCTCATGTCTGTTGGACTGGGTCACCACATCCATGTGGTCTCTACTCTTGCATCTCATCTACCATGACTGTCAACTCACTGCTCCATCACCACCTACATGTGAAAATGCACGCACCCCTCACATGTCAACTTTGTAAATAAAACACCTAACACACTACAATTTGTGCAGTCTTGACTTTAGTGCTATTTTGACTGTCTCCAAAA
Organism: Lissotriton vulgaris; assembly: GCF_964263255.1. Classification (NCBI taxonomy): domain Eukaryota; kingdom Metazoa; phylum Chordata; class Amphibia; order Caudata; family Salamandridae; genus Lissotriton; species Lissotriton vulgaris. The sequence goes on along the minus strand of NW_028251014.1, from coordinate 405,739 downwards.
TGTCCATGATGTATACAAAAGATGTACATTATGCAGGCCAGGATGACTACGTAGCACCTAGGGAGACACAACAGAACAACAGTCACTGGCGTCAGTGTGCTATCACAGACATAACACAACACCAAACATCAACATAACTGTATAGTCAGACAACACAATGTGCAGCAAGTGTCAACAAACAGAGTCCTGCATATGGTCTCATGTGAAATGTCACTGACACATTTTTGCATACAGGCCACTCCACAAGTGCCTGTCTGTTACATCCGCGTATAGCCCTTCACAACAACAGCAAACACACCAGACAATGTACAAGTCGTACCTCGTCACCCACCTTCAAGTGAAGTAGCTGTTGGCGCAGGTCAACTCCTTCCTCCTCTCCACTGTCCTCATCACTGGACTCAGGTCCTTGAGCAGGCAGTGGCCTTGGTACCTCACCATCGTCCATGAGCAGGAGGATCCCCTTGTGGATGGCCAGGTTGTGCAGCATACAGCATGCCACATCGATCTTTCAGACCTTCCCAGGCGAGTATGCCAGTGAACCTCCTGTCCTGTCAAGGCAACGGAATCTTGACTTCAGCACGCCAAAAGTCCGCTCGATTACACGTCAGGTCCTGCCATGGGCCTCATTGTACCGGACATCACCCGGGGTCCTGGGATTCCTTAGAGGGCTGAACAGCCATGGCCGACTAGGATATGCTGAGTCACCTGTGAATGACAAACACCCATTGCAATGTTGCACAGCCAGAGTGCAGCAGGTAACACACAGCACGCCATATCAGTAGGCATACTCACCCACAATCCAAGCACGCTCGGGATGCAGATTTTCCATCATCCGGGGCACCATGCTGTTCCTCATAATGTACGAAACATGTGCAGAGCCAGGAAATCTTGCACACACATGGGAAATGGTCATGTCTGCAAGGCACGATTTCTAAAAATGTGCTCAGTTGCCTGTGGTGGCACCAGACCTACATGGGTGCAATCGATGGCACCAACAACATGGGGGATGCGCCCAAGGGGATAGAAGTCACCCTTCACACCGGCCAATTCTGCTCCCCTAGAGAAATGAGTGTAGCGATTCTTATATCTCATCATGGCTGCAAGAATATCCCTCAGCATCTGGCTGAACATGGGCTGCAACATCCCTCCAGCGCTGGCCATGGTTTCCTTAAAGGAACCAGTTGCAAAAAAAGTGGAAGGCTGCCATAAACTTGTATGTGGGTGGGAATGCTGTTGGATAGTGGCGGCAAGACTGCAGGTGGGGCTCCAAAAGATCACACAGGGTCTTCAGTGTTGGTCTGTCGAGGCGGAATTTCCGAATGATTGCAACATTCTCCATGTCCTCAAGCACTGTCAGGTGACGTAGTAGATTTGGCCTCCTCCTAGTTGAGATGTAAATGTGCAAATGTCAGTGACAACCATCATGAGATGGCCACAGCACTCACCATCAACTATGGCATGGCAAAACAAAGACTTCCCTGAGAGATGCATGGCACACCAGGTTACATGGGGGGCCAGTTGAGACAGACAGAGGGCACACCTCTCCAGTAACAATACACAAGTGCTGCAAACAACACATAGGTCAATGTGAATGCACACATACTGAACCACACATTTCACATGTGCACGCCTGGTGCTGTACCATCCGCCAATGTGTCTAAAATGACCATGACTGTATCACACCCGTCTGCTGTACCTGTCACACATCAATGCATCATGTAAACTCTGCACACATCCACAACACAATGATCACAGTAGATGGAAACATTTCAGTTGTGTGCATGAGCTGATGTGAAAGCACCAGCTTGGTTCAATACCATACAGTGAGACAAGCCTTGACAAGCTCAGCACTGACCCAAAACACATTGATTTCTTCAACATCAATGACACCAGCTTAAGAGTGTCAAGCATCATCAACCATCAAATGTATAAGTGACAAGGCAGGGGTATCAGACCAAAGTGCGTCACACAGAACGTGCGTCCACCTGTGGATGATATGGAAGAATGGCATTGTGTGTACAAGGATGTGCCCTTCACCATGTTGCTGCTGTGTACTGATGCAGTGTTCACGATGGACATAGCCAGTAAATATTACAAAAATGGCGGTACATACCGCCTGGCCCAGGCGTGTGGTTTCATCACCACCCCCTTCACAAGTGCGGTAGCCATTGGCATGGAGACATGTGTAGATGGCTGTGGGCATGATCCGCCACCCAAATGGCAGTAGCTACCGCCTGGCCCTGGCGGTGTGACACCAGCACCACCCCCTTCACAAGTGCGGTAGCCAATGGCATGGAGACATGTGTAGATGGCTGTGGGCATGATCCACCACCCAAATGGCGGTAGCTTCCGCCTGGCCCCGGCGGTGTGACACCAGCACCACCCCCTTCACAAGTGTGGTAGCCATTGGCATGGAGACATGTGTAGATGGCTGTGGGCATGATCCGCCACCCAAATGGCGGTAGCCACCGCCTGGCCCCGGCGGTGCATCACTGCCATGGAGCATTGCCAACAGCCAATGGCAGCGATGATCACGGTGGCATGATGCAGATTTGAAAATCGTGAAAGGTGTGCACCACTACCGCGGAGGTGGTCATTGGATGCTTTTGAAAGATGCACCATCGCGGTAGCGTACCCCACCCAAATGGCGGTAGCCACCGCCTGGCCCCGGCGGTGCATCACTGCCATGGAGAATTGCCAACAGCCAATGGCAGCGATGATCACGGTGGCATGATGCAGATTTGAAAATCGTGAAAGGTGTGCACCACTACCGCGGAGGTGGTCATTGGATGCTTTTGAAAGATGCACCATCGCGGTAGCGTACCCCGGCCCCCGCGGTGCATCACCACCATGGAGCATTGCCAACAGCCAATGGCAGCGATGATCGCGGTGGCATGATGCAGATTTGAAAATCGCGGAAGGTGTGCACCGCCACCGCGGAGGCGGTCATTGGATGCTTTTGAAAGAGGCAGACGTGGACAACCAATTGTAGCAGCTTTTCAGCTTACAAACAAGTCCAGGGGGCTATAAATCTGTGGGAGTGAGCCTTACATTTCCACTGCTCACAGAGCCTGCTGCCTGGGACCCTCTCCTGCTGCTGCCTCAATAGCCTGCTGCCTGGGACCCTCTCCTGCTGCTGCCTCAAGAGCCTGCTACCTGGGACCCTCTCCTGCTGCTGCCTCAAGAGCCTGCTGCCTGGGACCCCTCACCAGTCACTTCCACCACAGGTGTTCCATGTCCACAGGGATGGCAAGGACAGAGAAGATCTGTGCCAGTCCATTCACAAGTGAGGAGCTGGAGGTCCTTGTAGACGAGGTGCTGGCACAGTACCCAAGGCTGTTTGGTGGTTCCAATTTAGTGGTAAGTCACCATGAAGGTAGCTGTAGGGCAGGGGGTGTCAGACATGTAGTTGTGCAGCTGCAGTATATGCCTGGGGGTGTGGGGTTGTGTCAAACACTGACAGACAAGCTGTCTCCAGGGTGAGGGAGTGTGTGTGTCCCAAAGTCACTATTTTCCATGCCTGTACTTGTATGTGTGAGTGGGGTGTGACATTGTCAGCCATGCAGAGCCACCGGATGTTAGCCATGTAGGTGTCAGGTAAGTAATTGAGTGTGTGAATATTTCAGTTTGCCCCTGTTGTCTGACTCAGTGTGACCCAGGGAGAAGGTCCAGTGCCTGCACACCCCAACGAGAAACATCACCTGATTTACATGCTCCTTGCTCCAGTTCCTTCACAGTGAATAGTAGATATGGCCCATATGTGTCCTGTAGAAGTGCACAATTACACACTTCTGTCGATGCATATTTTGCTGATGCATCCTGCATTTGTGAGATTGTCAAGGACCCTCAACGCCCCAATGTGTGCATGTAATCACATCTTTTTGGACCATGCAGAGTGCCCTTGTGAGGGTTGCCCCCGTTTTGGAGGGCGGGAAGTTACAATTGGTCCGGAGTCTGTGTTTTGCTACTGTACTGATAGATGTTGGTACCTGACACTGTGTAACTGGTCATTTACCTTTCTTTTCTCTCATACCTGTAGCTCAAGGTACAACCAACGTAAGGCCGTGTGGAGGGCCATTGCAGCAAAGGTGCGAGCCGTGGGGGTATCAAACAGATGACGCACCCACTGTCACAAGAGGTGGGACACCATCAGCCGGCTGGCAAAGCAAGTGGAAGAGATGACCGTGGGGATGCTACCACGCACAGGGCGTTTGGCACGGTGCAGCATGATGGGTCGCATCCTGGCAGTGACTCATCCAGACCTGGATGCACGTCACGACAAGGAGCATCGCCAGCAAGGCAGGGGTGGTGAGTATCTGCGGAGGGTGCCTTTTGCTGGGAGTGGATGCATCTGTACAGGGCCTGTGGCAGCAGGGACCCATGTGATGTGCGTGTGTTGCTGTGCTGTGCTGTGTGATGTGAGTGGCTGCTGGGATGTGTGCTTGTATGAGGCATTGGGCCACCCTGGCCTTAATGAGCTGATCCTCCCTTCTGTACTTTCGCATTACCAGATGTGTTAGGCTCCACATGGTCATTCATCATTGGGATAGTGTGGGGAATCTGTTATGGGGTGAACAGCAGTGTGCACTTTCTGAGTGTGACTTCATTAATGCCTACTTTGCATACACCATCATTGTTGAGGCCCACACATCTGAAAATAATGTGCCCCAGATTACCACATGGTGCTTGCTATGGCCTACTTGGCATTGTGGACTGTAATGTCAATATAGGTGTGTGTGTTGTCCCCTCCTGTTCCCTGAAGGTCTGTCAGTGGTAATAAGTGTTGTACCCACTTCAAGTCCCTAGGTGAGGGCTGGGCAAGTTGTGTGTGCGGTGCACTCCATCTACGGGCATGGTGTAGTGCTGTGTGGCATCAACATGGCTCACTCATGGCATATATTCTGCGTTACAGGCACTGCTGTGGTCTATGTTGTGTGTTGCTGTACAGTGATTGCAGGATGTGGTGGTTACCATGTAGATTTGGGTCTCTCCTATACTGCATTGATTTGAATTTGTGTGACCATCTGATGACACTTACACAACCCTGTATCTCTCTCATGCAGATTTGCAAGAGACCACAGAGGAACATGAGTCAGAAAGCAGTGGTGGCGAGAGTAGCACAACAGCTGCAGCGGAAGCCAGTGACACAGAGCCCACCAGCGAATCTGAGGGGGACCGAAGTATGCAGGAGGAATCCGTGGCTGAGACACAGAGTAGCACATCATCTGATGCCAGCGGGAAGGCATTCATGTTGGCAGGCACAGGGGATGGGGAGTCTGCATCATCATCTACCACCCAGCGGCCAGTGCCCAGCCTCCCATCCACTTCCTCTGGTGCTGCCCGTATCCGTGTCACTAAGAGAGGATGAGTCACATTCACACCTGGCACCACTGCCCCTGCACCTGTCCCCCCTGCTACCCTCAGTGCAGAGTGAGCAGAGCACCTGCGCCAGCTTTGTGTGGGCCAGACCACCCAGCTTAATGCCTTCAGTGACCATGACAAGAAGTTAGGCCAGGTGGATGCATACATGGACGGCATAAACTCTGACGTGGGTGGGCTACACCGCACAGTCCAGGCGTTGTCATCTACAGTGACGTCTGCCCTTCAACAGGCACATGCTCCCATTGCAGCTCAGGTGCCTTTGTCCACCCCCCAGTCAGTGGCCACATAGGATGACAGTGACCACGGTTTGCCAGCGTCACCAAAATGATACAGCACAAGGAGCACACAACAGACACAACCCAAGCACACCCGCCCACAGACACCATCCCCACTGAAGAGCAGAGCCACCGCAGAATGCACAGACAAGAGCCAGTCAGGGAAGAGCAAGGCCAAAAGAGTAAGTATGGGTGTAAAATCTGTTTTGCGGGCGAATTTGCGGATTTTTGACGATTTCACGATCCGCGAATCGCGCGAATTTACCCCAAAATCCGCAAATTCGCAAGCTACGAATTATTTTGCTTGGTCGCGCTTGAAAAATACAATAGCACGCGCGCAGCATTGACTCACCGTGATTCTGAGTCCGCCGAGTTGTTTTTCTCCCGGTTTTGCGTGTTCTGCGCCATTTTCGATCTTGCTGCGTGAGCGCGCAAGAGTTTTTCGAACGCAATTGCGTTATCGCGGCTTGCCATCTTGCACGGCGAGAGTTTGACAAAAATTGCAATTCTGCACAAGAAATCCACCGCAGGAAGCATAAACCTTGTGAAAATTTTGATCAGAATAACTCCTCAGATTGACATTTGGCTGCATTTTTTGGTGCAGGAGTCCATTGTTTGGGGTGGGGTGGGAGGAAGGAAGTGCCCCAGAGTCTCCAACTTGCTGTTCCTGTCCAGAAGGCTCCTCCCAGTGCTTTGTGCATGTGCTGGTCACTTTGCATTTGGCTATGGAGCTGGAAGGATTACTTTCTGTGACTGCTGCTGGATTTGTATTTGAGGACTTTTTGGACTTTGGAGTTTGGATCACTTTTGGACTTGAGATTTTAAAAGTAAGTTGGTGTTGTTTGTTTGGGGCATTGCAGTTGAGGCAACTACAGTTCTAAAACTTTATTAACAACTTTAACAAAATATATATTGTGGTGGGTAGCCACAGTATTCAGTAGGCCCAGGGTTAGTCATGGGTGCATGATACAACTGTTTCTGTGATTTGTTTTTTAACTTAATTCTCATTAATGTCATGGAATTTTAGCTCACTGTTATATGTTGATTTTTTAAAAAAATGTTGGGGTTCCTGTAAAGCCTCACTAGCCAGTAGGCCCAGGTGTAGTAAGTGGTGCATGGGCCTAGTCATTCTGGGGGGTGTCTTGAATTTAAACATCATTGAGGGCATGGATGGCATGGGATTGTGGTGATTTCTGAGTGTTTTTCGACTTTTTGGGGTGTTGTTGGGGCCTGGCCATGTGGATGGGGGCCATTTTGAGGCCTGGTACAGGCAGGGCCTGGCCATGTGGTGGGGGTCAAGGGGCCATTTTGAAGCCAGGCAGTGTGCTCAGGCCTGCACCCAGTTTGCCTTGCTTTCAACCATTATGCCCAGGGGTACTCAGTGGTGCATGGGCCTAGTCTTTCTCTGGGGTGTCTTGAATGTAGTACTAATACACAGCTCCCCCTATTAGGAAGAAGACTCCCTGGCGCACAGCGCAAAAAGACACGAAGTGTCTTATAGGCAGTTCAAACAGTTCAATCCAAAAGTTAAATCCAAAAGTTAAATCCAATGTTCAGAGAAGTTCCATGATTGTTTAATTCACATCATTAGAAAAGCTCATCAATGCTCTGAGGCAACATATACACGATCCAACAAGATAGGTCATCCAGCAATTAATCCTCCCAATGCATTTCGGGCAGATAATAGGCCCTTCTTCAGGGGACAGCTCTACAAACGTAAAAGAAACAAAATCCTGCTATTAACACGGTTCAAAATATATCCATAGCAACAACAGAGATTAATCATTCTTCGGTGAACCCAAGTATGTGATCAGGCAAGTCTTATCAGGAAATGGTGTTGAATGAGAGTAAAGACAAAGCAATGTAAATGTCCAAGTGATATATACACTGAATGTGTGTAAAAAGTAAGATTGGAGTACACATCCATATAATCAAATAACCAAACGTCGTGATACGAAAGTTATAGCCCCTGGTATCCCACTTAAAGCGCCCAGAAATGTGAAACTCCCACATCGTGCACAACAATCCCTAACCACCAAGAATTCAACAACGTGACGAATCAACAAGGGATTCGAAAAAACTAGTCCCATACTCACGGACTGATAATATCCGTGGAAACGCCAAATCTGTGGATGAGCACGTAAAAGTAAATATAGCGTCCAAAGAGTAAACTGTCTGCTCATATAGAAATAGATCGGGTCCCATGTGCAGGGTACTTACAGGGTGAAAACGATGTGACACGCTTCCGATCAAACGCGGTGCGCGGTGCTCAGGAACCCCGAGTACGGAGGTTCCCGGTGAGGATAAATACAAACAGCGTGTGACGTGGCGATTAACAACAAAAGACGGACAACGCGTATCCAGCTAAATAAGCGCCATCTTGGAGTGGGAAAGTAACGTGCATATTATAACACAAACCTAAGAGGATGCATGCACAAGTGGTGCCTGAAATAAAGAGAGTGAGTGTGTGAAGAGAGTAAAAACGACAGATATTTAGATCTTGGCTAAACAGAATAATATAAAAAATATAAAAACAACAATTCTGATCACAATCAAAATACATGAATGTTCACCATATCACATGAAATTTTTCAGAAAATGAAACACAGTGATTCACAGATAACACAAAAATTCGATTCGATCATTGAGACCGTGGGGTTGCATCGTAGCCATATAGCGGATCCAGAAATTTTCCCTTTTTAACAAGGTCTGCTTGTTGTTGTGTGTGTGGGTCACTTGTTCCAACACCAGGAACTTCAATTGTGCTACTGAATGTTTTTGTTCAGCGAAATGTACAGCTTATGTTGATTTGGTGTTACCAGTCCTTATGTTACTCTTGTGCTCGAGTAAACGTGTTCTGATCTTTCTTTCTGTGTGGCCAATGTAGCATTTCCCACACGGGCATTTCAACATGTATGTTGGAATTACAGGTGGCATTAACTCGTAATTTGATGGGATGGCCCTTCATAGGGTGATTGGTGGTGTTACCCTGGATACAGTTGTTACAATTGCTGCAGTTGTAACAAGGTTTGAGACCTTTGTATGTTTCAGATCCCGTCTGAGCTGTAGGGTTAGATAGAATCTCCTTGAGGAAATGCATTGGGAGGATTAATTGCTGGATGACCTATCTTGTTGGATCGTGTATATGTTGCCTCAGAGCATTGATGAACTTTTCTAATGATGTGAATTAAACAATCATGGAACTTCTCTGAACATTGGATTTAACTTTTGGATTTAACTTTTGAATTTAACTGTTTGAACTGCCTATAAGACACTTTGTGTCTTTTTGCGCTGTGCGCCAGGGAGTCTTCTTCCTAATAGGGGGAGCTGTGTATTAGTATTACTGTTTCACGCTGGTTGGGCTCAGACAGCGTTCATCCTTGGCAGCACGCCACAAATAAGTACTGTTGTAATTTAGGTCGCACTGAGCTGTGCAAGTCCAATCTCTAACCATTGAATTTACCCCGTTGTGTCTTGAATGTAAACATCATTGAGGGCATGGATGGCATGGGATTGTGGTGATTTTTGAGTGTTTTTCAACTTTTTGGGGTGTTGTTGTGGCCTGGCCATGTTGGGTGGGGGTCATTTTGAGGCCTGGGACAGGCAGGGCCTGGCCATGTGGTGGGGGTCAAGGGGCCATTTTGAAGGCAGGCATTGTGCTCAGGCCTGCACCCAGTTTGCCTTGCTTGAAACCATTATGCCCAGGGGTACTCAGTGGTGCATGGGCCTAGTCTTTCTGTGGGGTGTCTTGAATTTAAACATAATTGAGGGCATGGATGGCATTGGAATGTGGTGATTTTTGAGAGTTCTTTTACTTTTTGGGGTGGTGTTGGGGCCTGGCCATGTTGGTGGGGGCCATTTTGAGGCCTGGGACAGGCAGGGCCTGGCCATGTGGTGGGGGTCAAGGGGCCATTTTGAAGCCAGGCATTGTGCTCAGGCCTGCACCCAGTTTGCCTTGCTTGAAACCATGATGCCCAGGGGTAATCAGTGGTGCATGGGCCTAGTCTTTCTCTGGGGTGTCTTGAATTTAAACATCATTGAGGGCATGGAAATCATTGGATTGTAGTGATTTTTGTGTGTTTTTGTACTTTTTGGGTTGGTGGTGGGGCCTGGCCTTGTGAGTGGGGGCCATTTTGAGGCCTGGTACAGGCAGGGCCTGGCCATGTGGTGGGGGTCAAGGGGCCATTTTGAAGCCAGGCAGTGTGCTCAGGCCTGCACCCAGTTTGCCTTGCTTTCAACCATTATGCCCAGGGGTACTCAGTGGTGCATGGGCCTAGTCTTTCTCTGGGGTGTCTTGAATGTAATACTAATACACAGCTCCCCCTATTAGGAAGAAGACTCCCTGGCGCACAGCGCAAAAAGACACGAAGTGTCTTATAGGCAGTTCAAACAGTTAAATCCAAAAGTTAAATCCAAAAGTTAAATCCAATGTTCAGAGAAGTTCCATGATTGTTTAATTCACATCATTAGAAAAGTTCATCAATGCTCTGAGGCAACATATACACGATCCAACAAGATAGGTCATCCAGCAATTAATCCTCCCAATGCATTTCGGGCAGATAACAGGCCCTTCCTCAGGGGACAGCTCTACAAACGTAAAAGAAACAAAATCCTGCTATAAACACGGTTCAAAATATATCCATAGCAACAACAGAGATTAATCATTCTTCGGTGAACCCAAGTATGTGATCAGGCAAGTCTTATCAGGAAATGGTGTTGAATGAGAGTAAAGAAAAAGCAATGTAAATGTCCAAATGATATATACACTGAATGTGTGTAAAAAGTAAGATTGGAGTACACATCCATATAATCAAATAACCAAGTGTCGTGATACGAAAGTTATAGCCCCTGGTATTCCACTTAAAGCGTCCAGAAATGTGAAACTCCCACATCGTGCACAACAATCCCTAACCACCAAGAATTCAACAACTTGACGAATCAACAAGAGATTTGAAAAAACTAGTCCCATACTCACGGACTGATAATATCCGTGGAAACGCCAAATCTGTGGATGAGCACGTAAAAGTAAATACAGCGTCCAAAGAGTAAACTGTCTGCTCATATAGAAATAGATCGGGTCCCATGTGCAGGGTACTTACAGGGTGAAAACGATGTGACACGCTTCCGATCAAACGCGGTGCGCGGTGCGCGGTGCTCAGGAACCCCGAGTACGGAGGTTTCCGGTGAGGATAAATACAAACAGCGTGTGACGTGGCGATTAACAACAAAAGACGGACAACGCGTATCCAGCTAAATAAGCGCCATCTTGGAGTTGGAAAGTAACGTGCATATTATAACGCAAACCTAAGAGGATGCATGCACAAGTGGTGCCTGAAATAAAGAGAGTGAGTGTGTGAAGAGAGTAAAAACAACAGATATTTAGATCTTAGCTAAACAGAATAATATAAAAAATATAAAAACAACAATTCTGATCACAATCAAAATACATGAATGTTCACCATATCACATGAAATTTTTCAGAAAATGAAACACAGTGATTCACAGATAACACAAAAATTTGATTCGATCATTGAGACCGTGGGGTTGCATCGTAGCCATATAGCGGATCCAGAAATTTTCCCTTTTTAACAAGGTCTGCTTGTTGTTGTGTGTGTGGGTCACTTGTTCCAACACCAGGAACTTCAATTGTGCTACTGAATGTTTTTGTTCAGCGAAATGTACAGCTAATGTTGATTTGGTGTTACCAGTCCTTATGTTACTCTTGTGCTCGAGTAAACGTGTTCTGATCTTTCTTTCTGTGTGGCCAATGTAGCATTTCCCACACGGGCATTTCAACATGTAAATCAAGTTGTTGGAATTACAGGTGGCATTAACTCGTAATTTTATGGGATGGCCCTTCATAGGGTGATTGGTGGTGTTACCCTGGATACAGTTGTTACAATTGCTGCAGTTGTAACAAGGTTTGAGACCTTTGTATGTTTCAGATCCCGTCTGAGCTGTAGGGTTAGATAGAATCTCCTTGAGGAAATGCATTGGGAGGATTAATTGCTGGATGACCTATCTTGTTGGATCCTGTATATGTTGCCTCAGAGCATTGATGAACTTTTCTAATGATGTGAATTAAACAATCATGGAACTTCTCTGAACATTGGATTTAACTTTTGGATTTAACTTTTGAATTTAACTGTTTGAACTGCCTATAAGACACTTTGTGTCTTTTTGCGCTGTGCGCCAGGGAGTCTTCTTCCTAATCGGGGGAGATGTGTATTAGTATTACTGTTTCACGCTGGTTGGGCTCAGACAGCGTTCATCCTTGGCAGCACGCCACAAATAAGTACTGTTGTAATTTAGGTCGCACTGAGCTGTGCAAGTCCAATCTCTAACCATTGAATTTACCCCGTTGTGTCTTGAATGTAAACATCATTGAGGGCATGGATGGCATGGGATTGTGGTGATTTGTGAGTGTTTTTCAACTTTTTGGGGTGTTGTTGTGGCCTGGCCATGTTGGGTGGGGGTCATTTTGAGGCTTGGTACAGGCAGGGCCTGGCCATGTGGTGGGGGTCAAGGGGCCATTTTGAAGTCAGGCAGTGTGCTCAGGCTTGCACCCAGTTTGCCCTGCTTTCAACCATTATGCCCAGGTGTAGTGAGTGGTGCATGGGCCTAGTCTTTCTGTGGGGTGTCTTGAATGTAAACATAATTGAGGGCATGGATGGCTTTGGATTGTGGTGATTTTTGAGTGTTTTATTACTTTTTGGGGTGGTGTTGGGGCCTGGCCATGTGGGTGGGGCCATTTTGAGGCCTGGGACAGGCAGGGCCTGGCCATGTGGTGGAGGTCAAGGGGCCATTTTGAAGGCAGGCATTGTGCTCAGGCCTGCACCCAGTTTGCCTTGCTTTCAACCATTATGCCCAGGGGTACTCAGTGGTGCATGGGCCTAGTCTTTCTCTGTGGTGTCATGAATTTAAACATCATTGAGGGCATGGATGGCATTGGGTTGTGGTGATTTCTGAATGTTTTCGACTTTTGGGGTGGTATTGGGGCCTGGCCATGTGGGTGGGGGCCATTTTGAGGCCTGGGACAAGCAGGGCCTGGCCATGTGGTGGGGGTCAAGGGGCCATTTTGAAGCCAGGCAGTGTGCTCAGGCCTGCACCCAGTTTGCCTTGAATCCAACCATTATGCCCAGGGGTACTCAGTGGTGCATGGGCCTAGTCTTTCTCTGGGGTGTCTTGAATTTAAACATCTCTGAGGGCATGGATGGCATTGGATTGTGGTGATTTTTGAGTGCTTTTTGAATTTTTGGGGTGGTGTTGGGGCCTGGCCATGTTGGTGGGGGCCATTTGGAAGCCTGGGACAGGCAGGGCCTGGCCATGTGGTGGGGGTCAAGGGGCCATTTTGAAGCCAGGCAGTGTGCTCAGGCCTGCACCCAGTTTTCCTTGCTTTCAACCATTATGCCCAGGGGTACTCAGTGGTGCATGGGCCTAGTCTTTCTGTGGGGTGTCTTGAATTTAAACACCATTGAGGGCATGGATGGCATGGAATTGTGGTGATTTTTGAGTGTTTTTCAACTTTTTGGGCTGTTGTTGTGGCCTCACCATGTTGGGTGGGGGCCATTTTGAGGCTTGGTACAGGCAGGGCCTGGCCATGTGGTGGGGGTCAAGGGGCCATTTTGAAGCCAGGCATTGTGCTCAGGCCTGCACCCAGTTTGCCTTGCTTTAAACCATTATGCCCAGGGGTACTCAGTGGTGCATGGGCCTAGTCTTTCTCTGGGGTATCTTGAATTTAAACATCATTGAGGGCATGGATGGCATTGGATTGTGGTGATTTCTGGGTGTTTTTTCACTTTTTGGGGTGGTGTTGGGGCCTGGCCATGTGTTTAAGGGCCATTTTGAGGCCTGGGACAGGCAAGGCCTGGCCATGTGGTGGGGGTCAAGGGGCCATTTTGAAGCCAGACATTGTGCTCAGGCCTGCACCCAGTTTGCCTTGCTTTAAACCATTATGCCCAGGGGTACTCAGTGGTGCATGGGCCTAGTCTTTTTCTGGGGTATCTTGAATTTAAACATCATTGAGGGCATGGATGGCATCGCTATCGTCCATAAGAAATCAATCCGCATATCAACCAGCTCGGACGCCAACCTCGCCAACTCCGAACACCTTCACTTCCAGATCCACATCGACCCCAAAACCACACTCAGAGGCACCCTCCTCTACAGACCACCAGGACCCCGCGCAAAATTCAGTGAAGACATCACGGACTTCATCACCCCTCACGCGCTCCCCTCCAAAGACTACATCCTTCTGGGAGACCTCAACTATCACCTCGAAAAGATCAACGACCGCAACACCGCCACCCTCGTGGACAACCTCGCCAACCTCGGACTTAAACAACTAGTCACTTCCCCCACCCACATTGCAGGTCACACACTCGACCCCATCTTCACATCCAGCAACCATGTCTCCTTCAGCCACACTACGGACCTCCTCTGGACTGACCACAGCGGCTTTCACTTCACCTACAACAAACCAAAACCCAGCATCCACCTCCAACCAACTCTGCAAAGAAACTGGAACAAAATCACCACGGACCAAATCTCCGCATCGCTCCTTCAAAACACCCCAGCCCTCTCTTCCAACGCTAACGAAGCCGCCGCCAACCTCACCCTATGGTTATCCAACACCGCTGACACCTTAGCACCACTGAAAAAACGTCAAAACAAACCTGGCAGCAAGAAGGCCTCATGGTTCAACGATGATCTCAAGAAGTCCAAGAAACTCTGCCGCTCCCTTGAAAAGGCCTGGAAAAAAGACCCAACCACCAGCACCAAGGACGCCTTCAAAAACGCCACCCGCACTCACCACCAACTAATCCGAAAAGCCAAGAAAACAGCATTCAAGGATCGACTTGACAACAACGCTCACAACAGCAAGGAACTTTTCAACATCGTCAAGGAATTTTCCAATCCCTCGGCCAACTCCAATGACATCACCCCCTCTCAAACCCTCTGCGACTCCCTAGCCTCATTTTTCCACAACAAGATTGCAGACATCCACAACAGCTTTGACAACCAACCCGGAAACCAACCCACCCTACTATTTGCTGATCATCTTCCCCCCGTGAACACCCTTAACGACTGGAACCCAATCTCCACTGAGGACACCATACGCCTGATGAATTCCATCCACTCAGGATCCCCCACAGACCCATGTCCTCACCACATCTTCAACATAGCAGACTCCGTCATAGCACCGCACCTCCGAGACGTCATCAACTGCTCCTTCAACTCCGCCACCTTCCCGGAAAGCTGGAAACACGCTGAACTCACCGCCCTTCTGAAAAAACCCACAGCGGACCCCACCGAACTCAAAAATTACCGCCCCATCTCGCTCCTTCCATTCCCGGCCATAGTCATCGAGAAAGCTGTCAACAACCAGCTCGCCGCCTTCCTCGAAGCCAACAAATCCCTCGACCCCTCACAATCTGGCTTCCGAGCAAAACACAGCACTGAGACCGCCCTCATCGCAGCAACAGACGACATTCGAACTCTACTGGACAATGGAGACACAGTCGCCCTCATCCTCCTCGACCTCTCTGCAGCATTCGACACAGTCTGCCACAACACCCTTTTACAACGCCTCAATAACATCGGAATCCAAGGAAAAGCACTTGAATGGATCCCCTCGTTCCTCACCGGAAGAACCCAGAGAGTCCGCCTTCCACCATTCAAGTCCGAGGCCTCTGAAGTCATCTGCGGCGTACCACAAGGATCCTCACTCAGTCCCACCCTCTTCAACGTATACATGAGCCCCCTCGCGGCCATCGCACGCCAACACAACCTCAACATCATCTCCTACGCGGATGACACTCAACTGATCCTTTCCCTCACCAATGACCCCAGCACCGCCAAAACCAACCTACACGAAGGAATGAAAGAAGTTGCCGAATGGATGAAACAAAGCCGTCTGAAACTGAACTCAGACAAAACAGAAGTCCTCATCTTAGGTACTTCCCCCTCTGCATGGGACGACTCCTGGTGGCCGGATGCCCTCGGAAAAGCACCCATCCCGACAGACCACGCACGGAACCTAGGCGTCATCCTGGATTCTTCACTCTCAATGAACAGACAAGTCAGCGCCGTATCCTCTTCCTGCTTCAACATTCTTCGCATGCTCAGAAAAACATTTCGCTGGATCCCCTCCGAAACAAGGAAAATAGTCACCCACGCTCTGGTCACGAGCCGACTGGACTACGGAAACACCCTCTACGCAGGTACTACCGCAAAACTCCAGAAGAAACTCCAACGAATCCAAAACGCCTCAGCCAGACTCATATTAGACATCCCACGCAACGATCACATCTCTGGTCACCTTAAAGACCTCCACTGGCTACCCGTCAATAAGAGGATCACTTTCCGACTGCTTACCCACGCACACAAATCACTCTACGACATCGGTCCAGAATGCCTCAACTCACGACTGTCCTTCTACACCCCCTCCCGCCAACTACGTTCTTCCAGCCAAGCCCTCGCCACTGTACCTCGCATCAACAAGACCACCATGGGAGGCAGATCCTTTTCATACCTGGCTGCTAAAACATGGAACTCTCTCCCCGCTTACCTTCGCCTTACCCAGAACCACCTAGCATTCAGAAAGCAACTTAAAACGTGGATATTTGACAAATAATTCTCCTCCCCTTCCTAAGCGCCTTGAAACCCTCCGGGTATGTAGTGCGCTATATAAATCCTTTGACTTGACTTGACTTGATGATTTCTGAGTGTTTTTTTACTTTTTTGGATGGTGTTGGGGCCTGGCCATGTGTTTGGGGGCCATTTTGAGGCCTGGGACAGGCAGGGCCTGGACATGTGGTAGGGGTCCAGGGGCCATTTTGAATCCAGGCATTGTGCTCAGGCCTGCACCCAGTTTGCCTTGCTTTAAACCATTATGCCCAGTGGTACTCAGTGGTGCATGGGCCTAGTCTTTCTGTGGGGTGTCTTGAATTTAAACATAATTGAGGGCATGGATGGCATTGGATTGTGGTGATTTATGAGTGTTTTTTGACTTTTTGGGGTGGTGTTGGGGCCTGGCCATGTGGGTGGGGGCCATTTTGAGGCCTGGGACAGGCAGGGCCTGGCCATGTGGTGGGGGTCAAGGGGCCATTTTGAAGCCAGGCATTGTGCTCAGGCCTGCACCCAGTTTGCCTTGCTTTAAACCATTATGCCCAGGGGTACTCAGTGGTGCATGGGCCTAGTCTTTCTCTGGAGTATCTTGAATTTAAACATCATTGAGGGCATGGATGGCATTGGATTGTGGTGATTTCTGAGTGTTTTTTGACTTTTTGGGGTGGTGTTGGGGCCTGGCCATGTGTTTGGGGGCCATTTTGAGGCCTGGGACAGGCAGGGCCTGGACATGTGGTGGGGGTCAAGGGGCCATTTTGAAGCCAGGCATTGTGCTCAGGCCTGCACCCTGTTTGCCTTGCTTTAAACCATTATGCCCAGGGGTACTCAGTTGTGCATGGGCCTAGTCTTTCTGTGGGGTGTCTTGAATTTAAACACCATTGAGGGCATGGATGGCATTGGATTGTGGTGATTTTTGAGTGTTTTTCAACTTTTTGGGCTGTTGTTGTGGCCTGGCCATGTTGGGTGGGGTCCATTTTGAGGCTTGGTACAGGCAGGGCCTGGCCATGTGGTGGGGGCCAAGGGGCCATTTTGAAGTCAGGCAGTGTGCTCAGGCCTGCACCCAGTTTGCCCTGCTTTCAATCATTATGCCCAGGTGTAGTGAGTGGTGCATGGGCCTAGTCTTTCTGTGGGGTGTCTTGAATTTAAACATAATTGAGGGCATGGATGGCATTGGATTGTGGTGATTTATGAGTGTTTTTTGACTTTTTGGGGTGGTGTTGGGGCCTGGCCATGTGGGTGGGGGCCATTTTGAGGCCTGGGGCAGGCAGGGCCTGGCCATGTGGTGGGGGTCAAGGGGCCATTTTGAAGTCAGGCAGTGTGCTCAGGCCTGCACCCAGTTTGCCTTGCTTTAAACCATTATGCCCAGGGGTACTCAGTGGTGCATGGGCCTAGTCTTTCTCTGGGGTATCTTGAATTTAAACATTATTGAGGGCATGGATGGCATTGGATTGTGGTGATTTCTGAGTGTTTTTTTGACTTTTTGGGGTGGTGTTGGGGCCTGGCCATGTGTTTGTGGGCCATTTTGAGGCCTGGGACAGGCAGGGCCTGGACTTGTGGTGGGGGTCAAGGGGCCATTTTGAAGCCAGGCATTGTGCTCAGGCCTGCACCCAGTTTGCCTTGCTTGAAACCATGATGCCCAGGGGTACTCAGTAGTGCATGGGCCTAGTCTTTCTCTGGGGTGTCTTGAATTTAAACATCATTGAGGGCATGGATGGCATTGGATTGTAGTGATTTTTGTGTGTTTTTGTACTTTTTGGGTTGGTGTTGGGGCCTGGCCATGTGAGTGGGGGCCATTTTGAGGCATGGTACAGGCAGGGCCTGGCCATGTGGTGGGGGTCAAGGGGCCATTTTGAAGCCAGGCAGTGTGCTCAGGCCTGCACCCAGTTTGCCTTGCTTTCAACCATTATGCCCAGGGGTACTCAGTGGTGCATGGGCCTAGTCTTTCTCTGTGGTGTCTTGAATTTAAACATCATTGGGGGCATGGATGGCATTGGATTGTGGTGATTTTTGAGTGTTTTTCAACTTTTTGGGGTGGTGTTGGGGCCTGGCCATGTGGGTGGGGGCCATTTTGAGGCCTGGGACAGGCAGGGCCTGGCCATGTGGTGGGGGTCAAGGGGCCATTTTGAAGCCAAGCAGTGTGCTCAGGCCTGCACCCAGTTTGCCTTGCATCCAACCATTATGCCCAGGGGTACTCAGTGGTGCATGGGCCTAGTCTTTCTCTGGGGTGTCTTGAATTTAAACATCTCTGAGGGCATGGATGGCATTGGATTGTGGTGATTTTTGAGTGTTTTTTGACTTTTTGGGGTGGTGTTGGGGCCTGGCCATGTGTTTGGGGGCCGTTTTGAGGCCTGGGACAGGCAGGGCCTGGACATGTGGTGGGGGTCCAGTGGCCATTTTGAAACCAGGCATTGTGCTCAGGCCTGCACCCAGTTTGCCTTGCTTTAAACCATTATGCCCAGTGGTACTCAGTGGTGCATGGGCCTAGTCTTTCTGTGGGGTGTCTTGAATTTAAACATATTTGAGGGCATGGATGGCATTGGATTGTGGTGATTTTTGAGAGTTTTTTTACTTTTTGGGGTGGTGTTGGGGCCTGGCCATGTTGGTGGGGGCCATTTTGAGGCCTGGGACAGGCAGGGCCTGGCCATGTGGTGGGGGCCAAGGGGCCATTTTGAAGTCAGGCAGTGTGCTCAGGCCTGCACCCAGTTTGCTCTGCTTTCAACCATTATGCCCAGGTGTAGTGAGTGGTGCATGGGCCTAGTCTTTCTGTGGGGTGTCTTGAATTTAAACATAATTGAGGGCATGGATGGCATTGGATTGTGGTGATTTATGAGTGTTTTTTGACTTTTTGGGGTGGTGTTGGGGCCTGGCCATGTGGGTGGGGGCCATTTTGAGGCCTGGGACAGGCAGGGCCTGGCCATGTGGTGGGGGTCAAGGGGCCATTTTGAAGCCAGGCATTGTGCTCAGGCCTGCACCCAGTTTGCCTTGCTTTAAACCATTATGCCCAGGGGTACTCAGTGGTGCATGGGCCTAGTCTTTCTCTGGAGTATCTTGAATTTAAACATCATTGAGGGCATGGATGGCATTGGATTGTGGTGATTTCTGAGTGTTTTTTGACTTTTTGGGGTGGTGTTGGGGCCTGGCCATGTGTTTGGGGGGCATTTTGAGGCCTGGGACAGGCAGGGCCTGGACATGTGGTGGGGGTCAAGGGGCCATTTTGAAGTCAGGCATTGTGCTCAGGC
The DNA here is from genome assembly GCF_964263255.1 of Lissotriton vulgaris. Classification (NCBI taxonomy): domain Eukaryota; kingdom Metazoa; phylum Chordata; class Amphibia; order Caudata; family Salamandridae; genus Lissotriton; species Lissotriton vulgaris. The sequence goes on along the minus strand of NW_028251014.1, from coordinate 386,214 downwards.
CTGCACCCAGTTTGCCTTGCTTTAAACCATTATGCCCAGGGGTACTCAGTGGTGCATGGGCCTAGTCTTTCTCTGTGGTGTCTTGAATTTAAACATCATTGGGGGCATGGATGGCATTGGATTGTGGTGATTTTTGAGTGTTTTTCGACTTTTTGGGGTGGTGTTGGGGCCTGGCCATGTAGGTGGGGGCCATTTTGAGGCCTGGGACAGGCAGGGCCTGGCCATGTGGTGGGGGTCAAGGGGCCATTTTGAAGCCAGGCAGTGTGCTCAGGCCTGCACCCAGTTTGCCTTGCTTTCAACCATTATGCCCAGGGGTACTCTGTGGTGCATGGGCCTAGTCTTTCTGTGGGGTGTCTTGAATTTAAACACCATTGAGGGCATGGATGGCATGGGATTGTGGTGATTTTTGAGTGTTTTTCAACTTTTTGGGCTGTTGTTGTGGCCTGGCCATGTTGGGTGGGGGCCATTTTGAGGCTTGGTACAGGCAGGGCCTGGCCATGTGGTGGGGGCCAAGGGGCCATTTTGAAGTCAGGCAGTGTGCTCAGGCCTGCACCCAGTTTGCCCTGCTTTCAACCATTATGCCCAGGTGTAGTGAGTGGTGCATGGGCCTAGTCTTTCTGTGGGGTGTGTTGAATTTAAACATAATTAAGGGCATGGATGGCATTGGATTGTGGTGATTTATGAGTGTTTTATGACTTTTTGGGGTGGTGTTGGGGCCTGGCCATGTGGGTGGGGGCCATTTTGAGGCCTGGGGCAGGCAGGGCCTGGCCATGTGGTGGGGGTCAAGGGGCCATTTTGAAGCCAGGCAGTGTGCTCAGGCCTGCACCCAGTTTGCCTTGCTTTAAACCATTATGCCCAGGGGTACTCAGTGGTGCATGGGCCTAGTCTTTCTCTGGGGTATCTTGAATTTAAACATTATTGAGGGCATGGATGGCATTGGATTGTGGTGATTTCTGAGTGTTTTTATTGACTTTTTGGGGTGGTATTGGGGCCTGGCCATGTGTTTGGGGGCCATTTTGAGGCCTGGGACAGGCAGGGCCTGGACATGTGGTGGGGGTCAAGGGGCCATTTTGAAGCCAGGCATTGTGCTCAGGCCTGCACCCAGTTTGCCTTGCTTTAAACCATTATACCCAGGGGTACTCAGTGGTGCATGGGCCTAGTCTTTCTGTGGGGTGTCTTGAATTTAAACATAATTGAGGGCATGGATGGCATTGGAATGTGGTGATTTTTTAGAGTTCTTTTACTTTTTGGGGTGGTGTTGGGGCCTGGCCATGTTGGTGGGGGCATTTTTGAGGCCTGGGACAGGCAGGGCCTGGCCATGTGGTGGGGGTCAAGGGGCCATTTTGAAGCCAGGCATTGTGCTCAGGCCTGCACCCAGTTTGCCTTGCTTGAAACCATGATGCCCAGGGGTACTCAGTGGTGCATGGGCCTAGTCTTTCTCTGTGGTGTCTTGAATTTAAACATCATTGAGGGCATGGATGGCATTGGATTGTGGTGATTTTTGAGTGTTTTTCGACTTTTTGGGGTGGTGTTGGGGCCTGGCCATGTGGGTGGGGGCCATTTTGAGGCCTGGGACAGGCAGGGCCTGGCCATGTGGTGGGGGTCAAGGGGCCATTTTGAAGCCTGGCAGTGTGCTCAGGCCTGCACCCAGTTTGCCTTGCATCCAACCATTATGCCCAGGGGTACTCAGTGGTGCATGGGCCTAGTCTTTCTCTGGGGTGTCTTGAATTTAAACATCTCTGAGGGCATGGATGGCATTGGATTGTGGTGATTTTCGAGTGTTTTTCGACTTTTTGGGGTGGTGTTGGGGCCTGGCCATGTGGCGGGGGGCATTTTGAGGCCTGGGACAGGCAGGGCCTGGCCATGTGGTGGGGTCAAGGGGCCATTTTGAAGCCAGGCAGTGTGCTCAGGCCTGCACCCAGTTTGCCTTGCTTTCAACCATTATGCCCAGGGGTACTCAGTGGTGCATGGGCCTAGTCTTTCTGTGCGGTGTCTTGAATTTAAACACCCTTGAGGGCATGGATGGCATGGGATTGTGGTGATTTTTGAGTGTTGTTCGACTGTCTGGGGTGTATAACTGATGTTCCTCTGTCTTCCATTGCTTTTAGGTGCACAAGAGAACCACCAGTGCCAGGAAGAAGTCCTGCAGTGGTGTGTGCAGCACAACGTCATGTGACGTCACGCGTGGCCACAGACAAGACAACTCTGCAACTCGTGCAACTGCGGCCTGCTATTCTGACATCTCAAGAAGATGGCCCTAAAGAAGGTTGGCTGTAGCGCCTCAGCAAAAAAAGTCGCCAGTGCCACTGCCAGTAAGAAGGAGCAGAAGAAGCAAGTGGCACCACCTACCAAGGAGACTGGTGTGCCCACCGACACGTTTTTGGGGAAAAAAACTACGCCTGCAGCAGCAGCGGTGTCCGCCAGGGACCAAGCTGGAAGCAGCACCTCCGCTTCATTGGGCTCAGTGCCACCACGCCAAGTTAGGTCCAAAACCACCATGAGTGCTGCTGCGTCAGCCACTTTGGTTATTGAATCACCATCGACAAGTGATCTTGGCTCATCACAAGAAAGTACCATCCAATCAACGCCGAGTTTAACTCAGCTGGCGAGTGTTCAACAACCACAGCCACAAACACCGGTGAAACTAGTACAAGCGAAATACATGGGCAAGGAGAGGCGCAAGTAGAGGAGCAAGTAGAGCCGCAAGGAGAGGCGCAAGTACAGCCGCAAGGAGAGGCGCAAGTAGAGGCGCATGGACAGGTGCATGGAGAGGTGCGACTAGAGGTTCATGGAGCGGCACAACTGCCTACAACGCTTGTTCCTCCAGAAGTAAGGGCACATCAGGAAATTGCTCTTCAAGAGGAGGTATCACCCGAGGAAGCCACTCCTCCCGATGATCCATTGTCTTCCAGATCCCCAGCAAGAAAAAGGTCAAGGAGGGCTACTACAAGTCATTCTTCAAGCCCCCTTCCTTCTGATGATCTTGATGTTGATTGGAACCCACCAATGCAGTCTGAGAGTGAGTCACACCATGAGCCGACAAAGGTAGCTAAGCCTAAAAGGAAGGCTCCCGCAAAGCTTCGACTTATGGCTGATGAAGACGAACAAGAAGTGGTGTCTTCTGCTGCTGATGAACAGTCTGACGATGACCCAGTCATCACAGTCGTCACTCCAGCCCCAGCAGGCATGCAGCAGACAGACATTTTCACCCTAGCCAGAATGGCTGCTGAGCGGGCTATGGGCAACGTGGCACTGGTACCACAACCATTAACTACAACACCAACACGACCTACAGCTTTCATCTTTTTTAGTCAGAAGGGCCGGCATGGACCTCCATCCAGCTCGACCTCAAGTAGTGGTGCTGTAAGTGAACAACAGAAACAAATTCAGCCACGCCCATCCTCCACTTCATCTAACATTGAAAGTCTAAGTAGCACCTCCACCTTCAGCAGACATCACCAGTCCCCAGTTTGGGACTTCTTTACTGTTAGCCAAAGGCGGAAAACATGGTTGTTTGTTCGATTTGTAAAGCATGCGTTAGTCGGGGTAAGCTTGGTTCCAACTATGGTACCGGAGGCCAGAGAGGTCATCTCAAAAAACACCACACTATCGAGTGGGAAGCACACATGAGGAAGATCAAGGAAGGCAAAAGAAAAACAAATCCAAATGTATCCCTTGATATTGCATCTGATGATGACGAGAATCTGATCGTGCAGGGGGGAAGTGAAGAAGCGACAGACATTTTTTCTGGTACACCCAGTTCTGCTTCCAGCAGCACTGCAGTGGTATCGCCCACACCCTCTACCCCTGCAACATCTATGAGTCACACTAAGAGTGTTGTAGAGACACCAATGTGAAAAACTACATCAATGGGCCTAACTGGTTTGAAGACGTCATCATCATCATCATCACGTAAAATGATCCAGCCCACCATTCGCGGACTGTTGTGGTCGGAGGCGCCATTTGAACGCAACCACCCAACAGTACGTCTGTATAACGCAAAGCTGGCTAAAATGCTAGCGCTGGATCTTCTCCCTTTTTCTTTCGTGGAAGGGGTGGGGTTTCTAGAATTAGTGGCAACAGTCTGCCCTAAATGGAAGGTTCCTAGCCGGTCCTATTTTGCCAGAGTTGCGGTTCCAGCACTACATCAAGATGTGCTGGAGGTGATTGGGGCAGCTTTGCAGAAGAGTGCTGTTCACACTATCCACTTGACAACAGACATTGCCAGTTGCCAATCCCTCGATTACATGTGCATCACAGCACACTGGGTCTCTTTTGCAGGGTCTTTTGCAGGGGTTAGAGACAAGTCAAGTGCAGTTGTTGAGCTGGACACAGTTTTTCAAGCTACTCGGAAACATGCAACATTCGCCATGTTTTCCATGGAGAAAACTCATACCTCAAAAAACATTTTGGAGGAGTTTAACAGTAAGGTCTCTGAATGGCTGCAACCAAGAAATAGCATCGTTGGTTATGTTTCCACGGATAATGGCAGTAATATAGTTAAGGCCATGCAGGACAGTGAATATTTCAGAGCGCCGTGTTTGGCACACTGTATAAACCTGGTTGTTCAAGATTTCTTGAAACTGAAAACCAAGTCAAGAAGTTACTGTCTACCTGCTGAAGAATCTGCACACATTTCCTGGAGGCAGAGTGCTTGGTTTTATGTGGGATGGTGCTCTAGCATGAGCTGAGCCTGTCTGCAGCTGTCGGGACCAACTCCCTTAGCTGTTCTGGGATATTGCCATACCATATACTCTTAAGTGCATTATAATCCTCACGGTTACTTGCTAACTTTATTTTGGCTTTATCAAAACATGTTGTGTAAGATGTCATATGCTTTGGAATTTTACCCCCACGCCAGTCCTGGCGACGGGGGTAGCATTCCACCCTTCTAGAGGGAGAAGACATGTTACTTTGCTTAAACGAGGTTAAATCTAACCAGAGCCCCAGCATCACAAAATGGATGCTGCTGCCACAGACACAAGTCTGGCCTCCTGCTGCTGACCGATACTCGGGCAGGGGAGGCCTGGACAAATGATATCCTGTCACAGGGAGGTGTTACACCACCCCAGACAGGAGATAGTGGATTGTAGCAGGGAGGGTTGAATGAAACTAGACACTACCTGGGGCGCACAAGGCGTCCCATGCATAGCCCAGTTCAAATCGGTGCTGGGGCGCCCCAGCTCTGGCACAAAACTGGACAAAGGGAAAGGGGTGTAATCACCCCCTTCCCAGGTTCCACCCATAGGAGGGACCTAGCAGGTGATCTAGGTCTTTGATTTGGAAAAAAGGTAGGAGCTGTGCCAATGCAAGTTAGATCATCCTGACTGAAACTTTGAAACATACATCTGGACCCTTCGACATCCTACTCGACGTAGAAGACTGAAGAATCTCCCTTGTGGTCAAGGAGTGACCACCCTGTGCAAGCAGGCACCATCAGCGCGATAAGACTTTCTTTGCTGTTGCTCCCGCTGGAGCTCAAACGACAGAGACCAACAAGACCTAGACTCCCAGACTTCCAACAGCCCGACCCACAGTCCTAGCAAAGCTTAGACCCATGGAGGCGACGAGAGATGTGGGACCGGCCATCCTGAAAAGTCAACAAAGTGCTTCCTGTGCAGCTCCCGAGGTTCCCTTGATGCTGTGCTTTGGGGTACAAGAAGCCCCAGCCCCGAGCAACTTTTGCACCAAAGATCACTTCTCCACACTCGCTGAGTGCTGCGTGGGATCCTTTTGCAGTTTCCTGCTCAACGTGTTGTCCAGTCGCTTGCCCATTGGCTAGTGGCCTCTGTGATGATGAAACTACAAAACTACACTGCTGGTCTGGTTGCTCCAGATTGGCCCCAGCTCCCCTGAAAAGGAGCCATCAATCTGACCTTCCCGGTCTGATCAAGAAGACATCTTTGAATCCTGCATGGGTTGCCTTTGCCAAGGCTTGGTGACTCTGAATCGAGTACCGACACAGCCAACAGCAAGAGCCTTTGTGGGACAGCTTGTGTTCACCAGCTGGTCATCCTCGATCCTTCCTGGTCCACGTGGCAGCGGAGACAAACACCTCAACATCACCTGATTGCAACCCGACATCGCCTGGTTCCTTCCTGGTTCCTTGCTGGTCACTGGCTAGTGACCTGAACTCTGTCCCCTCTGCTTTCAGGTACTCCACATCTTCGATCCACCCTTGGATCCAACCGGACTCTTCTCTCCTGGCCGCCTGCAGCATCTTCATCTACAGGCTCCATAGAACTCCATGATGAAACCCGACACACTTTGGCACCTATGCACCCGCTTCCTGTGGGAGAGGTAACGAGTTAACTCTGATGCTCCCATAGGGGATTACACCTCTAGTGTCCTAGTTTTAAGTGGCTAAGTTCTAGTCCAGTCGGGAGACTCCTAAACCTATAACTTTCTGATTTTTACGCACCATTGACTTGTATGGTAAACGTGGTTGCCTATAGACTCTGCACCCGTATCCTGTGGGCCTCTCCCGACCTAACCTTCATTAGTCCAGTGTAGGCCCAGTGATTCCCAAGGCCCTAGGCCTGTTCATTGTTCGTGACGTGGTACTTATACCACTTTCTTAATATATGGTTTGAGTGGCCACCCGGCCTATCCATAATTGTGCAGCTTATTGTATGTTATACTGTGTTCTTTGTTTAACGCTTGTGCTCCTGTGCTCATAAAGAGTTAAGGGGATTATTCTAGAAATAAATACATATATTTTATAATATATAACTTGTGTGGTGTCCTTTCATTTGGTATTAAAAGGGATTGCATATGGTAAAACAGCTGGCTTCACATGCCCTCTTGAGTTAAGTCTAAGACTGCTTTAAGTCCATGCTACCAGTAGGATAGCTTGTCTATAAGGTTGACTTACAACCAATCACAATAAGGGTCGTTTGGACAGGTACAAGGTGCTCATTAGAATTAGTGGTCATCATATACCAGGCCAACTTCTCACACATGGTAATCAATGACTATATCTTTACAGTAGGTTCTGCTATGAATAACATGAGGCTAGAGTTGGAGGAATGGCAGCTAGTTAAAAGCCTGACAGTCATGCTTCGTCCTTTTGAGGTCTTCACGCGTGAAGTCAGCAGGAAGGACGGTTCTTTGAGCAGACCTATCCCATTGTTGCGCATGCTAGAGCACCAACTGAAGGCGGTGTCTTCAACGTTCAGAGATGATGTTGGAAAGCAAGCTGCATATCTGTTGGCAGAGAACTTATTAAGCCGCCTAGTTGCCAATGAAAGGCTTCAAAGGATACATACAGAACAACATTACATTTGTGCCACTATTCTGGATCCACAGTGCAAAAAGGCAGTGGCCAGCAAAGCATTCATTCCTTTTGATGAGGCAGATGTTTCAAAGTACAAACATTGGATAGCTGTGTCAGCCAGTCGGTTCGAAAAAGATAAGCAGAAAATTCAAGGAGCCGTCAGAAGTCCAACTGAAACAGCAGGCGATCCAGCGTCAAGTTCCACTTCTGAATCTGTGGGCGAAGGGAGTAATTTTCCCTCACAGCCATTAACGACACCAGCAGCAACCGTATCATCATCCTCACCTGCACCAATCCCCCCCATAATATTGTCGGAAGCAGATTGGCTAACTCATCAAGGGTTTGTTTGTTCCAGTGCTGAGAAGGCCACAGATGGTACGCAAAGTGGAGCAACCGTGGAGAACCTTGAGTTGATGGTGCAGGCCTATCTGGATGACCCAACACAGGTCTTTGTTAATACGAACCCATTGCTGTATTGGTACAGGAAAATGGCTCTATGGCCACTGATCACCAACCTGCATATAAATTATTTGTCTTGCCCACTCGCAAGCGTGTCTTCTGAATGTGTTTTCAGTGCTGCTAGTGCCATTGTAACTTCAACAAGCGTTGGAAATACAATAGGTCTCGCAATAGAAAAGTTTGAGCTTTTGGTGTGGAAAATGTAAATATTTTGTCATTTTTGTTTATGTTTTTCAAAATATAAAAGTATTAATTGTGTTATTAGAAATGCCAATAGTTATAACATTAGCAAATGTTACATCTATAGCATTAGTAAAGGTACATGTTTAGTTTTCCCCTGTCTTACATGTATTGATCTGACAAATCACAATGTTTTAACAAGAACAGAAGTGAAAACATGTAACATCTTTAATGACATTTGTAATAAAACTTGCAACATTGACAGAAAATATTTGAACCAGTTTTTGTTGAATGGTTGCACAGATTGAGGCTGTGGTGGCGCTGAGTGACTTTGTTTTGGTGACAAGTGATTCTGTGGCGTTCAGTGCTGCTGTGCAATAGATAGATAGAGGGAGGGTGATAGATTGAGGCTGGGCGATAGAGGGAGGGCGATAGAGGGAGGGCGATAGAGGGAGGGCGATAGAGGGAGGGCGGTTGATAGAGTGATGGAGGGCGGTAGAGTGATGGAGGGCGATAGTGTGATGGAGGGCAATAGAGTGAGGGAGGGCGATAGAGTGAGGGAGGGCGGTAGAGTGAGTGAGGGTGGTAGAGTGAGGGCGGTAGAATGAGGGCGGTAGAATGAGGGCGGTAGAGTGAGGGTGTTAGAGTGAGGGCGGTTGATTAAGGCCGGTAGAGTGGTAGGGTGAGGGCGGTTGAGTGGTAGAGTGAGGGCGGTAGAGTGAGGGCAGTAGAGTGGTAGGGTGAGGGCGGTAGAGTGGTAGAGTGAGGGCGGTAGAGTGAGGGTGGTAGAGTGGTAGAGTGAGGGCGGCATAGTGGTAGAGTGAGGGCGGTAGAGTGGTAGAGTGAGGATGGTATAGTGAAGCCGTGAGGGCAGTAGAGTGAGTGCGGTAGAGTGGTAGAGTGAGGGCAGTAGAGTGAGGGCGGTAGAGTGGTATAGTGAGTGCGGTAGAGTGAGGGTATGAGGGTGGTAGAGTGGTAAAGTAAGGGCGGTAGAGTGAGGGCGGTAGAGTGAGGGCGGTAGAGTGAGGGCGGGAGGGCGGTAGAGTGGTAGAGTGAGGATGGTAGAGTGGTAGAGTTAGTGCGGTAGAGTGAGGGTGGTAGAGTGGTAGAGGAAGGGCGGTAGAGTTGTAGAGTGAGGGCGGTAGAGTGAGGGCGTGAGGGCAGTAGAGTGAGGGAGGTAGAGTGGTAGAGTGAGGGCGGTAGAGTGAGGGTGGTAGAGTGAGGGTGGTAGAGTGAGGGCGTTAGAGTGGGAGAATGAGGGCGGTAGAGTGGTAGAGTGAGGGTGGTAGAGTGAGGGCAGTAGAGTGGTAGGGTGAGGGCTGTAGAGTGGTAGAGTGAGGGGGGTAGAGTGAGTGCGGTAGAGTGGTAGAGTGAGGGCGGTAAAGTGAGGGCGGTAGAGTGGTAGAGGAAGGGTGGTAGAGTGGTAGAGTGAGGGCGGTAGAGTGAGGACAGTAGAGTCCGGCCAAGGAAAAGTAACAAAGGAAGCTAAGCATGCATGCAGAGAGGCGAGTAAGAGACTAGCGCTGCCTGCTCTGTAAGCATTAGAAAGAAAAGTGTGTGGCAGAAGTACAGGCTACCTGACTCTTCGCACGTACCCATCCAGATGTTGGCCTCTCAGCGGAGTCTGCCAACTAGACAAACAAGTGCTGAGTTGCAGATTAATGTAGGTATTAACTCTGCCTCAACCAGAAGACAGTCGAGCTGATACCTGCCGCTCTCTAAACGGTCAAAAAGTACAGCAACGTTGCAAGGATTCAGCGTTTGAGTTTCAGAGCTATATATAGCATCCTGTGTTCTGTCATGCACCTTATTTAAGGCAAAAGAGTCCGCTCAAACAAGCAAGGGTTACTGTGTTTTGCTCACCAAACCATTTCTAACAGACATTGGCCTTTTCTGAAATAGCTTGTAGGTCACTATGTTCCATTGCCAACAGGGAATTAGACTCCAGTAGCAAACCACATGCATTTCTAAGAACTACCCTCAAACAATATCACTTTTCCTGTCCAGCTCTGTGAACCAGCGGGAGCCTAATAGCAGCTCTAAAACGTACTCCAGTGCATGACGCTGGCAGTTTATCAGGACAAATATCCACATTGATATTTCTGTTCATCAAAAGTAAACACAACAGTGTCGGCCAGGCAGGAGATTTTGTTGGTTCACGTACCTATAGTTTTAAAACAAAAGGTACAATAGGGAAAAGAGGTGCTGTTTCCACGTAATGTGCGCCAATGATCCAGTAACTTCACCTTAGCTTAAAGATCGGCAAGGGAAACGCCAGTTGGTCTAGCACAAATGGAAGTTGCCTGACATGTTGCTTCACACGCAGGCTGGCTGACACATAACAGTGATCCGCACATAATGTGGGGGTAGACGGACAGAAACTGGCATGCAGGGAGGCAGGAGGAGAAACAGTCTGGCATGCAAAGGTAACATATACCAAGAATCTATATAGAAGTTTAGTATCGCAAGCAGAAGAAGATGCCATTCAGAGTGAGAGGTGATGGTACATATGAAAGACGCTTGCAAGCAGCGGACAGAGTAGTGCAAGTAGAGCAGTTAGCATGCACAGGAAGTGGGGGCGCAGAATGGAATTTAAAAAACAAGGAGAGAGCTGGACTGGGAGGAATGGTGATGAGACGCACGGGGAGCAGCAGGCCGTGCAGTGAATAATTAGGGGAGGAGAAATGCCGGCCTGAGGCAGAGCGCACGCTGGGAGAAGCTTGTGGGAGGGAGGCTGGGCTGCCTTTGATGTGGTGATGCGAGGCAGACAGGCAGGCGGCTGGTGGCATTTAAATTAGAAATTTCGTAACAAAAAATCAAGAACGAACACAACTTCCCTTAATGTCCAGATGAAATTAACATGCTAGATCTAAAAACAAATATAAGTGTGATGTGTACTTTAAAATAGCCAGCATAGTCATATATAGAGCAAATTTATGTTCTTTCAAATTATATACAAAGGAGGATTTTGTATCTGTATTTGTTCACATTCTATATAGAATTACGGTATGCTTTTAAATGTGCATTCTAGGAATAGGAGGCTTAAAGAAGCAAAGCAATTTTCCTAACGCCACGTAACATCTGCAAGGGAGAGTGAGGATTTTAGTTCAGCTGCTAAATCGCCCTAGACAGGAAAGATGTATTTATATAAAATAAACTATTTTTAGAAGCACTAACTAGATAAGTCCTGTGTCATCGATTAAAATGTCACAGCAACAGTACTGCAAGTGTAGAACTAAAGCTAGATGTGAAAGCACACAAAAGAAGCTGTACCACTGCACTCATTTACTAAAGTGACCGTGCTTCCTGCTAAAGGCGGCAACTAAATAAAGGCCACCTGTACTGCTCTTGCAAGATTCCAGCAAGGAGTTGACACCCAGAGACTGTACCAATTAAAGCTTCTTTCTCTGACCGTCTTAATTGACATGGGAGTCCTGAAACAAGGGTATTTTCACCATGCTCGTAACCGGAATATTCCTGCTGGCACACCACGATAAAGTATCCTTTTTTTTTTTAACAAAAATTAAATCAAATGTATTAAAACATATGTCTGCAGGAGGACGAATTGAGATGCTGCCATTTAAAGTCTTCCCAAACACATTGCAGCCACTGTCTATATGCATCACCATGAGAGGAAAAAAAAGCGGATAACGTTGTAATGAAGCTCGCGTCGCTGGTTGAAAAGCGGCTGCGAGTCAAATGGCGGCCGTGAAACTGAAAGTTGATGCAGCAGGGGGTGGAGCGATAGTGTTTCCACCAACAAAGAGGCAATGTGCATGTAAAGAATACGAACGTGTTCAGCTGCAAAAATTGCCCTAGACAGGAAATATGCATTTATATAAAATAAACTATTTTTAGAAGCACTAACTAGATAAGTCCTGTGTCATCGATTAAAATGTCACACAACAGCACTGCAAGAGTAGAACTAAAGCTAGATGTGAAAGCACACAAAAGAAGCCATACCACTGCACTCATTTACTAAAGTGACCGTGCTTCCTGCTAAAGGCGGCAACTAAATAAGGCACAAGTTTTGTTAATGGGGATCAGGCTCACATAATAAAGACAAGCCCGGAGTTGTGTTTAAAGTAAAAAAAAACGATAATTAGGGGAGGAGAAATGCTTTGAAGAGCTGCTAGAGGCACCAAGCTGGGGAACAGATGGCTGGTGATTTGATGCTGTGCACGTGCATTTTAGCTCAATGCGCTTGCGCATTGACCTAAAAGCGCACAGGCACCTCATCAAATCGCCAGTTTGGTTTAACTCTGGATAAGCCCCTATATCTCTCGCCAGCTCGAATGCGCAAGCGCATTGGCAGGCGAGACCTAAAAAGGACCCGCCTCTCGGCCAAAAATGTGGAGAGGTTAACACTGATCAAGATGAATCAGCACTTGATACCACCAGATTACAAAGTACGTGAATGCACGCAGGAAGAAGAGGACACTGACTTAGGTGACGGAAGTTCTTCTCTGTTACCTGACCTACTCCCATCTCAATTCATGGAGTTGTAGGACGAGCACTACTTCCCTGACGCCGAGCCCTGAAAATTACTTCCATTTTTTCGTCCTTATTCACTTTTATTCATTTGTGTCTTTCTTTGTTTTGCAACTTTTACCACAACAAAACTTTAATCACCTAATCACAACGAGTCCATCAGCAGCACTGTCTTCATCTTATATTCCCTATTGATTTGAAGGTGCCGCAGTCTGCATTCCTGAGGTTCACAAGTTCACAACTCAATCATGCTCCTTTATACTCCTCCTCCAGACTCCCCCTATCCATTTCCCTCAAGGCAGATGGATGGATTACGACGAGTCCCCTCAAGTGGGACTGAAATTACTGACTGACTACATGCTTGCTGATTGCTGACAGAGTTACTTGTTCTGATATTGACAGGAGAGGCTGCCCTGTGGGCCCTCACTTTCCGAAGAAGATGCGGACAAAAAGTAGAACAATTAATAAATAATTGAGAAGATGGCATGCACTGGACAGCAATGGCTGTCTGGCTCTGAAGAAACCAATTGCTGTTTGTTTTTTGTGCATGAAATGATGATTCATATGTCTTGTCTTAGTTATTATTTAATCTTTCACACAGTAATTGCAACTCATGTCAACAACTCTTTTTTTTTTACCTTGTTTAATTAAAATTGTACTTCAAATTCAGGGGCCACTATATTGCATTTCACAAAATATGCAAAATGTCCTTGGAGCGGACTCACTTGCCAATATACCATGATGATTGATTAAATAATATATCTTTTTTCTTTACAGTCACTCCCTGGGATGGGTGGATCATCAACGTCGGTTTACGGAAGAACTATGGCCGATTCGTGAGTGGAAAACAGGTAAACCAGTCTACAACAACTACTACAGCAGGACTATGTGGAAAAAGGTAGGGCTGATGACCTTTTTCAGAGTTGCCCGGCGCTAACCGCCTCTAATACCACTCAAGTTACCAAACAAAGAGGCAGGCGCTGGAGACTGGAAGGCAGGAAACAGAAGTTTTATTCCGACGGAGCAGAACACATCAACTCAGACAACAGGGTATCTTCTCGAGGTGCTCTAACCGCATCTCGTGGCCTCGCCTCTTATACACAGGTTTATGATCTTTATTACAGTTTATTGCATGTGGCACATTCTTGCAAATACTTTGAAGTACGGAAAGGCATCCTCGGAATCCCCGCTTTAAGCCCGTTCCCACACACATTTACAGTAGAAGTCCCCACCCCGGTCACAACAGGTGACGATTGTCGCGCAGCTGGGTATTCCGCCGATTCCCGGAATGCATATGGTCGATCGGATCTCATGGGGTGGGGGCTTTGATCAACTCGTGGATCCTTTGATGGGAGAAGCTTCCTACTGTACGGGGGCAATAAACAGCATCCGCAGGGCCAGGTGGCGGCCTGGGAACGAGCAGGACAATCAGGCACAGAGGAAAGGTGGGAGGTTTTATCAAAGGACCCGGGATCATGAAAGGAATGGAGGGAGGTGTTGAGCTGGGAACAGGATGGGGTTCTGAGGCAGGGTTGCGCTGAAGAGGGGTTTATGGCCCAAGCATGTGAGAGCGGGGGCTGTCAGCGCGCGGGGGATGCCTGCGAGGTCAGGAGAGAGAGAGAGACGCGCTGGCTATCAGCGATGGGCAGAGAGGCCATGGCATTTAAAATGGCTGCCGCTTACGCGCACGAATGGGCCCAAAAAGGGGGCAAGATGGCGCCGATAATGTTGACACTGCAAACTAGATTTTTAACAGTCCTCCCTTTTCAACATATCTAGCCAGCTTGTCTAATCGATGTCTATCTGCATCAGATTCCTAACCTCGACATCATACAGTGCTCTCATGCGTTCTTTTTCGAAGTCCACAGTCTTAGGGCAGATACAATTCGCACATAGTGAGCACAGAGGCGGCAGGCATTGAATTCCTAAGCAGAACCCACAAATTACAACCACAGGAATCAGGATAATAGTAAACAGTCTCCAGCCCCAGTTCTTAACAGTACTCCAGAACCATCCACCAAGCGACCATTCTTCTTGCTCCTGGTGAACTTCTGAGGAGATGTTCGATGGCTTTGTACACTGAGGGTGAATTGTCCAGTATATATGTACAGCAGCTGGACCCAATAATGCGGCATGCTCCACCACGATCCGCTAGAACCACATCTAGAACAAGGCGGTTCTGGAGAGCCACCAGGCGGATCACTTGAAGCTCGGCTGTATTGTTTGCAAGGATGCCAGCTGTGATGTTCATTGTTGTCTCGACTGCCTGAGTCAAATGTCGGATGGCACGGCTGTTCGCCATCGGGCCCCAGAGTGGAACAAGTCCCTTTATTGCATCGAGGAACTGTGCTCCTGTGGAGTCGGCTTGTTCAATGTCCTTGGCTCGTTTTTGTCTATGGTGATTCGCTGGAGCCACATAGGTCGGAGGAAGGATGAAGGAGATAAAACAGGTGCCCCCCCAGCCTTTGGGGAGCCAGGTGTAGGCTTTTGTGCCGCAAACAAAGTACATGTTTGGAGAGGATACAAAGGAGGGTGGATCGGTGGAGTCCAAAGTTCTGGTGATGCAGCAGGCACTGCGGCCCACCAGCTGTGTCCCAAGCCCTTCTATGCACATAAGGCCTGTGACGTTGATGACGGATAGGGCCACAGTCAGGGTGGCAGCTGTTCTTTTCCGGAGGTAGGAGAAGGTGGGTCTGGTTGGATTGTTAAACACCTGCATTTCGATTCGTTCTTTGACAGGGATCTCCATGTGGATAGAGTCGTTGGAGGTCTGTGGGCAGAAGTGTGTCTTCGTTTTGTTTCGCCAGACCTCATGAAAGAAATGCGTCATAGTTTTGCTGGAGGTGGCATTATCCCTATAGCTCTCTTGCAAGAGAATCAGCCAAGCAAGGCAGGAGCCGTGAATTGAGAAGGGCAAAGGGATGAAGGGTATTGAATGTCCAGTGGCGTGGGGTAGCAACCCACAGATCCGGCAGTTGGTGGCATTGGTAGCAAGATTGTGTTGGTGCAGCAGTTGCACGAAGGAGTTGTTCCAAAACTCCTTTTGCCTTTCTCTGAGTTGGGGTGAAAGAGAAATCAGATAATGTTCCTTCATGGTGGTAGGCTGTGCAGTGGTCAGGAATGTCTCATGAGCGGGCGCGCTTTCTTCCACAATCCAGAGGGTGGTCATGAGGAGGAGGCAAAAGAGGATCGCAATAAAGAGTGCAATTGTCTTTGAACTGTGGATTTTGTCAGTCTTTGGGTTTTTGTAGTGAATCTTCGGATGTCCGGTTGCTTCCATCATCTTCTTATCGGGCGCTTCCATCATCTTCTTATCGGGCGCTTCCATCATCTTCAAGGGAGCTCGGTAGCGGTCAGAACCAAAAACCTCGTCTGGCTTTCTCTTCTGACAGCCCTTGTAGTATTAGGCCACCGATCTGAGAATTATGACTTAGTCAATGGTCTGCTTAGCCGAAACTCCCTCTTTTCGTCGCAGGTTATACCCTTCTCTGGATGGCACTGTGGGGTCAGGAATTGTTGCCAGTTCGAGTGTCTCTGTGTCCGGATAGCAGTTCAGTGATGGTCGGTCTTTGTTCAGGAGCTCTTCCTGGGTGGTCACGCCTTCGGTCGTCGTCAGAGTCGAGGAGATCCGTTTGCAGTGGTGCGCATGTACCCAGTTGCGCTTTCCCTCC
This sequence comes from Lissotriton vulgaris, assembly GCF_964263255.1. Classification (NCBI taxonomy): domain Eukaryota; kingdom Metazoa; phylum Chordata; class Amphibia; order Caudata; family Salamandridae; genus Lissotriton; species Lissotriton vulgaris. The sequence continues at coordinate 370,137 of NW_028251014.1, read as the reverse complement.
ACTCGAAGAGCTGTTCGGGTGGTGAGGAGGACTTGCCAGGGGCCCGTTCACCGGGGTTCCAGACTCTTGGCACGCTAAAAGTTTCTTATTAGGACATAGTTCCCGGGTTGCAGGTTGTGTCCGGGACCCCTGGAAGCGTCAGGGATGGCATGCAGCACCTGTTGGTGAATAACAGACAGGGTTTCAGTCAATGTATACAAGTAATCAGACATTAGGACGTCCAGGATGTCATGAATGGAAGTTGGTTTTGGTGCAGACCAGACGCACATGGGTTGGCCGAAAACGACCTCGTAAGGTGTCAAGTGGTGTTTGGTGGGGGTGGAACGCATCGATAGCAATGCCAGTTGGAGAGCGCCTGGCCATTTCAGTCCTGTGGTAGCCACTATCTTAGCTAGTTTTAGTTTTAGTGTGGCATTGTGTCGCTCAACAAGTCCAGCAGATTGGGGATGGAAGACTGCGTGGAACTTCTGTTTTACACCCAGCCCCTTCAAGATGAGCTGGAGAACTTCGGCTACGAAGTGGGGGCCATTGTCGCTCCATAAAATTCGGCAAAGGCCGTAGCGAGGGAAGAATTCCTTTAATAGTACCTTTGCAGTGGCCATAGCAGTGTTGTCGCGGGTTGGATAGGCTTCCACCCATTTTCTAAATGCACACACCACAACAAGTACGTATTTCAGGCCTTGGCATCTTTCTAGCTGGATGTAGTCCATCTGCAGGACTTCAAATGGGTGATTGGGAACCCCAAACCCTCCCCGGGGTACTACAGTTCTTTTCCCAGGGTTATGTTGCAAACATATCAAGCATTGTTGGACCAGACGTTTGGCGGAGTCTGTGATTTTGTCATTGTGCCAAACTCTGGAGACCAGTTTGATCATGGGGGCTGATCCTACGTGTGCAGGGGAGTGTGCCATAGTCAATATGGGAATCAGGTATGAGTCAGGTAGCAACCATTTGTTTGTGTCTTTTGTTCGCCAGCAGGCTTCATCGTCTTTCAGTCCCACCCGTGCCCATTCAGTCAATTCGTGTTGTGAGCTGGCCATTTGGATGTCCCTAATAGTTTCCCTAGCGTCTGTCCATTTCTCTGCTTGTGACCTGGTCACGTACATGCTTGTCGTCGTCCTATTCTCAGCTGTGGTCCGAGCAGTGATATCGGCTAGTGCATTTCCCTGTCCAATAATGTCTGTCACTTTCTTGTGTGCCTGGCATTTGATGACTGCAAGTCGTTTGGGGAGGAGGACGGCTTCGATCAGGGCGGAGACTAGATCTCCGTGTAAGATTGGGGTGCCGTGTGAGGTCAAGAATCCCCTCTACTTCCAAAGGAGCCCAAAATGGTGAACCACCCCGAAGGCATACTGGCTGTCGGTGTAAATGTTTGCTGTGGTTCCTGCTGCTAGGATGCATGCTCGTGTCAGGGCAATTAGTTCTGCTGCCTGGGCAGATCTTTGTGTGATGCGGGCTGTCTCTACTACAGTTCGGGCTGTGGTGACCGCATAAGCAGCTGAGGTGGTGCCATCAGGGAGTTTGATGCAAGAGCCATCCACCCACAGCTCTCCATCAGGGTCAGGAAAAGCCGTGTCTCTGAGGTCAACCCTATTCCTAGTCTGTTCGTCCGTGAGGGTCACACAGTCATGTACAGGGGACACATTGGGATTGTTCTGCGGTAGGGGCAACAAAGTTGCCGGGTTCAGTGTGGTGCATCTTTTCAGGGTGATGTGGGGTGCAAGCAGAGTCAGTTCGTATCTAGTCAGTCGTGCACTCGTCAGGTGTTGTGTCTTAGTTTGGTTCAGGAGGGTGTCAACTGCATGGGGTACTAACACCGTGAGGGAATTCGAGAGCACGATCCCCTCACTTTGTCGGATGGAGATAGCAGCGGCAGCTACAGCTCGAAGGCAGGCAGGCAAGGCTCTGGCTACAGGGTCAAGAGTGGCAGAGAAGTAAGCGCATGGTCGTTGTTTTGGGCCAATGGACTGGGTCAAGACAGATAAAGCACATCCCTCCCTTTCGTGAGTGTAGAGGGAGAAGGGCTTCGTGTAATCGGGAGTTCCTAGGACAGGGGCCGAACAAAGGGCATCTCGTAGTTCTATGAAGGAGGATTGGATTTCAGGGGTCCAAGGGAGTGGGAAGGGGACATCTTTAGCTAGCAGAGAAAGCAGCTGTTTCACAATGAGGCTGAAGTTTGGCAACCACTGCCGACAGAAGGAGGTGAGGCCTAGTAGGGAGTGGACTTGTTTCTGAGTCTTAGGGACAGGGGTCTCTAGAATGGTTTGGATCCAGTCGGGAGTAAGTTTCCTTCCGTCTTTGGACAAAAGGTGGCCTAAGTAAGTGAACTGGGGTTGGCAGAATTGCAGCTTCTTTTTGGAGACCTTGTGGCCATTTTCCGCAAGGAAGTGCAGGAGTTGAATGGTGGCTGTGACTGCAAGTGGAGTGGTATCGGCCGCCAAAAGGATGTCATCGACGTATTGTATCAACACCACTCCATCGGGTAACTGGACTTCGTCCAGTTGTCTCTTGAGGGCCTGACTGTAGATGCTGGGGCTTTCTGTGTAGCCTTGGGGTGCTCGACAGAATCTATATGAGCGGGCTTTTAGGGTGAAGCCAAAGAGGTATCGGCTGTCTGGATGGATGGGGATTGAGAAGAAAACATTTTTGAGGTCAATGACAGTGAAGGTGGTGGCAGTAGAAGGAATCAGAGTCAGGATAGTGGTGATGTCTGAGACCACGGGTACTGGGGTACAACTACTTTGTTGATCTCTCGAAGGTCGATGATGAAGCGGTACGCTTTCTCATCTCCCTCTCCTTGTTTCTTTATGATGGGTAAGATAGGGCTGTTGCAAACATTACTAACTACTTCCTCTACCACTCCTGCGTCTATCAGTGACTGAATATTCTTTACCAATGCCTTCTCGCCCTCGGGCGATATCCGATATTGTGGGAGTTTCGGGAGTATTGCATCCGGTCGAACAGTGATGTGCACTGGGTCAATGCGTCGGGTAGGGCAATGTCTGAGCAGAGTTGGGTTGTCGTACAGAAAAACTCGAACTCCGTCTTGTGAACATCTAATAGTAGCTCGGAAATGTTTCAGCAAGTCAAGTCCCATAATGGCGTCAGGAGTATTGGAGGAAAGCAAAAACGTTGTGTCAGTGGTGTTGTTCTCTAAGTCGAAGGAGATTGGTGTGGACAAAGGGTTAGTGGAGGGCGTTCCATCGAAATCTATCGATGTTACAAGCGAGCCAGACAAGGGTGCCCTTGGAATCAGTTGTTTAGATAACGCACTACGTGTCGCGCCAGTGTCTACCAGAAATGGAGACTTCGTACCTAGGACCTTAGCGGTGACATAAGGACCTTGCTGGTCAACATAGAGCTCGACTGGATCCCTCCCTTGCCCTAGGCAGTCCTATGCGAAGTCGCGGGCATCATCGCAGTCAGACTGCTGGTACTGGTTTTGTCGGGGACGGTCAAATGTATTCGGTCTGTTTGATCTATCGTTATTCGTGTCATTCGTGGACCCTTGCTGTCCTCTATTTTTCGGTCCACCCGTTACGTCTTTGGGGTCCCTATTTCTGTTCATCTCCAACAGAACCGGACACTGGGATTTCCACGGTCGAATCCCTTGCAGAATGCACACTGGTCCTCGCTAATGTCTCTACGTCCAACATGGGGTGTCGGGGTACGGTCTTTAGCGGGTGCGTTCCTAGGGACATTTGTCTGGTAGTTCCCTTTGTATTGCTCTCGTCCTATAGTCGCCCCTTGCAACTGCGCAATCATCACCCTTTCTTTTAAGTCTTTCTTCTTCTTCTCTGTCACTCTATCGTTTTCATTTTTCTGGTGCTCGTAATATTGGGCCATCTGGAGGATAGCCGCGGGTTTGGAGGCTGCCCAACTACTCTCGCTGGCCTGTAGTTTCTGAGAGACCTCCTGCGACAAACATTTTACAGAATTCTGGACAAACAGATGGTGTCTGGTTGCAGTGGTCATGTCCTGGCCGCTGTAATCGGAGAACACCATTTCAAACCGGGAGAAGTATTCCGATACGTCTTCCTGGGGTTTCTGACGACAGGCCGTTACTATCGACCAGTCCACTTTCCTTTCTGGGATCAGGGTTTTCAGTTTCTGTACAATTTTGTCTGGGAGTTCTAAAATGGATTTTAAAGGCTTCTGTCCATGTTCTTATTGCCTATCTATGCCATCGAGTTGTGACCAGGTATGTCCAAACAGCTCAAGGTGGTCGACTTTCCGGATTTGCTTCCACACATCAGCTGGCAGACATAACCCGAAAAACAAGTCGATGTCAGCCAGGGTCATAATCGTTGAACCTAGGGCTGTACCTAATTCAGTGTAGAGGGCAGTGGGGTTTTTACGTAAATCGGGCAGAGACTTCCGGAACATCAGAATATCTTGCCGATCCCATGGTTGGTAGACCCAGTTGTACACTACCCTCCCTCTTGCATCTTGGTGGTTGACGTCATTGTGTGTTCCCAGACCTCGTGGGGGATATCTACGGTTTAGGGTTCAGTGCGATTTAGTAGGGTTTTTGGGTTTAAGTTGGTATGGTTCACGCTGATTCTAGGACTCGGGCCCGATGCAGGCTCGTTCATAATGATGTTGGCAATGTTTTTGGGGGGTTTGGTGTTCTTTGGTCCAGAATTGGCAGAATTTTGGCCTTTTCGGGTGTTTTGCGGGCGCGTGTGTTTGGGTGAAAACTAAGTGAAAACTAGTCGTAGACCTTCTTCTTCTTCTTCTTCTTCTTCTTCTTCTTCTTCTTCTTCTTCTTCAAAGAGCGCAGTGGTTCAAATTTGTTCTGCCTTGCTGAGATTCTTGTGAATCGCTGGAACAAGTGACTGTCCAGGTGATTTTCAAGAGGATCAAAGTAGTGGAAGTGCTGAAAACCGCAATGTTTTGTGAACAGCGCAATTTGCCATGTTTTGAATATGCCAGTATTGCATGTTTTTAAGGGGGCTGTTTGGGGGTGTTCTAGATTTGTGGGGGGGATGTGGGGGCCTGGGAGCTCTGCTGGGATAGCATAACTTTTATTGGAAGTGATTTGAAGAAAATCCATGGTGGGAAAGAGGAGTTAGGGCCTAGCTGCAGAGCGCGTTTGGACCGATGTTGACTGGTTGGCTGAAAACGTTCTAAGTATGAGTTTTTGCATGTTTGCTTTTTGCCTGTTTAGGGGTGTTCTGCTTTTTTGCGGGTGGCTGCAGGGGTCTGGGGGCATAGCTCGGAAGGTCTAATATCGGAATCAAGTGTTTTGGACCAAATCCATGGCGAAATATTTTTTGCGTTTTTGCTCACTTGCCTGTCTTTGGGGTGCTGTTTGGGGGGCTTCCAGGTTTTTGTGGGTGGGTTTTGGGGTCTGGGAACACTGCTGGCACAGTCTAATGTTGATTGCATTTGTTTTTCAGGAAATCCATGGTGGAAAAGGGGAGTTAGGGCCTAGCTGCACAGTGTACTTAGACTGAAGTGAAGGTAGGCCCATTTTTGCTTTTTGCCTGTTTGGGGGTGTTCTGCTTTTTGGCGGGTGGCTGCAGGGGTCTTGGGGCATAACTCGGAAGGTCTAATATCGGAATCAAGTGTTTTGGACCAAATCCATGGTGAAAAAGGTTTGCGTTTTTGCTCATTTGCTTGTCTTTGGGGTGCTGTTTGGGGGGCTTCCAGGTTTTTGTGGGTGGGTTTTGGGGTCTGGGAGCACTGCTGGCACAGTCTAATGTTGATTGCATTTGTTTTTCAGGAATTCCATGTTGGAAAAGGGGAGTTAGGGCCTAGCTGCACAGCATATTTGGACTGAATTGAAGGTAGGCCCATTTTTGCTTTTTGCCTGTTTGGGGGTGTTCTGCTTTTTGGCGGGTGGCTGCAGAGGTCCGGGGGCATAGCTCGGAAGGTCTAATATCGGAATCAAGTGTTTTGGACCAAATCCAAGGCGAAAATGTTTTTGCTTTTTTGCTCACTTGCCTGTCTTTGGGGTGCTGTTTGAGGGGCTTCCAGGTTTTTGTGGGTGGGTTTTGGGGTCTGGGAGCACTGCTGGCACAGTCTAATGTTGATTGCATTTGTTTTTCAGGAAATCCATGGTGGAAAAGGGGAGTTAGGGCCTAGCTGCACAGCGTATTTGGACTGAATTGAAGGTAGGCCCATTTTTGCTTTTAGGCTGTTTGGGGGTGTTTTGTTTTTTGGCGGGGGGCTGCCGGGGTCTGGGGGCATAGCTCGGAAGGTCTAATATCGGAATCAAGTGTTTTGGACCAAATCCATGGCGAAAAAGTGTTTGCATTTTTGCTCACTTGCCTGTCTTTGGGGTGCTGTTTGGGGGGCTTCCAGGTTTTTGTGGGTGGGTTTTGGGGTCTGGGAGCACTGCTGGCACAGTCTAATGTTGATTGCATTTGTTTTTCAGGAAATCCATGGTGGAAAAGGGGAGTTAGGGCCTAGCTGCCCAGCACATTTGGACTGAATTCCAGGTAGACCCGAAATTTGCTAAGTCTCACTTTTTGCGGTTTTGCTTTTTGGCTATTTGGGGGGGTTAAACTTGTTTCCGCCTGGGTTGATGGGTCTGGGGGCATTGCTGTGAAGGTCTAATACCGGATAAAAGTGGTTTGGAGGATATCGGAGGTGAAAAAGCTTTTCCATTTTCAGGCATTTCGCTCACTTTACGGTTTTCGGGTGGCTGTTTGGGGGGCTTCCAGGTTTTTTTGGGTGGGTTTTGGGGTCTGGGAGCACTGCTGGCACAGTCTAATGTTGATTGCATTTGTTTTTCAGGAAATCCATGGTGGAAAAGGGGAGATAGGGCCTAGCTTCACACCGCATTTGGACTGAATTCCAGGTAGACCCGAAATTTGCTAAGTCTCACTTTTTGCGGTTTTGCTTTTTGGCTGTTTGGGGGGGTTAAACTTGTTTACGCCTGGGTTGACGGGTCTGGGGGCATTGCTGTGAAGGTCTAATACCGGATAAAAGTGGTTTGGAGGATATCGGAGGTGAAAAAGCTTTTCCATTTTCAGACATTTCGCTCACTTTAGCGTTTTCTGGGGGCTGTTTGGGGGGTTCCTGGTGTTTGTGGGTGGGTTTTGGGGTCTTGGAGCAGCGCTGGGTATGGATACTTTTGATTGCAAGAGGGTTGACAGAAATCCATGGTGGCAAAGGGGAGTTAGGGCCTAGCTGCACAGCACGCATGGAGTGATTTTGGAACTAGGGCTAAATATTTCTAAGTGCCCATTTTTCCATTTTTGCTTTTTGGCTGTTTGGGGGGGGTTAAACTTGTTTACGCCTGGGTTGATGGGTCTGGGGACATTGCTGTGAAGGTCTAATACTGGATAAAAGTGGTTTGGAGAAAATCGGAGGTGAAAAGGTTTTTTCATTTTCAGGCATTTCGCTCACTTTAGAGTTTTTGGGGGGCTGTTTGGGGGGGTTCCTGGTGTTTGTGGGTGGGTTTTGGGGTCTTGGAGCAACGCTGGGTATGGATAATTTTGATTGCAAGAGGTTTGAAGAAAATCCATGGTGGCATGTTAGGGCCTAGTTGAAGAAAGCGCTTGACACTATTTTAAACTTAGGGCTCGTTAGGGTTAGCAGTATTGCATGTATTTGGGGGTGTTCGAGATTTTGGCAACTGAGTTCTGGGGTCTACTCTTGGAGCACTTGTCGAGAAATGTCTAATTTTGGTTGCAATTGGTTTGAAGAAAATCCATGGTGGGAAAGGGGGGATTTGGGCCTACTTTACTTTCAAAGTACGTTTTGTCACCATTTTCCACTAGGCCTCAGACAGGTAGCAGTATTGCACGTTTTTTGTGGTCTGATTGGTGGTATTCTACATTTTAGCATCTGTGTTTAAGGGTCTGGGAGCACTGCTGGGAAGGTCTAATTTTGTTCTAAAATCGTAGTTTACACTACACCTAGCTTGAGGGGAAAGATCCGCAAAATTCGCCCATTTTTATCCTTCAAAAGGAGACTCAGAGTACGCCCTTTCGAAACTATTGTACTGTCGATTCTGAAACTGAAAGTGTGACTTTTTGCACTACACAGCGTACGTACCTTATATTTTTTTCTCAGTGGTGTTTTAATATCACTTCCTGTTTTTGCATCAACATTTACAGGGCGGCTTTCACCCTGTGCAATGGAAAAAAGGATGAAGTCAGGCGTCACATTAGCCACCCGCAATTCAGCATCCGCCAGGCAGGCAGTGGACAGGGTGTCTTCTGGTCACCAACATTGATCGACGGAGCGTCAGATGGAATGGAGGAGTACCGCAAATAAGAGGAATGGCTTGATGCATGCAACTTCCCAAATTCAGCAGGACAAGTACAACAACATACAGTAACAGTATCCATTCATTTCTACTTAACTTTTAAGTAATGTTATTGCTGTGAACTTCTATGAGTGTGACTCTGCATTTCTTTGCTCTCTGCTTCTAAATTCATCCCTCCAGCCATTGTATAGTTTTACTTTGCTATTTTTTAAACTAATTTAATGAACAAAGTGTTTCTCTGAGTGCTGAGATAGGCAAAAACGCATAATTAATGCAGCCCTGTACTGTCGCATTCTTTCATTCATTAAAAAGTACTACTTAGTTTAAGTAACCTAACCTTCTATTGAGCAATCAACTTCATGCCTGCAGAAGTGCATGCACTTCCCTTATGTCCCTTAAAATATTTGTGGATATCTTCGTATCCAAAGATTTGTTTGTCATCATTTGTTGTTTGTCCATGCTGTGTTTTTTTTTCCTCTCTCAACAAAACTTTCCCAAAAAAACCCATTCCAATCCAATTTCCAAACCCTAACCCTCTTCCCCCGGGCTGTGTGGTTTTCATTGATGTGTGAGTAAATGACAGCAATAATTCCACACACTTGCTGGGGAGGATAAGGTCATAGCAACTGAAAATGAATTACATTTCAAGGCTGGTGAAGGAATCAAAGGATATATTCTTACTCAGCTTGACACAGACCCATGACTATTGACAAATCAAAGCAGATTTTCATGGACGCCATCAACTGGATTGATCATGAAGAACATCCTCCTCCTACACGTGGCAAATGATTACGCTGCTGTGTCCTTCACCTTCAGTACTATTTCTTGTAATAGTAGCCAATGTCAAATTCCACGCAAGTAGCAGTTATACTTTCAATACTTTAGCATTTGTAAGGCTACATTTTGGCACTGTTCTAGTGTACTGTCACGTGCTATTGTATCTATCGTACCATTCTAATGCTCCGCTCAGGCCAATCAAGGTTTCAATTTCTTTTTTTTCATATGCTGCAACTGCCACTGTGTACCACCACTAGTACCACCACAATTATGCCATTTCAACCGCTCAGGATTGCCATCCTTAATCGCCATTTGCCATGCAGCCAGCCCTGTGCCTAGCCCTATTTTCAAACACGAATTACAGGTAAGATAAGCGTTTGGGGGGAGGAAGAATAATGGAGTAGTATGAGAGAAGAGAGACTGGCGGTAGTACTAGTAAAGTCCTAGGACAATTGAATTCACTAACTCTGTGAGAGGCACTTACTTTTGTAAACATTTGGGCAATTACTTACACAATTTGAATCAAGAAGCCACTTAAGTTTCAGGAAAACAAACGTACAGTTAACCCCCCTCTCCAGCCTCAACTGCAGTAAAAACACGTATGCTATCTTTAAGTTGAAAGTAATAATTATTTATATCCCTAACAAAAACAAACTATCCCGCAATACCCGACCCACCCCCGTACCTAACCCCTACGAACGTCCGTGAAATAAAAAGTCCCTAAAGTCCAAAAAACCCAACTCCCAATTCCCACCCCCAAAAAAGTCTTTAAAAAAGGGGCAAGGAACAGTCTCTCCTTCTCTAATGCTGCCGGCGGCGTACTTTTTGGGCCAAGTGGTCATGCTCCTTGCGGAGGTTCTTGAGCAGGATTCTCAGTTTCTTCTGCTCCTTCTCAAGGTAGGACACCCTGAGGGTTAGGCGGCGCACGAGTGCTTTGCACCTGCTGTGGGGGGCAGCTGATTTTTTGGCTGCTTGGCGGTGGTGGGTGGCTGAGGTACCACGGCTCTGTACCGCTGGAGGCCTGCGCTGACTGGCTGACCCAGGGAGTGTGGAGGAGGATGCAGCTGTCCCTGTGGATGTTGTGGTCGACTTCGTGTCCTCCTCCTCCTGGGCCACCAGCCACCATATTCGGCGACAGTCACCTCCAGTTTCTGTTGCCGGGCCCGTCTAGCCAGCTCCTTCCATGACAGTTTGGAAGGAGCATCTATATGAAGAAAGAAAAACATAGTCTGTAACCAATGCTCTTTAAGATTAACACAAAATAATTCAGCAGAAAGTTGTGTCAAAGTAGAAGTAGCAACTTGCAAGCACAGTACATAACATTTGTGGCCTGTATCTATCTAACCTCCCACTTCTTCAGCCTTGCTCTAACATTAGTGGGAGTTTCAGGAATCAATTCTATGAGCGCTATGGACTCAGTACATTAGAGTCGACTATGACAGTACACCTGTCTTATTCTTCTTCTTCTCTCTTGTTTAGCGAAATTGGTACGTAAACTTCTGGAAGCCGGCATAATGCCAGCGCAGTCAACTTTCACGCCATGATGACACAGGCTTGCGTTACTGTACCAGTCCAGTACATGCAGGTGGTGAAGCTCTTACTTTTCTATTACGGGTGGCACTGAGAATACTCTGTTACAAGGGCTACTGCTTAATTAATTTAACTTTCACCCTACAGTGCCAATGACTACTAGAAAAGGAAAATGAAGAAGATAAATAATATGATTATCTATCCCTTCACAGGATATGTATTTGATTACATATGGGATGATTTTAGGTGCTTTGTTTTTTATTGAGTGAACACTGATAGGCCACACATGAATTACAGAGTTGTACTAAAATTATTAACAGAGGTAGTGAGTGGCCCCCGTAATCGCCGGATATATGCTGTGCTTGCAATACAAAGTACTGCTACTATTCATGGTAGTGTTGGGAAAAATTACAACTTCTTTTCCTTGCCTTTCCTACACTGGAACGGACGTTTGGGTGCGGTGTTACATGCTCTTCAAAGTAACACTTAGTTCATCCAGTGACCGTCTACTCTCTCTACATACACATATGCTATCTATGAGTCAGATAGTACCATGATCCAGGCATCCATCCATTCAAAGTAAATGTCAATCATTCTTCTTAATGTCTCAAGTGGACAAACCTTACTTTTTCTCACGGGAAAAGAACATTTTCATTTTATTTTGGAAACCGCAAGCCATGCATCCGTGCTTGACTTGCATTTGAATTTCAACCAAAGGATATATTGCGCACACATACAGTTTCTGTTTCACCCACCCAGGCAGTCCTCTTTCCTTTCTCCTTCCACCCATCCTTGCTTCATCCTTTAACCGGACATGCATCATATTCCCAGCCACCCCGGGCAGCATTCAAAAACACGTGTCATTCTTTGCCAGTCATCATTACTTTTAACTCGCTCGTCCTTCCACAATCACTTACACTCTTCTTTCCCTTTTTGTTCATCCCATCCATTAAGTTCATCTCTGATCTGACTTGGATTCTCGAAAAAACTTTCAAAGCTGAGTTGAAGTCAATTTAGAGGAGGCTACTACCTGGTTAATAAAAACTTAGTTCTAAATTTGTAAGTCTTCTTAACAGTATAGTATACTTGTACTGTACAACATATACTACACCCGTGCAGAGAGCACACTCTGCTGTCTGCTATCTGAATAAGTAAGGAATATAAAAGCTTACCACTGTCCGCCACTACCGTGGCATCCCCCACAGCAGCTTCCGCTGGCTGTTGCACCGCCTCCGCCCCAGGAGTGCCTACCTCCGCGCTCGCCCCGGCACCGGTGGATGGTTGTGTGGATGTTCCGCCTAGAAAATACATTTCAGATTCTTAGATGCCATATACACCACTCCCTAGTATTTTCTCTAGGAATGAAAAAATGTCACTACAACTACACAAACAAATGTAATAATTTGTGACTGTCTAGTCAAAACTAAAAATTTCACTTTTTTTCAGGGAAGGGTGTTGTCTTGCTACTCTTTTTGGCACAACTGATGAATGCTTGCTTTTTAACATGCACCGTTTTTCTCATAACAGACAGAAGCTTCCCTTCTAAGAACAAGAGCAACATCAGATCATCATCAGTAGGACGGAGTCAGCAACGATTCAGCACCACAAAGAAGATTTGAAGTTCCTACCAGGTGAGGGCTCGCCCACAATTAATGTGTGAGATCACTATCGGCCAGATTCATGAAACAAAAATCGTCTCGCAAAGGGCCAGATTCTGAGAATCTGGCCCTTTGCGAGCGCAATTTTTGCATTTGTGATTCATCATCCCAAATGCAAAAATCGCTATTATAGAATTCGCACATTTGCGAGCAATTGCATTTAAGGAATCTCTATTTGAGATTCCTTAAATGCAATTCATGATACATTTAAAAAATGCGATTTCGCAATTTTAGCCCGCTATTTACCGCGAAGTCAAACCTCGTGGTAAATAGCGGAAACTTAGAAAAATGCACTTAAGTGCATTTTTATAAGTTGTATGTTACACACACACATGTCCTTGGGACATGTGTGTGCGTAACACCAGCGTCCAATGTCATTTCAGGGGTGCAACAGGGTGTCCTTTGGACACCCCTGCACCCTTGAAATCGCAATTTCAAAATGCGAATCGCTAATAGCGATTCGCACATTGATATGTCTTCCCATTCATTCCTATGGGCCCATAGGAATGAATGGGGAGTTATTCCTTATTTGCGATTAGCAATTAGCTAATCGCAAATAAGGAAGCTGTAGGAATCGCAAAATAAATTGCGATTTGTACATGAATCCCGTTTTGCGAGTCTGTAATAGCGATTCCTTAATAATCGCTATTACTGACTCGCAAAATGGGACTTTGATGAATCTAGCTGTAAGCACTTTTCCATTTTCAATCCACTGTTTATGTTGTATGATGAACTTGATTTTAATAAATGTTTTTACTTTTAATAAAGCTTTAAAACTTACATAGACTCTGTGGTTTTTAGTCATGAGTGAGTGAGCGAAAGGGTTTGCAATTTGCAAGCATGAGTTCGTGGCTCTGACAGTTCTGGACTCTGACTCCGTAGTCTTATGTCCTGGGTTGGATAATCATCATTGGGGATCAATCAACGATGAATTATGGAGCTAAATGACTCTGTCACACTAGCTAGTCAGTAAGGAGATTGGGGATTCAAATTCTGTTATGACTGAGGTATGTGGAAAGTCTAACTGCGCCTATTATAATTGATAAACAATGCACTATTTAGTGTCCATAGTTCTGTTTGTGCAGAATTGTCCCTGCAACAATAGTAGTATGGATTGTCCTCCTATCCAATCAAAAAGTAAACTAGTATCTTATTCTTTCTTGGTGGTCATTGACAGTTTATTGTTGGCAATTGTCAAAGCATAAACATTTAGAAGACTTCAAAAGACAATATTGACAACCCAGAGGACTGCACTCAGTGCATAGAGCTATTGCTGAATAGAATGGGAGTTTCGTTTAACACCTTTTGCCAACTGTGCAAGCTTAGTTAGCTACACAGACACACTAATAACAATAATCTAGTAGTACCACAGGGAGTCATAGTAGAGGCAGGATAAGAATTTAGAAACAGTCTACAAGAAGATCAAAGATGATGTAGGAAAAAACGAATGTGGAACGTTAGTAAAAAAAGGTACTCTAAAAGATAGGGAAGTATAATTATTAATATTAACATGAAAACTTACTGGAGCAAGCAGAGGAGCCCTCGCCTGACCAATCCTGGCCTTCCTGGTCCTCGTCCGCCGGCGCCGCTACCTCCTCCGCTGTCCTCTTGCCCCTGGTGGGGGCTGATGTACAACATGAAAGAAAGACCCACACATGGATGATTGTTGTCAACCAAATCAAACATTTCAAAAGAACAATAACAAATTATTTCGGGGAAATAGCAAATAGACAACAATTGCACTACATTTATTGACCTATCTGATGTGGTCTACTAGGATATTAGTATTGCTGGATTCGCCGACCGTTGACTTGGAAAATTATGTAACTCACTAAACAAACTACAAAAAGGTTTGACTAGGACTGGGAGGCAGCACTACGCAGCACGCGAAGTGACAGACAAAGTCCATTGTGATTGCAGACCAGTGAGAACACTAAAAAGTAAGTTTCCTACTACATAACCAGTCATTAAAATCTCAAACTATCAATACATCACCACTATCTCTTCTTAGTGGCAGGTGTACAAAGGAAGGACTGGACTTGAGTCTCTAGGGGCAGATTTACAAGTCCCTTGCGGCTCTTTTGCTCCATCGTTGTGTGACTTTTGTGACACAGCGGCAGCGCTAAAGAGGCGCCATGGTGCGGGATATATTAACAACGTGACGCATCTAGGAGATGCATCACGTTGTAAAGCCCTGCGCCATCAGGGGGCGTTCTGGCACAAGGGAGTGCGTTCCTGCGCAGGAACGCATCCTAAAAGTGGCTGAGTAAAATCTACAAGATTTCACTCAGTCACTTTTAGGCCAATGCTGCGTCACTCAGTCAAAACCCTGCACCTGCTTGAAGCAGACGTACGGCTTGATGCAGCATTGGGGAGATAGGGCACCCCGGAGCATTGCTGGAGCTGCGTCATGGTTGCGACGCAACTCCAGCAATGCGCTGCCTTTAGGGCACAGATGCGTGACGCTTCTGTGTCATTTTTGCCCCATGGTGCGCCGCATTGTAAATGCCGCACACCATGGGTGGTGGAGGCATGGCGCACAATTACTGGCGCATCCTTGCTAATTTGCAGGGATGCGCCAGTAATTGTAAATCTGCCCCTTAGTGTCTAGCATTACGCAGTTCTGTAAAGTACACTCATACATAATTACTCAGGCCAATGAAATGAGCAAAAAAAATCGAAAACAAATACGCATAGTAGCACCGCCACTGAGCAGGAGAGCAGTGCACCTGAAATGCAATCACAGAACATTTTGAAACATAATTTACCTACAATCTAATCGGCAGCATTATTGCTGTTCAGAAAAAACAAAAATTTGCAATATGATAACACATAGAGCAGGAGAAAACAGAGTAGTGATTAAATAGCTACAACTACTCACTAAGCCCGGGGATCTCGATGCCTAGCAGGTCGAGCAGGTCGCGTTCAAGGTCCAGGCGGTCGGACCACCGGTACGTGGCCTGGTTGTAGGTGCGACTAGCTCCCCCCGCAATCGCCCACATGGGAGACGGGTACGGGGTGCGGGACCCTTCCCCTTCTCCTTCCCGGCTCCCTTTGCCATGGTCCTGTACAGCAGAAAGAAAAAAAAGGAAAGAATAGGGAAAAAGTAAAGTTAAAAAAAAAGTTTAAAAAGTAGCTTCAAAAGTAATGAAAAGTTGAAAAAAACACAAAATATAGATCTAGATAAAAAGAGGGATAGATGTTGAGTAGAAAAGATTAAAAAAAGTCCAAAGAAACAAAAGATTGCACAGATGAAAGGAGGATTAGAAAGCATGCACAGAACCATATCAATGAATAAAAAACAAGATGGCCGCGCCCATTGAGGACCGCGTGGGTAAGTTTGCGTGATTTTTCCCCAGCGAGTATGCAAAAACACACGCGAACTCGTAATAGCGTGCCGCACACAACACAAAACTGTCAATAGCGCCCGGAAACGGAAATACGCAATGCACACAAGATGGCCGCGCGCGTATCTACGACCGCATGGGCAACCTCGCGGTCGGTGCGCTGCAAGTGGTCCGCGAATAAGCAAAAAAACGGGCGAACACGCAAAAAAAAGAAATCCGCAAATTCGCACGAATTGACGGATTGCAAGCTCGATTTCGAGCAAATTCGCGCCCCGCGAATCTCGCGAAATTGCAGAAAAACGAATTTGCAAAACTGAAAGCACTTAGCAGGTGCAAAAGTTCAAGCTAATTTGTAACCATTCCCTGTAGTGCTTCCTGAGGGGCCCCTCCAGAGTTCAGTTGCCTACTTGCAACTAATTCTCTGACCCTGCTCTGACCCTCAAAGCAGGGTCAGAGAATAATAACAAGTATGGCACAATGCTCCTGTAAAAAAAATTAAACTGCAACAGGAAGCACTTACAGCTAAAGAAGCAGGTGCCAGACTTAAAGCTCAAATTCAGTGACACATTAACCAGCCCCAAATTAATTCATCTCAGTTAAGGCTGGGAAGGTGTGCTTTGCTTTCCCCCATAATCTACAGTGGTGAACAAGAGGGTGGTAGTGGTGAACCAGAGGGTGCTGTGATAAACCAGAGGGGGACAGTGATGATCCAGAGGGTGGCAGTGGCAAACCAGAGGGTGGCAGTGATGAACCAGAGGCAGGCAGTGATGAACCAGAGGGTGGCAGTGGTAAAGCAGAGGGTGGCAGGGATGAACCAGAGGATGCCAGTGATCAACCAGAGGGTGGCAGCCTTGAACCAGAGGGTGGCAGTGATCAACCAGAGGGTGGCAGTGATGAACCAGCGGGTGGCAGTGGTGAACCAGAGGGTGGCAGTGATGATCCAGAGGGTGGCAGTGATGATCTAGAGGGTGGCAGTGATGAACCAGAAGATGGCAGTGATCAACCAGAGGATGGCAGCCTTGAACCAGAGGGTGGCAGTGATCAACCAGAGGACGGCAGTGATGAACCAGAGGGAGGCACTGGTGAACCAGAGGGTGGCAGTGATGATCCAGAGGGTGGCAGTGGCGAACCAGAGGGTGGCAGTAATGAACCAGAGGGTGGCAGTGATGACCCAGAGGGTGGCAGTGGCAAACCAGAGGGTGCTGTGATGAACCAGAGGGTGGCAGTGATGAACCAGAGGGTGGCAGTGGTGAACCACAAGGTGATAAACCAGAGGATAGCTGTGATGAACCAGAGGGTGGCAGTGGTGAACCAGAGGGTGACAGTAATTAACCAGAGGTTGGCAGTGATGATCCAGAGGGTGGCAGTAAAGAACCAGAGGGTGGCAGTGATGAGCCAAAGGTTGGCAGGGATGAACCAGAGGATGCCAGTAATCAACCATAGGGTGGCAGCCTTGAACCAGAGGATGGCAGTAATGAACCAGAGGGTGGCAGTGATGAACCAGAGGGTGGCAGTGGTGAACCACAAGATGATGAACCAGAGGAAAGCAGTAAAGAACCAGAGGGTGACAGTGATGAACCAGAGGGTGACAGGGATGAACCAGAGGATGCCAGTGATCAACCATAGGGTTGCAGCCTTGAACCAGAGGGTGGCAGTGATCAACCAGAGGGTGGCAGTGATGAACCAGAGGGTGGCACTGGTGAACCAGAGGGTGGCAGTGATGATCCAGAGGGTGGCAGTGGCGAACCAGAGGGTGGCAGTAATGAACCAGAGGGTGGCAGTGATGATCCAGAGGGTGGCAGTGGCAAACCAGAGGGTGCTGTGATGAACCAGAGGGTGGCAGTGATGAACCAGAGGGTGGCAGTGCTGAACCACAAGGTGATAAACCAGAGGATAGCTGTGATGAACCAGAGGGTGGCAGTGGTGAACCAGAGGGTGGCAGTAATTAACCAGAGGTTGGCAGTGATGATCCAGAGGGTGGGAGTAAAGAACCAGAGGGTGGCATTGATGAACCAGAGGGTGGCAGGGATGAACCAGAGGATGCCAGTGATTAACCATAGGGTGGCAGCCTTGAACCAGAGGGTGGCAGTAATGAACCAGAGGGTGGCAGTGATGACCCAGAGGGTGGCTGTGGCAAACCAGAGGGTGCTGTGATGAACCAGAGGGTGGCAGTGATGAAACAGAGGATGGCAGTGGTGAACCACAAGGTGATAAACCAGAGGATAGCTGTGATGAACCAGAGGGTGGCAGTGGTGAACCAGAGTGTGGCAGTAATTAACCAGAGGTTGGCAGTGATGATCCAGAGGGTGGCAGTAAAGAACCAGAGGGTGGCAGTGATGAACCAAAGGTTGGCAGGGATGAACAAGAGGATGCCAGTAATCAACCATAGGGTGGCAGCCTTGAACCAGAGGATGGCAATAATGAACCAGAGGGTGGCAGTGATGACCCAGAGGGTGGCTGTGGCAAACCAGAGGGTGCTGTGATGAACCAGAGGGTGGCAGTGATGAAACAGAGGATGGCAGTGGTGAACCACAAGGTGATAAACCAGAGGATAGCTGTGATGAACCAGAGGGTGGCAGTGGTGAACCAGAGTGTGGCAGTAATTAACCAGAGGTTGGCAGTGATGATCCAGAGGGTGGCAGTAAAGAACCAGAGGGTGGCAGTGATGAACCAAAGGTTGGCAGGGATGAACAAGAGGATGCCAGTAATCAACCATAGGGTGGCAGCCTTGAACCAGAGGATGGCAATAATGAACCAGAGGGTGACAGTGATGAACCAGAGGGTGACAGGGATGAACCAGAGGATGCCAGTGATCAACCATAGGGTTGCAGCCTTCAACCAGAGGGTGGCATTGATGAACCAGAGGGTGGCAGGGATGAACCAGAGGATGCCAGTGATTAACCATAGGGTGGCAGCCTTGAACCAGAGGGTGGCAGTAATGAACCAGAGGGTAGCAGTGATGACCCAGAGGGTGGCTGTGGCAAACCAGAGGGTGCTGTGATGAACCAGAGGGTGGCAGTGATGAAACAGAGGGTGGCAGTGGTGAACCACAAGGTGATAAACCAGAGGATAGCTGTGATGAACCAGAGGGTGGCAGTGGTGAACCAGAGTGTGGCAGTAATTAACCAGAGGTTGGCAGTGATGATCCAGAGGGTGGCAGTAAAGAACCAGAGGGTGGCAGTGATGAACCAACGGTTGGCAGGGATGAACAAGAGGATGCCACTAATCAACCATAGGGTGGCAGCCTTGAACCAGAGGATGGCAATAATGAACCAGAGGGTGGCAGTGATGAACCAGAGGGTGGCAGTGGTGAACCACAAGATGATGAACCAGAGGAAAGCAGTAAAGAACCAGAGGGTGACAGTGATGAACCAGAGGGTGACAGGGATGAACCAGAGGATGCCAGTGATCAACCATAGTGTTGCAGCCTTGAACCAGAGGGTGGCAGTGATCAACCAGAGGGTGGCAGTGATGACCCAGAGGGTGGCACTGGTGAACCCGAGGGTGGCAGTGATGATCCAGAGGGTGGCAGTGGCGAACCAGAGGGTGGCAGTAATGAACCAGAGGGTGGCAGTGATGATCCCGAGGGTGGCAGTGGCAAACCAGAGGGTGCTGTGATGAACCAGAGGGTGGCAGTGATGAACCAGAGGGTGGCAGTGCTGAACCACAAGGTGATAAACCAGAGGATAGCTGTGATGAACCAGAGGGTGGCAGTGGTGAACCAGAGGGTGGCAGTAATTAACCAGAGGTTGGCAGTGATAATCCAGAGGGTGGCAGTAAAGAACCAGAGGGTGGCATTGATGAACCATAGGGTGGCAGGGATGAACCAGAGGATGCCAGTGTTCAACCATAGGGTGGCAGCCTTGAACCAGAGGGTGGCAGTAATGAACCAGAGGGTGGCAGTGATGAACCAGAGGGTGGCAGGGATGAACCAGAGGATGCCAGTGATCAACCCGAGGGTGGCAGCCTTGAACCAGAGGGTGTCAGTGATCAACCAGAGGGTGGCAGTGATGAACCTGAGGGTAGCAGTGGTGAACCAGAGGGTGGCAGTGATGAACCAGAGGGTGGCAGTGATGATCCAGAGGGTGGCAGTGGCGAACCAGAGGGTGGCAGTAATGAACCAGAGGGTGGCAGTGATGATCCAGGAGGGTGGCAGTGGCGAATTCATATTCCCAAGAAGTGGAAGGGCACCCCTCAAACCTCTCCCACCCACACTGTGTCAGAGGTCTGCATGACTCCACCTCCACGTGCCACTATGCCACCTGGTCCACACAGCCCTTCAGTTTGCCATGCGACTGTTAGCCCCACATCACCTGGGGCTCTGTCACCTCAGTCAAGTGGGCCTGCTGTCCCCGACACACAGCTAGGTCCAAGTCCGCATGACAGCCAGGAGTGAGTTGACATCCCCCTCATACGCCTGTGCCTCATACAGGTGTGCTACTCATGACCATTGTTTACAACCTGGTGTGTGTTGCTGGCCCTGATGCTCCGCTGTGCTTTACTCTCCCCTGTGCAGCCTCTCATGTCCTCACTGTCTCACCTGTGCCATGGACACTGGCCCTGTTGCTCTGCTGTGTTGGGCTCTCCCCTGTGCTATGGACACTGGCCCTGTTGCTCTGCTGTGCTGTACTCTCCCCTGTGCAGCCTCTCATGTACTTGCTGTCTCACCTGTGCCATGGACACTGGCCCTGTTGCTCTGCTGTGTTGGGCTCTCCGCTTGTGCTATGGACACTGGCCCTGTTGCTCTGCTGTGCTGTACGCTCACCTGTGCAGCCTCTCATTTACTTGCTCTCTCACCTGTGCCATGGACACTCGCCCTGTTGCTCTGCTGTGTTGGGCTCTACCCTTGTGCTATGGACACTGGCCCTGGTGCTCTGCTGTGCTGTACTATCCCCTGTGCAGCCTCTCATGTACTTGCTGTCTCACCTGTGCCATGGACACTGGCCCTGTTGCTCTGCTGTGTTGGGCTCTTCCCTTGTGCTATGGACACTGACCTTGCTGTTTGTATTCAACCTGTGCTCATTTTGTGCCTTGCTGTTGTCTACTATTGTTCTACTGCTACAGCTATGCAATATGTGAATAAAAACAGTTACTCCTGGTGTGTGTTTTGTCAGTGTCCTTGCTGATTAAAGTTCTTTTGGTGTTTGCATTTGATTGGCTGTGCCCCATGCTCTATGTATCCCTTCAACATTGCAAAGCTCTTTGCACAAATCAGATTTTTAGACAGGGGTGACAGGGTCTTCTGTCCATTCTGAACCTGATTATAGTGTAATCTGTGATGGCTATTTTACCTGCCATACAGTTTTCTTTTTGGTGATTTGCTATTGTTGGCTACGCTGTTCACATGGAAGGTTGGGGGACACTGCCAGCACAGGGTGTGATGCTGTGCAAAGGTTTGGAAGCAGGCTGGGATATGTAATGATGTATGTGTGTGGGTTCCTTTATGTGTGCCCAGTCGTGTATGTGTATGGTCATCTTGTGTTGGCCCTTAGTCCTTTTACCATTGCCTACATGAGATGCGTGGTCTTGGGTGTAGCAGAGGTGTGCAGTGTGAAGGGTGTAAGTTTGTAGTGGATGTGTGTGTGCCCCTGGATTGTGAGAGACACACATGTGTCACCCAGGAGTTGTGTGCCTGTTGTTTGTTTTGTCTTGCCCTGTGTATAAGATTGTATGCACATGTGTGAGCTGTTTGTTGTGCACTGTGCTGTGTGTTGGTGTCTCCACGATGTAGGAAAAAAATAATGTGTAACGTTAGTAAAAAAAAGGTACTCTAAAAGATAGGGAAATATAATTATTAATATTAACATGAAAACTTACTGGAGCAAGCAGAGGAGCCCTCGCCTGACCAATCCTGGCCTTCCTGGTCCTCGTCCGCCGGCGCTGCTACCTCCTCCGCTGTCCTCTTGCCCCTGGTGGGAGCTGATGTACAACATGAAAGAAAGACCCACACATGGATGATTGTTGTCAACCAAATCAAACATTTCAAAAGAACAATAACAAATTATTTCGGGGAAATAGCAAATAGACAACAATTGCACTACATTTATTGACCTATCTGATGTGGTCTACTAAGATATTAGTATTGCTGGATTCGCGGACCATTGACTTGGAAAATTATGTAACTCACTAAACAAACTACAAAACGGTTTGACTAGGACTGGGAGGCAGCACTACGCAGCACGGGAAGTGACAGACAAAGTCCATTGTGATTGCAGACCAGTGAGAACACTAAAAAGTAAGTTTCCTACTACATAACCAGTCATTAAAATCTCAAACTATCAATCCACCACCACTATCTCTTCTTAGTGGCAGGTGTACAAAGGAAGGACTGGACTTGAGTCTCTAGGGGCAGATTTACAAGTCCCTTGCGGCTCTTTTGCTCCATCGTTGCGTGACTTTTGTGACACAGCGGCAGCGCTAAAGAGGCGCCATGGTGCGGGATATATTAACAACGTGACGCATCTAGGAGATGCATCACGTTGTAAAGCCCTGCGCCATCACGGGGCGTTCTGGCGCAAGGGAGTGCGTTCCTGCGCAGGAACGCATCCTAAAAGTGGCTGAGTGAAATCTACAAGATTTCACTCAGTCACTTTTAGGCCAATGCTGCATCACTCAGTCAAAACCCTGCACCTGCTTGAAGCAGATGTACGGCTTGACGCAGCATTGGGGAGATAGGGCACCCCGGAGCATTGCTGGAGCTGCGTCGTGGTTGCGACGCAACTCCAGCAATGCGCTGCCTTTAGGGCACAGATGCGTGACGCTTCTGTGTCGTTTTTATCCCCATGGTGCGCCGCATTGTAAATGAGGCACACCATGGGTGGTAGAGGCATGGCGCACAATTACTGGCGCATCCCTGCTAATTTGCAGGGATGCGCCAGTAATTGTAAATCTGCCCCTTAGTGTCTAGCATTACGCAGTTCTGTAAAGTACACTCATACATAATTACTCAGGCCAATGAAATTAGCAAAAAAAATCAAAAACAAATAAGCATAGTAGCACCGCCACTGAGCAGGAGAGCAGTGCACCTGAAATGCAATCACAGAACATTTTGAAACATAATTTACCTACAATCTAATCGGCAGCATTATTGCTGTTCAGAAAAAAAAAAAATTGTAATATGATAACACATAGAGCAGGAGAAAACAGAGTAGTGATTAAATAGCTACTACTACTCACCAAGCCCGGGGATCTCGATGCCTAGCAGGTCGAGCAGTTCGCGTTCAAGGTCCAGGAGGTCGGACCACCGGTGCGTGGCCTGGTTGTGGGTGCGACTAGCTCCCCCCGCAATCGCCCACATGGGAGACGGGTACAGGGTGCCGGACCCTTACCCTTCTCCTTCCCGGCTCCCTTTGCCATGGTCCTGTACAGCAGAAAGAAAAAAAAGGAAAGAATAGGGAAAAAGTAAAGTAAAAAAAAAAGTTTAAAATGTAGCTTTAAAAGTAATGAAAAGTTGAAAAAAACACAAAATATAGATCTAGATAAAAAGAGGGATAGATGTAGAGTAGAAAAGATTTAAAAAAGTCCAAAGAAACAAAGGATTGCACAGATGAAAGGAGGATTAGAAAGCATGCACAGAACCATAGCAATGAATGAAAAACAAGATGGCCGCGCCCATTGAGGACCGCGTGGGTAAGTTTGCGTGATTTTTCCCCCGCGAGTATGTAAAAACACACGCGAACTCGTAATAGCGTGCCGCACACAACGCGAAACTGTCAATAGCGCCCGGAAACGGAAATACGCAATGCACACAAGATGGCCGCGCGCATATCTACGACCGCATGGGCAACATCGTGGTCGGTGCGCTGCAAGTGGTCCGCGAATAAGCAAAAAAACGGGCGAACACGCAAAAAAAAAGAAATCCGCAAATTCGCACGAATTGACGGATTGCAAGCTCGATTTCGAGCAAATTCGCGCCCCGCGAATCTCGCGAAATTGCAGAAAAACGAATTTGCTAAACTGAAAGCACTTAGCAGGTGCAAAAGTTCAAGCTAATTTATAACCATTCCCTGTAGTGCTTCCTGAGGGGCCCCTCCAGAGTTCAGTTGCCTACCTGCAACTCTCTGACCCTGCTCTGACCCTCAAAGCAGGGTCAGAGATTAGTTAAAAGTATGGCACAATGCTCCTGTAAAAAAAATTAAACTGCAACAGGAAGCACTTACAGCTAAGGAAGCAGGTGCCAGACTTAAAGCTCAAATTCAGTGACACATTAACCAGCCCCAAATTAATTCATCTCAGTTAAGGCTGGGAAGGTGTGCTTTGCTTTCTCCCATAATCTACAGTGGTGAACAAGAGGGTGGTAGTGGTGAACCAGAGGGTGCTGTGATAAACCAGAGGGGGACAGTGATGATCCAGAGGGTGGCAGTGGCAAACCAGAGGGTGGCAGTGATGAACCAGAGGTAGGCAGTAATGAACCAGAGGGTGGCAGTGGTGAAGCAGAGGGTGGCAGGGATGAACCAGAGGATGCCAGTGATCAACCAGAGGGTGGCAGCCTTGAACCAGAGGGTGGCAGTGATCAACCAGAGGGTGGCAGTGATGAACCAGAGGGTGGCAGTGGTGAACCAGAGGGTGGCAGTGATGATCCAGAGGGAGGCAGTGATGATCCAGAGGGTGGCAGTAACGACACACAGCTAGGTCCAAGTCCGCATGACAGCCAGGAGTGAGTTGACATCCCCCTCATACGCCTGTGCCTCATACAGGTGTGCTACTCATGACCATTGTTTACAACCTGGTGTGTGTTGCTGGCCCTGATGCTCCGCTGTGCTTTACTCTCCCCTGTGCAGCCTCTCATGTCCTCACTGTCTCACCTGTGCCATGGACACTGGCCCTGTTGCTCTGCTGTGTTGGGCTCTCCCCTGTGCTATGGACACTGGCCCTGTTGCTCTGCTGTGCTGTACTCTCCCCTGTGCAGCCTCTCATGTACTTGCTGTCTCACCTGTGCCATGGACACTGGCCCTGTTGCTCTGCTGTGTTGGGCTCTCCCCTTGTGCTATGGACACTGGCCCTGTTGCTCTGCTGTGCTGTACGCTCACCTGTGCAGCCTCTCATTTACTTGCTCTCTCACCTGTGCCATGGACACTCGCCCTGTTGCTCTGCTGTGTTGGGCTCTACCCTTGTGCTATGGACACTGGCCCTGGTGCTCTGCTGTGCTGTACTCTCCCCTGTGCAGCCTCTCATGTACTTGCTGTCTCACCTGTGCCATGGACACTGGCCCTGTTGCTCTGCTGTGTTGGGCTCTTCCCTTGTGCTATGGACACTGACCTTGCTGTTTGTATTCAACCTGTGCTCATTTTGTGCCTTGCTGTTGTCTACTATTGTTCTACTGCTACAACTATGCAATATGTGAATAAAAACAGTTACTCCTGGTGTGTGTTTTGTCAGTGTCCTTGCTGATTAAAGTTCTTTTGGTGTTTGCATTTGATTGGCTGTGCCCCATGCTCTATGTATCCCTTCAACATTGCAAAGCTCTTTGCACGCATCAGATTTTTAGACAGGGGTGACAGGGTCTTCTGTCCATTCTGAACCTGATTATAGTGTAATCTGTGATGGCTATTTTACCTGCCATACAGTTTTCTTTTTGGTGATTTGCTATTGTTGGCTACGCTGTTCACATGGAAGGTTGGGGGACACTGCCAGCACAGGGTGTGATGCTGTGCAAAGGTTTGGAAGCAGGCTGGGATATGTAATGATGTATGTGTGTGGGTTCCTTTATGTGTGCCCAG
The DNA here is from genome assembly GCF_964263255.1 of Lissotriton vulgaris. Lineage (NCBI taxonomy): Eukaryota > Metazoa > Chordata > Amphibia > Caudata > Salamandridae > Lissotriton > Lissotriton vulgaris. The sequence goes on along the minus strand of NW_028251014.1, from coordinate 344,882 downwards.
TCGTGTATGTGTATGGTCATCTTGTGTTGGCCCTTAGTCCTTTTACCATTGCCTACATGAGATGCGTGGTCTTGGGTGTAGCAGAGGTGTGCAGTGTGAAGGGTGTAAGTTTGTAGTGGATGTGTGTGTGCCCCTGGATTGTGAGAGACACACATGTGTCACCCAGGAGTTGTGTGCCTGTTGTTTGTTTTGTCTTGCCCTGTGTATAAGATTGTATGCACATGTGTGAGCTGTTTGTTGTGCACTGTGCTGTGTGTTGGTGTCTCCACGATGTAGGAAAAAAAGAATGTGGAACGTTAGTAAAAAAAAGGTACTCTAAAAGATAGGGAAATATAATTATTAATATTAACATGAAAACTTACTGGAGCAAGCAGAGGAGCCCTCGCCTGACCAATCCTGGCCTTCCTGGTCCTCGTCCGCCGGCGCTGCTACCTCCTCCGCTGTCCTCTTGCCCCTGGTGGGAGCTGATGTACAACATGAAAGAAAGACCCACACATGGATGATTGTTGTCAACCAAATCAAACATTTCAAAAGAACAATAACAAATTATTTCGGGGAAATAGCAAATAGACAACAATTGCACTACATTTATTGACCTATCTGATGTGGTCTACTAAGATATTAGTATTGCTGGATTCGCGGACCATTGACTTGGAAAATTATGTAACTCACTAAACAAACTACAAAACGGTTTGACTAGGACTGGGAGGCAGCACTACGCAGCACGGGAAGTGACAGACAAAGTCCATTGTGATTGCAGACCAGTGAGAACACTAAAAAGTAAGTTTCCTACTACATAACCAGTCATTAAAATCTCAAACTATCAATCCACCACCACTATCTCTTCTTAGTGGCAGGTGTACAAAGGAAGGACTGGACTTGAGTCTCTAGGGGCAGATTTACAAGTCCCTTGCGGCTCTTTTGCTCCATCGTTGCGTGACTTTTGTGACACAGCGGCAGCGCTAAAGAGGCGCCATGGTGCGGGATATATTAACAACGTGACGCATCTAGGAGATGCATCACATTGTAAAGCCCTGCGCCATCAGGGGGCGTTCTGGCGCAAGGGAGTGCGTTCCTGCGCAGGAACGCATCCTAAAAGTGGCTGAGTGAAATCTACAAGATTTCACTCAGTCACTTTTAGGCCAATGCTGCATCACTCAGTCAAAACCCTGCACCTGCTTGAAGCAGATGTACGGCTTGACGCAGCATTGGGGAGATAGGGCACCCCGGAGCATTGCTGGAGCTGCGTCGTGGTTGCGATGCAACTCCAGCAATGCGCTGCCTTTAGGGCACAGATGCGTGACGCTTCTGTGTCGTTTTTATCCCCATGGTGCGCCGCATTGTAAATGCGGCACACCATGGGTGGTGGAGGCATGGCGCACAATTACTGGCGCATCCCTGCTAATTTGCAGGGATGCGCCAGTAATTGTAAATCTGCCCCTTAGTGTCTAGCATTACGCAGTTCTGTAAAGTACACTCATACATAATTACTCAGGCCAATGAAATTAGCAAAAAAAATCAAAAACAAATAAGCATAGTAGCACCGCCACTGAGCAGGAGAGCAGTGCACCTGAAATGCAATCACAGAACATTTTGAAACATAATTTACCTACAATCTAATCGGCAGCATTATTGCTGTTCAGAAGAAAAAAAAATTGTAATATGATAACACATAGAGCAGGAGAAAACAGAGTAGTGATTAAATAGCTACTACTACTCACCAAGCCCGGGGATCTCGATGCCTAGCAGGTCGAGCAGTTCGCGTTCAAGGTCCAGGAGGTCGGACCACCGGTGCGTGGCCTGGTTGTGGGTGCGACTAGCTCCCCCCGCAATCGCCCACATGGGAGACGGGTACAGGGTGCCGGACCCTTACCCTTCTCCTTCCCGGCTCCCTTTGCCATGGTCCTGTACAGCAGAAAGAAAAAAAAGGAAAGAATAGGGAAAAAGTAAAGTAAAAAAAAAAGTTTAAAATGTAGCTTTAAAAGTAATGAAAAGTTGAAAAAAACACAAAATATAGATCTAGATAAAAAGAGGGATAGATGTAGAGTAGAAAAGATTTAAAAAAGTCCAAAGAAACAAAGGATTGCACAGATGAAAGGAGGATTAGAAAGCATGCACAGAACCATAGCAATGAATGAAAAACAAGATGGCCGCGCCCATTGAGGACCGCGTGGGTAAGTTTGCGTGATTTTTCCCCCGCGAGTATGTAAAAACACACGCGAACTCGTAATAGCGTGCCGCACACAACGCGAAACTGTCAATAGCGCCCGGAAACGGAAATACGCAATGCACACAAGATGGCCGCGCGCATATCTACGACCGCATGGGCAACATCGTGGTCGGTGCGCTGCAAGTGGTCCGCGAATAAGCAAAAAAACGGGCAAACACGCAAAAAAAAAGAAATCCGCAAATTCGCACGAATTGACGGATTGCAAGCTCGATTTCGAGCAAATTCGCGCCCCGCGAATCTCGCGAAATTGCAGAAAAACGAATTTGCTAAACTGAAAGCACTTAGCAGGTGCAAAAGTTCAAGCTAATTTATAACCATTCCCTGTAGTGCTTCCTGAGGGGCCCCTCCAGAGTTCAGTTGCCTACCTGCAACCCTCTGACCCTGCTCTGACCCTCAAAGCAGGGTCAGAGATTAGTTACAAGTATGGCACAATGCTCCTGTAAAAAAAATTAAACTGCAACAGGAAGCACTTACAGCTAAGGAAGCAGGTGCCAGACTTAAAGCTCAAATTCAGTGACACATTAACCAGCCCCAAATTAATTCATCTCAGTTAAGGCTGGGAAGGTGTGCTTTGCTTTCTCCCATAATCTACAGTGGTGAACAAGAGGGTGGTAGTGGTGAACCAGAGGGTGCTGTGATAAACCAGAGGGGGACAGTGATGATCCAGAGGGTGGCAGTGGCAAACCAGAGGGTGGCAGTGATGAACCAGAGGTAGGCAGTAATGAACCAGAGGGTGGCAGTGGTGAAGCAGAGGGTGGCAGGGATGAACCAGAGGATGCCAGTGATCAACCAGAGGGTGGCAGCCTTGAACCAGAGGGTGGCAGTGATCAACCAGAGGGTGGCAGTGATGAACCAGAGGGTGGCAGTGGTGAACCAGAGGGTGGCAGTGATGATCCAGAGGGAGGCAGTGATGATCCAGAGGGTGGCAGTAATGAACCAGAGGATGGCAGTGATCAACCAGAGGATGGCAGCCTTGAACCAGAGGGTGGCAGTGATCAACCAGAGGGTGGCAGTGATGAACCAGAGGGAGGCACTGGTGAACCAGAGGGTGGCAGTGATGATCCAGAGGGTGGCAGTGGCGAACCAGAGGGTGGCAGTAATGAACCAGAGGGTGGCAGTGATGACCCAGAGGGTGGCAGTGGCAAACCAGAGGGTGCTGTGATGAATCAGAGGGTGGCAGTGATGAAACAGAGGGTGGCAGTGGTGAACCACAAGGTGATAAACCAGAGGATAGCTGTGATGAACCAGAGGGTGGCAGTAATTAACCAGAGGTTGGCAGTGATGATCCAGAGGGTGGCAGTAAAGAACCAGAGGGTGGCAGTGATGAACCAAAGGTTGGCAGGGATGAACCAGAGGATGCCAGTAATCAACCATAGGGTGGCAGCCTTGAACCAGAGGATGGCAATAATGAACCAGAGGGTGGCAGTGATGAACCAGAGGGTGGCAGTGGTGAACCACAAGATGATGAACCAGAGGAAAGCAGTAAAGAACCAGAGGGTGACAGTGATGAACCAGAGGGTGACAGGGATGAACCAGAGGATGCCAGTGATCAACCATAGGGTTGCAGCCTTGAACCAGAGGGTGGCAGTGATCAACCAGAGGGTGGCAGCGATGACCCAGAGGGTGGCACTGGTGAACCAGAGGGTGGCAGTGATGATCCAGAGGGTGGCAGTGGCGAACCAGAGGGTGGCAGTGTGGAATTTTAGTCTGAACATCGTCTGCGCCAGCCTGTCACCCACGTACAACATGCACGACAGCCATTTTAGGTATCATGGTCTCCCTGTCCTCGATCAATCGCCAGCGTGCTCCCCTGACCCTGCGAGCAAACTCCGCGCACCCTGGCTCCCCCCTCCTCCCTCACATGGGCAAGTCATAAACCTTCTTCTTCTGCAAGACTCTGTCCTTGGGAGTCACGCTCGCGCCTGACCAAACACCTCCTTTCCTTTCATGAATACCCCTCTGTTGGTAAACTCTCCCTATGCGCCTGATTGTCCACGCGGCATGAATACCTCTCCTTTGATGACCCCTTCCACCGAGTCCGATTGTCCACACAGGTCCGAGGCCATCGCCTAAGCCGGGAGATACAGTTTACTGCCCCCTATTGCATGGAGTCATTCCTCTTCAAAGGACCCACTATTGATCATGGCCTCCCCACCCCCTGGGATACGATCAGGCGCACACATCCTAAGAATCGGCGGAACACTCAGCTGCGTGATAGCCCCCTCCTCTTATCAGCAGGTTGAGGACCTCTATCGTGGATGTATATGGGGGTGGGATTGACACGAGGATTACGGGGATGTCTTTTTCCTTACTTCACAATGTCTTGATTGTAATAAAGAGTGGTCACATGCCATAAACCAGGGTATAAGAGGCCAGGCCTCAGAGAGGCTGAGAGAGCACCTCGAGACGATACCTTGTTGTCTGATCTGATGTGTTCTGCTCCGTCGGAATAATAAAAAAAACCCTGTTTCCTGCCTTCCAGTCTCCAGCGCCTGTCTCTTTATTTGGTAACCAGAGTGGTATAGAGGCGGTTAACGCCGGGCAATCTTGAAACAGGCCGTCAGCCCTACCGCTTTTCTACAATTGGCGTCCCAAAGCGTGGGGCCCATCAGCGACACGTGGATCCAATGGGAGAGGTCCCGACGACAGAGTGAACGACTGCAACGATCAGGAGAGCTCCTGTCCGATAGACCCTCGTCTGACAGCCGATCATCCGAACTTCACTAGTTGTGAACAGACCTCTCTCGAGTGATCTACGGTCCTGACTGGGAACCATCAGGAGTGCCGCGAACATCACGAAGAATAGAGGACGATCGGGCGCTGGATTCGGAAGACAGGAAACTGTCCATGCGGTCCGGGTAAGGTCGTGTAAACACGACAAAATTACGAAATGATTGTTTGATTTGGATAATACTAGTATTACGCTTGTTGATTCTTCTGGAGATTCACCGTCTGCAAACGGAGAAACAACAGGCTCTCTCTCTTTGCAAGCAGTGAAGGATAGGTAACGCAGACTTTTGTCCCCATTGTAACCCGTCGTGCCTATCTTCCTCCCCCACTGTTTTCCCGAACTGTTGTTCGTGGATTATTGTCTGGAGATTCTCTGTCTGCAAACAGGGAAGAACAAGGTCTCTCTTTGCAGGTAGAGAAAAAGTAGGTAACGCAAAACTTTTAACCCGTCGTACCTACTTATTCTCCCCACTGATTGTTTGATTGACCGTACATTAAGTGTTCGGAATTGGTTCTTTTTGAGGTATTCACCGCCTGCAAACAACAGAGAATAGAAATATTCTATCTAGTCTTTGCACGCCGTGATAAGATAGGTAGTGTAGACCTTTGTCCCCGTTGTAACCCGTCATGCCTATCTTCTCCCCACTGATTGGTAGCCTGTTTAGCCCGGACCGCTTATTAGAGATGAACCATCCAGCTCCGCTGGAGGGCACCCCTAATAAGGACATGTTCACTAAGCATGGACTAGTCGCTATAGCTTATACTAAGTTATGGCATAAATACACAAAGAAGAACCCTGAAAGTCAGTGGCCACTGATAGGTTCCTTTGATGATCATAAAATAAAAACATTAGAAATAGCGTTCCAGAAAAATAAGACTACGCCCACTATGCTCGATAGTATCGGCATGTGGCGCAAAGAAACGGAACAACGAAGAAAAAGAGAAGAAGCAAAAATAGGGAAAGAATTACGAAAGGCAGCCCACCTAGCCTCTAAGCAACTAGAAGAAGAAATAAAAGAAAGAAAAGAAGCTACACAAAAACAAGAATCAGGGCTGACAGGTCAATGTCCTGTTAGGACCCCCTCTACGCTCTACCCTGAATTGCCCTCCAAACAACGGGCGAACGATGAGTTACTGCTAGGTCCCCCAATCATCTACATGCCCCCTCCATACGCCCCCTGCCAACAGCACCTACAAGCCCTGGGTGCGAACGAGAGTGACCTTAGCGCTAGTGCACCAGCCCTCGCGGCCTCCGCACCAGGCGCATTAGCAACAACACCAGGTGACCCCGAGGCTAGCGAGCAACCACCGGTCAGATCAAACAGACTGAGTAAAGATGAACGGGATGGGATTGACAAAATAGCAAAGACACTAGTCGAGCGGAAGGAGAGCGAAGAATATACAATGAACATGTATAATTCACATGCCGACAGCCACAGACGGCATTTCATTTTACGATTCAGCTACCACACCCTGAACGCATATGAGGATAGGTATCAGAGTAAGGGCCCCACTAAACTGACAACGCTATATAGAAAGATTGATGTTGGAGATGGGACCGAACGTGAGGTGACGGACCTCTTCATGCAAATGCTTGGGGTCTTCCGCCACCTCACGGAACAGAAACCAGAAGTCAAGGTTACAGTCCCTGAAACAACCGAGTCTTCAGTAGGAGTAGCCAACTCTATGATGCCCATCAGAGAGGCGGCCCCTTACTGGGTTCCGCCACATGGTCAGGGAACAAACGACGATATTAACCATGAAGATGCAAAGGGGAGGGTTGTGTACAATTGGGTTTACCAACCATGGGACCGACAAGACATCTTAACCTTTAGACAAACTCTGCCCGATTTAAGAAAGAACCCGACAGCATTCTATACCGAATTAGGCACAGCCTTGGGTTCGACGATAATGACTTTAGCGGACATTGACCTGTTTTTCGGGTTATGCCTGCCAGCTGACGTGTGGAAGCAAATCCGGAAGGCTGATCACACGGATCTGTTCGGACATACCTGGAAGCAACTCAGTGATCTAGATAGACAGCGAGAGCCCGGAAAGAAACCAGTAAAAGACATATTAGAACTCCCAGACAAATTAGTTCAGAAGTTAAAGACACTGATCCCAGAGAAAAAGGTAGACTGGTCGATAGTCACGGCCTGTCGTCAGAAACCCCAGGAAGATGTATCGGAATACTTCTCCCGATTCGAGACAGTGTTCTCCGACAACAGTGGCCAAGATATGACCACCGCAACCGGACAACACCTGTTTGTACAAAATTATGTAAAGGGCCTATCACAAGAGGTCTCCCAAAAGCTGCAGACGAGTGAGAGTAGTTGGGGGGCCTCCAAACCCGCAGCTATCCTTCAGATGGCTCAGTATTACGAGCACCAGAAGAATGAGAGTGATAGGGCATCCGAGAAAAAGAAGAAAGATTTGAAAGAAAGGGTGATGATAGCCCAGATACAAGGTATAGCGGTCGGACGGGAACCCCACAGGGGGAACTACCAATCGACCACCCCTAGAAATCCGCCTCCCAAAGACCACACCCCAACACCCCACATTGGACGTAGAGACATTAGCGAGGACCAATGTGCCTTCAGCAAAGGATTCGGTCATTGGAAATCCCAGTGTCCGGTTCTATTAGAGATGAACAGAAATAGGGACCCCAAGGACGTAGCGGGTGGGCCGAGAAATAGGGGACAAGGACGAGGGTACACAAACGACACCACCAATGACAGACCAGGGAGATCGAACACATTTGACCGTCCCCGACAGAACCAGTATCAACTATCCGACGGTGAGAATGCCCCCGATTTTGCATAGGACTGCCAGGGGCAAGGGAGGGATCCAGTCGAGCTCTGTGTTGACCAGCAAGGTCCTTACGTCACTGCTAAGGTCCTGGGTACAGAGTCTCCATTTTTGGTAGACACTGGGGCGACACGTAGTGTGTTATCGAAACGACTGATTCCAAGGGCACCCTTGTCTGGCTCACACATTACATCGATAGGTTTCGATGGGACGCCCTCCACTAACCCCCTGTCCGTGCCTATCACCTTTGACCTAGAAAGCAACACCACTGACACAACATTTCTGCTCTCCTCCAACTCCCCCGACGCCATTATGGGCATTGACTTACTGAAGCATTTTCGAGCTACCATTAGGTGTTCCCCAGATGGAGTCCGAGTCATCCTGTACGACAACCCAGGCACGCCCAAATCCTGCCCTGCACGACACATGTGCTCCATAACTGACGCTGATCTGTCCTTGCTCGACATCCTGCCCCCGTACCTATGGGCCAAGAATGACTCTGATGTGGGACGAATGATGATTGACCCCATTCATATAACTGTAAGACAGGACGCTATGCTCCCGAAACTCCCACAGTATCGGATATCGCCCGAGGGCGAGAAGGCACTGGTAGCAATCATTCAGTCTCTGGTAGATGCAGGAGTGGTCGAAGAAGTGGTTAGCAGTGTCTGCAACAGCCCTATCCTACCCATTGTTAAAAAGCAAGGCGAGGGAGATGAGAAAGCGTACCGCTTCATCATCGACCTGCGAGAGATTAACAAAGTGGTTGTACCCCAATACCCCGTAGTCTCAGACATCACCACCATTTTGACCCTCATTCCGTCCACTGCCACCACCTTCACTGTTATTGACCTCAAGAATGCGTTTTTCTCTATCCCCATCCACCCAGACAGCCGTTATCTCTTCGGCTTCACCCTAAAATCCCGCTCGTACCGATTTTGTAGAGCTCCCCAGGGGTACACTGAAAGTCCCAGTATCTACAGCCAGGCCCTCAAAAGACAGCTGGACGCCGTCCAGCTACCAGATGTAGTGGTGTTGATCCAATATGTCGATGATATCCTTTTGGCGGCTGACACCACCCCACTTGCAATCACAGCCACTATCCAACTCCTACACTTTCTCGCAGAAAATGGCCACAAAGTCTCCAAAAAGAAACTACAGTTCTGCCAGCCACAAGTGACATACCTAGGCCATCTCCTGTCCAAAGAAGGGAGGAAACTTACGCCCGATCGAATCCAGACCATCCTAGATACCCCCATCCCAAAAACACAAAAGCAAGTCCGCTCTTTAGTTGGCCTTACCTCTTTTTGCAGACAATGGTTACCAAATTTCAGCCTCATTATAAAACCCCTACTTGCCTTGCTGGCCAAAGATGCCCCCTTCCCGCTTCCTTGGACCCCTGAGTGTCAAGCATCCTTTAAGGAGCTACGGGATGCCCTTTGCTCGGCCCCTGTCCTGGGAACACGGGATTACTCCAAGCCCTTTTCCCTTTTCATCCACAAAAGGGAGGGATGTGCATTGTCCGTTCTAACACAGTCTATCGGTCCTAAGCAGCGCCCTTGTGCCTACTTCTCTGCCACTCTTGACCCTGTAGCCAGAGCTTTGCCTGCCTGCCTTCGAGCAGTAGCTGCCGCTGCTGTCTCTATCCGTCAGAGCGAGGGAATCGTACTTTCAAACTCCCTCACTGTGTTAGTACCCCATGCGGTCGACACCCTTTTGAACCAAACCAAGACTCAACACCTGACTAGCGCACGACTGACAGGGTACGAATTGACGCTACTTATACCCCACATCACACTAAAGAGATGCACGACTTTGAATCCTGCCACACTGTTGCCCCTGCCTGAAAATGGCCCCGACGTGCCTCCCATACACGACTGTGTAACCCTCACGGACGAACAAACTAGGAGTAGAGTTGACCTCCGAGACACTGCTTTTGCAGACCCTGATGGAGAGCTATGGGTAGACGGCTCATGCATCAAACTCCCAGATGGCACCACTTCAGCTGCCTATGCAGTAACGACAGCCCGAACAGTAGTTGAGACAGCCCGCATCACACAACGATCTGCACAGGCTGCAAAGCTGATAGCCCTCACACGAGCATGCATCATAGCCACAGGAACCACCGCAAACGTATATACGGACAGCCAGTATGCCTTCGGGGTGGTTCACCATTTTGGGCTCCTATGGAGGGAAAGGGGATTTCTGACATCACACGGTACACCCATCCTCCACGGAGATCTGGTTTCTGCTTTGATTGAAGCAGTTTTCTCCCCAAACGATTAGCAGTAATCAAATGCCAGGCACACAAGAAGGTGACAGACTTAGTCGGACAAGGGAACGCACTGGCCGACATCACTGCACGAACCACAGCTGAGAACAAGACGGTGACACGCATATATGTGACCAGGTCACAAGCAGAGAAATGGACTGACGCTAGGGAAATGATTAGAGACATCCAGTCGGCCAGCACCCCTCACGAACTGACCGAGTGGGCACGGGTGGGTTTGAAGGACGATGAGGGCTGCTGGCGGACAAAAGACGCAACCAGATGGCTGCTGCCTGACTCATACCTGATCCCGGTACTGACTATGGCACATTCCCCCGCACACATAGGATCTGCACCCATGATCGAACTCATTTCCAAAGTCTGATACAACGACAACATCCCCGACTCAGCCAAACGCCTGGTCCAGCAGTGCCTTATCTGTTTGCAACACAACCCCGGGAAGGGAACTGTGGTGCCTCGGGGAGGGTTTGGGATCCCCGATCACCCCTTTGAGGTCCTCCAGATGGATTACATCCAGCTAGAGAGATGCCAAGGCTTGAAGTATGTACTAGTCATTGTATGTGCCTTCAGCAAATGGGTAGAGGCCTATCCAACCCGTGACAACACTGCCATGACTACTGCCAAAGTGCTACTGAAAGAGTTTTTCCCTCGCTATGGCCTTTGTTGAATTTTATGGAGCGACAATGGCCCCCACTTCATAGCTGAGGTTATCCAATTAATCTTAAAAGGATTGGGGGTGAAGCAAAGGTTTCATGCGGTCTTCCACCCCCAATCCGCCGGTCTGGTGGAGCGACATAACGCCACATTGAAGTTGAAATTGTCAAAAATAGTGGCCACCACCGGACTTAAGTGGCCAGATGCCCTCCCACTGGCTTTGCTGTCGATGCGCTCCACTCCCACCAAACACCATTTGACCCCCTACGAGGTTGTATTCGGGCGACCGATGAACCTCTGGACTGCCCCCAAACCGACCTCCATTCATGACGTCCCGGACGTCCTACTGTCTGATTATTTGTGCAAGTTGACTAAAACGTTGTCTGTAATTCATCAACAGGTGCAGCAGGCCATCCCCGATGCTTCAAGGGGCCCAGGCCACGACATCCAACCGGGGGACTTCGTGCTAGTCTGAAACTTTCAACGGGCCAAGAGTCTGGAACCCCGGTGGACGGGCCCCTGGCAAGTGCTGATCACCACCCGGACGGCGCTTCGAGTGGAGGGGAAGCGGCACTGGCTGCACGCACACCACTGCAGGAAGGTCTCCCCGACCCTGGCCACGACAGAAAACGTCATCACCCAAGAAGAGCTCCTGAACAAAGACCGGCCAGCATTAAACTGTTATCCCGACACCGAGGCACTTGAACTTGCAAAATTCCCTGATCCCACTGTGCCATCCAGAGAAGGGTATTTCCTGCGACGAAAGAAGGGAGCTTCGGCTAAGCAGGCCACGGACTAAGTTAAATCTCAGAACGGTGACCTAAACACAACCAAGGGTTACCGGGAGAGAAGCTAAACAAAGTCTGTGGTTCTGCCCGCTACTGAGCACCTTGAAGATGATGGAAGCGCCAGATAAGAAGATGATGGAAGCAACAGGAAATACCCGCTACAGGAACCCAAAGACTGACAATCTGCACAAATCAAAGACAATCGCCTTCTTCGTTGTCTTTCTCTTTTGCCTCCTCCTCATGACCTCCTTCTGGATCCTGGAGGAAAACACACCCGCTCGTCAGGTATTGCTGCCCACTGCTCAGCCAACCCCTACGAGAGAGCATCACCTAATCTCCCTGTCACCTCAGCTCCGAGAAAGGCGCAGGGAGTTCTGGAACAATTCCTTCGTGCAACTGTTGCACCAACACAACCTTGCTGCAAATGCCACGAACTGCTGGATCTGCGGGTTGCTCCCGCACGCCACTGGACACTCAATCCCTTTCATCCCTTCTCCTTTCTCAGTTCACGGCTCCTGCCTCGCCTGGATGATCCTCATGCAAGAGAGCCACAAGGACAACGCCACTTCCGGCCAAACAGTATCACACTTCTACTATGGGTTCTGGCTGAACAAAACCGGAAGGACCTCTGCTCCCCTGTGTCCTGTACCCTCGGGTGCCACCTTCCTTAAGAACATCCCAGCCAAAGAACGTGTTGAAGTGCAAGTGCTCCACAATCCGGCTGGACCCACCTTCTCTCACCTGCAAAGACAAACTGCCGCCACCCTGACTGTGGCTCTGTCTGTTATCAATATCACAGGACTTGTGTGTCTCGAAGGCCAGGGAACGCAGCTGGCGGGTCACAGTTCTTGCCGTATCACCAGAACATTGGACTCAGTTGATCCTCCTTCCTTTGTTGCTTCTCCAAATATGTACTTTGTTTGTGGCACCAAAGCTTACACCTGGCTCCCGAAAGGTTGGAAGGGTACCTGCTACATTGCCTTCGTTCTCCCTCCCACATATGTAGCCCCTGCTAACCATCACCGGCAGAGGCGCGCAAATGACATTGAACAAGCCGACTCCACTGGAGCACAGTTCCTGGATGCAGCAAAGGGGCTTGTTCCTCTGTGGGGTCCAATGGCGAACAGTCGCGCTATCCGACACCTGACCCAGGAAGTGGAAACAACGATCAACATCACGGCTGGCATCCTCGCTAACAACACGGCGGAACTTCAGGCGGTCCGCCTTGTGGCCCTTCAAAACCGCCTTGTTCTAGATGTGGTTCTAGCCGATCGAGGAGGAGCATGCCGCATCATCGGATCTAGCTGTTGCACCTACGTACCAGATAACTCGCCCTCAGTCTACAAAGCAATTGAACACCTCCACAGACTTTCCTCAGAGGTTCACCAAGAACAAGAAGGATGGTCGCTTGGGAGCTGGTTCTGGGGCACTTTGAAGGACTGGGGGTGGAGGTTGTTTACCTTTTTATTGATACCGATTGCGATACTATGTGTGTGTTGCTTAAGTATCCAATGCCTGCCATCCTTGTGAGCACTCGTTACTAACTGTATGTGCCCAAAGACTTTGGACTTCAGAAATGAGCGCATGAGTCCCCTCTATGAAGTAGAAATACGTGGCCTTATGGGGATAAATCCGAACTGACAAGTTGGCGAGACGTGTTAAAAGGGAGGACTGTGGAATTTTAGTCTGAACATCGTCTGCGCCAGCCTGTCACCCACGTACAACATGCACGACAGCCATTTTAGGTATCATGGTCTCCCTGTCCTCGATCAATCGCCAGCGGGCTCCCCTGACCCTGCGAGCATCCTCCGTGCACCCTGGCTCCCCCCTCCTCCCTCACATGGGCAAGTCATAAACCTTCTTCTTCTGCAAGACTCTGTCCTTGGGAGTCACGCTCGCGCCTGACCAAACACCTCCTTTCCTTTCATGAATACCCCTCTGTTGGTAAACTCTCCCTATGCGCCTGATTGTCCAAGCAGCATGAATACCTCTCCTTTGATGACCCCTTCCACCGAGTCCGATTGTCCACACAGGTCCGAGGCCATCGCCTAAGCCGGGAGATACAGTTTACTGCCCCCTATTGCATGGAGTCATTCCTCTTCAAAGGACCCACTATTGATCATGGCCTCTCCACCCCCTGGGATACGATCAGGCGCACACATCCTAAGAATCGGCGGAACACTCAGCTGCGTGATAGCCCCCTCCTCTTATCAGCAGGTTGAGGACCTCTATTGTGGATGTATGTGGGGGTGGGATTGACACGAGGATTACGGGGATGTCTTTTTCCTTACTTCACAATGTCTTGATTGTAATAAAGAGTGGTCACATGCCATAAACCAGGGTATAAGAGGCCAGGCCTCAGAGAGGCTGAGAGAGCACCTCGAGACGATACCTTGTTGTCTGATCTGATGTGTTCTGCTCCGTCGGAATAATAAAAAAAAACCCTCTTTCCTGCCTTCCAGTCTCCAGCGCCTGTCTCGTTATTTGGTAACCAGAGTGGTATAGAGGCGGTTAACACCGGGCAATCTTGAAACAGGCCGTCAGCCCTACCGTTTTTCTACAGCAGTGATGATCCAGAGGGTGGCAGTGGCAAACCAGAGGGTGCTGTGATGAACCAGAGGGTGGCAGTGATGAACCAGAGGGTGGCAGTGCTGAACCACAAGGTGATAAACCAGAGGATGGCTGTGATGAACCAGAGGGTGGCAGTGGTGAACCAGAGGGTGGCAGTAATTAACCAGAGGTTGGCAGTGATGATCCAGAGGGTGGCAGTAAAGAACCAGAGGGTGGCAGTAATAAACCAGAGGGTGGCAGTGATGAACCAGAGGGTGGCAGGGATGAACCAGAGGATGCCAGTGATCAACCAGAGGGTGGCAGCCTTGAACCAGAGGGTGTCAGTGATCAACCAGAGGGTGGCAGTGATGAACCAGAGGGTAGCAGTGGTGAACCAGAGGGTGGCAGTGATGAACCAGAGGGTGGCAGTGATGATCCAGAGGGTGGCAGTGGCGAACCAGAGGGTGGCAGTAATGAACCAGAGGGTGGCCGTGATGATCCAGGAGGGTGGCAGTGGCGAATTCATATTCCCAAGAAGTGGAAGGGCACCCCTCAAACCTCTCCCACCCACACTGTGTCAGAGGTCTGCATGACTCCACCTCCACGTGCCACTATGCCACCTGGTCTACACAGCCCTCCAGTTTGCCATGTGACTGTTAGCCCCACATCACCTGGGGCTCTGTCACCTCAGTCAAGTGGGCCTGCTGTCCCCGACACACAGCTAGGTCCAAGTCCGCATGACAGCCAGGAGTGAGTTGACATCCCCCTTATACGCCTGTGCCTCATACAGGTGTGCTACTCATGACCATTGTTTACAACCTGGGTGTGTTGCTGGCCCTGATGCTCCGCTGTGCTTTACTCTCCCCTGTGCAGCCTCTCATGTCCTCGCTGTCTCACCTGTGCCATGGACACTGGCCCTGTTGCTCTGCTGTGTTGGGCTCTCCCCTGTACTATGGACACTGGCCCTGTTGCTCTGCTGTGCTGTACTCTCCCCTGTGCAGCCTCTCATGTACTTGCTGTCTCACCTGTGCCATGGACACTGGCCCTGTTGCTCTGCTGTGTTGGGCTCTCCCCTTGTGCTATGGACACTGGCCCTGTTGCTCTGCTGTGCTGTTCGCTCACCTGTGCAGCCTCTCATTTACTTGCTCTCTCACCTGTGCCATGGACACTCGCCCTGTTGCTCTGCTGTGTTGGGCTCTACCCTTGTGCTATGGACACTGGCCCTGGTGCTCTGCTGTGCTGTACTCTCCCCTGTGCAGCCTCTCATGTACTTGCTGTCTCACCTGTGCCATGGACACTGGCACTGTTGCTCTGCTGTGTTGGGCTCTCCCCTGTGCTATGGACACTGGCCCCGTTGCTCTGCTGTGCTGTACTCTCCCTCTGTGCAGCCTCTCATGTACTTGCTGTCTTATCTGTGCCATGGACACTGGCCCTGTTGCTCTGCTGTGTTGGGCTCTTCCCTTGTGCTATGGACACTGACCTTGCTGTTTGTATTTACCTGTGCATGGTATCTTGCATATGATCATCATTTTGTGCCTTGCTGTTGTCTACTATTGTTCTACTGCTACAGCTATACAATATGTGAATAAAAACAGTTACTCCTGGTGTGTGTTTTGTCAGTGTCCTTGCTGATTAAAGTTATTTTGGTGTTTGCATTTGATTGGCTGTGCCCCATGCTCTATGTATCCCTTCAACATTGCAAAGCTCTTTGCACGCATCAGATTTTTAGACAGGGGTGACAGGGTCTTCTGTTCATTCTGAACCTGATTATAGTGTAATCTGTGATGGCTATTTTACCTGCCATACAGTTTTCTTTTTGGTGATTTGCTATTGTTGGCTACGCTGTTCACATGGAAGGTTGGGGGACACTGCCAGCACAGGGTGTGATGCTGTGCAAAGGTTTGGAAGCAGGCTGGGATATGTAATGATGTATGTGTGTGGGTTCCTTTATGTTTGCCCAGCCGTGTATGTGTATGGTCATCTTGTATTGGCCCTTAGTCCTTTTACCATTGCCTACATGAGATGCATGGTCTTGGGTGTAGCAGAGGTGTGCAGTGTGAAGGGTGTAAGTTTGTAGTGGATGTGTGTGTGCCCCTGGATTGTGAGAGACACACATGTGTCACCCAGGAGTTGTGTGCCTGTTGTTTGTTTTGTCTTGCCCTGTGTATAAGATTGTATGCACATGTGTGAGCTGTTTGTTGTGCACTGTGCTGTATGTTGGTGTCTCCATGCTGTTATATGTGATTCTTACTTACTTACTGGAGCAATCAGAGGAGCCCTCGCCTGACCAATCCTGGCCTTCCTGGTCCTCGTCCGCCGGCGCCGCTACCTCCTCCGCTGTCCTCTTGCCCCTGGTGGGAGCTGATGTACAACATGAAAGAAAGACCCACACATGGATGAATGTTGTCAACCAAATCAAACATTTCAAAAGAACAATAACAAATTATTTCGGGGAAATAGCAAATAGACAACAATTGCACTACATTTATTGACCTATCTGATGTGGTCTACTAGGATATTAGTATTGCTGGATTCGCGGACCGTTGACTTGGAAACTTATGTAACTCACTAAACAAACTACAAAAAGGTTTGACTATGACTGGGAGGCAGCACTACGCAGCACGCGAAGTGACAGACAAAGTCCATTGTGATTGCAGACCAGTGAGAACACTAAAAATTAAGTTTCCTACTACATAACCAGTCATTAAAATCTCAAACTATCAATGCACCACCACTATCTCTTCTTAGTGGCAGGTGTACAAAGGAAGGACTGGACTTGAGTCTCTAGGGGCAGATTTACAACTCCCTTGCGGCTCTTTTGCTCCATCGTTGCGTGACTTTTGTGACACAGCGGCAGCGCTAAAGAGGCGCCATGGTGCGGGATATATTAACAACGTGACGCATCTAGGAGATGCATCACGTTGTAAAGCCCTGCGAGTTCAGGGGGCGTTCTGGCGCAAGGGAGTGCGTTCCTGCGCAGGAACGCATCCTAAAAGTGGCTGAGTGAGATCAACAAGATTTCACTCAGTCACTTTTAGGTCAATGCTGCGTCACTCAGTCAAAACCCTGCGCCTGCTTGAAGTAGACGTACAGCTTGACGCAGCATTGGGGAGATAGGGCACCCCAGAGAATTGCTGGAGCTGCGTCGTGGTTGCGACGCAACTCCAGCAATGTGCTGCCTTTAGGGCACAGATG
The DNA here is from genome assembly GCF_964263255.1 of Lissotriton vulgaris. Lineage (NCBI taxonomy): Eukaryota > Metazoa > Chordata > Amphibia > Caudata > Salamandridae > Lissotriton > Lissotriton vulgaris. The sequence goes on along the minus strand of NW_028251014.1, from coordinate 327,637 downwards.
CGTGACGCTTCTGTGTCGTTTTTGCCCCATGGTGCGCCGCATTGTAAATGCGGCACACCATGGGTGGTGGAGGCATGGCGCACAATTACTGGCGCATCCCTGCTAATTTGCAGGGATGCACCAGTAATTGTAAATCTGCCCCTTAGTGTCTAGCATTACGCAGTTCTGTAAAGTACACTCATACATAATTACTCAGGCCAATGAAATGAGCAAAAAAAATCAAAAACAAATAAGCATAGTAGCACCGCCACTGAGCAGGAGAGCAGTGCACCTGAAATGCAATCACAGAACATTTTGAAACATAATTTACCTACAATCTAATCGGCAGCATTATTGCTGTTCAGAAAAAACAAAAATTTGCAATATGATAACACATACAGCCTGATTCATCAAGCTTTTTTGCGCTCGCAAAGGACCAGATTCTGAGAATCCGGCCCTTTGCGAGAGCGATTTTTGCATTTGGGATTCAGCATCCCAAATGTAAAAATGGCTAATTGCGATCTCGCAATTTTGCGAGGAATGACATTTAAGGAATCTCTATTTGAGATTCCTTAAATGCAATTCAACATCCTATTTAAATTTGCGAAATCGCAATTTCTAGGCGCAATTAACCGCGAGGTCAGACCTCGCGGTAAATTGCGAAAACTCAGAAAAATGCATTTAAATGCATTTTTCTGAGTTGCATGTTACACACACACATGTCCTTTGGACATGTGTGTGTGCAACACCTGTGTCACAGATCATTTGAGGGGTGCTACAGGGTGTCCTTTGGACACCCCTGGTACCCTTCAAATCGCTATCTTATTTGCGATTAGCAAATTGCTAATCGCAAATAAGGAATACTCACCATTCATTCCTATGGGCCTTTTGGCCCATAGGAATGCATGGGGAGTTTTTCCTTATTTGCGATTAGCAATTTGCTAATCGCAAATAAAGAATGTGTAGGAATCGCAAAAAATATTGCGATTCCTACATGAATCCCGTTTTGCGAGTCCTTAATAGCGATTCGCTATGAATCGCTATTAGGGCCTCGCAAAACGGGAGAATGATGAATCTGGCGGATAGAGCAGGAGAAACAGAGTAGTGATTAAATAGCTACTACTACTCACCAAGCCCGGGGATCTCGATGCCTAGCAGGTCGAGCAGGTCGCGTTCAAGGTCCAGGAGGTCGGACCACCGGTGCGTGGCCTGGTTGTAGGTGCGACTACCTCCCCCCGCAATCGCCCACATGGGAGACGGGTACGGGGTGTGGGACCCTTACCCTTCTCCTTCCCGGCTCCCTTTGCCATGGTCCTGTACAGCAGAAAGAAAAAAAAGGAAAGAATAGGGAAAAAGTAAAGTAAAAAAAAAAGTTTAAAAAGTAGCTTTAAAAGTAATGAAAAGTTGAAAAAAACACAAAATATAGATCTAGATAAAAAGAGGGATAGATGTAGAGTAGAAAAGATTAAAAAAAAGTCCAAAGAAACAAAGGATTGCACAGATGAAAGGAGGATTAGAAAGCATGCACAGAACCATAGCAATGAATGAAAAACAAGATGGCCGTGCCCATTGAGGACCCCGTGGGTAAGTTTGCGTGATTTTTTCCCCGCGACTATGCAAAAACACACGCGAACTCGTAATAGCGTGCCGCACACAACGCGAAACTGTCAATAGCGCCCGGAAATGGAAATACGCAATGCACACAAGATGGCCGCGCGCGTATCTACGACCGCATGGGCAACCTCGCGGTCGGTGCACTGCAAGTGGTCCTCGAATAAGCAAAAAAACGGGCGAACAAGCAAAAAAAAGAAATCCACAAATTCGCACGAATTGACGGATTGCAAGCTCGATTTCGAGCAAATTCGCGCCCCGCGAATCTCGCGAAATTGCAGAAAAACGAATTTGCAAAACTGAAAGCACTTAGCAGGTGCAAAAGTTCAAGCTAATTTGTAACCATTCCCTGTAGTGCTTCCTGAGGGGCCCCTCCAGAGTTCAGTTGCCTACTTGCAACTATTCTCTGACCCTGCTCTGACCCTCAAAGCAGGGTCAGAGAATAGTTACAAGTATGGCACAATGCTCCTGTAAAAAAAATTAAACTGCAACAGGAAGCACTTACAGCTAAGGAAGCAGGTGCCAGACTTAAAGCTCAAATTCAGTGACACATTAACCAGCCCCAAATTAATTCATCTCAGTTAAGGCTGGGAAGGTGTGCTTTGCTTTCCCCCATAATCTACAGTGATGAACAAGAGGGTGGTAGTGGTGAACCAGAGGGTGCTGTGATAAACCAGAGGGGGACAGTGATGATCCAGAGGGTGGCAGTGGCAAACCAGAGGGTGGCAGTAATGAACCAGAGGCAGGCAGTGATGAACCAGAGGGTGGCAGTGGTGAAGCAGAGGGTGGCAGGGATGAACCAGAGGATGCCAGTGAACAACCAGAGGGTGGCAGCCTTGAACCAGAGGATGGCAGTGATCAACCAGAGGGTGGCAGTGATGAACCAGAGGGTGGCAGTGGTGAACCGGAGGGTGGCAGTGATGATCCAGAGGGTGGCAGTGATGATCCACAGGGTGGCAGTGATGAACCAGAGGATGGCAGTGATCAACCAGAGGATGGCAGCCTTGAACCAGAGGGTGGCAGTGATCAACCAGAGGGTGGCAGTGATGAACCAGAGGGAGGCACTGGTGAACCAGAGGGTGGCAGTGATGATCCAGAGGGTGGCAGTGGCGAACCAGAGGGTGGCAGTAATGAACCAGAGGGTGGCAGTGATGACACAGAGGGGTGCAGTGGCAAACCAGAGGGTGCTGTGATGAACCAGAGGGTGGCAGTGATGAACCAGAGGGTGGTAGTGGTGAACTACAAGGTGATAAACCAGAGGATAGCTGTGATGAACCAGAGGGTGGCAGTGGTGAACCAGAGGGTGGCAGTAATTAACCAGAGGTTGGCAGTGATGATCCAGAGGGTGGCAGTAAAGAACCAGAGGGTGGCAGTGATGAACCAAAGGTTGGCAGGGATGAACCAGAGGATGCCAGTAATCAACCATAGGGTGGCAGCCTTGAACCAGAGGATGGCAGTAATGAACCAGAGGGTGGCAGTGATGAACCAGAGGGTGGCAGTGGTGAACCACAAGATGATAAACCAGAGGAAAGCAGTAAAGAACCAGAGGGTGACAGTGATGAACCAGAGGGTGACAGGGATGAACCAGAGGATGCCAGTAATCAACCATAGGGTTGCAGCCTTGAACCAGAGGGTGGCAGTGATCAACCAGAGGGTGGCAGTGATGAACCAGAGGGTGGCACTGGTGAACCAGAGGGTGGCAGTGATGATCCAGAGGGTGGCAGTGGCGAACCAGAGGGTGGCAGTAATGAACCAGAGGGTGGCAGTGATGATCCAGAGGGTGGCAGTGGCAAATCAGAGGGTGCTGTGATGAGCCAGAGGGTGGCAGTGATGAACCAGTGGGTGGCAGTGGTGAACCACAAGGTGATAAACCAGAGGATAGCTGTGATGAACCAGAGGGTGGCAGTGGTGAACCAGAGGGTGGCAGTAATTAACCAGAGGTTGGCAGTGATGATCCAGAGGGTGGCAGTAAAGAACCAGAGGGTGGCATTGATGAACCGGCGGGTGGCAGGGATGAACCATAGGATGCCAGTGCTCAACCATAGGGTGGCAGCCTTGAACCAGAGGGTGGCAGTAATGAACCAGAGGGTGGCAGTGATGAACCAGAGGGTGGCAGTGATGAACCAGAGGATGCCAGTGATCAACCAGAGGGTGGCAGCCTTGAACCAGAGGGTGTCAGTGATCAACCAGAGGGTGGAAGTGATGAACCAGAGGGTAGCAGTGGTGAACCAGAGGGTGGCAGTGATGAACCAGAGGGTGGCAGTGATGATCCAGAGGGTGGCAGTGGCGAACCAGAGGGTGGCAGTAATGAACCAGAGGGTGGCAGTGATGATCCAGGAGGGTGGCAGTGGCGAATTCATATTCCCAAGAAGTGGAAGGGCACCCCTCAAACCTCTCCCACCCACACTGTGTCAGAGGTCTGCATGACTCCACCTCCACGTGCCACTATGCCACCTGGTCCACACAGCCCTCCAGTTTGCCATGCAACTGTTACCCCCACATCACCTAGGGCTCTGTCACCTCAGTCAAGTGGGCCTGCTGTCCCCGACACACAGCTAGGTCCAAGTCTGCATGACAGCCAGGAGTGAGTTGAGATCCCCCTCATAAGCCTGTGCCTCATACAGGTGTGCTACTCATGACCATTGTTTACAACCTGGATATGTTGCTGGCCCTGATGCTCCGCTGTGCTTTACTCTCCCCTGTGCAGCCTCTCATGTCCTCGCTGTCTCACCTGTGCCATGGACACTGGCCCTGTTGCTCTGCTGTGTTGGGCTCTCCCCTGTGCTATGGACACTGGCCCTGTTGCTCTGCTGTGCTGTACTCTCCCCTGTGCAGCCTCTCATGTACTTGCTGTCTCACCTGTGCCATGGACACTGGCCCTGTTGCTCTGCTGTGTTGGGCTCTCTCCTTGTGCTATGGACACTGGCCCTGTTGCTCTGCTGTGCTGTACGCTCACCTGTGCAGCCTCTCATTTACTTGCTCTCTCACCTGTGCCATGGACACTCGCCCTGTTGCTCTGCTGTGTTGGGCTCTACCCTTGTGCTATCGACACTGGCCCTGGTGCTCTGCTGCGCTGTACTCTCCCCTGTGCAGCCTCTCATGTACTTGCTGTCTCACCTGTGCCATGGACACTGGCCCTGTTGCTCTGCTGTGTTGGGCTCTCCCCTGTGCTATGGACACTGGCCCTGTTGCTCTGCTGTGCTGTACTCTCCCTCTGTGCAGCCTCTCATGTACTTGCTGTCTAATCTGTGCCATGGACACTGGCCCTGTTGCTCTGCTGTGTTGGGCTCTTCCCTTGTGCTATGGACACTGACCTTGCTGTTTGTATTTAACCTGTGCATGGTATCTTGCATATGATCATCATTTTGTGCCTTGCTGTTGTCTACTATTGTTCTACTGCTACAGCTATACAATATGTGAATAAAAACAGTTACTCCTGGTGTGTGTTTTGTCAGTGTCCTTGCTGATTAAAGTTCTTTTGGTGTTTGCATTTGATTGGCTGTGCCCCATGCTCTATGTATCCCTTCAACATTGCAAAGCTCTTTGCACGCATCAGATTTTTAGACAGGGGTGACAGGGTCTTCTGTCCATTCTGAACCTGATTATAGTGTAATCTGCGATGGCTATTTTACCTGCCATACAGTTTTCCTTTTGGTGATTTGCTATTGTTGGCTTCGCTGTTCACATGGAAGGTTGGGGGACACTGCCAGCACAGGGTGTGATGCTGTGCAAAGGTTTGGAAGCAGGCTGGGATATTTAATGATGTATGTGTGTGGGTTCCTTTATGTGTGCCCAGCCGTGTATGTGTATGGTCATCTTGTGTTGGCCCTTAGTCCTTTTACCATTGTCTACATGAGATGCGTGGTCTTGGGTGTAGCAGAGGTGTGCAGTGTGAAGGGTGTAAGTTTGTAGTGGATGTGTGTGTGCCCCTGGATTGTGAGAGACACACATGTGTCACCCAGGAGTTGTGTGCCTGTTGTTTGTTTTGTCTTGCCCTGTGTATAAGATTGTATGCACATGTGTGAGCTGTTTGTTGTGCACTGTGCTGTATGTTGGTGTCTCCATGCTGTTGTGTGTGATTCTTACTTACTTACTGGAGCAATCAGAGGAGCCCTCGCCTGACCAATCCTGGCCTTCCTGGTCCTCGTCCGCCGGCACCGCTACCTCCTCCGCTGTCCTCTTGCCCCTGGTGGGAGCTGATGTACAACATGAAAGAAAGACCCACACATGGATGATTGTTGTCAACCAAATCAAACATTTCAAAAGAACAATAACAAATTATTTCGGGGAAATAGCAAATAGACAACAATTGCACTACATTTATTGACCTATCTGATGTGGTCTACTAGGATATTAGTATTGCTGGATTCGCGGACCGTTGACTTGGAAACTTATGTAACTCACTAAACAAACTACAAAAAGGTTTGACTAGGACTGGGAGGCAGCACTACGCAGCACGCGAAGTGACAGACAAAGTCCATTGTGATTGCAGACCAGTGAGAACACTAAAAAGTAAGTTTCCAGTCATTAAAATCTCAAACTATCAATCCACCACCACTATCTCTTCTTAGTGGCAGGTGTACAAAGGAAGGACTGGACTTGAGTCTCTAGGGGCAGATTTACAAGTCCCTTGCGGATCTTTTGCTCCATCGTTGCGTGACTTTTGTGACACAGCGGCAGCGCTAAAGAGGCGCCATGGTGCGGCATATATTAACAACGTGACGCATCTTGGAGATGCATCACGTTGTAAAGCCCTGCGCCATCAGGGGGCGTTTTGGCGCAAGGAAGTGCGTTCCTGCGCAGGTACGCATCCTAAAAGTGGCTGAGTGAAATCTACAAGATTTCACTCAGTCACTTTTAGGTCAATGCTGCATCACTCAGTCAAAACCCTGCGCCTGCTTGAAGTAGACGTACGGCTTGACGCAGCATTGGGGAGATAGGGCACCCTGGAGCATTGCTGGAGCTGCGTCGTGGTTGCGACGCAACTCCAGCAATGCGCTGCCTTTAGGGCACAGATGCGTGACGCTTCTGTGTCGTTTTTGCCCCATGGAGCGCCGCATTGTAAATGCGGCACACCATGGGTGGTGGAGGCATGGCGCACAATTACTGGTGCATCCCTGCTAATTTGCAGGGATGCGCCAGTAATTGTAAATCTGCCCCTTAGTGTCTAGCATTACGCAGTTCTGTAAAGTACACTCATACATAATTACTCAGGCCAATGAAATGAGCAAAAAAAATCGAAAACAAATAAGCATAGTAGCACCGCCACTGAGCAGGATAGCAGTGCACCTGAAATGCAATCACAGAACATTTTGAAACATAATTTACCTACAATCTAATCAGCAGCATTATTGCTGTTCAGAAAAAACAAAAATTTGCAATATGATAACACATAGAGCAGGAGAAAACAGAGTAGTGATTAAATAGCTACTACTACTCACCAAGCCCGGGGATCTCGATGCCTAGCAGGTCGAGCAGGTCGCGTTCAAGGTCCAGGAGGTCGGACCACCGGTGCGTGGCCTGGTTGTAGGTGCGACTACCTCCCCCCGCAATCGCCCACATGGGAGACGGGTACGGGGTGCGGGACCCTTACCCTTCTCCTTCCCGGCTCCCTTTGCCATGGTCCTGTACAGCAGAAAGAAAAAAAAAGGAAAGAATAGGGAAAAAGTAAAGTAAAAAAAAAAGTTTAAAATGTAGCTTTAAAAGTAATGAAAAGTTGAAAAAAACACAAAATATAGATCTAGATAAAAAGAGGGATAGATGTAGAGTAGAAAAGATTAAAAAAAAGTCCAAAGAAACAAAGGATTGCACAGATGAAAGGAGGATTAGAAAGCATGCACAGAACCATAGCAATGAATGAAAAACAAGATGGCCGCGCCCATTGAGGACCACGTGGGTAAGTTTGCGTGATTTTTCCCCGGCGAGTATGCAAAAACACACGCGAACTCGTAATAGCGTGCCACACACAACGCGAAACTGTCAATAGCGCCCGGAAACGGAAATACGCAATGCACACAAGATGGCCGCGCGCTTATCTACGACCGCATGGGCAACCTCGCGGTCGGTGCACTGCAAGTGGTCCTCGAATAAGCAAAAAAACGGGCGAACACGCAAAAAAAAGAAATCCGCAAATTTGCACAAATTGACGGATTGCAAGCTCGATTTCGAGCAAATTCGCGCCCCGCGAATCTCGCGAAATTGCAGAAAAACGAATTTGCAAAACTGAAAGCACTTAGCAGGTGCAAAAGTTCAAGCTAATTTGTAACCATTCCCTGTAGTGCTTCCTGAGGGGCCCCTCCAGAGTTCAGTTGCCTACTTGCAACTATTCTCTGACCCTGCTCTGACCCTCAAAGCAGGGTCAGAGAATAGTTACAAGTATGGCACAATGCTCCTGTAAAAAAAATTAAACTGCAACAGGAAGCACTTACAGCTAAGGAAGCAGGTGCCAGACTTAAAGCTCAAATTCAGTGACACATTAACCAGCCCCAAATTAATTCATCTCAGTTAAGGCTGGGAAGGTGTGCTTTGCTTTCCCCCATAATCTACAGTGGTGAACAAGAGGGTGGTAGTGGTGAACCAGAGGGTGCTGTGATAAACCAGAGGGGGACAGTGATGATCCAGAGGGTGGCAGTGGCAAACCAGAGGGTGGCAGTGATGAACCAGAGGCAGGCAGTGATGAACCAGAGGGTGGCAGCGGTGAAGCAGAGGGTGGCAGGGATGAACCAGAGGATGCCAGTGATCAACCAGAGGGTGGCAGCCTTGAACCAGAGGGTGGCAGTGATCAACCAGAGGGTGGCAGTGATGAACCAGAGGGTGGCAGTGGTGAACCGGAGGGTGGCAGTGATGATCCAGAGGGTGGCAGTGATGATCCAGAGGGTGGCAGTGATGAACCAGAGGATGGCAGTGATTAATCAGAGGATGGCAGCCTTGAACCAGAGGGTGGCAGTGATCAACCAGAGGGTGGCAGTGATGAACCAGAGGGAGGCACTGGTGAACCAGAGGGTGGCAGTGATGATCCAGAGGGTGGCAGTGGCGAACCAGAGGGTGGCAGTAATGAACCAGAGGGTGGCAGTGATGACCCAGAGGGGTGCAGTGGCAAACCAGAGGGTGCTGTGATGAACCAGAGGGTGGCAGTGATGAACCAGAGGGTGGCAGTGGTGAACTACAAGGTGATAAACCAGAGGATAGCTGTGATGAACCAGAGGGTGGCAGTGGTGAACCAGAGGGTGGCAGTATTTTAACCAGAGGTTGGCAGTGATGATCCAGAGGGTGGCAGTAAAGAACCAGAGGGTGGCAGTGATGAACCGAAGGTTGGCAGGGATGAACCAGAGGATGCCAGTGATCAACCATAGGGTTGCAGTCTTGAACCAGAGGGTGGCAGTGATCAACCAGAGGGTGGCAGTGATGAACCAGAGGGTGGCACTGGTGAACCAGAGGGTGGCAGTGATGATCCAGAGGGTGGCAGTGGCGAACCAGAGGGTGGCAGTAATGAACCAGAGGGTGACAGTGATGAACCAGAGGGTGACAGGGATGAACCAGAGGATGCCAGTGATCAACCATAGGGTTGCAGTCTTGAACCAGAGGGTGGCAGTGATCAACCAGAGGGTGGCAGTGATGAACCAGAGGGTGGCACTGGTGAACCAGAGGGTGGCAGTGATGATCCAGAGGGTGGCAGTGGCGAACCAGAGGGTGGCAGTAATGAACCAGAGGGTGGCAGTGATGATCCAGAGGGTGGCAGTGGCAAACCAGAGGGTGCTGTGATGAGCCAGAGGGTGGCAGTGATGAACCAGCGGGTGGCAGTGGTGAACCACAAGGTGATAAACCAGAGGATAGCTGTGATGAACCAGAGGGTGGCAGTGGTGAACCAGAGGGTGGCAGTAATTAACCAGAGGTTGGCAGTGATGATCCAGAGGGTGGCAGTAAAGAACCAGAGGGTGGCATTGATAAAATAGAGGGTGGCAGGGATGAACCATAGGATGCCAGTGCTCAACCATAGGGTGGCAGCCTTGAACCAGAGGGTGGCAGTAATGAACCAGAGGGTGGCAGTGATGAACCAGAGGGTGGCAATGATGAACCAGAGGGTGGCAGTGGTGAACCACAAGATGATGAACCAGAGGAAAGCAGTAAAGAACCAGAGGGTGACAGTGATGAACCAGAGGGTGACAGGGATGAACTAGAGGATGCCAGTGATCAACCATAGGGTTGCAGTCTTGAACCAGAGGGTGGCACTGGTGAACCAGAGGGTGGCAGTGATGATCCAGAGGGTGGCAGTGGCGAACCAGAGGGTGGCAGTAATGAACCAGAGGGTGGCAGTGATGATCCAGAGGGTGGCAGTGGCAAACCAGAGGGTGCTGTGATGAGCCAGAGGGTGGCAGTGATGAACCAGCGGGTGGCAGTGGTGAACCACAAGGTGATAAACCAGAGGATAGCTGTGATGAACCAGAGGGTGGCAGTGGTGAACCAGAGGGTGGCAGTAATTAACCAGAGGTTGGCAGTGATGATCCAGAGGGTGGCAGTAAAGAACCAGAGGGTGGCATTGATAAAACAGAGGGTGGCAGGGATGAACCATAGGATGCCAGTGCTCAACCATAGGGTGGCAGCCTTGAACCAGAGGGTGGCAGTAATGAACCAGAGGGTGGCAGTGATGAACCAGAGGGTGGCAGGGATGAACCAGAGGATGCCAGTGATCAACCAGAGGGTGGCAGCCTTGAACCAGAGGGTGTCAGTGATCAACCAGAGGGTGGCAGTGATCAACCAGAGGGTAGCAGTGGTGATCCAGAGGGTGGCAGTGGCGAACCAGAGGGTGGCAGTAATGAACCAGAGGGTGGCAGTGATGATCCAGGAGGGTGGCAGTGGCGAATTCATATTCCCAAGAAGTGGAAGGGCACCCCTCAAACCTCTCCCACCCACACTGTGTCAGAGGTCTGCATGACTCCACCTCCACGTGCCACTATGCCACCTGGTCCACACAGCCCTCCAGTTTGCCATGCGACTGTTAGCCCCACATCACCTGGGGCTCTGTCACCTCAGTCAAGTGGGCCTGCTGTCCCCGACACACAGCTAGGTCCAAGTCCGCTTGACAGCCAGGAGTGAGTTGACATCCCCCTCATACGCCTGTGCCTCATACAGGTGTGCTACTCATGACCATTGTTTACAACCTGGGTGTGTTGCTGGCCTTGATGCTCCGCTGTGCTTTACTCTCCCCTGTGCAGCCTCTCATGTCCTCGCTGTCTCACCTGTGCCATGGACACTGGCCCTGTTGCTCTGCTGTGTTGGGCTCTCCCCTGTGCTATGGACACTGGCCCTGTTGCTCTGCTGTGCTGTACTCTCCCCTGTGCAGCCTCTCATGTACTTGCTGTCTCACCTGTGCCATGGACACTGGCTCTGTTGCTCTGCTGTGTTGGGCTCTCCCCTTGTGCTATGGACACTGGCCCTGTTGCTCTGCTGTACTGTACGCTCACCTGTGCAGCCTCTCATTTACTTGCTCTCTCACCTGTGCCATGGACACTCGCCCTGTTGCTCTGCTGTGTTGGGCTCTACCCTTGTGCTATGGACACTGGCCCTGGTGCTCTGCTGTGCTGTACTCTCCCCTGTGCAGCCTCTCATGTACTTGCTGTCTCACCTGTGCCATGGACACTGGCCCTGTTGCTCTGCTGTGTTGGGCTCTCCCCTGTGCTATGGACCCTGGCCCTGTTGCTCTGCTGTGCTGTACTCTCCCTCTGTGCAGCCTCTCATGTACTTGCTGTCTCATCTGTGCCATGGACACTGGCCCTGTTGCTCTGCTGTGTTGGGCTCTCTCCTTGTGCTATGGACACTGACCTTGCTGTTTGTATTTAACCTGTACATGGTATCTTGCATATGATCATCATTTTGTGCCTTGCTGTTGTCTACTATTGTTCTACTGCTACAGCTATACAATATGTGAATAAAAACAGTTACTCCTGGTGTGTGTTTTGTCAGTGTCCTTGCTGATTAAAGTTCTTTTGGTGTTTGCATTTGATTGGCTGTGCCCCATGCTCTATGTATCCCTTCAACATTGCAAAGCTCTTTGCACGCATCAGATTTTTAGACAGGGGTGACAGGGTCTTCTGTCCATTCTGAACCTGATTATAGTGTAATCTGTGATGGCTATTTTACCTGCCATACAGTTTTCTTTTTGGTGATTTGCTATTGTTGGCTACGCTGTTCACATGGAAGGTTGGGGGACACTGCCAGCACAGGGTGTGATGCTGTGCAAAGGTTTGGAAGCAGGCTGGGATATGTAATGATGTATGTGTAACTATCAATCCACCACCACTATCTCTTCTTAGTGGCAGGTGTACAAAGGAAGGACTGGACTTGAGTCTCTAGGGGCAGATTTACAAGTCCCTTGCGGATCTTTTGCTCCATCGTTGCGTGACTTTTGTGACACAGCGGCAGCGCTAAAGAGGCGCCATGGTGCGGCATATATTAACAACGTGACGCATCTTGGAGATGCATCACGTTGTAAAGCCCTGCGCCATCAGGGGGCGTTTTGGCGCAAGGAAGTGCGTTCCTGCGCAGGTACGCATCCTAAAAGTGGCTGAGTGAAATCTACAAGATTTCACTCAGTCACTTTTAGGTCAATGCTGCATCACTCAGTCAAAACCCTGCGCCTGCTTGAAGTAGACGTACGGCTTGACGCAGCATTGGGGAGATAGGGCACCCTGGAGCATTGCTGGAGCTGCGTCGTGGTTGCGACGCAACTCCAGCAATGCGCTGCCTTTAGGGCACAGATGCGTGACGCTTCTGTGTCGTTTTTGCCCCATGGAGCGCCGCATTGTAAATGCGGCACACCATGGGTGGTGGAGGCATGGCGCACAATTACTGGTGCATCCCTGCTAATTTGCAGGGATGCGCCAGTAATTGTAAATCTGCCCCTTAGTGTCTAGCATTACGCAGTTCTGTAAAGTACACTCATACATAATTACTCAGGCCAATGAAATGAGCAAAAAAAATCGAAAACAAATAAGCATAGTAGCACCGCCACTGAGCAGGATAGCAGTGCACCTGAAATGCAATCACAGAACATTTTGAAACATAATTTACCTACAATCTAATCAGCAGCATTATTGCTGTTCAGAAAAAACAAAAATTTGCAATATGATAACACATAGAGCAGGAGAAAACAGAGTAGTGATTAAATAGCTACTACTACTCACCAAGCCCGGGGATCTCGATGCCTAGCAGGTCGAGCAGGTCGCGTTCAAGGTCCAGGAGGTCGGACCACCGGTGCGTGGCCTGGTTGTAGGTGCGACTACCTCCCCCCGCAATCGCCCACATGGGAGACGGGTACGGGGTGCGGGACCCTTACCCTTCTCCTTCCCGGCTCCCTTTGCCATGGTCCTGTACAGCAGAAAGAAAAAAAAAGGAAAGAATAGGGAAAAAGTAAAGTAAAAAAAAAAGTTTAAAATGTAGCTTTAAAAGTAATGAAAAGTTGAAAAAAACACAAAATATAGATCTAGATAAAAAGAGGGATAGATGTAGAGTAGAAAAGATTAAAAAAAAGTCCAAAGAAACAAAGGATTGCACAGATGAAAGGAGGATTAGAAAGCATGCACAGAACCATAGCAATGAATGAAAAACAAGATGGCCGCGCCCATTGAGGACCACGTGGGTAAGTTTGCGTGATTTTTCCCCGGCGAGTATGCAAAAACACACGCGAACTCGTAATAGCGTGCCACACACAACGCGAAACTGTCAATAGCGCCCGGAAACGGAAATACGCAATGCACACAAGATGGCCGCGCGCTTATCTACGACCGCATGGGCAACCTCGCGGTCGGTGCACTGCAAGTGGTCCTCGAATAAGCAAAAAAACGGGCGAACACGCAAAAAAAAGAAATCCGCAAATTTGCACAAATTGACGGATTGCAAGCTCGATTTCGAGCAAATTCGCGCCCCGCGAATCTCGCGAAATTGCAGAAAAACGAATTTGCAAAACTGAAAGCACTTAGCAGGTGCAAAAGTTCAAGCTAATTTGTAACCATTCCCTGTAGTGCTTCCTGAGGGGCCCCTCCAGAGTTCAGTTGCCTACTTGCAACTATTCTCTGACCCTGCTCTGACCCTCAAAGCAGGGTCAGAGAATAGTTACAAGTATGGCACAATGCTCCTGTAAAAAAAATTAAACTGCAACAGGAAGCACTTACAGCTAAGGAAGCAGGTGCCAGACTTAAAGCTCAAATTCAGTGACACATTAACCAGCCCCAAATTAATTCATCTCAGTTAAGGCTGGGAAGGTGTGCTTTGCTTTCCCCCATAATCTACAGTGGTGAACAAGAGGGTGGTAGTGGTGAACCAGAGGGTGCTGTGATAAACCAGAGGGGGACAGTGATGATCCAGAGGGTGGCAGTGGCAAACCAGAGGGTGGCAGTGATGAACCAGAGGCAGGCAGTGATGAACCAGAGGGTGGCAGCGGTGAAGCAGAGGGTGGCAGGGATGAACCAGAGGATGCCAGTGATCAACCAGAGGGTGGCAGCCTTGAACCAGAGGGTGGCAGTGATCAACCAGAGGGTGGCAGTGATGAACCAGAGGGTGGCAGTGGTGAACCGGAGGGTGGCAGTGATGATCCAGAGGGTGGCAGTGATGATCCAGAGGGTGGCAGTGATGAACCAGAGGATGGCAGTGATTAATCAGAGGATGGCAGCCTTGAACCAGAGGGTGGCAGTGATCAACCAGAGGGTGGCAGTGATGAACCAGAGGGAGGCACTGGTGAACCAGAGGGTGGCAGTGATGATCCAGAGGGTGGCAGTGGCGAACCAGAGGGTGGCAGTAATGAACCAGAGGGTGGCAGTGATGACCCAGAGGGGTGCAGTGGCAAACCAGAGGGTGCTGTGATGAACCAGAGGGTGGCAGTGATGAACCAGAGGGTGGCAGTGGTGAACTACAAGGTGATAAACCAGAGGATAGCTGTGATGAACCAGAGGGTGGCAGTGGTGAACCAGAGGGTGGCAGTATTTTAACCAGAGGTTGGCAGTGATGATCCAGAGGGTGGCAGTAAAGAACCAGAGGGTGGCAGTGATGAACCGAAGGTTGGCAGGGATGAACCAGAGGATGCCAGTGATCAACCATAGGGTTGCAGTCTTGAACCAGAGGGTGGCAGTGATCAACCAGAGGGTGGCAGTGATGAACCAGAGGGTGGCACTGGTGAACCAGAGGGTGGCAGTGATGATCCAGTGGGTGGCAGTGGCGAACCAGAGGGTGGCAGTAATGAACCAGAGGGTGACAGTGATGAACCAGAGGGTGACAGGGATGAACCAGAGGATGCCAGTGATCAACCATAGGGTTGCAGTCTTGAACCAGAGGGTGGCAGTGATCAACCAGAGGGTGGCAGTGATGAACCAGAGGGTGGCACTGGTGAACCAGAGGGTGGCAGTGATGATCCAGAGGGTGGCAGTGGCGAACCAGAGGGTGGCAGTAATGAACCAGAGGGTGGCAGTGATGATCCAGAGGGTGGCAGTGGCAAACCAGAGGGTGCTGTGATGAGCCAGAGGGTGGCAGTGATGAACCAGCGGGTGGCAGTGGTGAACCACAAGGTGATAAACCAGAGGATAGCTGTGATGAACCAGAGGGTGGCAGTGGTGAACCAGAGGGTGGCAGTAATTAACCAGAGGTTGGCAGTGATGATCCAGAGGGTGGCAGTAAAGAACCAGAGGGTGGCATTGATAAAATAGAGGGTGGCAGGGATGAACCATAGGATGCCAGTGCTCAACCATAGGGTGGCAGCCTTGAACCAGAGGGTGGCAGTAATGAACCAGAGGGTGGCAGTGATGAACCAGAGGGTGGCAATGATGAACCAGAGGGTGGCAGTGGTGAACCACAAGATGATGAACCAGAGGAAAGCAGTAAAGAACCAGAGGGTGACAGTGATGAACCAGAGGGTGACAGGGATGAACCAGAGGATGCCAGTGATCAACCATAGGGTTGCAGTCTTGAACCAGAGGGTGGCACTGGTGAACCAGAGGGTGGCAGTGATGATCCAGAGGGTGGCAGTGGCGAACCAGAGGGTGGCAGTAATGAACCAGAGGGTGGCAGTGATGATCCAGAGGGTGGCAGTGGCAAACCAGAGGGTGCTGTGATGAGCCAGAGGGTGGCAGTGATGAACCAGCGGGTGGCAGTGGTGAACCACAAGGTGATAAACCAGAGGATAGCTGTGATGAACCAGAGGGTGGCAGTGGTGAACCAGAGGGTGGCAGTAATTAACCAGAGGTTGGCAGTGATGATCCAGAGGGTGGCAGTAAAGAACCAGAGGGTGGCATTGATAAAACAGAGGGTGGCAGGGATGAACCATAGGATGCCAGTGCTCAACCATAGGGTGGCAGCCTTGAACCAGAGGGTGGCAGTAATGAACCAGAGGGTGGCAGTGATGAACCAGAGGGTGGCAGGGATGAACCAGAGGATGCCAGTGATCAACCAGAGGGTGGCAGCCTTGAACCAGAGGGTGTCAGTGATCAACCAGAGGGTGGCAGTGATCAACCAGAGGGTAGCAGTGGTGATCCAGAGGGTGGCAGTGGCGAACCAGAGGGTGGCAGTAATGAACCAGAGGGTGGCAGTGATGATCCAGGAGGGTGGCAGTGGCGAATTCATATTCCCAAGAAGTGGAAGGGCACCCCTCAAACCTCTCCCACCCACACTGTGTCAGAGGTCTGCATGACTCCACCTCCACGTGCCACTATGCCACCTGGTCCACACAGCCCTCCAGTTTGCCATGCGACTGTTAGCCCCACATCACCTGGGGCTCTGTCACCTCAGTCAAGTGGGCCTGCTGTCCCCGACACACAGCTAGGTCCAAGTCCGCTTGACAGCCAGGAGTGAGTTGACATCCCCCTCATACGCCTGTGCCTCATACAGGTGTGCTACTCATGACCATTGTTTACAACCTGGGTGTGTTGCTGGCCTTGATGCTCCGCTGTGCTTTACTCTCCCCTGTGCAGCCTCTCATGTCCTCGCTGTCTCACCTGTGCCATGGACACTGGCCCTGTTGCTCTGCTGTGTTGGGCTCTCCCCTGTGCTATGGGCACTGGCCCTGTTGCTCTGCTGTGCTGTACTCTCCCCTGTGCAGCCTCTCATGTACTTGCTGTCTCACCTGTGCCATGGACACTGGCTCTGTTGCTCTGCTGTGTTGGGCTCTCCCCTTGTGCTATGGACACTGGCCCTGTTGCTCTGCTGTACTGTACGCTCACCTGTGCAGCCTCTCATTTACTTGCTCTCTCACCTGTGCCATGGACACTCGCCCTGTTGCTCTGCTGTGTTGGGCTCTACCCTTGTGCTATGGACACTGGCCCTGGTGCTCTGCTGTGCTGTACTCTCCCCTGTGCAGCCTCTCATGTACTTGCTGTCTCACCTGTGCCATGGACACTGGCCCTGTTGCTCTGCTGTGTTGGGCTCTCCCCTGTGCTATGGACCCTGGCCCTGTTGCTCTGCTGTGCTGTACTCTCCCTCTGTGCAGCCTCTCATGTACTTGCTGTCTCATCTGTGCCATGGACACTGGCCCTGTTGCTCTGCTGTGTTGGGCTCTCTCCTTGTGCTATGGACACTGACCTTGCTGTTTGTATTTAACCTGTACATGGTATCTTGCATATGATCATCATTTTGTGCCTTGCTGTTGTCTACTATTGTTCTACTGCTACAGCTATACAATATGTGAATAAAAACAGTTACTCCTGGTGTGTGTTTTGTCAGTGTCCTTGCTGATTAAAGTTCTTTTGGTGTTTGCATTTGATTGGCTGTGCCCCATGCTCTATGTATCCCTTCAACATTGCAAAGCTCTTTGCACGCATCAGATTTTTAGACAGGGGTGACAGGGTCTTCTGTCCATTCTGAACCTGATTATAGTGTAATCTGTGATGGCTATTTTACCTGCCATACAGTTTTCTTTTTGGTGATTTGCTATTGTTGGCTACGCTGTTCACATGGAAGGTTGGGGGACACTGCCAGCACAGGGTGTGATGCTGTGCAAAGGTTTGGAAGCAGGCTGGGATATGTAATGATGTATGTGTAACTATCAATCCACCACCACTATCTCTTCTTAGTGGCAGGTGTACAAAGGAAGGACTGGACTTGAGTCTCTAGGGGCAGATTTACAAGTCCCTTGCGGATCTTTTGCTCCATCGTTGCGTGACTTTTGTGACACAGCGGCAGCGCTAAAGAGGCGCCATGGTGCGGCATATATTAACAACGTGACGCATCTTGGAGATGCATCACGTTGTAAAGCCCTGCGCCATCAGGGGGCGTTTTGGCGCAAGGAAGTGCGTTCCTGCGCAGGTACGCATCCTAAAAGTGGCTGAGTGAAATCTACAAGATTTCACTCAGTCACTTTTAGGTCAATGCTGCATCACTCAGTCAAAACCCTGCGCCTGCTTGAAGTAGACGTACGGCTTGACGCAGCATTGGGGAGATAGGGCACCCTGGAGCATTGCTGGAGCTGCGTCGTGGTTGCGACGCAACTCCAGCAATGCGCTGCCTTTAGGGCACAGATGCGTGACGCTTCTGTGTCGTTTTTGCCCCATGGAGCGCCGCATTGTAAATGCGGCACACCATGGGTGGTGGAGGCATGGCGCACAATTACTGGTGCATCCCTGCTAATTTGCAGGGATGCGCCAGTAATTGTAAATCTGCCCCTTAGTGTCTAGCATTACGCAGTTCTGTAAAGTACACTCATACATAATTACTCAGGCCAATGAAATGAGCAAAAAAAATCGAAAACAAATAAGCATAGTAGCACCGCCACTGAGCAGGATAGCAGTGCACCTGAAATGCAATCACAGAACATTTTGAAACATAATTTACCTACAATCTAATCAGCAGCATTATTGCTGTTCAGAAAAAACAAAAATTTGCAATATGATAACACATAGAGCAGGAGAAAACAGAGTAGTGATTAAATAGCTACTACTACTCACCAAGCCCGGGGATCTCGATGCCTAGCAGGTCGAGCAGGTCGCGTTCAAGGTCCAGGAGGTCGGACCACCGGTGCGTGGCCTGGTTGTAGGTGCGACTACCTCCCCCCGCAATCGCCCACATGGGAGACGGGTACGGGGTGCGGGACCCTTACCCTTCTCCTTCCCGGCTCCCTTTGCCATGGTCCTGTACAGCAGAAAGAAAAAAAAAGGAAAGAATAGGGAAAAAGTAAAGTAAAAAAAAAAGTTTAAAATGTAGCTTTAAAAGTAATGAAAAGTTGAAAAAAACACAAAATATAGATCTAGATAAAAAGAGGGATAGATGTAGAGTAGAAAAGATTAAAAAAAAGTCCAAAGAAACAAAGGATTGCACAGATGAAAGGAGGATTAGAAAGCATGCACAGAACCATAGCAATGAATGAAAAACAAGATGGCCGCGCCCATTGAGGACCACGTGGGTAAGTTTGCGTGATTTTTCCCCGGCGAGTATGCAAAAACACACGCGAACTCGTAATAGCGTGCCACACACAACGCGAAACTGTCAATAGCGCCCGGAAACGGAAATACGCAATGCACACAAGATGGCCGCGCGCTTATCTACGACCGCATGGGCAACCTCGCGGTCGGTGCACTGCAAGTGGTCCTCGAATAAGCAAAAAAACGGGCGAACACGCAAAAAAAAGAAATCCGCAAATTTGCACAAATTGACGGATTGCAAGCTCGATTTCGAGCAAATTCGCGCCCCGCGAATCTCGCGAAATTGCAGAAAAACGAATTTGCAAAACTGAAAGCACTTAGCAGGTGCAAAAGTTCAAGCTAATTTGTAACCATTCCCTGTAGTGCTTCCTGAGGGGCCCCTCCAGAGTTCAGTTGCCTACTTGCAACTATTCTCTGACCCTGCTCTGACCCTCAAAGCAGGGTCAGAGAATAGTTACAAGTATGGCACAATGCTCCTGTAAAAAAAATTAAACTGCAACAGGAAGCACTTACAGCTAAGGAAGCAGGTGCCAGACTTAAAGCTCAAATTCAGTGACACATTAACCAGCCCCAAATTAATTCATCTCAGTTAAGGCTGGGAAGGTGTGCTTTGCTTTCCCCCATAATCTACAGTGGTGAACAAGAGGGTGGTAGTGGTGAACCAGAGGGTGCTGTGATAAACCAGAGGGGGACAGTGATGATCCAGAGGGTGGCAGTGGCAAACCAGAGGGTGGCAGTGATGAACCAGAGGCAGGCAGTGATGAACCAGAGGGTGGCAGCGGTGAAGCAGAGGGTGGCAGGGATGAACCAGAGGATGCCAGTGATCAACCAGAGGGTGGCAGCCTTGAACCAGAGGGTGGCAGTGATCAACCAGAGGGTGGCAGTGATGAACCAGAGGGTGGCAGTGGTGAACCGGAGGGTGGCAGTGATGATCCAGAGGGTGGCAGTGATGATCCAGAGGGTGGCAGTGATGAACCAGAGGATGGCAGTGATTAATCAGAGGATGGCAGCCTTGAACCAGAGGGTGGCAGTGATCAACCAGAGGGTGGCAGTGATGAACCAGAGGGAGGCACTGGTGAACCAGAGGGTGGCAGTGATGATCCAGAGGGTGGCAGTGGCGAACCAGAGGGTGGCAGTAATGAACCAGAGGGTGGCAGTGATGACCCAGAGGGGTGCAGTGGCAAACCAGAGGGTGCTGTGATGAACCAGAGGGTGGCAGTGATGAACCAGAGGGTGGCAGTGGTGAACTACAAGGTGATAAACCAGAGGATAGCTGTGATGAACCAGAGGGTGGCAGTGGTGAACCAGAGGGTGGCAGTATTTTAACCAGAGGTTGGCAGTGATGATCCAGAGGGTGGCAGTAAAGAACCAGAGGGTGGCAGTGATGAACCGAAGGTTGGCAGGGATGAACCAGAGGATGCCAGTGATCAACCATAGGGTTGCAGTCTTGAACCAGAGGGTGGCAGTGATCAACCAGAGGGTGGCAGTGATGAACCAGAGGGTGGCACTGGTGAACCAGAGGGTGGCAGTGATGATCCAGAGGGTGGCAGTGGCGAACCAGAGGGTGGCAGTAATGAACCAGAGGGTGACAGTGATGAACCAGAGGGTGACAGGGATGAACCAGAGGATGCCAGTGATCAACCATAGGGTTGCAGTCTTGAACCAGAGGGTGGCAGTGATCAACCAGAGGGTGGCAGTGATGAACCAGAGGGTGGCACTGGTGAACCAGAGGGTGGCAGTGATGATCCAGAGGGTGGCAGTGGCGAACCAGAGGGTGGCAGTAATGAACCAGAGGGTGGCAGTGATGATCCAGAGGGTGGCAGTGGCAAACCAGAGGGTGCTGTGATGAGCCAGAGGGTGGCAGTGATGAACCAGCGGGTGGCAGTGGTGAACCACAAGGTGATAAACCAGAGGATAGCTGTGATGAACCAGAGGGTGGCAGTGGTGAACCAGAGGGTGGCAGTAATTAACCAGAGGTTGGCAGTGATGATCCAGAGGGTGGCAGTAAAGAACCAGAGGGTGGCATTGATAAAATAGAGGGTGGCAGGGATGAACCATATGATGCCAGTGCTCAACCATAGGGTGGCAGCCTTGAACCAGAGGGTGGCAGTAATGAACCAGAGGGTGGCAGTGATGAACCAGAGGGTGGCAATGATGAACCAGAGGGTGGCAGTGGTGAACCACAAGATGATGAACCAGAGGAAAGCAGTAAAGAACCAGAGGGTGACAGTGATGAACCAGAGGGTGACAGGGATGAACCAGAGGATGCCAGTGATCAACCATAGGGTTGCAGTCTTGAACCAGAGGGTGGCACTGGTGAACCAGAGGGTGGCAGTGATGATCCAGAGGGTGGCAGTGGCGAACCAGAGGGTGGCAGTAATGAACCAGAGGGTGGCAGTGATGATCCAGAGGGTGGCAGTGGCAAACCAGAGGGTGCTGTGATGAGCCAGAGGGTGGCAGTGATGAACCAGCGGGTGGCAGTGGTGAACCACAAGGTGATAAACCAGAGGATAGCTGTGATGAACCAGAGGGTGGCAGTGGTGAACCAGAGGGTGGCAGTAATTAACCAGAGGTTGGCAGTGATGATCCAGAGGGTGGCAGTAAAGAACCAGAGGGTGGCATTGATAAAACAGAGGGTGGCAGGGATGAACCATAGGATGCCAGTGCTCAACCATAGGGTGGCAGCCTTGAACCAGAGGGTGGCAGTAATGAACCAGAGGGTGGCAGTGATGAACCAGAGGGTGGCAGGGATGAACCAGAGGATGCCAGTGATCAACCAGAGGGTGGCAGCCTTGAACCAGAGGGTGTCAGTGATCAACCAGAGGGTGGCAGTGATCAACCAGAGGGTAGCAGTGGTGATCCAGAGGGTGGCAGTGGCGAACCAGAGGGTGGCAGTAATGAACCAGAGGGTGGCAGTGATGATCCAGGAGGGTGGCAGTGGCGAATTCATATTCCCAAGAAGTGGAAGGGCACCCCTCAAACCTCTCCCACCCACACTGTGTCAGAGGTCTGCATGACTCCACCTCCACGTGCCACTATGCCACCTGGTCCACACAGCCCTCCAGTTTGCCATGCGACTGTTAGCCCCACATCACCTGGGGCTCTGTCACCTCAGTCAAGTGGGCCTGCTGTCCCCGACACACAGCTAGGTCCAAGTCCGCTTGACAGCCAGGAGTGAGTTGACATCCCCCTCATACGCCTGTGCCTCATACAGGTGTGCTACTCATGACCATTGTTTACAACCTGGGTGTGTTGCTGGCCTTGATGCTCCGCTGTGCTTTACTCTCCCCTGTGCAGCCTCTCATGTCCTCGCTGTCTCACCTGTGCCATGGACACTGGCCCTGTTGCTCTGCTGTGTTGGGCTCTCCCCTGTGCTATGGACACTGGCCCTGTTGCTCTGCTGTGCTGTACTCTCCCCTGTGCAGCCTCTCATGTACTTGCTGTCTCACCTGTGCCATGGACACTGGCTCTGTTGCTCTGCTGTGTTGGGCTCTCCCCTTGTGCTATGGACACTGGCCCTGTTGCTCTGCTGTACTGTACGCTCACCTGTGCAGCCTCTCATTTACTTGCTCTCTCACCTGTGCCATGGACACTCGCCCTGTTGCTCTGCTGTGTTGGGCTCTACCCTTGTGCTATGGACACTGGCCCTGGTGCTCTGCTGTGCTGTACTCTCCCCTGTGCAGCCTCTCATGTACTTGCTGTCTCACCTGTGCCATGGACACTGGCCCTGTTGCTATGCTGTGTTGGGCTCTCCCCTGTGCTATGGACCCTGGCCCTGTTGCTCTGCTGTGCTGTACTCTCCCTCTGTGCAGCCTCTCATGTACTTGCTGTCTCATCTGTGCCATGGACACTGGCCCTGTTGCTCTGCTGTGTTGGGCTCTCTCCTTGTGCTATGGACACTGACCTTGCTGTTTGTATTTAACCTGTACATGGTATCTTGCATATGATCATCATTTTGTGCCTTGCTGTTGTCTACTATTGTTCTACTGCTACAGCTATACAATATGTGAATAAAAACAGTTACTCCTGGTGTGTGTTTTGTCAGTGTCCTTGCTGATTAAAGTTCTTTTGGTGTTTGCATTTGATTGGCTGTGCCCCATGCTCTATGTATCCCTTCAACATTGCAAAGCTCTTTGCACGCATCAGATTTTTAGACAGGGGTGACAGGGTCTTCTGTCCATTCTGAACCTGATTATAGTGTAATCTGTGATGGCTATTTTACCTGCCATACAGTTTTCTTTTTGGTGATTTGCTATTGTTGGCTACGCTGTTCACATGGAAGGTTGGGGGACACTGCCAGCACAGGGTGTGATGCTGTGCAAAGGTTTGGAAGCAGGCTGGGATATGTAATGATGTATGTGTGTGGGTTCCTTTATGTGTGCCCAGCCGTGTATGTGTATGGTCATCTTGTGTTGGCCCTTAGTCCTTTTACCATTGCCTACATGAGATGCGTGGTCTTGGGTGTAGCAGAGGTGTGCAGTGTGAAGGGTGTAAGTTTGTAGTGGATGTGTGTGTGCCCCTGGATTGTGAGAGACACACATGTGTCACCCAAGAGTTGTGTGCCTGTTGTTTGTTTTGTCTTGCCCTGTGTATAAGATTGTATGCACATGTGTGAGCTGTTTGTTGTGCACTGTGCTGTATGTTGGTGTCTCCATGCTGTTGTGTGTGATTCCTCCTTGTTGTGTTGGTAAGTTAGAAGTGTGCAAAGTGTGTGAGTTGCACATCAGTGTTGTGTTTGTTTGATCCTCAATGTGTCTTGGGTGTGTTTGTGTAGACTGTGTGGCCCTGCTGCTCCACACTGGCATTGTGTTTGTTTGTCATGCATTGCAGGCACATGGTGGCTTTTCTACTCCTGTATGGCATGGTATGTGTGTTGTTAAGCCATCCCCTATGTGTGCCACTTGTGCCTGGCCATTGAGGGTCTTCCCTTCCTCTATTTGTGTGTGGTACACACTTACACATCTGCTACTGACATGCAGTGTATTTCACTTTGATGTCAGCTGTCCCCTGGGTTTCCATGTGTGTGTGCCTCCCCATCACTTCATTTGTGAGCTTGTGCTTTGTGGTGCAGTTCTTGGGCCATGAGTGTTGTTCCACTCTGGACATTGCCACAATGGTGTATGTGTGCTGTATTTGTGCTATTGGTCATTCTGTGGTGGTCATGTGCACTTCAGCTGTGTGTGCTGCCCAGTGCTCTGGTGGAGATAGCTTGGCTCTTTTATCCCAGAGTGGTGCATGTGTAGTTGTTGTGTTGAATGTGTGTGTTTTGGCTGTAGTATTGCTTCACTTCCTGGGTGTGCTGTTGTATTTGTGCTGTGCTGGTTTGTGGTATGTGTGATGAGGTTGTGTCAATCATGTCTGTGTATGGCTGTTGTGCTTGTTATGCACACACTGCTTGTTGTGCATGCAGTGCTGTGTGTATGTGGCCTGGGCATTGCCTGATGTGCATCCCCTGATGTCCTGTTGTGTTTGTTGATTAGTGTTTCATGTGCATCTGTGGTTGGTTTGATGTGGCAGTGTGGGTTTGTCCTGATGCACTTCTTGTGTGATAAGTGTTATGGTGTGTGTGTTTTGTTCCTGAGTGATGATGTTGTGAACTCCTGTTGTGTCTTTGCTCCCATTGCCTTTCCCCAGTTTGGCTGACAGGGTATGTCTGTTTCTGTTGGGGTTCAATATATGTTCCTGTAGTGTTTGTGTGTTGTTCTTGTGCAGGCATCTGTTGAGGCATCCCTGTGTTTGTGTTGTGTGTGTGGCTACACCCAGGGTGTGTGTTTGTTTGTGTGTGTATGTGCTGGCAAGGATTGTGGGCCTTCTGTGTGTGTGTGGCACTGGTGTTATTTGTTCCTTGTCAGCCACTCCTGCAGTGGCTGTCTCCCTGGTTGTGTGTTGTGTGGTGCAGGGTGTGTATTGTGCTTGTTTGCTGCAGTGCTTGTTGCTTGTTGGTGTACATGGGGGTGCACAGGATGGGCACCTGGCCTGTGACTTGATGGGGTGTGTTGCTGTGTGGTTTGGGGTAGAGTGTCCCTCTGGTGTTTGTGCCCTGCCCATGCCTTGGAGTGGCCCTGCCTATTGCTTTGTGCGCATGTTTTGACCGCAGCGATGACGTGACCGGGAGCGGGATGTTGCTGTTGGTTGGCGGTCGATGTGTGTCCCGGATGCTGAGGGGTGCCTTGTTGTCAGGTGGGTCATGTGTGGGTGCCCTTGTGAATGTGTTGTGACCCCCAGCAGGGTGTCTGTGTGGTGATTGGACCCTGTGTCGGCCTGTGTGTTGTGTGTTGCATTTGTGTAGTTGCGTACCTGCGGCGGCGTCCGCGGCAGCCCACCTGAAGTGTGTTGTAGGAGGTACATCACCGGATGCATATGGAGGGCTGGGTCTATGGCGTTCATGACCGGGTCTCGGCTATCTTGCTCCGCTGTCGAGTTTCCGCCTGCTCAGGTTGGGCGGTGTCTCCGCTTCGGTGCGTCTACTTGTTTGAGCCATCCTAATTTGTGTAGCGGGCGGACGTCAATCCGCACAGCGGTGAGTCTCGATTGGCTCACATCGCCGCAGTTGCTGGCGCACTTTAATGGCGGTGCGCGGTGATCCACGGCGGACGGGAAGTTACCTATGTTTTGCTATCCTAATGTGGCGGACGTGAGTACCGCAGCTCATGGGTGGAAAAAGCTGTTTTTCTGCCCCACCACCACTGCGGTGGTGCCACCGCCCGCCATCCTAATTGGCCCCAAAATCTTTATCTGTGTTGTAAATGCTTGTTTCCTATTGCTACCTAATCAAAGTTATGAACTTGCTTCTTAGGTATTCACTATTTACTTATGTAATGGAAAGCATTTCTTTCAAAGTGGTTTTTATTTAAAAGGGATTTAACCACGCTTTTTTTTACAAGACATGTTTTTTACCCCAAACAAGTTTTTACAATGCATGCTTTTACCACATTATTATGGGAAGTAGGGGGGTGTGGGCGGTCTCCCCCACAAATACGTATGCTTTACCACATAATTACAGCAAGATGGGGCCTCCTCTGTCTTGTTTCTGACGAGCTTGGGACTCTGTTCCATAGCCCGGGCTATTTGAATAAATCTGGGTTCCTCCTACAGACGAAGGCTCCTGTGTCCCCTTTTACTACGTATGAAGGGTATGGAAGGCTTGGGTGGTTCCCCCGCCGCCGAGACCCAGTAAGTGGGTTATTCCGTTTCTTTTCATTACAGGAAGTAGGGGGGTGTGGGGGGTCTCCCCCCATAAATACGTATGCTTTACCACATAATAATGGGAAGATGGGGGGAGTGGGTGGTATCCCCACACAAATAATTTTTAAATAAAACAATGCATGGTAATGGTATGCGTTGGAAAAGCATGTTTGAGCTAACAATTGAGGAAAAGTGTTCTTCTGATCAGCATCATTTGTACCGGGACTCCATTGCTTTTTCATTGCCATCTCGTGGCAAACACTTCCACACGACTCACCATGTCGCTTCTGCTGATGCCTGAGGAAAAACTAACTAACACGACAACAGCCATCTTGCAGCCTGTATTTCTGCCCAGGAACTGTCACACACCCAACCCCCCTGTTCTTTGCAGTTCAACTGAAAGCCACGAGACTCTCACACTCTGAGTAAATGATTTGTTTTCCATCTCCTGCTCCCAGCCTGGTAAACACCCTTGACACCGTGATCAGGTTATCTGGACAATGGTCTGACTGCTGGGCTTTGATCAGGGTGAATAAACAATGACTTGAAAGACCGGGCTTTGATCAAGGTGATTGAACAATGACCTGAAAGACTGAGCCTGGATCAAGCCAAGTGAACAATGATTTGTGTACCAAGCCTTGACCAGGTCACCATCAAACAAATAAGCATAGTAGCACCGCCACTGAGCAGGAGAGCAGTGCACCTGAAATGCAATCACAGAACATTTTGAAACATAATTTACCTACAATCTAATCGGCAGCATTATTGCTGTTCAGAAAAAACAAAAATTTGCAATATGATAACACATAGAGCAGGAGAAAACAGAGTAGTGATTAAATAGCTACTACTACTCACCAAGCCCGGGGATCTCGATGCCTAGCAGGTCGAGCAGGTCACGTTCAAGGTCCAGGAGGTCGGACCACCGGTGCGTGGCCTGGTTGTAGGTGCGACTACCTCCCCCCGCAATCGCCCACATGGGAGACGGGTACGGGGTGCGGGACCCTTACCCTTCTCCTTCCCGGCTCCCTTTGCCATGGTCCGGTACAGCAGAAAGAAAAAAAAAGGAAAGAATAGGGAAAAAGTAAAGTAAAAAAAAAAGTTTAAAATGTAGCTTTAAAAGTAATGAAAAGTTGAAAAAAACACAAAATATAGATCTAGATAAAAAGAGGGATAGATGTAGAGTAGAAAAGATTAAAAAAAAGTCCAAAGAAACAAAGGATTGCACAGATGAAAGGAGGATTAGAAAGCATGCACAGAACCATAGCAATGAATGAAAAACAAGATGGCCGCGCCCATTGAGGACCACGTGGGTAAGTTTGCGTGATTTTTCCCCGGCGAGTATGCAAAAACACACGCGAACTCGTAATAGCGTGCCACACACAACGCGAAACTGTCAATAGCGCCCGGAAACGGAAATACGCAATGCACACAAGATGGCCGCGCGCTTATCTACGACCGCATGGGCAACCTCGCGGTCGGTGCACTGCAAGTGTTCCTCGAATAAGCAAAAAAACGGGCGAACACGCAAAAAAAAGAAATCCGCAAATTTGCACAAATTGACGGATTGCAAGCTCGATTTCGAGCAAATTCGCGCCCCGCGAATCTCGCGAAATTGCAGAAAAACGAATTTGCAAAACTGAAAGCACTTAGCAGGTGCAAAAGTTCAAGCTAATTTGTAACCATTCCCTGTAGTGCTTCCTGGGGGGCCCCTCCAGAGTTCAGTTGCCTACTTGCAACTATTCTCTGACCCTGCTCTGACCCTCAAAGCAGGGTCAGAGAATAGTTACAAGTATGGCACAATGCTCCTGTAAAAAAAACTTAAACTGCAACAGGAAGCACTTACAGCTAAGGAAGCAGGTGCCAGACTTAAAGCTCAAATTCAGTGACACATTAACCAGCCCCAAATTAATTCATCTCAGTTAAGGCTGGGAAGGTGTGCTTTGCTTTCCCCCATAATCTACAGTGGTGAACAAGAGGGTGGTAGTGGTGAACCAGAGGGTGCTGTGATAAACCAGAGGGGGACAGTGATGATCCAGAGGGTGGCAGTGGCAAACCAGAGGGTGGCAGTGATGAACCAGAGGCAGGCAGTGATGAACCAGAGGGTGGCAGTGGTGAAGCAGAGGGTGGCAGGGATGAACCAGAGGATGCCAGTGATCAACCAGAGGGTGGCAGCCTTGAACCAGAGGGTGGCAGTGATCAACCAGAGGGTGGCAGTGATGAACCAGAGGGTGGCAGTGATGAACCGGAGGGTGGCAGTGATGATCCAGAGGGTGGCAGTGATGATCCAGAGGGTGGCAGTGATGAACCAGAGGATGGCAGTGATTAATCAGAGGATGGCAGCCTTGAACCAGAGGGTGGCAGTGATCAACCAGAGGGTGGCAGTGATGAACCAGAGGGAGGCACTGGTGAACCAGAGGGTGGCAGTGATGATCCAGAGGGTGGCAGTGGCGAACCAGAGGGTGGCAGTAATGAACCAGAGGGTGGCAGTGATGACCCAGAGGGGTGCAGTGGCAAACCAGAGGGTGCTGTGATGAACCAGAGGGTGGCAGTGATGAACCAGAGGGTGGCAGTGGTGAACTACAAGGTGATAAACCAGAGGATAGCTGTGATGAACCAGAGGGTGGTAGTGGTGAACCAGAGGGTGGCAGTAATTAACCAGAGGTTGGCAGTGATGATCCAGAGGGTGGCAGTAAAGAACCAGAGGGTGGCAGTGATGAACCGAAGGTTGGCAGGGATGAACCAGAGGATGCCAGTAATCAACCATAGGGTGGCAGCCTTGAACCAGAGGATGGCAGTAATGAACCAGAGGGTGGCAGTGATGAACCAGAGGGTGGCAGTGGTGAACCACAAGATGATGAACCAGAGGAAAGCAGTAAAGAACCAGAGGGTGACAGTGATGAACCAGAGGGTGACAGGGATGAACCAGAGGATGCCAGTGATCAACCATAGGGTTGCAGTCTTGAACCAGAGGGTGGCAGTGATCAACCAGAGGGTGGCAGTGATGAACCAGAGGGTGGCACTGGTGAACCAGAGGGTGGCAGTGATGATCCAGAGGGTGGCAGTGGCGAACCAGAGGGTGGAAGTAATGAACCAGAGGGTGGCAGTGATGATCCAGAGGGTGGCAGTGGCAAACCAGAGGGTGCTGTGATGAGCCAGAGGGTGGCAGTGATGAACCAGCGGGTGGCAGTGGTGAACCACAAGGTGATAAACTAGAGGATAGCTGTGATGAACCAGAGGGTGGCAGTGGTGAACCAGAGGGTGGCAGTAATTAACCAGAGGTTGGCAGTGATGATCCAGAGGGTGGCAGTAAAGAACCAGAGGGTGGCATTGATAAAACAGAGGGTGGCAGGGATGAACCATAGGATGCCAGTGCTCAACCATAGGGTGGCAGCCTTGAACCAGAGGGTGGCAGTAATGAACCAGAGGGTGGCAGTGATGAACCAGAGGGTGGCAGTGATGAACCAGAGGGTGGCAGTGGTGAACCACAAGATGATGAACCAGAGGAAAGCAGTAAAGAACCAGAGGGTGACAGTGATGAACCAGAGGGTGACAGGTATGAACCAGAGGATGCCAGTGATCAACCATAGGGTTGCAGTCTTGAACCAGAGGGTGGCAGTGATCAACCAGAGGGTGGCAGTGATGAACCAGAGGGTGGCACTGGTGAACCAGAGGGTGGCAGTGATGATCCAGAGGGTGGCAGTGGCGAACCAGAGGGTGGCAGTAATGAACCAGAGGGTGGCAGTGATGATCCAGAGGGTGGCAGTGGCAAACCAGAGGGTGCTGTGATGAGCCAGAGGGTGGCAGTGATGAACCAGCGGGTGGCAGTGGTGAACCACAAGGTGATAAACCAGAGGATAGCTGTGATGAACCAGAGGGTGGCAGTGGTGAACCAGAGGGTGGCAGTAATTAACCAGAGGTTGGCAGTGATGATCCAGAGGGTGGCAGTAAAGAACCAGAGGGTGGCATTGATAAAACAGAGGGTGGCAGGGATGAACCATAGGATGCCAGTGCTCAACCATAGGGTGGCAGCCTTGAACCAGAGGGTGGCAGTAATGAACCAGAGGGTGGCAGTGATGAACCAGAGGGTGGCAGGGATGAACCAGAGGATGCCAGTGATCAACCAGAGGGTGGCAGCCTTGAACCAGAGGGTGTCAGTGATCAACCAGAAGGTGGCAGTGATATACCAGAGGGTAGCAGTGGTGATCCAGAGGGTGGCAGTGGCGAACCAGAGGGTGGCAGTAATGAACCAGAGGGTGGCAGTGATGATCCAGGAGGGTGGCAGTGGCGAATTCATATTCCCAAGAAGTGGAAGGGCACCCCTCAAACCTCTCCCACCCACACTGTGTCAGAGGTCTGCATGACTCCACCTCCACGTGCCACTATGCCACCTGGTCCACACAGCCCTCCAGTTTGCCATTCGACTGTTAGCCCCACATCACCTGGGGCTCTGTCACCTCAGTCAAGTGGGCCTGCTGTCCCCGACACACAGCTAGGTCCAAGTCCGCTTGACAGCCAGGAGTGAGTTGACATCCCCCTCATACGCCTGTGCCTCATACAGGTGTGCTACTCATGACCATTGTTTACAACCTGGGTGTGTTGCTGGCCTTGATGCTCCACTGTGCTTTACTCTCCCCTGTGCAGCCTCTCATGTCCTCGCTGTCTCACCTGTGCCATGGACACTGGCCCTGTTGCTCTGCTGTGTTGGGCTCTCCCCTGTGCTATGGACACTGGCCCTGTTGCTCTGCTGTGCTATACTCTCCCCTGTGCAGCCTCTCATGTACTTGCTGTCTCACCTGTGCCATGGACACTGGCTCTGTTGCTCTGCTGTGTTGGGCTCTCCCCTTGTGCTATGGACACTGGCCCTGTTGCTCTGCTGTGCTGTACGCTCACCTGTGCAGCCTCTCATTTACTTGCTCTCTCACCTGTGCCATGGACACTCGCCCTGTTGCTCTGCTGTGTTGGGCTCTACCCTTGTGCTATGGACACTGGCCCTGGTGCTCTGCTGTGCTGTACTCTCCCCTGTGCAGCCTCTCATGTACTTGCTGTCTCACCTGTGCCATGGACACTGGCCCTGTTGCTCTGCTGTGTTGGGCTCTCCCCTGTGCTATGGACACTGGCCCTGTTGCTCTGCTGTGCTGTACTCTCCCTCTGTGCAGCCTCTCATGTACTTGCTGTCTCATCTGTGCCATGGACACTGGCCCTGTTGCTCTGCTGTGTTGGGCTCTCTCCTTGTGCTATGGACACTGACCTTGCTGTTTGTATTTAACCTGTGCATGGTATCTTGCATATGATCATCATTTTGTGCCTTGCTGTTGTCTACTATTGTTCTACTGCTACAGCTATACAATATGTGAATAAAAACAGTTACTCCTGGTGTGTGTTTTGTCAGTGTCCTTGCTGATTAAAGTTCTTTTGGTGTTTGCATTTGATTGGCTGTGCCCCATGCTCTATGTATCCCTTCAACATTGCAAAGCTCTTTGCACGCATCAGATTTTTAGACAGGGGTGACAGGGTCTTCTGTCCATTCTGAACCTGATTATAGTGTAATCTGTGATGGCTATTTTACCTGCCATACAATTTTCTTTTTGGTGATTTGCTATTGTTGGCTACGCTGTTCACATGGAAGGTTGGGGGACACTGCCAGCACAGGGTGTGATGCTGTGCAAAGGTTTGGAAGCAGGCTGGGATATGTAATGATGTATGTGTGTGGGTTCCTTTATGTGTGCCCAGCCGTGTATGTGTATGGTCATCTTGTGTTGGCCCTTAGTCCTTTTACCATTGCCTACATGAGATGCGTGGTCTTGGGTGTAGCAGAGGTGTGCAGTGTGAAGGGTGTAAGTTTGTAGTGGATGTTTGTGTGCCCCTGGATTGTGAGAGACACACATGTGTCACCCAAGAGTTGTGTGCCTGTTGTTTGTTTTGTCTTGCCCTGTGTATAAGATTGTATGCACATGTGTGAGCTGTTTGTTGTGCACTGTGCTGTATGTTGGTGTCTCCATGCTGTTGTGTGTGATTCCTCCTTGTTGTGTTGGTAAGTTAGAAGTGTGCAAAGTGTGTGAGTTGCACATCAGTGTTGTGCTTGTTTGATCCTCAATGTGTCTTGGGTGTGTTTGTGTAGACTGTGTGGCCCTGCTGCTCCACACTGGCATTGTGTTTGTTTGTCATGCATTGCAGGCACATGGTGGCTTTTCTACTCCTGTATGGCATGGTATGTGTGTTGTTAAGCCATCCCCTATGTGTGCCACTTGAGCCTGGCCATTGAGGGTCTTCCCTTCCTCTATTTGTGTGTGGTACAGACTTACACATCTGCTACTGACATGCAGTGTATTTCACTTTGATGTCAGCTGTCCCCTGGGTTTCCATGTGTGTGTGCCTCCCCATCACTTCATTTGTGAGCTTGTGCTTTGTGGTGCAGTTCTTGGGCCATGAGTGTTGTTCCACTCTGGACATTGCCACAATGGTGTATGTGTGCTGTATTTGTGCTATTGGTCATTCTGTGGTGGTCATGTGCACTTCAGCTGTGTGTGCTGCCCAGTGCTCTGGTGGAGATAGCTTGGCTCTTGTATCCCAGAGTGGTGCATGTGTAGTTGTTGTGTTGAATGTGTGTGTTTTGGCTGTAGTATTGCTTCACTTCCTGGGTGTGCTGTTGTATTTGTGCTGTGCTGGTTTGTGGTATGTGTGATGAGGTTGTGTCAATCATGTCTGTGTATGGCTGTTGTGCTTGTTATGCACACACTGCTTGTTGTGCATGCAGTGCTGTGTGTATGTGGCCTTGGCATTGCCTGATGTGCATCCCCTGATGTCCTGTTGTGTTTGTTGATTAGTGTTTCATGTGCATCTGTGGTTGGTTTGATGTGGCAGTGTGGGTTTGTCCTGATGCACTTCTTGTGTGATAAGTGTTATGGTGTGTGTGTTTTGTTCCTGAGTGATGATGTTGTGAACTCCTGTTGTGTCTTTGCTCCCATTGCCTTTCCCCAGTTTGGCTGACAGGGTATGTCTGTTTCTGTTGGGGTTCAATATATGTTCCTGTAGTGTTTGTGTGTTGTTCTTGTGCAGGCATCTGTTGAGGCATCCCTGTGTTTGTGTTGTGTTTGTGGCTACACCCAGGGTGTGTGTTTGTTTGTGTGTGTATGTGCTGGCAAGGATTGTGGGCCTTCTGTGTGTGTGTGGCACTGGTGTTATTTGTTCCTTGTCAGCCACTCCTGCAGTGGCTGTCTCCCTGGTTGTGTGTTGTGTGGTGCAGGGTGTGTATTGTGCTTGTTTGCTGCAGTGCTTGTTGCTTGTTGGTGTACATGGGGGTGCACAGGATGGGCACCTGGCCTGTGACTTGATGGGGTGTGTTGCTGTGTGGTTTGGGGTAGAGTGTCCCTCTGGTGTTTGTGCCCTGCCCATGCCTTGGAGTGGCCCTGCCTATTGCTTTGTGCGCATGTTTTGACCGCAGCGATGACGTGACCAGGAGCGGGATGTTGCTGTTGGTTGGCGGTCGATGTGTGTCCCGGATGCTGAGGGGTGCCTTGTTGTCAGGTGGCGATACAGAAAAGGGGGTGGTGATGAACAGAGTGTCTGAATTAAGAAGACCACTCTTACCCAGTCCAAAGATCAGGGCTTGATCCATCACCGTTATTTATCTCACTGCCCCATCCCAGCTCAGAACCTGGCTATATGCAAATTAGTCTGTCCCTGGCCCAGTGCATCATGGGAACAGGGCAGACCAAACTACCAAGCCAATTCTTCACCAGAAAGGAACAAGCTACCGGGGACCGGTTTCTGGCATTTCAGCCTCTTCGGCCCGGCTTGCTTGAATCCTGATGGAGCAGTGAGAAAGGGACTCATGTCTGAGTATACCCTGCCACACCTATAGTGGCCCAAAACGATACAGAAAAGGGGGTGGTGATGAACAGAGTGTCTGAATTAAGCAGACCACTCTTACCCAGTCCAAAGATCAGGGCTTGATCCATCACCGTTATTTATCTCACTGCCCCATCCCAGCTCAGAACCTGGCTATATGCAAATTAGTCTGTCCCTGGCCCAGTGCATCATGGGAACAGGGCAGACCAAACTACCAAGCCAATTCCTTGCTCATTGCACCATCAGGATTCAAGCAAGCCGGGCCGAAGAGGCTGAAATGCCAGAAACCGGTCCCCGGTAGCTTGTTTCCTTCCCAGTGTAAGAATTGGCTTTTGTAGTTTGGTTTGCCCTGTTCCCATCATGCACTGGGACAGGAACAGACTAATTTGCATACAGCCAGGTTCTGAAACTGGGATGGTGCAGTGAGCTAAAAAACGGTGTTGGATCTAGCCCTGATCTCTTGACTGGGTGAGAGTATTCTGTTTAATTCAGAGACTCTGTCCCTCACCACCCCTTGTTGTAAATATTTTTGTCCACCCTAAGCGTGGAAGGGTATACTCAGATGTGAGTCCCTTGCTCATTGCACCATCAGGATTCAAGCAAGCCGGGCGAAGAGGCTGAAATGCCAGAAACCGGTCCCCGGTAGCTTGTTTCCTTCCCAGTGTAAGAATTGGCTTTTGTAGTTTGGTTTGCCCTGTTCCCATCATGCACTGGGACAGGAACAGACTAATTTGCATACAGCCAGGTTCTGAAACTGGGATGGTGCAGTGAGCTAAAAAACGGTGTTGGATCTAGCCCTGATCTCTTGACTGGGTGAGAGTATTCTGTTTAATTCAGAGACTCTGTCCCTCACCACCCCTTGTTGTAAATATTTTTGTCCACCCTAAGCGTGGAAGGGTATACTCAGATGTGAGTCCCTTGCTCATTGCACCATCAGGATTCAAGCAAGCCGGGCCGAAGAGGCTGAAATGCCAGAAACCGGTCCCCGGTAGCTTGTTTCCTTCCCAGTGTAAGAATTGGCTTTTGTAGTTTGGTTTGCCCTGTTCCCATCATGCACTGGGACAGGAACAGACTAATTTGCATACAGCCAGGTTCTGAAACTGGGATGGTGCAGTGAGCTAAAAAACGGTGTTGGATCTAGCCCTGATCTCTTGACTGGGTGAGAGTATTCTGTTTAATTCAGAAACTCTGTCCCTCACCACCCCTTGTTGTAAATATTTTTGTCCACCCTAAGCGTGGAAGGGTATACTCAGATGTGAGTCCCTTGCTCATTGCACCATCAGGATTCAAGCAAGCCGGGCCGAAGAGGCTGAAATGCCAGAAACCGGTCCCCGGTAGCTTGTTTCCTTCCCAGTGTAAGAATTGGCTTTTGTAGTTTGGTTTGCCCTGTTCCCATCATGCACTGGGACAGGAACAGACTAATTTGCATACAGCCAGGTTCTGAAACTGGGATGGTGCAGTGAGCTAAAAAACGGTGTTGGATCTAGCCCTGATCTCTTGACTGGGTGAGAGTATTCTGTTTAATTCAGAGACTCTGTCCCTCACCACCCCTTGTTGTAAATATTTTTGTCCACCCTAAGCGTGGAAGGGTATACTCAGATGTGAGTCCCTTGCTCATTGCACCATCAGGATTCAAGCAAGCCGGGCCGAAGAGGCTGAAATGCCAGAAACCGGTCCCCGGTAGCTTGTTTCCTTCCCAGTGTAAGAATTGGCTTTTGTAGTTTGGTTTGCCCTGTTCCCATCATGCACTGGGACAGGAACAGACTAATTTGCATACAGCCAGGTTCTGAAACTGGGATGGTGCAGTGAGCTAAAAAACGGTGTTGGATCTAGCCCTGATCTCTTGACTGGGTGAGAGTATTCTGTTTAATTCAGAGACTCTGTCCCTCACCACCCCTTGTTGTAAATATTTTTGTCCACCCTAAGCGTGGAAGGGTATACTCAGATGTGAGTCCCTTGCTCATTGCACCATCAGGATTCAAGCAAGCCGGGCCGAAGAGGCTGAAATGCCAGAAACCGGTCCCCGGTAGCTTGTTTCCTTCCCAGTGTAAGAATTGGCTTTTGTAGTTTGGTTTGCCCTGTTCCCATCATGCACTGGGACAGGAACAGACTAATTTGCATACAGCCAGGTTCTGAAACTGGGATGGTGCAGTGAGCTAAAAAACGGTGTTGGATCTAGCCCTGATCTCTTGACTGGGTGAGAGTATTCTGTTTAATTCAGAGACTCTGTCCCTCACCACCCCTTGTTGTAAATATTTTTGTCCACCCTAAGCGTGGAAGGGTATACTCAGATGTGAGTCCCTTGCTCATTGCACCATCAGGATTCAAGCAAGCCGGGCCGAAGAGGCTGAAATGCCAGAAACCGGTCCCCGGTAGCTTGTTTCCTTCCCAGTGTAAGAATTGGCTTTTGTAGTTTGGTTTGCCCTGTTCCCATCATGCACTGGGACAGGAACAGACTAATTTGCATACAGCCAGGTTCTGAAACTGGGATGGTGCAGTGAGCTAAAAAACGGTGTTGGATCTAGCCCTGATCTCTTGACTGGGTGAGAGTATTCTGTTTAATTCAGAGACTCTGTCCCTCACCACCCCTTGTTGTAAATATTTTTGTCCACCCTAAGCGTGGAAGGGTATACTCAGATGTGAGTCCCTTGCTCATTGCACCATCAGGATTCAAGCAAGCCGGGCCGAAGAGGCTGAAATGCCAGAAACCGGTCCCCGGTAGCTTGTTTCCTTCCCAGTGTAAGAATTGGCTTTTGTAGTTTGGTTTGCCCTGTTCCCATCATGCACTGGGACAGGAACAGACTAATTTGCATACAGCCAGGTTCTGAAACTGGGATGGTGCAGTGAGCTAAAAAACGGTGTTGGATCTAGCCCTGATCTCTTGACTGGGTGAGAGTATTCTGTTTAATTCAGAGACTCTGTCCCTCACCACCCCTTGTTGTAAATATTTTTGTCCACCCTAAGCGTGGAAGGGTATACTCAGATGTGAGTCCCTTGCTCATTGCACCATCAGGATTCAAGCAAGCCGGGCCGAAGAGGCTGAAATGCCAGAAACCGGTCCCCGGTAGCTTGTTTCCTTCCCAGTGTAAGAATTGGCTTTTGTAGTTTGGTTTGCCCTGTTCCCATCATGCACTGGGACAGGAACAGACTAATTTGCATACAGCCAGGTTCTGAAACTGGGATGGTGCAGTGAGCTAAAAAACGGTGTTGGATCTAGCCCTGATCTCTTGACTGGGTGAGAGTATTCTGTTTAATTCAGAGACTCTGTCCCTCACCACCCCTTGTTGTAAATATTTTTGTCCACCCTAAGCGTGGAAGGGTATACTCAGATGTGAGTCCCTTGCTCATTGCACCATCAGGATTCAAGCAAGCCGGGCCGAAGAGGCTGAAATGCCAGAAACCGGTCCCCGGTAGCTTGTTTCCTTCCCAGTGTAAGAATTGGCTTTTGTAGTTTGGTTTGCCCTGTTCCCATCATGCACTGGGACAGGAACAGACTAATTTGCATACAGCCAGGTTCTGAAACTGGGATGGTGCAGTGAGCTAAAAAACGGTGTTGGATCTAGCCCTGATCTCTTGACTGGGTGAGAGTATTCTGTTTAATTCAGAGACTCTGTCCCTCACCACCCCTTGTTGTAAATATTGTTGTCAGGTGGGTCATGTGTGGGTGCCCTTGTGAATGTGTTGTGACCCCCAGCAGGGTGTCTGTGTGGTGATTGGACCCTGTGTCGGCCTGTGTGTTGTGTGTTGCATTTGTGTAGTTGCGTACCTGCGGCGGCGTCCGCGGCAGCCCACCTGAAGTGTGTTGTAGGAGGTACATCACCGGATGCATATGGAGGGCTGGGTCTATGGCGTTCATGACCGGGTCTCGGCTATCTTGCTCCGCTGTCGAGTTTCTGCCTGCTCAGGTTGGGCGGTGTCTCCGCTTCGGTGCGTCTACTTGTTTGAGCCATCCTAATTTGTGTAGCGGGCGGACGTCAATCCGCACAGCGGTGAGTCTCGATTGGCTCACATCGCCGCAGTTGCTGGCGCACTTTAATGGCGGTGCGCGGTGATCCACGGCGGACTGGAAGTTACCTATGTTTTGCTATCCTAATGTGGCGGACGTGAGTACCGCAGCTCACGGGTGGAAAAAGCTGTTTTTCTGCCCCACCACCACTGCGGTGGTGCCACCGCCCGCCATCCTAATTGGCCCCAAAATCTTTATCTGTGTTGTAAATGCTTGTTTCCTATTTCTACCTAATCAAAGTTATGAACTTGCTTCTTAGGTATTCACTATTTACTTATGTAATGGAAAGCATTTCTTTCAAAGTGTTTTTTATTTAAAAGGGATTTAACCACGCTTTTTTTTACAAGACATGTTTTTTACCCCAAACAAGTTTTTACAATGCATGCTTTTACCACATTATTATGGGAAGTAGGGGGGTGTGGGCGGTCTCCCCCACAAATACGTATGCTTTACCACATAATTACAGCAAGATGGGGCCTCCTCTGTCTTGTTTCTGACGAGCTTGGGACTCTGTTCCATAGCCCGGGCTATTTGAATAAATCTGGGTTCCTCCTACAGACGAAGGCTCCTGTGTCCCCTTTTACTACGTATGAAGGGTATGGAAGGCTTGGGTGGTTCCCCCGCCGCCGAGACCCAGTAAGTGGGTTATTCCGTTTCTTTTCATTACAGGAAGTAGGGGGGTGTGGGGGGTCTCCCCCCATAAATACGTATGCTTTACCACATAATAATGGGAAGATGGGGGAAGTGGGTGGTATCCCCACACAAATAATTTTTAAATAAAACAATGCATGGTAATGGTATGCGTTGGAAAAGCATGTTTGAGCTAACAATTGAGGAAAAGTGTTCTTCTGATCAGCATCATTTGTACCGGGACTCCATTGCTTTTTCATTGCCATCTCGTGGCAAACACTTCCACACGACTCACCAGGTCGCTTCTGCTGATGCCTGAGGAAAAACTAACTAACACGACAACAGCCATCTTGCAGCCTGTATTTCTGCCCAGGAACTGTCACACACCCAACCCCCCTGTTCTTTGCAGTTCAACTGAAAGCCACAAGACTCTCACACTCTGAGTAAATGATTTGTTTTCCATCTCCTGCTCCCAGCCTGGTAAACACCCTTGACACCGTGATTAGGTTATCTGGACAATGGTCTGACTGCTGGGCTTTGATCAGGGTGATTAAACAATGACTTGAAAGACCGGGCTTTGATCAAGGTGATTGAACAATGACCTGAAAGACTGAGGCTTGATCAAGCCAAGTGAACAATGATTTGTGTACCAAGCCTTGACCAGGTCACCATCTACAAACGTCGTCTGGATCTGGTTATCAACTGCAAACAGTGTCCTGATTGAACAATGAACTAACAGCCAAAAGACTGGAATGAAAAAGTATAAAAGGCTTGTAAGTTGCAGAGTAAAACAGCAGCCTTCTCTGTCTTGTTTCTGATGAGCTTGGGACTCTGTTTCATAGCCCGGGCTATTTGAATAAATCTGGGTTCCTCCTACAGACGAAGGCTCCTGTGTCCCCTTTTACTACGTATGAAGGGTATGGAAGGCTTGGGCGGTTACCCCACCGCCGAGACCCAGTAAGTGGGTTATTCCGTTTCTTTTCGTCACAGGAAGTAGGGGGGTGTGGGGGTCTCCCCCCACAAATACGTATGCTTTACCACATAATAATGGGAAGATGGGGGGTGTGGGTGGTCTCCCCCCACAAATAATTTTTAAATAAAACAAAAAAAAACAATGCGTGGTAATGGTATGCGTTGGAAAAGCATGTTTGAGCTAAAAACGTGTGTGGAAAAAAAAAGCATGGTAGTGGCACACTAAGGGGCCTATTACGATGACGGAGCGTTGGACCGCCCGCCGATGCTGTGGCAGTCCCTCCATGTACATTTGGATGCGCTCGCCACACTGGCGGGCGCATCCTGTGCCTTTTCCATTGCGGGCGGATCTGCTGGCTGCAGACCCGTCTGCAATGGAAAAGGTCTGTGCATGGCACTGCCATGTACTACATGGCAGGGACCACGTGGTGCCTGCCACGTAGTGCATGGCATTGAGGGTATACATGGTACCCCCATGTGCACCCCCCACGCTCCTCACCCTGGGGGCCTGCAACAGGCCCCCAATGCAAGGACCGTATGCCTTTCCACGGCAGCCACGCCGCCATCCTAATATGGATGGAGGAGTCTCGCAGACAAAATATGTCTCACCACCATATGCAGGCACTTTTTCACGATCGTACCGTCCGCCGTGGACACCCCAGTCATACTAATGTGGCGGGGGGTCATTCTAGTGAGGATGGCGGGCGGATCGCCCCCGCCGGGCCGGTGGTGGCTACCGCCAGCAGGGCTTGGGCAATCCGCCCGCCATCCTAATGGGCCCCTAAGTTTTTAAAACTCAGTTCTTTCTTTTTTTATCAATTATCTTTGATCACAGTCTCTGTAGTTTTATAGAGTTTTGCAGATACTTACTGTGTATATCTGTTGTATTTTTCTCCTTCAAAATTCTTTTATGCCGCTGCTTGGTTGTTTGAATGAAGGAAATTAAGTTTTCTTTAAGGATTAGATTTCTATAAATCAAAATAACATTGTACAATAAGTGATCTTCTATGTGTTGACTTCTTGGGTGACTTGCTTCATTTTATTGGTTTTCAGTCTCTATCCTTCTTCTTTCAGGCTGAATAAGCTTTGTTAAAAGCATACTATTTATTTATTTGCGTTATAAATGCGTGTTTTATATTGCTACCTAGTCACAGTTATGAACTTGCTTCTTTGGTACTCACTCTTTACTTACGTATTGGAAAGCATCTCTTTCAAAGTGTTTTTTATTTAAATGGGATTTAACCATGCTTTTTTTTTTACAGCACATGTTTTTTGCCCCAAACAAGTTTTTACTCTACATGCTTTGACCACAATATTACGGGAAGTTGGGGGGTCTCCCCCCCACAAATAATTTTTAAATAAAGGAAAAAAAACAATGCATGGTAATGGTATGTGTTGGAAAAGAATGTTTGAGCTAAAAACGTGTTAAAAAAAAACATGGTAGTGGTATTCTATGTTTTTAAAACTCGGTTCTTACTTTTTTTTCATCAATCTATCTTTGATCACAGTCTCTGTAATTTTATAGAGTTTTAAAGATACTTACTGTGTTTATCTTTTTTTTTTTTTAAAGATTCCTATAGGCCGTTGCTTGGTTGTTTCAATGAAGGAAAAACATTTTTTTTGTAGGATTCGTATTCTGTAAATTGAAAAGAAATGATTCAATAAGTGACTTTGTCACAGTTGATCTGTGCTGACTTAGGAGGCCATTAGGATTTTGAAAGTACGGCGGACCCGTACTGGTTATTAGAATGCCACTGTGGCGGTGGCATCCTCCCTACCCATGGCATTTGCCCTATGGTATTCACATATGGTGTGTACAAACAGAAAGCAGTCTACTCAAATGTATTATGATAAGGCTCAGCTGTAAAAAAAAAAAATAATAAGCCTACGGGCAAACTATGTACTCTAGTTCTTAGATTTTAGGAAAAGCGATATGTACATGGTCAACAATGCAGAGCCTCTGCAGTGGTCTCCAAGATACAAGCAGCTTGTGAAAAAGCTGCTGAGGATTGATTGGTTTGAGCCTGAGGTTGCAGCAGTCGTGGGCCCCCTGTCAGAGAAGCCAGGGCTTGCAAAAAAACGTTCAGTTTGTTTAAATAGGTCAGGCACGTATTTGGGGTAACTTCATGGAAGGGGAGCTTTCCATGCACACATAGCTTTTTTATATGCACACATAATTATGGACTCCAACATGTAGATTTAGTAGAAGCTTTCAAATTGATCTGGTGATGGGTGCAACATCTAGCGACTTTCCCTGCACGATTCAAAACCCTGTATGTCTACAGGTGGGAGGAGACCAGGACCTGCACTCAAGGACACCCCAAGCCAACCCTGTTACTCTGAAAGGACAGCAGGGCTGGGTCACAGTCCTGCGAGTGTTAGGGACTCCAATACTGGGGGATGCCCCACCAGGCCAGTGCATCTGAAAGAATAGCGTAAAGTCAGTCGAATGACAGAAGACACCTTGGCACACAACTGACTACTCCTCAGACCTGCCAACCTTGAGGGTTGGGGCCTGATGGAGAGCCCCCAACTACTTTGTAGGCCAGCCTACCTCCTTCCACCTACTTCTCCTGCAGCGGACGTGACCACTGAATCGTGGGATTTGGCACAATTCCACCACAAATCGCTTGCCACAGGAGGGTGGGTCTATATCACGTTTTTGAGAGTTGCACTAAAGACAACCTCATTGTATACTTGTACGAGGACGCACTCTAGCTGGAACTCATTACAGGGAAGGCCTCAAAGAGATCAGTTTCTCGCAGCTGCCACACAGAAGAAATGAGCAGGAATCGTACCCAGGCCTCAGAATTCCCACATCAACGCGAGGTGAAGATTGCTTTTTGCGCCTCCCCGCAGTGCCGAGTTTGCTCGTTTTGATTAGCGCGCACATCGCTTCACATGATCTTCCCTCCCTGCCTTAATGAAGCCATATTTCTGCCTGGAGCCACTTAGCACTGTAAACGAATCCCTGCATCTCGGCATCCTGTTGTAGATGATCTAGTCCAATGAGCCCCCAGACATGCACGTGATATACTGAATATATAGGAAACAGTAGTCAGACGTATGTCGTCAGCAGACATCAAAACATTTTCAGTCATTGGCTGGCAGCAAGGGGTGAGCAGTCCCTGGTAATCATTAACACAGATTCACTGGGGACAGGCAAGACATACTGTAAAAGCTCTTACCAGAGGGCATACCTTCATCCCAATCTTCTGACCTTTTATAGTGATTTACCATGAATCCCAGCCAGATATTGACACCGATGGCAAAGGTGACCAGAGATATCACCTGGGAAATCAAGAAAACAGATGTTAAAGGGAGCAGCAGAAAGGGCAGACCTATACATTCATCAAAGACTAGACCAGGCATTTCAAAGGACTTTACACTACCCACATCCACACAAGCATGCACATCCAAAAATAGCCTGAAAAATATTAACATTTAACATTGGTTTGGTGGGGAGGACTTGCCTTCCTCGTTGTCTGGGATTGGAAAAAACTGTACGAAAAAGTTATTATTTTTCTTTCTTGTGGGAGGGGTCTGGCATTTACTGTGGCAGAGGGACAGCCACGCGTGCTCATAAGTGGAGACGGCTTCTCAGGGCCATGTCAGAGGCTCCCTTCTCGAGACAGCAGGCCGTTCCTTTCTCCCTTTGGCGGGAGGCTTATGCTCTCTGGCTCTTCGGTGCTCAGAGCTCTATTCAACCATGGAATCCCACCTGGGCCGGCTGACAGACGCGCCTGATTAGTCCAATTGCTGATGTCATCATGTTCCCCTCACAAATCACAGGCTCGGCTGAGGGGCTGGTCCTGGCAGCATCCCCTGGGGCCCCCTCAGACAAACACACTCGCTTTCATGTGGTGGCCTCTGGCACCGGGGCGCTGCTTATGTTACTGCAAAAATCAACAACAGTTTGTTTTGCGACTACTCCCCGACACAAGAGCAGCTTTGGAGGGGCGGCCGGGAACAGGGGCTGCATGCATTTCATGTGAGGAGAAAACTGAAAAAGAAAAGATTATTTTCAAACTCTGCTCCAAAAGGCAAAACAACCTTGTAAACTAAACATTCAGTGTGCTGTCATTCTTCAACTTTATAAATAAATGGTATTGTCATTTACAATGGCAATAGGTGAGCATTAGAGAGTGGTAGAATGTAATAGCGGACACAAAGCCACACACACAGAGAGCCACACACACACACAGAGCCACACACACATACACGCATACACACACAGAGCCACACACACACACACACACACACACACACACACACACACACAGAGCCCCACATACACACACACACACAGAGCCACACACACACACAGCCACACACACACACACACACACAGAGCCACACACACACAGAGAGCCACACACACACACACACACACACACACACACAGAGCCACACACACACAGAGAGCCACACCCACACACACACACACACACGCACACACATAGAGCCACACACACACAGAGCACAGCCAGGGAACAGAGGCAATAAGAAAACAAAAGCACAGCCAGGGAACAGAGGCAAGAAGAAAACACGAGCACAGCCAGGGACCAGAGGCAAGAATAAAACAAGAGCACAGCCAGGGAACAGAGGCAAGAAAACTTACCGACTCAGGGGGGGAGTCACTGTCTGTTGCGCGGCCGGTCTCCCTTCCTCAGTTTTAATGTATTTTTCCTTAAAATGGCGGCCTCCACTGCTCTACTTCAGTTTCGGTTTCACCTCCCCGGTGTTAAGAGGGGTGGCTCTCTTCTTCTGCCCTCACCGTTAGTATCGCAGGGGTCTGCGAGGGGCTGGGTGGGGGTGCACTTTGCACGTTTCTAAACTAACAATATGCACAAAGTCAAAGTCAAAGTTTTTATTTGTTTTGGTACTCAACAGAGGACCACAAAAGAATACATCACATATTAATATAAAAGCAACATAGTTTTAAAAAATGTATACAAATTATAACATACAAATTCGTTCGGAGGCAATTTGCCCACTGCTAATAGTTCTTTTTCCTTTGTTAGCCTGCAAGTTCGGTAAATAGGGTCAATATATGAAGCACGAGCTACTACAACTTTAGAGTT
Organism: Lissotriton vulgaris; assembly: GCF_964263255.1. Lineage (NCBI taxonomy): Eukaryota > Metazoa > Chordata > Amphibia > Caudata > Salamandridae > Lissotriton > Lissotriton vulgaris. The sequence continues at coordinate 282,929 of NW_028251014.1, read as the reverse complement.
TGGACAAACAAATAATAAATGCTCCACAGTCTGCTCGCCTCCTTGACATAATGAGCAAAGATGGTTAGTTTCCCCAGCCGACCATTTAGATGTATAAGATTGGACAGGTAGGATCCCTAATCGTAACATCAAGATCACCCTCCTTGCACTATGAGTTAGGGAAAACAAAATATAAGGCTGGATATGTTTATATTCTATGAGTTCAGTATATGATTTAAAAGTTTTTAGTTTTCTGGTATGTGCATAGTCCAGGTCAAAACTCAACCTTGGTGTAAAACATTTAAGAAAAAGTTTTAGTTGCGATACAGACCAGGTAAGTAATATTTCTGTAGTAATTTCAGCCAATTGAAATGCAGCTGACATATTCCCTAAGAAAGTTTGTTTAGCTGCTTCTGTATCAAAGGTTTCCTTTTGGAGCAAAAACCTGAGTGTCCCCTCCTTTGCATGGAGGAGATTATAGGCCCACCTAATAATGTTGGCCACAGCCGTGGCGTAAGCACTTGTTATTCCAAATTCTAACCTTAGAACCTGTACTGGTGTAGCAGCTGGAACCTTCATCATTCTTTTCAGTATTTTCCCCTCTTGTCGATCCATAAAGCCCCATTGCTTTAGAGGTATGTATTCTGTAGCATAAGAGAGGACCGCAGGGATTTTCACTTTATATATTTTCAGTAGTGAGGAAAAGTGCCTGCTCCCCGTGGCACTATAGAGTCTTGAGAGTGCTCCGGCGTGTAGATCAGATTTCTTTGTTAATTTATCTATAAGCTTTGTGTTTGTTAGATTCTTTGAAAGAATCCTGCCGAGATATGTATATTCTGTTTCTTCATCGATCTTTTCACCTCCAAGCCTCCAATTGTATTTGACGTTTTTTTTCCTTCCAGAAAATGCTACAATTTTTGTTTTCTTTACGTTCGGAAGTAAGAAATTTTTATTTGAATATAGAAACAAAATGTCAAGAGAATTTTGCAAACCGAATGGTGTGAGATCGAACATAACTATGTCGTCTGCATAGAGCAACGAATGAATACTTTGATTGCTTATTTTTGGAGGCAGGCTTGAGCCCTGCTGTAGCTGCTTTGGCAGGTCACTGAGGTAAAGCGAAAATAACATAGGGGCTAGTAAACATCCCTGTTTAAGACCGTTCTCTGTACTTATTACTTTCGTTAAACCTTTTTCGCCCCCCATTTGGACTTGACACCACGTTGTTGTGTGGAGTCTTACCTGTAGCAAATGTTCATTGATTCCAAAACCCCTCAGTTTATTCCATAAAGTAGGTCGATCAACACGGTCTAATGCGGTCGAATAATCTATAAATGCCATATAGACCGTCTGTTTTCTTCGTGTCACATATTTATCGAGAATAACCTGAATAATTGCAATGTTGTCCGTAACAGAGTGCTTCGGCCTGAATCCAGCCTGGAACATTGGTATCAGTCCCAGCGAAAAAGCCCAGTTTTTTAGTTGCAATAAAACTTCAGCTGCAAAAAAATTTCCGGACGCATCCATCAGAGCTATTTGACGGTAATTTCCTGCTACCGTTTTACAACCTTTTTTATGAATGGGGATAATAATGCTCCCCTGCCACGATTTTGGTACTGTTCCAGTGGTCAAGATATAATTGAATAGTGGGGTTAACAAAAGACTCCATTCCTTAGGGTTCATCTGCAAGACCTTGATAGGAATTTGCAGCCTGATTCATGTACGGGCCGTTTTGCGTGGCCCTAATAGCGAATCATAGCGACTCGCTATTGAGGACACGCAAAACGGCATTCATGTAGGAATTGCTAAATCAATAGCGATTCCTACATGTTCTCTATTTGCGAGTAGCAATTTGCTACTCGCAAAAAAAGGAATAACTCCCCATTCATTCCTATGGGCCAAAAGGCCCATAGGAATGAATGGGGAGTATCCCTTATTTGCGAGTAGCAATTTGCTACTCGCAAATCAGATAGCGATTTTAAGGGTGCCAGGGGTGTCCAAAGGACACCCTGTAGCACCCCTAAAATGCACATTTGAACAGGTGTTGCGCACACACATGTCCAAAGGACATGTGTGTGTGCAACATGCAACTTAGAAAAATGCTTTTAAAAGCATTTTTCTATGTTTTTGCTATTTACCGAGAGGTCTGACCTCTCGGTAAATAGCGGCCCAATTTTGCTAAATCGCAATTTTTGCAAGTGTCATGAATAGCATTTAAGGAATCTCTAATAGAGATTCCTTAAATGCTAATCCTCGCATATTTGCTAATTCCTCATTAGCAATTTTTGCATTTGGGATTGTGAATCCCAAATGCCAAAATTGCACTCGCAAAAGGCAAGATTCTGAGAATCTTGCCCTTTGCGAGTGCAATTTTGCTTCATGAATCAGGCGGATGGTCGGGGCCAAAGGCACCTGTGCTTCTTGCCCTTCGAATGTGAGTTTCTACCATTATAGTTGTTGTTTTAGGAATTAATGGTTTTTGTTTCTCCTTTACATTATCTATACAGTTTTCTTCAAGTTTGACCATATTTGATTTATAAAGATCTGTCAGATAAATTTCCCACTCTTTTGGAGGAACCGGTACTGCTAGTAATTTCTTTTTTGTTCCTGTTAGTTTAGCTATTAGTGACCAATAAGTTCTCTGGTTTGGTTCTTTTGCAGCAATTTGTAAATCGACCCAGTTGCGATCTTGAATAGTTTTTTTTTAACTTATTTTTTCTCTTCTCAGCTGATTTTTCAGTTTGTTTATTTCTTTCTTTTTAGTAGGAGAAGAATGTAAATATTGAGCTTGTATCAGATTATTTAGTTTTTTCCTTATCTGAGAGTTCCAGGTTTTTTTGGAGTTTTTCTTCATCTTATTATCAGTATTTCCTTGGGGATTCATTTTTATTAGTGCCTCTTTTAATTCGGTAAGAATACTCTCAAAATTTTCTATAGGGTCTTCTGAGTGCTGTTTCTTTAAGAAGTGTTTTTGCTGAACCAGTAATGCTATTTTGCCCATAAAAAGATGTGTTCCAGAAGATACGTCTCTAGTTGCTGTTTACCAGAGTTTCATTTCTACAAAGAATCATCTGTCCTTTTACTGCAGACTGAGCCGACCAACTGGTTCGTAATTGCATCATGGCGTGATCGCTGTCTGATGAGAAGTTGGAGTGAAGATGGGAAATGGTTTCATATAGATCCTTGCCACAGATGATATAATCTATTATCGATGGACTCCCTTTTCCCTGTCTTGTATATGATGCCGGGATGTCTCCTTCAATGTTCCCATTGAAAATTACCCCATTTATATTAAATAGCGCGGATAACATTATTTTCCCTCTTTTGTTTGAGCGGATGTCTCTGGGGAATTGGGGAGTATAAGATTCCAGGCTTTCCTCTTCGAAAATTCTTCCCCACTTTTTTATTTCTGGATTAGAAATGTTCCCATTGAAATCACCCATAATCATAAAAAGACGAAACATATGGGCTTCTATTGTTTGTTTAATGATTTCCAAGATGTCTTCACATAACATGTCATACTTTTTTCCTGGAGGGGCATATATATTGAAAAGCAACATTGCTCTTTGGGGACTCATGTTATCGGTTTTTAGAAAAAGTTTGATGCATTGCAAATTGTCACTGTTGGTCTCAACTATCTCTTGTTCCCATGTACAATCCTCTCTCATTAGAATAGCCAAACCTCCTTTGGCATGGCCCCGATTAGTAGCTTTTGCAGGTATGTAATAGACGTAGTACCCTTTTTGAGAAAAGGGTTCTGTTGCCCAGGTTTCTTGTAAGGTTAAAATATCAGGCTGGTTTTTTAGAACTTCCTTCATTTTATTTGTTGTTCTCCCTGCAACGTTCCACGATATTAGCTTTAGACCTTGGTTAAACAGAAATCTTCAGTTGGTTAGCACTTTTGTTGCAGTTCAACATCCCCGGCAGCCATGTCCACGACTTCTCGGATTCAATATCGGTAACTTTGTTCTCGTTTGAATCCAGGTACCAAACTTCCCTTTCTCCTTTGTTTAAACGAATTTTCAGGATCGCTTCTCCCTGTCTCAGATCTCTAAAATTGCTAGCCCCCGAGTCTTCAGGCATCAATGAAGATCTGGGACCATTGTTTGGATAAGAATTAGGGATTTGTTGCCTGTTGTTGTTTACGGTTTTATAGTTTGTATTTCCTTTGAACTCAACCTTCTCAATTACGTCATATCCAAATTTATGTATTATTTCTTTTTCCCTAAGTATAATCCCAGGTATTACGGGAGACCAAAAGGAAACCATTGCACTTTTGTTTTGACCACTTTTGGGGAGAGTCACTAGATTGATTTCCCGGCTAGTCAATAGTTGAAGAGACTTTATATTTTGCTGGAGATTAAGTATCCTGCCTCTATTGAGTGGTGTATTATCAGTGGGGAATAGTTCTTCAAATTGAAGTGCATTTGACTGTATATTTGCGCTGCTTGCGTTGTCCTTCATGTTAGTTCTATTGACATCAATACTTTCGTGTCTTGTCTTGTTGACTATCTTGGTTGGAAGATATTCGTCCGCCCTTGGGTTCAGTTCTTGCTTTATATCTGTACATATTCCTTTGGGAGAATCTCCTTTTTTACTCATATATGGTGTACTTTTCTCATCGTTTTTCTCCTGTAAATCTCTTTGGGGTATATTGATTTTTTGGAATTTAAGTTTGCGGTTTTTCTTTTTTTGAATCCTTCTGAGAGGTTTTTTCCTCCTTTTATTTTTTCCCTTTTCCTCTGTTTCCTTGGTTTGATCAATTATTATTTCTACTACTGGGGGTTCTGACTTAGTTTTTGTACAAGAATCTTCATCTTCCTTTACTAAGTCTTTATCATATGAATCCTTTTTCATTTGTTTGTTAAAGATCGGGAATTGCTTTTGATTCTTTTGCGATCTTTCTCTGAATAATCTTTTTAAAGAATAAATTATTGAATCGTTAGTAGTTTCCGTCTTTTTCCTTTTGTGAGTTTCTATGAGATCTTCTTCTGATGTCTGAGTAGAGGAGTGTCGATTACTTTGTTTATAGTCGTTTTCCTTTTGATTAATAGTATCCTTTGTTTGATTTTCTATTATTTTTAAGGACTCCTTCTTTCTTTTCTCTTCTACTAAGAATTTTAGAATGCCAATTTGGACATCTGGAGTTTGATCTTAATTTTCAAGGATGTTTCCTAGAAAGGAGAGAACCGATTCTAATATTGCCTGTAAAGAGAATAGAGCCTTAGATATAGGTATTGTCGATGCGTCGAGATTTTTGTTATCAGTTAGAAAAGGGTCCAGAAAAGAATCTTGTCCATGTGTAGTTGTTTTTTTTGTTGATTGCTTAATTTTGGCGCTATTTTCTTCTACTTTGTGCTGGACTATGCCTATGTCATCTAATTTTTGTAGGCTCACATTACCCTTTATAGGGGATGCTATTATGTTCGAAGTATTTTGTTCTAACTTGCAATTAAGTATACTTAGGTCCTCTAATTTGTGTATGCTCTCATAGTCTTTTATAGGAGTGGATGATTTCAGGAGGATAGAGTTACAATCTTGTAGCATAGACTTGTTGGTTGGCACCATGTCACTTGCGTTGTGAAGCAGTTGTGGGGATTCAGATAATCTAGTTAAATCCCCTGAACTCCCAAATGGTTTACTTTCAGTGGTGTAATTTTTGTTATCAGATGACTTTTTTGATGGTATGGTAGAAAAATAATCATAAATTGCCGGGGTTAGCGTAATGCGGCCAGGTTTTATCGCTTTATCTGTAGATTTCCTAACTGCTTTCTCAGTTCCCATGCGTTTCATGAAGATTGTGCGTGAACGTAATTTCCTTAGACCCATTAGTATTTCCTAAAACTGCCTCTATAGTAACTTTAGTAGTATATCTCGAAGACTATTGTTCGTATGAGGAATATACGTCAGCGCAATACTCTAGACAGCTCCCCCTTACTGGAAATAGAATTAGTTGCCGATAAAAGGAAATTTTTACCTATTTTTAGACAAGTCGTTTCCGCGATGGGTTTGGGCGCTGCTGTTAGTGGGGTGGCCCGTCCCGTCCTCGGGCGTCCCCGGACGGCCACAGACGGCCCGCCCTTTGCCCGGGCCTAGCCCGGCGTCCCGCTAAGCGTCGGGGGAGCGTAATTATAGGCGGACCAGGGGGCGGGAAGAGACTCCAGGTGCGCTCCGGTGATCCTGCGCTGCTTCCTGAGTCTCGCAGTCCCGGCCCCTGTAACTACAGCCTCACACGCAGTCAAAGAGCATTCCCACTCCCTCGCCTCAAGGGACAGCAGGCAATGCAGCAAAGAACACAGTCTCACGAAAGCCAAATGCAGGTAATGCTACGAGCGGCAGCCCGGCATTGGCTGGAATGTAAAATTCCAGCCAATGGGAAGAGGAGAGAAAGAACTTAAAGAAACATGCCCCTCAATCCCAAAAACACGGGGCTTAAATGGACAGATGCCTCTCTTCTCCAATGGCTGGCCTCCATTTAGGAAGCCAGCCAATGGAGAAGAGGGACGGGTTCAAGTCCCACACTGAAAAACATAAGATCTGGCCGGCCAAACTGCGCAAGCGCAGCCTACGCAGGCCGAGACCTAAAAAGTGAGTGAGAAAACATTCACCGGAAAGTGGCTCTAAGCACTTCAACATTCGCTCAGTTTGTTTCTAGGCGCATGCTTATCAATGGTGCATAGAAATGCACAAACTATTTCCAGTGGCTCCTTCTGGTGCCAGAATAAAGACGCGGGGGATAGAAAATAAATCGGCAAGGGCAGGGTCACCCTTTTTTGTCAAGCAGGGATGCCAGCATCAGAATTTTAATCCTCTTGTTTGTTGGCTAACTAGATCAAATTGCGGTTTATTGTTGTGGCCCTCACCTCGAGATGCCCTTCAGTACTGTCGTGTCTTAAGGTCAATAACGACCGACACCAGTAGTGTGTGTTCAGGAGATTTATTTCTTACTTGTTCCCTGTTCCATGTCCCTACTCTATCTGCCCCTTTCCTGTCTTTGCCCCTCCTCTTCCTCCTACCCCGTGACTCCTCCCATCCCAACTACTAGACCGTGCACATCATTACATCACCCCCTTTGTTAACAAAAGAAATTAACTAATCTGATCACAGTTCTTCAATCAGTCTCTTTGGTTTGTGTATGTCTCGTCGAGGTCGGAGACACATTCTAACCTCTGCAGGCGCATCTTCCATTTGCCTGTCAAGTCTCAATGTTGGACTCGGTTGACTAAGTCCGTCGGCATCTCGTTGTACTGGGGTACATTTCTGAAAATGAGACACGTTTCGAGTGATCCGTCTTTTTTCAGACTCAGCGGTGATCATGGTGCCTTTTTGCTGAGTGATGATCAATGGTTCTTCTTTGAACCGACAATCCGTCTCCTTGGCCTGCTCTTGTTTGACCACTACACAGTCTCCTGTTCGAAGTGAGGGAGACTTGGCTCTCCGTCTAGTGTCTGCATGTGTTTTCATCCTGCTTTTCCCCGCTTGATCAGCCATCACTGTGTCTCGATGGGTGCGTGTTGGGGACACCGGAGTCAGAGCCCCTTCCCACGTCGGGATCCTTGTCCTGATGGGTCGCCCCAGCATGAGAGTGGCAGGACACTTTCCGGTGGTCGCGTGTGGGGTAGTCCGATAGGCTCTTAGCACCTCATTGAGAGCTATTTGTAAGTCCTTCTTTTCCAACGTGGCTTGTTGAAAAGTCTTTTTCAGAGTGGCCATGAACCGCTCAACGGTGCCATTGGCTTGTGGCCACAGCGGTGTGATCTTCCGATGTCGAAAATTGAGGTGCTTTGCAAATTCACTGAACTCATGACCGTTGAAGGGGGGACCATTGTCTGTATTGAGTTCCTTGGGAACACCCCACGCAGCGAAAACCTCATCTAATACAGCGATGGTACTGGAAGCGTTGGTGGAAGACACAAACTGAGCTATGGGGAATCCTGAGTATTCATCGATGATAGCCACCACATACCTGCCTGACTGGAGGCGTCCATAAAAGTCCATGGCCAGTTCCTGCCACACCCCACTGGGCAATTTGGTAATTTGAAGAGGAGCCAGGGGTTCTCCAGGCTTCACCAGTTGACACTGGGGGCAGTCCTTCAGGGTGATCTCTACCATTTGATCGAGTTGTGGGAACTAGCCTCGCTACCTTAGAGCTCTCTTTGTGGCAACAACTCCCCGATGGCCTTCGTGAGCAAGGTTGACCACTACTTGACGTAGCTGCCTCGGGATGACAATCCTATGGTCCCTCAGCAGGAGCCCCTCTGAGGTCGCTGACAACTCATAACTGACATGTCGGAAAGCTTGCATTTCCTGACGGATCTGTGGGTCACTTACTTCGTCCTCACTATCATGTCGCCAGCGATGTGTGCGCAGTCGGCGCACTACCTTCTGAAGGATATTGTCTTGCACAGTAGCGTCCTTGATCGCTTCCAAGGGGACTGCCGGTGGCCGGGCTACATCTACCACAAAGTGTATGTACTCTTCAGCTATCGACGGGTGTGAGGCGTGAGATGCTTGAGGGTGTCTGGACATGTAGTCCGCCGGATTCTCACCCTTTCCAGGTTTATGGATGATGGTGAACGTGTATTCCTGCAGACGTAGACCCCACCTTTCCATGCGGGGCGGCATCTTGGCTTTGGGATTACCGAAGATGGTGACAAGAGCCTGGTGATCCGTAATCATGGTGAAATGTTTGCCGAAGATGAACACATGGAAATGTTCACATGCCCACACGACCGCTAGGCTCTCTTTCTCGGGCTGAGAATAAGCCTTCTCAGTGTCGAATAGGCTGCGACTCGCGTACGCCACAATGTGACGCCGGTCAGTGTCACTATCATATTGAGCCAGGATGGCACCCAACCCCACTGGACTGGTATCGACTGTGATTTCCATCTTCCTTTTGGTGTTGAAATAGGCCAGATTGTTCGCCGATTCCACCGCCTGCTTGATCTCTTGGAAAGCCAGCTCACATTGAGGGCTCCACACAAATGGTTGTCCTTGCTTGGTGAGGGCATGAAGTGGATGACTGATCGTGGCATTGTCCTTGATGTATCTGGAGCAATAGCTTGCCATGCCCAGAAAAGATCTTATGTCGCTCTCATCTTGCGGGCTCTTGGTGGTGTTGAGCGCTGTTACTTACTCAGGGTCGGGCTTCATTCCAGCCCTGGAGAACACATGACCGAAGAACTTAAGGGTGGACTGATGGAACTCACACTTGTCCTTGTTGAGAGTTAAATTAGCTTCAAGGAGAGCATGGCACACTCGATCAAGGGCTTTGTCATGTTCTTGTGTGTTTGATCCATATACCAAGATGTCATCACTGTAGTTCAGGGAATTCGGGATATGCCTGATGGTTTGGCGTATGACCTCTTGGAATATTTCCGCTGCAGAGGAGATACCGAAACTCAGCCGTTTGTAACGAAACAAACCCAGATGGGTGGCAAGCGTTGTAATGTACCTTGATTTTTCGTGCAACTCCAGCTGATGGTATTCCTTGTTGAGATCAAGTTTAGAGAATACCCTGGCTCCATTCAAAGCCGATATCATATCGCTCAGGTGAGGCCCTGGGTGACGCTCTCGTTCTTGTTGGGGAGCCTCATGTCCACACATAGCCGTACTTTCTCCGGGGTACCCTTTTTCGGAACAATTACGACCGGTGACACCCATGGTGTGGGGCCATCCGTTTTTTCAATAATGTCCGCTTGAAGTAGTTCTTGAATTTCTTCCTCTACTGCCTGCTGAAGGTGGAAAGGCACTCGCCCTGGATGCTGAACAATAGGGCGCACTTAGTCGTTGATGTGTAGGCGAATCAGACACTTGTTCATTTTGCCGAGCCCGCTGAATAGCTTGGGAAACTTGCGGACAATGTCCGGATTGTCATGGACCCGGTACAGGATTTCAACCAGTCTGAGTCGCTCTGCTGTGGGCAGACTGAGAAAACAATCAGCCTCCGGTCCCTCAATGACGTGAATGTACGCCGATACTGCTGTGGATTCGTGCTTGAGCGTCGTTGCGAGCTTGCCCAGGCAGGGAAGTGGTTTCTTCGACATCCAGGTAAACACCCTGACATGTGCTGGACTCAGGACAGGCGTTGGTTTCATCTTGTTATATTCGGTCACGGGCATGTAATTCAGTGATGCCCCACTGTCAAGCACAAATTTGGTGGCACGAGTCCCCACCTTGATATCTAGCGGAGGATACTTCTTCAGCTGGTCCGGGTCGGCCACCATGCATATATATTCATCCGTGAATGCTGTCTCCTGAGAGGTCGACCTCGATTCCCTCGACGGTGACCTTCTGATCCATTAAGATCTGTGCGATTCCCTGCTGAAATGTGACGAGCCAGAAGATGATAGTGCTCTGTCTTGGACAGCTTTTGCATGGTGTTGCTTGTCCTCTGGGCGAGATCTGGTTGTCTCACTCCTTCTCTCCTTGCTGTATACTCCACACATGACTTCAAAGTGGTTCTTGCGTCCACATTTCCGGCACTGTTGGCCCATTGCTGGGCAGGTGTCTGTGTGTGGGAAGTCATACCCACATCGGTAGCATTTCTGTGGACGTTCGGGCTTCTTGGCATAGCTCGATTTCTTGTCTTTCCTTCTCGATTCATAGCGTCGATGACTTCTGTGTGTGTGTCTGGACGCTGGAAGAGACCTTCTCTGATGATCATTTGATCTTCTCTGAGCGTTGGTGTTTTGAGTCCAATATGATTGCTCTTTTTTCTCACCACGCCCTGTCTCCATGTTTTTGGCATGTTCTTCTGCCTGGTCGTACACTCTCGTCATTTCCTCTATCTCGTCGAGATCATGGCTTTTCCTTAGCAATCTTCTTCGAAGTGTTTCTGAATGACAGCCCTCAATGACTCTCAGTCGGATGGCATCCTCCGTTGAGAACGAGTCAAAATTGCAATACTGCGACAGTCGGCGTAGTCGTGATATGAATGTGCACATCATTTCTTCTTTGTCTTGATGTGCCTGATGAAACACATATCTCTTGTAGTCCACGTTTCTTTTGTGCACAAACTTTCTGTTGAGTGCATCTCGCACTTTGTCATAGGTCCCTTTATCATCCGTCGGTAATTCTTTGATCACCTTTCCAATCTCTTTGCCAACCAGATTGCGGAGTGAAATTAGCTTATCTCTTTCTCCTGTGACTTTCGACCCTTCTAGGTAGTCCTCGAAGTCCTCCAACCACTCCTGCCATCGAGGGCCCATGCTTCCACCAGCCACCAGGGTCAGTGGTTCCGGGGGGCGCAGATGCGAGACTATGGGCGTGACAGGGGCAGTCACTGCTGCACCACCTCTGTTTCGGTGCGGTGAGTTCGACATGGCTAACCTTACTGACCAACACACTTACTGTCAGGTTCTACACTTGCTAGTGCCTGCTATTGCAGTGACCAATGCTTGTTTGTGCACTTATCAATGTTATCAATGTTTGTTTTGTACTCGCCAATGCTTGTTTCGGGGTTTCTTACCAGCAATGAATTTTTTGGTCCTGAAGATGGTCTTGACAGCAGCATCATAGACCGAAACGTCGACACGCTCATCATCTCCATCAACGTTTCGTTTGAACAAACCTACAACCACTGTTTATTTATTATTCTGGTTGTCTGCCATAATTTTTCAGGAGTTGATGCTTAGTTGTGAACTGATGTGTTTATATGACCTTTACCTCTGTTCATAACATTTTTGCTTAATTTGTTTGTTTCGCATGTCCCCAGATTTTTATTCATTTGTGAATTATAATACTAAACTCATAAAATTTCTTTTGAATACATTCTTACTTTTTCCGTGTATCTTTCCCCTTCCACTGATTTATTCTATGTTACAGATTTTTCATATATGTGATATCTTGTGGATACAACTGAGTATATTTTCTCTTAGAATCAAGTCCCTTGTAGCACCCCTTTGACTTCAAAATGGCCGCTCATGATTTACACATGGGGTGTCCCAATGGTTGCCTGACTCTAACATGGCCGCCGTACATGAAATCTCGATCCACAAAAGATTTGCTTTCATTCAGGGCATGCTCGCTCTCCAAAACTCACCGGCAGCCGATTTCTGAACGCGATCTCACTTGTCAGTGTCCCTGCACTCCCAAACCTTCAGGATCTTCAGGTAGGCGCAGGGAAATGCTCTCAGCGTCGTTGGATGCTGGACCGGCCGTCTCTCACGCATCGGGGGTGAGCCGTCTCTTCCACGCGTCTTGCTTTCTTCGTCGGGACGCTTTCACACGCCTTGGGCAGCACCTCAATGACTCTTCGACCGCTGGGGCAGTAGACAGAATCGGGGTAGGCACCCGACTTCTCCTCGTGGTTCGCGTGCCAGTTTGCACGCATCAAGGGTGACTCACGGTTTTGGCGCGAATCAGCACACCGCTTCAAACACCCCAGCGCCCGATGCCGCTTCCTCCCTCAGGGCTCTACGCGACTACCAGATCGCGGAGCAGGGGCAATTACCGCTAGCCTCTTATTCTGGGCGGCGGACCTACTTCAGCCACACGTGGCTCAACAGCGTTTCCTTTTCTTTCACGCTGCCGGGACAGGGACGCTTCTCCTTGGGCTCCTGTGGGTGGCTGACTGCACCATCCCACCCTCGTCGCCAGTTGTCGTGTCTTAAGGGCAATAACAACCGACACCAGTAGAGTGTGTTCAGGAGATTTATTTCTTACTTGTTCCCTGTTCCATGTCCCTACTCTAACTGCCCCTTTCCTGTCTCTGCCCCTCCTCTTCCTCCAACCCCGTGACTCCTCCCATCCCAACTACTAGACCGTGCACATCATTACAAGTACTCGGACAGAAACCTCGATGTTTCCACTTGGGAGTTGTGCTACGTGGTCTGGATGACTCGTGCTTTCTCGTCCATGATTACGTCTGCTAGTGACGACTAAACAAAAAGGCACAGCGCACCAGCTACACCGAAATAAAACATTCACCCTACTGTATTTTTCCTCACCCCAATATAATGTTAAATACACTTTTTACATGAAAGTGAGCTCCTTTTTTAGCCTGTGCTTATAAACTGAGTTGCGAAAATGAGGCGTTAGCTAGTTTATGAGGTGATTGCTTTATGCCTTTATTCTGCTTCTCTGAGGCAAGTTTAAAATAAATATGAACCCGGGAACGATCTGTTCTAGGTGTGCCTTGATTCCTATGTCCTACCAACACTTCAGAGCGCTGATAACACTCTTTTTCTCAACACAGCCCTTCGAACTGATGACAGGCAAGTTGGGTAGCACAAAATACCCCCTCCCAACACACACATGCAGAAAGGAAGTTGGCAGTCGGTCTCTTTAATGCCTGTATCCCCAAGCTGGGAAGGGTTTTTAGGCACTCCTGAGTTTTACTGAGGCTGACATCCAACCAAGTTTTAGTCTCTGCCTTGTGCTGCCTTGTGCGCAGCTTGAAGGGACAATCTTATCACTTGCCTCGGTTCAACTCGGACGGCTGAAGGTTATCTCGAAAAGGTCCTAAGCACCGCCTAATAGGATTCTCTGACTTGAACACAGAGCAAGCGGTTAAGGGGAAAACGCGTGAAGAACCAGCGCCATGTGTTATCTTGGTAGAATCAGTTGAAGGCCTATTATGAATCATCTGTGGTTGTCCTGCTGGGTGTAATCCGGCCATCTACACCAGCTGCAGGCCCCCTAGCACCACATAAAAAGAAACAATATCCTCTGAGATGTGGCCGATTTGGAACCACTCAGGTGCAGACATGAATATCATGCAGACTAGCTGAATGTACATGAAACGCAGAAGGGGCAAAAACTGACTCCATGTCACGTGTGTGACTTCCAGTTAATTTTCCCACCCAATAGATCTAAGCATGCTAAGACTTGTGGGCAAAGATTTATAGTGTGAGGCGTTTAACTACAAGTCCCATCATGCTCAATGTTACCAGCCCAATAACCCCTATACCATAATTTTAATGGATTTCCAACACGAGGAAAGTCTCCTTGTTAGATAAATAGAAGGGAATAAAATGAGTAAATGCAAGGAGGGTGTATAGGTTGTGGAAAATGTAAATGCATTAGGGGCAATACATGGGTTAGGGAAATTAGTAATAGTTAAAAGAGTAAAGTGGGGATACAAGACATGGATATTACAGAAAAATAAAGTGAATGAAGTAAAGGAGGAAAAGTATAGAATAGGCATACATATTAAACGTAAATGTAGATGGGGAGTAGTAAAAGTAAATTGTTTTTTAAAAGGAGTAAAACAGAAAAGTAGAAGTTGTTTTAATCCTCAACAATGGGGATGTGAAATAATAAAAGGGAGTTAAAGGAGTGCCCAGAGGGGTCTTGGTGCTGTTTCTGTCTGTGAATAGAACTGCTTTATTAATTACTAAAAAGCCGTGTTTTGAGAGATTTTCCGAAGGACAGGATATCAGACGTTCCTTCAGATACAATGGAAGCAAGTTCCACAGTTTGGAAGTTCCCACAATGAAGCTTCTGAAACCCCAAGAAGCTTGCTTGAATTTGAGGATCACTAAATATTTGGCTGTGGAGAATTTAAGTTTTCTGGAAGCCGAATAAAGTCGCTCTACCAAACGGATGAGGTATGCGAGAAATGGTGACTTGGAGGGTTGACATAACCTGGCTTCAGCAGCCCTCTTCGCGTATTTTCGGCCCTCACCTGTAGGCCTAGCTTGATAGTACCTGTGTGAACGATGCTCTCAGGCCAACCAGTCCGGAGTGCAAGGTATTTTCCCCTTTACCCAGCCACCAACAGGAAGACGTACACCCGGAGCAAACATAAGGCAGTAGCAGTAGGTTTCCAGGCAAAAAGAATGGTGCATTCTGAGATTTGTACTTATTTTTTAACACTGTAAGGAGAGGTTGAAAAATCGCACGATATACAGTCTTGTTGACTAAAAACCCAGAACTCACCAAAGATTCCAGCTATGACAAACATGAACACCTTCAGGAAGACCCTCAAGACCTGGCTTTTCGGCTGAACCGAGCGGCCAACCTCCCCCCCAGTGTTTTGAGACCCTTACGGATGAGTAGCACGCTTACAATTCCCTGATTGATTGCTTCAGAGAGCTCGCAGCAGCACCAGAAGTTCAAGAAGGAGAGGCAAGGACTAACTACAATGATTGGTTAATTGGGTCCTCTGGGACCTGGAGAACTGGCCTGTCCCATTAAAGGAATTTTCACTTCAGCTCCTTTCCTAACATCTGCCTAATGTGCCACTTTTCTTCTCTTACCTTTGTATCCTCGCTCATGCTTGTCTTCTTGTTTCTGGACCTTTCTCCTCCTTTTGTTTTGCGTCTCTCCTGCCCCTCTCTCCTTCAGGCTCCATGTCTCCTTCACCTCTCTCGTCTACTTCAGCCTTCTCCATCCAATTCTAATATCGCCACCTTTTGTCTCCCTCTTCCTCACCTTACATTTATTCCCGAATCGAGGGCACAGAGAGATTCAAGGAACAAACTCTTTGATGTGGTGCAGAAGAGAGTGCTTAGAGGCAGAAAAACGGGTCGTTGGCACTATACAAGACTACAACTGCAGACATAGGTACAGAGTGAGTTTCACACTGAGTGGCATCGGGCCAGGAAGCACAAACACAACAAATTTTGCATCAGACAATAAAAGAAACTATGGAGGAAACATGGTCCTACTGCAGAGCTGAAAGACCCCAGATGAGCATGTTTGAGTTACATCTTACCTCAGAAACAATACATCCCAGATGAGAAACAGAAGACCCACAGACACTGCCCTAGAAAAAAATGCACATTAAGCAAACTGTCGAGGTGATATGAAATGGCACAAGGTCACAGGCCCCAGCAGGCCAATGCTGCCAAGGGTGATGGGAATGAAGAGGAGGGCCCTATTACCCCCTCCCCCACCTCACCCCACAGAGATAGGCTGATATTTATTTAACCCACTCTGCTCCGTGTGCCTGGGCTGCGTCACGGCTGGGCCGCCGTCCTCATACTTCGCAAGCTAAACTTGCGGTGATCAGGCCTCTTAACAGCATGTCATGGTTTTCTGCCAGCATGCCCAAGTGAAGGCTATTTTTTATTTATGCGTTTTCATATAGCGCGGACTTTACCCGAAGGAGTCAGAGCGCTTCACAATAGGAACAGAAAATTACAAGTGAACAAATTACAAAAGCAGACGTTAAGTTACATGAGGTAAAAGTGGCAATTGTGAGAAAACAAAATACAGTGCATTACAAGAGGAAATAGTGACAAGTGTGCAGGTTACAAGAGAAAACAAAGTACAATTAGAGGTAATATTCTGCAATATATGCTAGACACTCAGGCACAAGAACAAACGTTACGTAGGCAATGGTGGCACTTGTGTAAGTATCAAAAGCAAACAAAATGTGAGAGGTAGCAAACAGTGTGTTACAAGAGAAACGTGGCGTGTGCATGTTACAAAAGAGTACCAAACACAGGTACAAGGATAATACTGCAATAAATGGCAAACACTCCAACCACAAGAACACACTGGGAAGGCACTTCCATAGTCATGGAGAATAGAGTTTTCAGTAATGGGAGGTCTTCCTTTAGATAATAGAGAGGGTGTGAATTACTTTTGGAGGTGTCTTTGGAGGAGGAGAACTTTGAGGTCCGTTTTGAAGGCCTGGGAGGAGGTGGTGGTCCGGAGCTGAGGAGGAAGTGAGTTCCAGATTCTCACCGCGTTGCCTGAAAAGGATTGGGGCATTGATCTTTCCTACTTGAAAGTGGGAGGTTCAAGCAGTAAATTTTACGCATTAGAAGATGGTCTAGTGCCTCCAGAGAGTTTCAGTTTATTCGCCAGGTAGCGAGGAGAGGAGGAGTGCAAGGCTTTGTGGGTGATACAGGCAGTCTTGTAGATAGCTCTAGTCTCGATGGGAAGCCAGCGGAGGGTGGATAACATCGGTGTGATGTGGTCGCTTTTTTGGCCCTATAAATGAAACGAGCTGCTGAATGGAGAACAGATCTAAGGGGGGACAAGTGGGATTTGGGGAGGCCAGTAAGAAGAGAATTGCAGTAGTCCAGTCGGGAGAGGACCAGCGATTGCACCAGGGTTTTAAGGTCCTGCTCCGAGAAAAAGTGACGAATTCCCCAAAGAAGGCGCAGTTGGTATCGAGCAGAAGATTAGATTGAGAGTGAGGAGGAGGAATTCAGTTTTCGAGGGATTCAGAATCAGTTGATGAGTTGACATCCAGTTTTGAATGGAGACGAGAATAGAGCTTAGGATGGCGAGATCGTGAGTGGAGGCAACCTGGAGGTAGATTTGAGTGTTGTCTGCATAGAGATGATAGTGGATCCTGGATTTACTTAGGAGATTTCCCAGTGATTCTAAATAGAGATTGAACAATGTGGGTGCAAGTATAGAGCCTTGAGGAACCCCTTGACCTACCACCACAGGAGATGAAAGACTGTTCGCTATTTTGATCATTTGGGATCTATCTGAGAGGAAGGAGGCAAATCATTTAAGCACAGTGCCCTCCATGCCCATTCTCTGTTGAAGAGTGTTGAGGAGGGAGTTGTGATTGACAGTGTCAAAGGCTGCAGAAAGGTCTAGGAGAATTAGAAGACAGGACACCCCCCCCCCCGAATCGAGTATCCTCAGCGCGTCATCAACCACTTGCAGTAGGGCTGTTTCAGTGCTGCAGTTTTGGATGAAGCCGGACTGACAATTGTCAAGAAGATCATTGTTCTTGATATGACGAGAGAGTTGTTTCGCTACACATCTTTCTTTTTTAAGCAGAGGGGTGACCTGCCCAGTTTTGAAGGAGACAGGAAGGGAGCCTTGACAGAGGGAGCAGTTGACCAGAGTGGTCCAATAGGAAAGGGAATGGGTATAGAAGGCAATGGCAATGGCACTGGGGATGGGGTCCAGAGAATGGTTGAAGGGCTTTGTTTCGAGGATGCACTTGAGAAGGGCATCTTCAGACATGGGGTCAAAGTTCTGCCAAATGGCTGAGGATTTGCGCTCCTCTGGAGGGGTAGGATGAGCGACCTTATCCACAAGTGATTTCACTTTTTCATCGAAGAATATAGCGAAATCCGCTGCTTTCTTTGTAGAATCCTCCAACTTGGAGGTTGGGGGAGAGCAGTTAGGAATCTTGATGAGCTCGAATAGTTTTTTGGGTCTATTTTTGGCTGAGTCAAGGAGGGTTTTGAAGTGCGATGCTTTCCCAAGGAAGATGTGCTTGTGGTACTTGGATCTTGCTGAACGAAGCGTGGCCAAATTATCTGTGGAGGGCACTTGCCTTCATTGTTTCTCCAGGAATCTTAGCTGCTTCCTTTCCTCATAGAGGGATTTGTTGAACCAAGGTGCTGAGGGAGTGGTCCTTATCTTTTTGCTTTTGAGTGGGGCGACGTTATTGATTTCGGCTGCAAGGACTATGAGGCATTGGGAGGTGAGTTCATCAACATCTAGGTTCGGGTCTAGCCTTGGAAGTGATAACAAAGCTGATTCACAGAGGGGACCGACATCAATATTTTTAGCATCACTGAACCAGGAGGTAGCCCTCTTAGGTTGGCCAAGAGTTATAGAGTGTGATAGGTGAAGAGAGAATGGGATGAGGAGGTAGTCAGACCAGTCTACATGAATAGGGGTAGTGATAGAAAGCATGCCTGCTTTAGAAATAACAAGGTCCAGGATTGAGCCCTTAGAGTGTGTTGATTCTGTGTAGTGTTGGATAAGATCGTTTGCAGAGAGGAAGGCGGCCAGCGAGTTCGCAGAAGAGTCATGCGGTACGCCCCAGTGGAGATTGAAGTCACCCACGAAGGTCTGATTGTCACTTCGTGAGCATTGGTTGCTGATGAAGTCAGTAAGTTCCTCCATAAATGAAGAGCCACTACAAGGCGGGCGGTAAATGACATGGAATCTGAGTGGTGAGAGGTGGTGCAATTGAAGCTCAAGAGAAAGGCATTCAAAGGTGTGGAAGGAGCTGATAGGAGAAGCCTTAAGTTGAAGGGAGTTTCTAAAGATGACTGCAACACCTCCCCAATGTTGTCAGTTCTGTCATTCCTAAATATAGAATAGTCTGTGGGTAATAGGAGATCAAACATAGAGTGGGAGGTAACCCTGAACCAGGTCTCTGTGAGGAAGATCATGCCAATATTGTGAAAGGTGATGGTATCAGAGATTTCAAGTTTGTGTTTTACTGCAGATCTGCAGTTGTGGAGCAGACAGCGATGCTCTGTCAAGACTGTTTTGGTGACGGGGGCACTTGGGCTCTGAAGGGTGATCGGGATATTGTACTTATGCTGGGGTGCTCAGGAGGGTTTAGGTGTATGCCTGGTTCTGACAGAGGAGATGGTCGGAATAGTGTTGATAGTAGGGTTACTAGGGGATGCAGGTTGAAGAAGGGTGGCTTTCAAGGGCTTGAGTGAGTTAACGAAGTTTGCAGACGACAGGTTGAGCTTGGCTGAATTGGGGTGAGGGGGCGAGGTGCATCTCGTGGGAAGTTGGGAAGGAGTAGAGGTGCATGGAAAGGTGGAAATCTTGGAGCTTAAAAGTGAAATGACAGCTACAAGCTGGGGGAAGGAGGTGATAAGAGAGCCTAGCTTATTTTCCAGAGAGAGTAAGGCAGAGCACGGAAGGTTGGGTGGCTCGATGGAAACAGGAGGGGGTGGAATTGATGGTGAAAGGCAGGGAGAGGTGGGGGACTGGAAGTGAATTGGGGTATAGGGTTCAAGAGTGGGGAAAGGTGGAGGTTGAGAGCGGGAGTTGGTGAATCGGAGGTGAAGGGAGAGTTGTCTTTGTTGGCGTTGCAAGAGGGAGAGGAATTAAGGACATATTTAGGGGGAGATGGGTGCGGAACAAGGTGGTAAGGTGGAAGGAGAGGGGAGGACTGTGTGGAGTCATGGGAATGTAGGAGGTTTGGGAGGAAAAGAGGCGAGGTGGTTGTAGAGGTCCTGTCAGCTAGGAGAGGTGGCTGTGAGGGAACGGGCATCTGGTAGAGTGAGGGGGGTTGAGAGAAAGGGAAGTTGAGGAAAAGAAGTGGTTCTGCTGGGCCCGAGGGAGGGAAATGGAAAGGGTTACCAAGGGCGGAAAGGGAGTAGCACAGCATTGCTGGAGGAGTGGGAGGGAGGAGAGAGATGCAGTGGGTTTGTGGAGAAATCAGGGTGAATAACGAGGGGAGGTGGGGGTAGAAAAGAGGAGGGAGGGAGGAATAAGGGGAGCGTAGGGAAAGTTAACTGGGGGAGAAGGTTGGAGGAGAGGTGGACTAAAAAGGGGGGTGACAGGAAGGAATATGGGGGAGGAGAAGAAATTGGAGTACCGGGATGGTGCAGATTGGACGAGGAGCGTATTAGCTAGAGGTAAAGCTGAAGTGATGCGGGGGGGCATACTGTGAGGGGGGAGGAATAGGAGAGGAGGTCACAGGGGAGGGGGAGGGAAGAAGGCTGACCTGTGCTTCTTGAGAGTACAGCCAATTGGAGTGTAGGGGGGTCAGGGGAGGAGAAAGGGAGTAATGGGTGGAGCTAGAAGGAGAGTCAGGGGAAAACCCGGTCTCAGAGGAGGGGAGTAGGGAGGGGAAGAGGTGGTCAAAGAGCGAGAGACAGGTGTCTTTAACTTGGATCATGACAGTACCGTTGTTATAGAGTGAGATAGTGAGGTAGCCGTTGAAACACGCAGAGGGGGAAATTTGTAGTTGTTTCCCATGACGGATAGAGGAGGAGGAAGTGAAGTTAAGAGAATTGTATAAGCTGGTGGACCAAGAGGGGGTGTCGTGAGTGAAGAAAATAAATCGTTTTTGAGCCTCCCAAAACGACCATTGTAAAATTGATCAACAAAGAGGGAATCCGGGAAACGTTCAATAGTGTTACAATCGTTTTATTGCAGCTTTAGTCTGCTTGGGAGGATAATTGATTTTGTAGCAATTAATTCCAGCCTTAACTCAAGTGGTGGCCATTTTAGGAAAGTGAGGCGGAGAAGGGTGAGGGGGATATGAGAAGGGTGTTACTGGGAAAGCGGTGGTGAGGAGAAGTAAAAGGGCATAAAGGGGGCACATATTCCAGACGTTGGGTGAAGATATCAGAACTAATGTGCCGTCCAGGAAGTGAGGTGGGTATTTGTTGGGCCCTTCATCCAGGAATACATGATGCCACATGGCACTAGATAATATTTACAAGGGAATTGTTTACATATGATAGGACCAACTTGACCTCTTTCAGAACCTTCACAAAGCAAATATCGTCAAAATAGAACAGAATATAAACGAACACCCAGTGACCATAAGTGAACACTGTACTTAACACCAGCCTGTTAATAGGACCACATTAGGCACCAACCGCATTGTACGCCCATGATCTCAACAGACTACTATTGGACCCTAAGCTCCTGAGAATCACTAACATTAGGGGCAAAGAGCATACGGTGGGGAAAAATCTGACTAGCAAAATCTAAATATGCACAACAACCTCGTCATCTTAAGACCACCTGTAGAGGTACTCAGAACAGTGTGCGGAAATCATATTACATGAAAAAAAAATCCTAGCACCACATATGCGTACAAGGGCCTGGCGCCCTACAAACCTCACAGTCTTCCTGGCCAACTGGACATCTCAGACTCAAATGCCCTGAATCCATAGTGACAATGCTGCTGCCAATGCAGCGGGAGTCCTAACTCAATCAGAACTGTCCCCACTGATAAAGTTGCCTAAATGGTGCTGCTGGCATTACTGGCTGCCCAGCTGTTAAAGGCCTAAACGGTGCAGCTGGCACTACTTGCTGCGCAGCTGTAAAAGGCCTAAACGGTGCAGCTGGCACTACTTGCTGCGTAGCTGTAAAAGGCCTAAACGGTGCAGCTGGCACTACTTGCTGCGCAGCTGTAAAAGGCCTGAACAATGCAGCTGGCACTACTTGCTGTGCAGCTTTAAAAGGCCTAAACGGTGCAGCTGGCACTACTTGCTGCGCAGCTGTAGATGAGGCAAAGGCCGCCAGGGCGCCGATACTACCATTTTCTTCCGCAGAACTTCTGAAGCTCGAAAATATCCTTTTGGCCCTTTTCTGTCCGGTGTAAACTCTCGGGATCGATGTTATTCTCCCCAGTTACACGGAGCCTCCGGGGCCCCTCCGTCAGCATTCCCCGTGTGCGGTGGGGAACAGACACAAAGACACCAGTGCGCTATTATTTTGCAGAGCTTTGCTTTCTCTAGCGTTTCAGCATGAGATTACACTGCAGACCTGGAACATAGCAGGCCAAAGGCAGGTAAACACGCGTAGCTAACCAGACGCACTCTCCCTCTCTCCTGATCACCGTGGTTGCTCCGCCATTTTGGAAACAAATTACCTTTTACCCTGATCGTTTAGGGCGTGCATATTATGTGTGGTAGATTGCTTCTGGCAGATGTGTGGGCAACAGCATGCGTTTATACAGGCTAGCGCTGCTTTTTAATGAGTCCGCTTTGAGTTGTGGCGGCGAGTGTTACCGAATAACATCTAGCAGATCGGGACACTCGGGCGCCATTGCAAGGTCAGGCATGACGAGATCGGACAAGCAAATCCTTCAGATTAGCCATAAATGTATCCAAAAGTGCAGTCACCCACCTTCATTCGCCGGGATTCCTCCAAGGCAGAGGAACTTGATCACTCAGATTTTATTTCAATGTTTTATCTTCCGAACTCGGACGATCCAGACGCAGCCATTTTGTTAGGTTTGTGTCTGGCAGATCTTGCCAACTTCAACTGCAGATTACGGCCACTCTGGGTCATAAAAGCTGTTTCTTCCAGTCACCTCTTGTGCTGTAGACTCTTACGAGGTGAAAACTTGTGCTCTCTTGGTTCTGCGCATCCTGTGATCCGGAGAAGGAGTGGGCTCCGGAGCTTCTCTCACTGCCCACGCGCCACTGGAAGAAGATACATTCACTATCTCCAGCTATGGGTTGCACCCGGGGGGCTCACCTGTTACTTTTCACGATAACAGCTGCAGTCTGCCGCAATGACTCACTCCCCCTGCACAGCCCAGGCTACTGGGCAGCGGGTGAGGTCCAGGACATGACAAAGACAATGCCTCAGCCTCTCATGAATCTGCGCACCGCCGGCCATGCTGAGGAGTCACTTGTCGATGTTTCAGCTGGCCTGCTGCAGGGAAATGGGAGACCTGTCAGTGGGATCTGCGCGAGGGATTCACTCAAACCTTATTGCTACTCACCACCAATCTGCGGGGGGAGTGCATTTGCTTATCTCCCTCTAGCCCACAACCTCCCCCATCCTCTCCTCTTGCTCCAGGACGCCGCCGAGCACTCTCGGCCGCCTCAGGCCGCCGACCCTCGGGAGATGTCAACCGGCACCATTTTGGCCGCCTAATGGTGTCAAGGATTCCTCTGTTCCTCCACTCGCAGCTAGGAAACTCGACCTCCGGGTGCTCTGGCAGCAGCCCAGCGCACCAGACGTTCTTTATTAATGTTAGGTGACCCAAGGGTCCCAACAATAGCTCCTTTCTCCCAGTGTCGGTGGCGTTGTAAAGATTTCAAGCCGATTCTTACCTTGTTCGTGGGCTCCTCCATTCCAGGCAACTGGGATTTTGGATATTTGGCGGCCTGCCTGAGCCCCGGAATTGAGCCCTGGGGCTGTGTTCAGCCCACCAACGGAGACGCTTTACAACGCCACCAACACTGGGAGAAAGGAGCTATTGTTGGGAGGTAAAGGACAGCTGCATTGTAAGGTGTTCTGCAGCACATCCCACTGTGGTTATAAATATTGACTAAAGATTCAAAAGCACCCAACTCACTGGAGGAGGAGATGGCACTACAGATACCATCAGGCCACCGGGGTGGCCACGCCCACTGAGGCGGTGCCTTAAATTGCTATGTAGAAGCCAACAAACTGCTGTGCCTTTGAATTAAATGTCCGTGCCTCTGAGGAAGTGTTCTACAAGAAACACGTAAGGCTGGACTGAAGCTGCAGTTGCTGTTTTGCATCCATTTCGCTGCTGCTCCCAATAAAGATTTCAAGCCGATTCTTACCTTGTTCGTGGGCTCCTCCATTACAGGCAACTGTGATTTTGGATATTTGGCGGCCTGCCTGAGCCGCGGATTTAAGCCCTGGGGCTGTGTTCAGCCAACCAACGGAGACACTTTACAATGCCACCGACACTGGGAGCAAGGAGCTATTGTTGGGAGGTAAAGGACAGCTGCGTTGTAAGGTGTTCTGCAGCACATCCCACTGTGGTTATAAATATTGACTAAAGATTCAAAAGCACCCAACTCACTGGAGGAGGAGATGGCACTACAGATACCATCAGGCCACCGGGGTGGCTGCACCCACTGAAGCAGTGCCATAAATTTCTATGTAGAAGCCAACAAACTGCTGTGCCTTTGAAGTAAATGTCCGTGCCTCTGAGGAAGTGTTCTACAAGAAACAGGTAAGGCTGGACTAAAGCTGCTGTTGCTGTTTTGCATCCATTTCGCTGCTGCTACCAATAAAGATTTCAAGCCGATTCTTACCTTGTTCGTGGTCTCCTCCATTACAGGCAACTGTGATTTTGGATATTTGGCGGCCTGCCTGAGCCGCGGAGTTAAGCCCTGGGGCTGTGTTCAGCCCACCAACGGAGACGCTTTACAACGCCACCGACACTGGAAGCAAGGAGCTATTGCTGGGAGGTAAAGGACAGCTGCGTTGTAAGGTGTTCTGCAGCACATCCCACTGTGGTTATAAATATTGACTAAAGATTCAAAAGCACCCAACTCACTGGAGGAGGAGATGGCACTACAGATACCATCAGGCCACCGGGGTGGCCACACCCACTGAAGCGGTGCCTTAAATTGCTATGTAGAAGCCAACAAACTGCTGTGCCTTTGAAGTAAATGTCTGTGCCTCTGAGGAAGTGTTCTACAAGAAATGCGTAATGCTGGACTGAAGCTGCTGTTGCTGTTTTGCATCCATTTCGCTGCTGCTCCCAATAAAGATTTCAAGCCGATTCTTACCTTGTTCGTGGGCTCCTCCATTACAGGCAACTGTGATTTTGGATATTTGGCGGCCTGCCTGAGCCGCGGAGTTAAGCCCTGGGGCTGTGTTCAGCCCACCAACGGAGATGCTTTACAACGCCACCGACACTGGCAGCAAGGAGCTATTGTTGGGAGGTAAAGGACAGTTGCATTGTAAGGTGTTCTGCTGCACATCCCACTGTGGTTATAAATATTGACTAAAGATTCAAAAGCACCCAACTCACTGGCGTAGGAGATGGCACTACAGATACCATCAGGCCACCGGGGTGGCCACGCCCACTGAGGCGGTGCCTTAAATTGCTATGTAGTAG
This sequence comes from Lissotriton vulgaris, assembly GCF_964263255.1. NCBI lineage: Eukaryota > Metazoa > Chordata > Amphibia > Caudata > Salamandridae > Lissotriton > Lissotriton vulgaris. The sequence continues at coordinate 257,749 of NW_028251014.1, read as the reverse complement.
CCAACAAACTGCTGTGCCTTTGAATTAAATGTCCGTGCCTCTGAGAAAGTGTTCTACAAGAAACACGTAAGGCTGGACTGAAGCTGCAGTTGCTGTTTTGCATCCATTTCGCTGCTGCTCCCAATAAAGATTTCAAGCCGATTCTTACCTTGTTCGTGGGCTCCTCCATTACAGGCAACTGTGATTTTGGATATTTGGCGGCCTGCCTGAGCCGCGGAGTTAAGCCCTGGGGCTGTGTTCAGCCCACCAACGGAGACACTTTACAACGCCACCGACACTGGGAGCAAGGAGCTATTGTTGGGAGGTAAAGGACAGCTGCGTTGTAAGGTGTTCTGCAGCACATCCCACTGTGGTTATAAATATTGACTAAAGATTCAAAAGCACCCAACTCACTGGAGGAGGAGATGGCACTACAGATACCATCAGGCCACCGGGGTGGCCGCACCCACTGAAGCAGTGCCATAAATTTCTATGTAGAAGCCAACAAACTGCTGTGCCTTTGAAGTAAATGTCCGTGCCTCTGAGGAAGTGTTCTACAAGAAACGGGTAAGGCTGGACTAAAGCTGCTGTTGCTGTTTTGCATCCATTTCGCTGCTGCTACCAATAAAGATTTCAAGCCGATTCTTACCTTGTTCGTGGTCTCCTCCATTACAGGCAACTGTGATTTTGGATATTTGGCGGCCTGCCTGAGCCGCGGAGTTAAGCCCTGGGGCTGTGTTCAGCCCACCAACGGAGATGCTTTACAACGCCACCGACACTGGCAGCAAGGAGCTATTGTTGGGAGGTAAAGGACAGCTGCATTGTAAGGTGTTCTGCAGCACATCCCACTGTGGTTATAAATATTGACTAAAGATTCAAAAGCACCCAACTCACTGGCGTAGGAGATGGCACTACAGATACCATCAGGCCACCGGGGTGGCCACGCCCACTGAGGCGGTGCCTTAAATTGCTGTGTAGAAGCCAGCAAATTGCTGTGCCTTTGAATTAAATGTACGTGCCTCTGAAGAAGTGTTCTACAAGAAACGCGTAAGGCTGGACTGAAGCTGCTGTTGCTGTTTTGCATCCATTTCGCTGCTGCTCCCAATAAAGATTTCAAGCCGATTCTTACCTTGTTCGTGGGCTCCTCCATTACAGGCAACTGTGATTCTGGATATTTGGCGGCCTGTCTGAGCTGTGGAATTAAGCCCTGGGGCTGTGTTCAGCCCACCAACGGAGACGCTTTACAACGCCACCGACACTGGGAGCAAGGAGCTATTGTTGGGAGGTAAAGGACAGCTGCGTTATAAGGTGTTCTAAAGCACATCCCACTGTGGTTATAAATATTGACTAAAGATTCAAAAGCACCCAACTCACGAGAGGAGGAGATGGCACTACAGATACCATCAGGCCACCGGGGTGGCAACGCCAACTGAGGCGGTGCCTTAAATTGCTATGTAGAAGCCAACAAACTGCTGTGCCTTTGAATTAAATGTCCGTGCCTCTGAGGAAGTGTTCTACAAGAAACGCGTAAGGCTGGACTGAAGCTGCTGTTGCTGTTTTGCATCCATTTTTCTGCTGCTCTCAATAAAGATTTCAAGCCGATTCTTACCTTGTTCGTTGGCTCCTCCATTACAGGCAACTGTGATTTTGGATATTTGGTGGCCTGCCTGAGCGGCGGAGTTAAGCCCTGGGGCTGTGTTCAGCCCACCAACGGAGACGCTTTACAACGCTACCGACACTGGGAGCAAGGAGCTATTGTTAGGAGGTAAAGGACAGCTACGTTGTAAGGTGCTCTGCGACACATCCCACTGTGGTTATAAATATTGACTAAAGATTCAAAAGCACCCAACTCACTGGAGGAGGAGATGGCACTACAGATACCATCAGGCCACCGGGGTGGCCACGCCCACTGAGGCGGTGCCTTAAATTGCTATGTAGAAGCCAACAAACTGCTGTGCCTTTGAATTAAATGTCTGTGCCTCTGAGGAAGTGTTCTACAAGAAACGCGTATGGCTGGACTGAAGCTGCTGTTGCTGTTTTGCATCCATTTTGCTGCTGCTCCCAATAAAGATTTCAAGCCGATTCTTACCTTGTTCGTGGGCTCCTCCATTACAGGCAACTGTGATTTTAGGTATTGGGCGGCCTGCCTGAGCCGCGGAGTTAAGCCCTGGGGATTGATTCAGCCCACCAATGGAGAAACTTTACAATGCCACCGACACTGGGAGCAAGGAGCTATTGTTGGGAGGTAAAGGACAGCTGCATTGTAAGGTGTTCTGCAGCACATCCCACTGTGGTTATAAATATTGACTAAAGATTCAAAAGCACCCAACTCACTGGAGGAGGAGATTGCACTACAGATACCATCAGGCCACCGGGGTGGCCACGCCCACTGAGGCGGTGCCTTAAATTGCTACGTAGAAGCCAACAAACTGCTGTGCCTTTGAATTAAATGTCCGTGCCTCTGAGGAAGTGTTCTACAAGAAACGCGTAAGGCTGGACTAAAGCTGCTGTTGCTGTTTTGCATCCATTTCGGTGCTGCGCCCAATAAAGATGTCAAGCCGATTCTTACCTTGTTCGTGGGCTCCTCCATTACAGGCAACTGTGATATTGGATATTTGGCAGCCTGCCTGAGCGTGGACTTAAGCCCTGGGGCTGTGTTCAGCCCACCAACGGAGATGCTTTAAAACGCCACCGACACTGGGAGCAAGGATCTATTGTTGGGAGGTTAAAGGACAGCTTCGTTGGAAGGTGTTCTGCAGCACAACCCACTGTGGTTATAAATATTGACTAAAGATTCAAAAGCACCCAACTCACTGGAGGAGGAGATGGCACTACAGATACCATCAGGCCACCGGGGTGGCCACGCCCACTGAGGCGGTGCCTTAAACTGCTATGTAGAAGCCAACAAACTGCTGTGCCTTTGAATTAAATGTCTGTGCCTCTGAGGAAGTGTTCTACAAGAAATGCGTAAGGCTGGACTGAAGCTGCTGTTGCTGTTTTGCATCCATTTCGCTGCTGCTTCCAATAAAGATTTCAAGCCGATTCTTACCTTGTTCGTGGGCTCCTCTATTACAGGCAACTGTGATTTTGGATATTTGGCGGCCTGCCTGACCGCGGAGTTAAGCCCTGGGGCTGTGTTCAGCCCACCAACGGAGACGCTTTACAACGCCACCGACACTGGGAGCAAGGAGCTATTGTTGGGAGGTAAAGGACAGCTGCATTGTAAGGTATTCTGTAGCACATCCCACTGTGGTTATAAATATTGACTAAAGATTCAAAAGCACCCAACTCACTGGAGGAGGAGATGGCACTACAGATACCATCAGGCCACCAGGGTCGCCACGCCCACTGAGGCGGTGCCTTAAATTGCTATGTAGATGCCAACAAACTGCTGTGCCTTTGAATGAAATGTTCGTGCCTCTGAAGAAGTGTTCTACAAGAAACGCGGAAGGCTGGACTGAAGCTGCTGTTGCTGTTTTGCATCCATTTCGCTGCTGCTCCCAATAAAGATTTCAAGCCGATTCTTACCTTGTTCATGGGCTCCTCAATTACAGGCAACTGTGATTTTAGATATTTGGCAGCCTGCCTGAGCGCAGACTTAAGCCTTGGGGCTGTGTTCAGCCCACCAACGGAGACGCTTTACAACGCCACCGACACTGGGAGCAAGGAGCTATTGTTGGGAGGTTAAAGGACAGCTGCGTTGTAAGGTGTTCTGCAGCACATCCCACTCTGGTTATAAATATTGACTAAAGATTCAAAAGCACCCAACTCATTGGAGGAGGAGATGGCACTACAGATACCATCAGGCCACCGGGTGGCCACTCCCACTGAGGAGGTGCCTTAATATATATATATATTATATATAATATATATATTACCTACTGGCTATCGCCAGTAGGTATATATAGTTAGGATTAATTCCCTATGGGATTTTTGAAAATTCTATGTCTAATAACTTTGGCGTTTGAGGACGGAATCGGCTGAAATTTTCAGGAAAATGGCACACTTTGTTTCTGAGCAGCCCCTGAAAATTTGGTGGAGTTTCGTCAAGGGGGGGCTGAGAAAAAAGGGGGGTCCCAAAACGCGTTTTTCCCATTCATTTTTCCATAGGGCGGTTGGACTCACTTTTAGCTCGAACGGCTGAATGGATTTGCACGAAACTTGGCAAAATTGTAGGGACTGTTAGCCCGATGTGCCTTTGCTAGGTCTCAATATTTGTGCTCCAGTAGTTTTTGAGAAATTAACGTTCAAAACAAGATATATATCTGTAACAGCGCTCCGGGCAGCGATCCGGTCCGCTTACTTTTCGCGAAACGGAACTTTGCGCGCAGAAAGCTGATTGGCTCTCCGGTGTCTGTCAACATTCTAAACAGTCCGGAGCAGCCGCCATCTTTATCTCTCGGTAGGATCGAGAGAGAAGAGGTGAAAAACGAAGGGGGAATTTATTGAAAGGGTGCAAGGTATACCCCTCTTGACCCCTTAGGATTGTTGTTGGGGTTATTAAAGGGTCCCGTGGGGAAAATAAAAAATAAATTATTTTTCACGGTAGAAGCGTTTCCCGGGCCGCGAACTGGGCCGCAAACTGGTAGCGAAACGGGAATTCGCCATTTTGTGCTTCGTTTTAATTGTTTAGAGACAAAAATTATCGCCGCACATCGGCCACAATGCATGAATATCGTTGAAAAGTCAGCGATATTCATGCATTATCCAGCAAATGCTCTTAGCCATGTTATCCACCTTCCATTGGATAACAGAAAGCTGATTGGCTCTCCGGTGTCTGTCAACATTCTAAATAGTCCGGAGCGGCCGCCATCTTATCTCTCGGTAGGATCGAGAGAGAAGGAGAGGTGAAAAACGAAGGGGGAATTTATTGAAAGGGGGCAAGGTATACCCCTCTTGACCCCCTAGGAATGTTGTTGGGGTTATTAAAGGGTCCCGTGGGGAAAATAAAAAAAAAATGATTTTTCACGGTAGAAGCGCTTCACGGGCCGCGAACTGGGCCGCAAACTGGTAGCGAAACGGGAATTCGCCATTTTTTGCTTCGTTTTAATTGTTTAGAGACAAAAATTATCGCCGCACATCGGCCACAATGCATGAATATCTTTGAAAAGTCAGCGATATTCATGCATTATCCAGCAAATGCTCTTAGCCATGCTATCCACCTTCCATTGGAAAACATGGCTAAAAACTGCTCTGTGCGTGAGCTTTTTTTTTTTTTTTTTTTGCTGCGTGACGTTTGTTAACGTTCGATTCGATGGAAATCAGGAAGTGTTGAACACCATTTTGTCACTGCGAGTAAATATTTTGTTATAAATGAATCCTTATTGATAAACATTGTCTGCGCCATCTTGCGTTTTTGTTCAATGCCACAATTTTGTCGTGCACGGCAGCCATTTTAGATGCCTTGACCAGGGCCACTCTCTGCACGCCGCCGATTCTCAGCATGGCTCCCCACCCTCGCACGCATCTCCCCCACGCAATGGTCACCCCCGCTCTCTCTCTCATGCATGGGCCATATACTTCCCCCATCTGCGCTGCTCTTCTCTGAGAATCACACCCTGTGCCCGCTCGACACCTCCCTTTCACCCTATTCACTACCGCACCCTCTGACACTCCTCTTCCTCTGTGTCCGATTGTCCAGGCCGGACCTAGGCTATCACCTAGCCCTGCGGATGTAGTTTATGGCTCCAGCTGTAGAGTATCCAGACATGCCAACCCTCCCGATTCAGGTGTGAGACTACTGATTTCAGTGCTAGTCTTTCGCTTCCCGATTCCTGCAAGGAAAAACCCGGGGGCATATTTCCAACAACTAGCGGTAATTTTTGTCTCTAACTTGTTTAGAGACAATAATTATCGCCGCACTTCGGCGAATTTTATCGCACATAAACCTTGCTATTAGCAAGGTTTATCGCAAATGCGATAAAAAACGGCCGCAATGCATGAATATCGTTGAAAAGTCAGCGATATTCATGCATTAGTCAGCAAATGCTCTTAGCCATGTTATCCACTTCCCATTGAACAAGCGCATGGTCTTTTAACGATTTGTGAAGTACTCGGGGCGGCGGTGTGTGTGTGCCTTCTTTCTGGAGCGGGCGGGGGGGGGGGGGGGGCACTGCCAGCAATTTGCAGGCCAGGCAGTGTTCAACACGTGTATCACCCTTTCTCTGCCTGCTATTGCGCTCCATGCTTCGGAAAGGTAAGAAAAAGAACGTGCATTTGAGTTTGAAATGTCCGATCTTGTAGCAGTACACTTGCAAAGCCCACACATGACAATAACCCGATTCAAGGCCCCATTCACCCGATTTTTTTAAAAAATATAGTACTCCAAGACAGTTACATTTTAAAACTTTATTAATATTTAAATATAACGAACGCAACAAAAACTGTAAATATATTTAACCATTTTTTTAAATTAACCAGAACTATAACGATAACAACAACAACAACAATAATATAACTTTTATGCCTAAATTACGCAAACATTTAGCTAATCTGCTAAAGGGGGGAGTCGCCATTTCTTTACAATAATCAATAATGAAAAATCCACATCAATAGGGTTGCCCGTTTTCTCGATGCAGCACTATAGTGCAATATACACAGCACCTGGGGTGTCAAGAGTGAACAGGTCTTTCTTTGTTCCTTAAGATGTTATCTCCGAGAACGCTGATGCATTGGTGTCTGTACACTTCTTTGTCAATTCTGTCAAGATGATAACTGCTTTATAAACAGACGATATCTTTGTTTAGTCATTAGTGTTAAGTGTGTCTGAAACTACAGTGCCCTTCTGTTTTTTTTTCTTCAGGCTCTACAGAGTTTTGTGTGTTGTTCTTTTGAGCGACAATTATTCCAGAGGTTTCAGGTTCACTTGTTTTGTTCTGCAGTGAGTTAACAGCTTTAGAGAGTTCATGTTTATTTGCTATGTCCTGCTGTTCGTCAACTGCTTCAGAGACGTCAGCCTCATTTCTTATGTTTCAGTAAATCCTGGACCTGCCCGGCCGCGCCCAAAATGGCGCCGGTGTAAATGGGACTCGTAACTGCTTGTTCTGTACTGGTTGCCCAACCTTGATATCACGAGATACATATGCAGTTTTGAAGCACATGGCGGAGGCTTGTCTGCTGTAGTGGGGCGCCCCTTTATCGTTTCAGTCGCCATTCCACCCGCTTTTGCTACACTGTGCCTTTTCCGCCATTCAGCTGTTTAGCGCCCGCTCTTACGGCTACAGCGTCTCGCTCACCATGTAGTTGAGTTGCTCCCACTCTTGCGGTGCAGCGGTAGGCGGCTGCCACAGGACTCTTAAAATGGCGGCCGGCTCTTCGGATTTGGGCCTGGTCCAGTAAAATGGCCCTGGGACACCTTGGAACTCGGACGCTTGTCTGCCAGGGCTTGGGTTCCATTCTCGAAAGCGTCCCCTCAGCCTTGAAGATTGTACAAAAGTCTTGGGGGCCCTCGACTCCCGCAGGCTTCCGGTGGGGAGCGGCTGCCATGATTGCTTGCGGAATGGCCACGACGGAGCTACGAGATGGTGGTGCTCTCATGGTGATGCCAGCTTCAGTCTGAAACATCCAGAAACAAGGTGGGGCTTTCATCGTTTGGGGAAAAAAAATGTTTTAATCCAATGAAAAGTGTTATTTTTAGGTCACATGACCTAGTCTTACATAATTAGGAAAAGAAAAGTAAAATGAACCAATGAAAAGTTTTATTAACAAGTCACATGACCTGTTATGCTTACGTTACGCGCTGCGCGGCGCGCTCTGGATCGTTTCCGGGAAGCTGCGCCTTGCGCACCGGAGCACTTCCGGGTGCGCTAACGCGTCGCGTCATATGACGCATTACGCGACAATGCAGGTGCAGAATATAGTCAAAATGTCTCCACCAACCAGCGGTCGGAATTCCACCGCTTTCAGCAGTCCAAAAAGTTCGGTCAAATCTTAAGAGCGGGAGCAACTCAACTACATGGTGAGCGAGACGTTGTAGTCGCAAGAGCGAGCGGTAAACAGCTGAATGGCGGAAGAGGCACAGAGTACCAAAAGCGGGCGGAATGGCAACTAAAACGGTAAAGGGGCGCCCTACGACAGCGTGTCTTCAGGTGAAACGGATTGTGGGACAAGGTCCAGAATGAAAGATTCTTCAAAAGGGAAAAAATTCCGCCGGATCCCGGGAGCCGGCCGCCTATGCCGGGGGCGATCTCAGGCCTCACCAGGGCAACACGACTTGGGGAGGGGGCAGGAGCCAAGCGCCCCCTCTCAGTCCGCGCCATCTCATCGCCCCTCGGGGGCCTCCGTCAAGCGGTTTAGGGAGGCACCATATCACATTGTTTTCCAATGCAGTCAGGTCCACAAATGGACCCCACTTACTTTGAATAGTGAAGCTGCAGCAGGTGCAAATAAGGTTTAAACAGTGTTACAAGAGCTGCTTAGAACTCTGAAGTATGGCACTCAACAACCAGGACTTATGCCATTTATGTAAGGCAGTGACATGGAAGCAACTCAGGGACAAAAAGCATGAACGAACATTCACGTATGAAAATCTTATTTGGAGAAGGGGTAGAATCCAAACGCCCCCTGCTAGTTCGCGCCACTACACCGTATGTGGAAAATCTGAAGCCATCATTCTACAAACTCTCAAAGCTTGTTATCAGTGCATGACTTTCATGCTCGATCGATTGAGCTAGCCGGATCGGGCAATAAAAAGTATAAAATAGTTATGTAAATAGTTATTTAATAAAATGTTTTACTCTGTTTCTTTGGTGGTGTGTTGTGTATATTTATAATATTTGCATAGGGTTTGCCGTTATTTTGGGCGGTGTGGGTGGCGGAGTCGAGCTGTTTTGCAGCCCTCATGGTGTGGAGCTCAATTCATTTCACTATTTTCGTATTTCTCATGAAGGGTTATTCCTAATGTTTGTATTTTACCGAGGTTAAAAAGAGACCGAATTAGTGGTCTACTGATTTTGCTCGATTACTTTTATTTTTTTACACGATTTTTCACTATCTGCAAAGACTAAACAGAGTATTGCGACTTTGTGCTTGTTTGTAAATAGAGAATGATCCAAAGAGAACCAATTGTAAAACAGTAAATGCTTGGATAATAATTAATCAAATGGAGAGACAAGCAGGTACGACGGATTACAACAGGGGTAAAGGTCTGAGTTAACTACCGTTCACTATCTGCAAAGAGAGAGTACTACTAAGAGAAAAGAGGGGAGTGGGGGGGGCAGCGTTCAAAGCACATCAGCGTGCATAAACACGAAAACGTTTTTACCTATCACGTACTTGACATTTGACAGCTTTTGATATTTGCTATTAAAAAACCATTGAAATTCACAGAAAAAACCATCGGTTATACTCCATATATAGTTAGGAATTTGCATTTACAAAACCTTGAAAATTCAATGAAAAAACCATTGGTTTTAGGCCATATATAGTTAGGGATTTGCATTTAGAAAACCTTATTTTACTCGCAGAAAACCATTGAAATTCCATATATAGTTATAAGCGCTAACTATATATCGCGCACCCGCAATCCACTGCTGATGATGTCACATATTACATCATTCATGACATGGTTAGTGACATCACTGATGACATCACTGATGACATCTCAAATGACATCACTGATGACATCACTGATAACATCTCATTTGACATGACTGATCACATCACTGATGATATCATTCATGTGATAATACCATGAACCTCTTCAGACTCTAATATAACCTTAGATACAATCAGTGTAAACAGACAGTCACTCATCCATGGAGTTACTCACACACCTAGTCAGTTATGCCAAAAATCAATCACACCTCCATTTTCTCAACTATACAGTTATACACACCTTACTTATTCAAACATATACTAACACATATTTACTTTACTCTCTTATACAATCTCTGATACATGTTCACAATGATCCATACAGCCACTCACACATTCACTAGCTCTTATGCACAGTTATTTATAGATGTCAACTCTCACATGTACTGTGTTTTACATATGTACTTAATTTGACATGTAGCACTGAGATATCCATTCACTCACTAATACACTCATGCACAGTCAACCGCCCATACAGCTGTTTCCACATGCAGTTTTGAATCTATACATATAGTGAATCAACTACTCACACATCTATGTACAGAGTCACACACCTCCCAGCCACCCATACACACACACTCAGTTTCCCATACAAATACTTGGACAACCAATCAATAACCCATACAGTTACTCATATAGCTACTGATCAACATATGCAGCAGTTTGTAGAACAACAGATATAATGATGCACAAATTAAAACAGTTTAGTCACTAACCCATGCACTCAGTGAGACACATTTAATCACTCACTCATACAGTCAGTCTTGCACCTACTAAATCCTTCATCCAGACACTTATACATCCACTCATTCTTCAATATGTAAAACATATTTTAACTTTACAGAAACATACAGTCACTGGATGTTGTAATCAGTGATGTCATCAGTGATGTCATTTGAGATGTCATCAGTGATGTCATCAGTGATGTCACTAACCATGTCATGAATGATGTAATATGTGACATCATCAGCAGTGGATTGCGGGTGCGCGATATATAGTTAGCGCTTATAACTATATATGGAATTTCAATGGTTTTATGCGAGTAAAATAAGGTTTTCTAAATGCAAATCCCTAACTATATATGGCCTAAAACCAATGGTTTTTTCATTGAATATATATATATATATATATATATATATATTACCTACTGGCGGTCGCCAGTAGGTAGTTATAGTTAGGATTGTTTTCCATAGGAAATCCTCAACATTCTATTTGGAATAACTTTGGCCCTGGTGGATGAGTCTTTGCGAATTTCTCAAAGAAGATGGCTAGGTTCGCTGCACTCCTTCCCTGAAAGTCTGGGGGGGATTGGTCAAGTGGGGGCTGAGATATAAGGGTGGTCCCAAAACGTGTTTTCTCAATGTTATTTTCCATAGGACCTTTAGACTCGGCTACAGTTCGAACGGGTGAATGAATTTATAAGAAATTTGCCAAAACTGTAGAGTCTTGTTCGCAGATTACGCTTTTTTTGGAATGGTGTAAATCCGTTCAGTAGTTGTTGAGAAAATTAAAGTTAAAGTCAATTATATATCTATAGGCGCGCACACGTGCGCGCACCCAAGCGGCTGCGCGCGCGAGCGGAATTTTGCTGCGTGACGTCTGTTAACGTTCGATTCGAAGGAAATCAGGAAGTTTTGTCCGCCATTTTGTCACTGCGAGTAAATATATTGTTCATTTCAAAGCGTTGAAACATGGAAAGGGGAGAAGGTAGAGATTGTCTTCCTGCGTAGGTTTTCTCGGGGTGTGCAGTAAGGCCCTTAAACGCAAAAAGATATAATTTTTCCCCGAAAAAAAAATACGGGGTGCGCGCACCCGGTCGCGCACACCTATTTACAAGAGTGTGGAAAAGGAGGTAAATCAGAAGTTTGAGTGCTTTGATATAAGGTGGCTCTGAAAAGAGCCCTTGTGTTAATTGAGTGTTTTCTGCATTTATAAGTAAGTACCGATGCAGAGCCTGATGTTGCAGAGGAAGATTCTGTTTCCCTCATTCGTGAAATGAACACCGTCTCTCCTATAGACGTCTTGCATGTGGTAGCGCAAGTTGTTGTGGTAAATAGAACCCATGCTATAATCTCTGAGGAACGCAGAGACAGATTTATTTACATGTCTCCTTGCTTTCTCAAATTGTGCACAATGGTGATTGGACCAATTCCATTTCTGTCTTTGGCATATATTGGAATATACCAAGGCAGATCGAGGAAAAAGTGTCATCAATTGTCGAAAGGTGTCTTTTTTTAGAAGCATTTCCAGACCTACCCCAGTGATTGTGCCTAGATCGTTCCCACCACAGTGCACAATTATAAGGTCTGGTTCTGGGAGATGCATAAAAGTTTTCACCAATGGAATCAATTGGTGACATTTCAATCCTCTTTTGGAAATCCATGTTATGTGTACATTTGGTAAGCTGAGGTTGCAAATTCGTCTGCTTACTGCATATTTTTCACTCCAGTGAATATAACTGTGTCCTATTAGCCAGACCTTCATTTTCAAGGGATTTGTAGTCTTCCTCCGATCGGTTCTGGAAGTGGAATGGTAGTTAGAAGTTGAAATTTTAAATAAAGAAAAAGGAAGAGGCTGGGTGTGGTTAAAAAAATAAAAATGATTGGTTGATTGTAACAAGTGGAGAGTGAACAGGTCAATGTTTATGTTAAACGAAAAGTACTATTGGGTGTGAAAAAAACAAGACATGTAACAGAGTTGTGTATTGGCAGGTGTTTCTGGAGGGAAAATAGTGTTCTTAGTTTGTTGTAGAACGTTGAGACATGAACTTTTGACCTGTGCCTTCAGCAAGGTGCAGAATGAGGTGTAACCATGGAAACAGCCGGAGATGGCAGTTGGTGATGGGTTCACTCTTTGGTGCCTCTGCATCTGAGTCTGTTCTCTGGTGGCTGGCGGACAACTGTTTGTTATTGTGGAGATGAAAGGGTGATAAGGAGAGAAATACGACATAGCGTCTGGCCTGTAGAAGCGTGGGAGCAGTGATTAAGTCTGAGTGAAGCGGAACTGTGGCGGTGCTTAGTAACAGTAAAAAAAAAATGTTAACAGTGGTATAACTGTCTTTACGGTGCGCGACCTACTAAGAAAGAGTTCACGGGCCGTAATTGGTTTGCAGGTTCTAGTATCAGTAAGTGAGGTCGAGAAAAGAAAACATTCAGGACTTTATTTATGAAGGCCTTGCGCCACCGGTGCGTTACTTTTTCCCATTTTAAAAAATGAGGCACTGGCGGCGGAAGGTCTTCATAAATAAGGTCCTCAGTGACTACAGTTAAGGTTATGTGGAACCCATGAATAGTTTTTCAATATGAAATCATTTCAGTTGAGATTATGGATTAAAAGAGAAACCGTGAATATTTGAAATGTTTATTTAGAAATGTACTGTTTTAAAGGCAACTCATTATGTAATATGAGTACAGAAATTGCAAAAAACACAGTAATTGGTATTGTCAGTAGTACATGGAATACAAACGCTATAGTTGAAGAAAAATGAATATAGTTGGAAAAAAAACATTGTACACTCTTATAAGGAAGTATATTATATTTTAATAAATGGAAGAAGGTCTCTGGCCTTTCAGTTTGGGAACGATATATGAAAATGCAAGTGGTTATACATCATTACTTTATGAATCAGCTGTCAAACAACACGAAATTATAATGTCCACTGTTAGTAAAGCAAATAGGTCTGTTCTTCAAAAGAAAATATGGAAAAGAACGTGAAGAATATAGAAAACCAAAAGGAAATGAGGACGTCAATGGCTTGTTTGAGAGTTATTGATGCATTGTTTAGGGAAAATAGGTAGCTTCTGCTTGTAACAGGAAATCAGTTTTATTATTTGAAAACATGTCAGCCATCCAATTGAGAAGATGAAAGGAGCATTCATGATCTGTCATTATTGGAGCGTCTGTTACCATCATAGGGCAGCTCAGTGGGTTTTCGATGTAGCTCTCTGTTAGGAAATCTTGCGCCGCTGCGAATATATTCCAATGACCCAGAACTCCTTGTATCGCTGTAAAGGCCATAAACCCTCCGGAAAGTATGTCAGCTATCCAATGGAAAAGAGTAAAGCAGTACTGATGATCTGTTATAATCGGAGCGTCTTTTACCATCAGAGGGAGCTCGGTGGGTTTTCGAGGTAGCTCGCTGTTAGGAAAGAGTTAAGTGTCCATTGTGTAGGCAAAGTATGCAGCAAGTGCCTCTAACATGAAATCATTGTTATCATCTGAAAACATGTCAGCCATCCAATTGAGAAGATGAAAGGAGCATTCATGATCTGTCATTATTGGAGTGTCTTTTACCATCATTGGGCAGCTCGGTGGGTTTTCGATGTAGCTCTCTGTTAGGAAATCTTGCGCCGCTGCGAATATATTCCAATGACCCAGAACTCCTTGTATCGCTGCAAAGGCCATAAACCCTCCGTTGTAACAAAGCTGTTCATGATCAAGTAACGGATTCATGAGGTGATTGTAATTCGGTTCAGGAGGTACCAAATTGCAGAGACATAAATACAGGGCCCACGTGAAATCACAGCTCAGGCAATGAAATACAGGCTGCACACAGGTGAAATGCGAATATCCAAATGATAATCGATATGAAGTATTCAAAGTCGAGAGTGGTAAGATGCCGTAGTAGTCAAGCATCCTCTGGCGAAATAGTTCTAAGTGGCCCGGCTCGTTTGCGAAGGCAGGAGGGACATCCATTTTGAATTTCCCAAGATGGTACAGGAAACGGCGCAGCACCGCTGGTTGTATAGCAACTCCACAGAATTAGGTCGTCGGCTATGCAGTGGAGAGGAGCAGAATGACTTGATACATTTTCTAGGAGTCTAGTCACTTATATATTGCTTAGTGGTTATTAAAAAAGTCGCTTTTTTTGAACTGGAGGATGCGTTAAAAAATAAGGGAGTGATTTGAGGGAGTTGTAAAGCAAGGTCAATTTTTTTTTACATCAATGCTGTTTTCTGTGAATGTTAGCTTAGTGAAAGATATGTGTGTGAGCAGATGCAACGTTCAGTTTTAAATGTGACAATGGCGCTCTTGTTCATGTCTTCCGATTCAAGGTCGGTATTCGCTGCCAAATACAAAGATTAAGAAACGCATGCGTGGGGTACATAGTGTGCATTCTTAAAGGAAAGTAAATGAAGGGTTATTTTTACTGCGTTAGCATTGTCGTTTAAAAAGTTATAGTGATTTCTATTGTATGTGAAGAAAGTGTCACTGATGAAGACTGAAAATAAATCCTTATAAATGATACGGACTGGTGTATTTTAGAAAAGGTTTGTAACATTACATGAATTGTGGAAAAAAAATAATGTAATTGAAAGTGTATGGTTTGAAAATGAAAAGTAGAGGTTTATAGTTCATGTTTTGAAAGCAGTTCTAGAGGGTCAGAAGAAAGTGTATGGTTTAAAAATGAAAAGTAGAGGTTTATAGTTCACGTTTTGAAAGCAGTTCTAGAGGGTCAGATGCATGATAGATTTATTAAAAATAGAACATGTTTTTAAATAGTATTTTGGAAAAAATATGTGTCTTTATGTACTATTTACATTATGTGCCTGTTGCGTATTCTTTGAGTTTTAGTAATCCTGTGTCTTATAAGTTTTCTAGGGGCGGTTTGAGGTTCATGGTGGGTTTGGGCAGGGAGGGTAGGTTGGGGGTTTGTAATAGGGGGTTTGGCTGGGGTGGAGTGCGGAGTTTAGTGAAAAGTGAGGGGGGCGGGGAGTTACGGTGTTTGGTAATGGAGCAGAGTCAGAGGACGCCACATTTGTGTTATGGGCTGCCACGGAAATATGTATTTATTCTCAGAGGTTTATTATATTAAGGATATATATTAGCATGGTGGCTCTTGTCGTTTTGTTGTTTTGTGTATGTTTATAATGCTGGTTCTGTAGTTTTTGTTTATGGACCTTATTGCGACACACAGGGGATTTACGTTGCACAGTTGGCGATCAGAGACTTAGGAAATAAAACTTTATAATTGTAAGGGCTGTAAGCGATAGAAATCGCCCGTTCTCGGTGTAAAAAATATCACCGCTATTGGTGGTATTTTCTACGGTGTTAGTACTCGAAGGAGACTAGTAACATATATGTGTAATAAAATTATGTAATAGGCTCAGCATTTTACATTATCTTGGAGAGCAAAAGTTGATTTTACATAGCAATAAGTCTCTTATAATTAAGGGACGGAGTGTATATAGTGCTATTTAGTACTCTGCTATGTGATTGATGTCGAATATTTCATAAGAGGAGGCTTTAAAAGATTTACGATAAACTGGTTTTCTAGGGAAGTGGGTGGAGTGATCCGTGTAAATTGCAGAATAGAAACTAGTAAGAACCAATTGGAAGTGTTGTTTTAAAGTCACATGACTGCACATGCGTGTCTCGACGCCTGTACGCGATAGGTGGGTGCGCGCACCCGGTCGCGCACTATAAGAAAGCGGCGAGAAAATATCAGCTAATATGCTCTTCAAGCTTGTTTTGGTACAAAGAGTTAGTTCTGAAAGGAACTTTTTTTTTTTTTTTTTTTTTTGGGAAACAAGTGTTATGATGCTTTTTATTTCTTAAAGTTGCGACAACATTTTTCAGTATGTCATACTATCCAAATAAAGTGAAGAAATTTAACTTTTCTTGGAGCATTTATGACTCTCAAATATTTGTTTAATTAGAGTAAAGCTTTGCTCTCCGTATACAAGAAGTTCTCCACAGTTCGTGCATTTCATGTGCACGTTCGCCAGATATGGTCTCAAGTCCATCTCAGCACTCGATGGAGATACAGGTCGTCCACCGGAAGATGTGTTGATTACTTCTGATGGTAATAGCGTGGCCTCCGTTTTTCTTGTGAAAAGGGGTCGCTCATTTTCATCAGATTCGGAAGATGAATGCAGAACGGTAGCCATTGTATCGAAGTCTTCGGGAAGATGTTCGACGTTGTTGTCTCTTGAGAGTAGAAAAGAAAGTGATGGTAGTGGGTAGAGTGCTGCGTGTAAATTGCAGAATAGAAACTACCAAGAACCAATTAGAAGTGTTGTTTAGAAGTCACATGACTTCACATGGGAGTGTCAGGTCCTGTACGGGATAGAAGGGTGCGCGCACCCGGTCTCGCACTAAAATAAAGCGGCGAAAAAACATCTTATAATATGCTCTTCGAGCATGTTTTGGTGGAAAGAGTTAGTTCTGAAAAGAACTTTTTTTTTTTTTTTTTTTTTTTTTGGGGAAAGAAGTGTTATAATGCTTTCGATTTCTTAAAGTTGCTACTACATTTTTCAGTATGTAATAGTTTGAAAATGAAGTGAAGAAATTTATCTTTTCTTGGGGCATTTGTGACTTTCAATTTTCAGTTTAATAAGAACGAGGCTCTGCTCTCCATACAAAAGAATTTCTCCACACTCGTTGCATTTCATATGCACCTTCGCAAGATATGGTCTCAAGTCCATCTCAGCACTCGATGGAGATACAGGTCGTCCACCAGAAGATGTGCTGGCCACCTCTGATGGTAATAGCGTGGCCAGGGCTCTTGTCGATGCTTTTGCATAATGCTCAGGATGCCTTTGTTTAACATGCCGCTGCATGGTGTGTGCAGAAAAGGAATATTTTTTATTTGGATTTCCCCTTGAGAGCTCTGAATTGCATATCGTGCAGGTTACTTTTGGCGCATTCACTTTCTTTTGATCTTCAGGATAAGTGAAAAATTGCCAAATGAAAGATTCCTTTTTTCTTCTTAACGGTGGTCGCTCATTTCCTTCAGATCGGAAGATGAATCTGGTAGGGAAGCCATTTCAGCAAAGACTTCCGGAAGATGCTCGACGTTGTTGTCTCTTGAGAGTAGAAAAGATTGTGAGGAAAGTGGGTGGAGTGCTTCGTGTATATTCCAGAACAGAAACTACTAATAACCAATTGGAAGTTTTGTTTTCAAGTCACGTGACTTTACATGCGCTTCTCAGGACGTGTAGGCGGTGACACTATGTAGTTACGAACCTGATTACATACTTAGGAACTAGCATTCAAAAAACCTATGAAATTCACTGAAAAAACCATAGGTTTTACACACGTTATAGTTAGGAAGTAGCATTTGAAAAACCTATGAAATTCACTGAAAAAAACATAGGTTTGACACCAGTTATAGTTAGCTGGAAATTTTACTGACATAAAACCAATGAAATTCCACGTTATAGTTAGTTGGACTCACTATAACTTGCGCGTGTAATGCACTGCTGATGACATTACATATTACATCACTCATGACATGGTCAGTGACATCACTTATGACATCACTGATGACAGACCTCCTTTAAGTGTAATGTAACCCTTAAAACACATATTGAAAAATAGAAATTAACATTTTCAAAAAAATTGACATACCCATACCAGTTACAACAACCAATTCAGTAATTCCACCATCCATATACACATTCTCTCATTCACCAACAGTTCTATATAGTTACTCATACATATACTCACTCATCATATGTAGTGATACACCTATACATCCTGTTACACACCGACAATCATCCAAAAGTTACTCACACACATACTCACACATGCAAATAAACTATTGAACATCCATTTATTTGCATATATAACTATACACACTCAACCACCCATACAGTCCTGCACATATGGTGTCTTCTAAACACATACAAAGAGAGAGTGAGTCATTCATGCACCTATGTGATTAGTAATACCCCCATGAAACCATAGAAACACTCATACTGATACTAAAAAAACATCTAAGAACCCAAATACCTACACATGTAGGTACTCATCAACCCATGCAGCCAGTTATTCACAAAGTGAAACACTGATACATATATTTAAATATTTAAACATTACTCGCTAATATATGTATTCACTAAGGTACACTTAATAAGCCAGTTATCCAATCATTTCTTTTTGAAAAAAACATTCATTAAGACAATAATTTAAACATTTATTCTTTCCTCGACCTTTACATATACATATATAAAACATATTTATTTTTTAGAAAGACACACATTCACTGGATGGTGTCATAAGTGATGTCACTGACCATGTCATGAGTGATGTAATATGTAATGTCATCAGCAGTGCATTACACGCGCAAGTTATAGTGAGTCCAACTAACTATAACGTGGAATTTCATTGGTTTTATGTCAGTAAAATTTCCAGCTAACTATAACTGGTGTCAAACCTATGGTTTTTTCAGTGAATTTCATAGGTTTTTCAAATGCTACTTTGTAACTATAACGTGTGTAAAACCTATGGTTTTTTCAGTGAATATATATATATATATATATATATATATTACCTACTGGCGGTCGCCAGTAGGTATATATAGTTAGGATTTTTTCCCTATGGGATTTTTGAAAATTCTATGTCTAATAACTTTGGCGTTTGTGGACGGAATTGGCTGAAATTTTCAGGAAAATGGCACATTTTGTTTCTGAGCAGCCCCTGAAAATTGGGGGGGGGGTCGTCAGGGGGGGCCGAGAAAAAAGGGGGGTCCCAAAACGCGTTTTTCCAATGTTAATTTCCATAGGGCGGTTGGCCTCACTTTTAGCCCGAACGGCTGAATGGATTTGCACGAAACTTGGCAAAATTGTAGGGACTGTTAGCCCGATGTGCCTTTGCTAGGTCTCAATATATGTGCTCCAGTGGATTTTGAGAAATTAACGTTCAAAAAAAGATATATATCTGTAAGCACGCTCTGGGCTGCGCTCCGGTTCGCGTACTTGACGCGTAACGGAACTTCGTGAAGCGAAGCTGATTGGCTCTTCGGTGTCTGTCAACATTCTAAACAGTCCGGAGCGGCCGCCATCTTGTCTCTCGGTAGGATCGAGAGACAAGAGGAGGTCAAAACAAAGGGGGAAATGACCATAAGGGGGCATAGTAGATCCTCCCTGACCCCCTAGGTTTTATGTGGAGGTTTTAAAAGGGCCCCGCAGGGCTAAAAAAAAAAAAATGTTTTTTTTTTGCGTGGGGAGCGCCCGGTTCGCGAACCGGGAAGCGTTCTGGGGAGCGTACTATAAGGAAAAAAGAATGATAGACTTTTCAAATACTGTATGTTAATTGATTGTTGGTTTTGTTGATTATTTTTTAATTTCTTTTTTTTTATGCAATTATTTATTATTGTGATTGTGTTTCAAAATTTAATAAACTTTCTAACATTTCACTGTCTGAAATGTCATTATTTTCATTGAACATAGTTTGTAATCTCTGAGGGTGTAAAATGTCCTCATTTTGAAGAAGGTCATCTACTGCTTGCACACATTGCAGTAGTTCTTGGTCCCAAGTTTCATCCACAAATTCTATATAATTTGGATCAATTATTTCTTGGCTGCTCTCTTGCAGGACAATTTGAAATTCAACTTTGTGTTCGCCTTCCATTTTGCCTGAAATTTGGATAAAAAAAAAATATATTAGTAGAGATAGGGCACTGTTGGGATTAAATTTAGATAGGCAGTTTTTATCAGTGAATTTATCTTTGGGCAGTGTATAGTATCAGAGTGGAAGTAGGAATATAAAAAAGTGTATGTGATTTAACGTAAGTAAATTCATAATTATACAAGAGAAGCCTAACTCCATCCATAGCTATAACAGAGAAGTCTATCTAAATCTATAACTACTACAGAGGGATAGTATATAACTATCAGAAAAAGTTTACCATATTAACTTATAGTGCACAATATACTTCAGTTTTAAAAATAACAACTTACCTTTACAAAGAAGTTGAAGTGATTAGTGAAAATCCAATTGAAATGTACAACAAGAAGTAGTAGTCAAAATGGCTGTGTTTCCTTCTCTTCCTTTATATATATTCAGGTATATAACCAATCAAATGTCAGGTAATAAAAGTAGAAAATAAAAGTAACATTTTCATTGGTTGTCAATTCCAACACTTCAGATGTGTTTTGTGAAGTAATTTACCTCACAGTATTTAGAGAGGTCTACAGGCTAAATGGCTAAATGGAATTTCAATCAAATTTGTGAAAATGAAAGGGATTGGTATGTAGTATGAGCTAATCTATATTTGGTGAGAGTGTCTCCAGTCGTTTTTCTGTAAATTACTTTCCCACCTTTTTTGATGGACCGCTTCCCGGGGAGCTCCCCGGCACGCGAACCAGCAGCGTTACGGGAGTCCACCATTTTGTGTTTCAGTCGAATTAAGATACAAGATGGAGGGCAAATAATGTTCAGAATGGGTAGAAGGGGGCACGGTAGACGTATCTTGACCCCCTAGGTTTTCTGAGGGTGGCTGAGGAGGCCCATATGTGCTGGAAAAATAGAAATTTCGCGCGGTTAGCTTCCGGTTCGCGTACCGGGTAGCGCTCCGGGGAGCGTAGTTTGTTGAAAATTAGAGAAAAAAGTTAGAGTAAAATAATAATTGTGAGTGATCAGATGTAGGGTAGCTCTGAGAAGAGCTTTTGGGTTTATGGTACATTTAGGTACTTATAAGTAGGTACCAATGCACAGTCTTAAATTCAAAATGAAAATTCTGTTGCCCTCATCTGAGAAGTGAACTCCATCTCCTCTGTAGATACCTTGCATGCAGTAACGCAAGTTATTGTTGTACATGGAGCCCATTCCATGGTCTCTCATGTAAGCTGAAACAGATTTGTTTACATGCTTCCTCGACTTCTCAATTTGTGGACAAAATTGGTTCGACCACCTCCATTTCTGTCTTTGGCATATATTTGAATATACCAAGGCAGTTTGAGGAAAAAGTGCCATTAATTGCTCAAAGGTGTCCTTTAAAAGCATTTCCAGACCTACCCCAGTCAAAGTGCCCAAATCATTACCTCCACAGTGCACAATTAACAGGTCAGGTTTTGGCAAATGCACCAATGGTATCAATTGGTGACATTTTAATCCTCTGTGGCCCAACCACTTAATTTCCACATCTTGTAAATTGAGGTTAAGTAAATTTCTGTTCTCAGCATACCTTTGAGCCCAGTAGATGTAACTATGTCCAACAATCCAGACATAAAACATGGTGAGAGAAGGTTGTGCTGCAGTCAGATGAAGTGTGGTAATGAAAGGGCAGTTGAAACAGTAGGAGTTTGTAAAGAAAAAAAACTGTGGAGTTTCAGTGCTAATGATTCATTAGCAGTGATTGGTGGATTTCCATTTCTGAAAACAGAAAGTTAGGGTGCATGAATGTGTTCTTTGAAAGATGTAATTTGAATGGTCAAGAAAAAATCATTTAATAAAAGATTGCACTGGATACGCAGGTGCACTGAGAGTTCAGAGTTCAATTGAAACATTGTTGTGTGAACTTGCAAACTTCAGAGGTCTTTCAGGAGGTGGTTGCTATGCAAAAAAGGCAGAGAGGGCAGAGGGGGGAAGGGTTTTGATTTGAAAAAAGTGAGGGAAGAGTTTTGATTGGCTAACATGAGAGATATGTGTAATGAATATCAGCATTTCTGTGCTTTCTATAGCTGCAGCCTCTTGAGTGCATACTGTTTGTTCTGCTGAAGACAATTTGGTGTATTTCTGAGACTGTTTTGAAACTCGAAAAGTATTTGCTAAGGTGAGAAAAGATTTATTTAATTTAGATAGAGAATAGTATGATTTAAGGAGAAAATTATGAAGAAAGCTGTGTTTTTAAAATGTTGCTTTGTCTCACGTGATATACAAATAGATTTTGTTTCTTTGAGAAATTGTAATTGCACATTCTGTGTAGATATCTTGCATGCAGTAACGCAAGTTATTGTTGTACATGGAGCCAATTCCATGGTCTCTCATGTAAGCTGAAACAGATATGTTGTGTTTAAAAACGTTTTTTGAAATCAATTACATTTCTGGATATGTACTGCTAGAGCTTCATAGGTTGTTTGGGCCATATTTATAAGGCATTTGAGTGTCTATGATGTTATTTTTCCCATTTAAATTGAAGAGCTTTCTCCATGGGGCAAGTTTCTTGTAAATATGCTCCCACCTGTGCTTGGCAAATTTAGATTTTGATTCTTGGAGTTACATAGCCATGTTAAAAATGACCCAAAAATGGTGCAAGGGCAATCAAAAAACGCTTTCATGTGTCTTAAGGACATTTTAAGTCATTTCCTCTTGAATGTAGGTATACAATTGATTTATATGTTGTGTTTAAAAACGTTTTTTGAAATCAATTACATTTCTGGATATGTACTGCTAGAGCTTCATAGGTTGTTTGGGGAATATTTATAAGGCATTTGAGTGTCTATGATGTTATTTTTCCCATTTAAATTGAAGAGCTTTCTCCATGGGGCAAGTTTCTTGTAATTATGCTCCCACCTGTGCTTGGCAAATTTAGATTTTGATTCTTGGAGTTACATAGCCATGTTAAAAATTACCCAAAAATGGTGCCAGGGCAATCAAAAAACGCTTTCATGTGTCTTAAGGACATTTTAAGTCATTTCCTCTTGAATGTAGGTATACAATTGATTTATATGTTGTGTTTAAAAACGTTTTTTGAAATCAATTACATTTCTGGATATGTACTGCTAGAGCTTCATAGGTTGTTTGGGGCATATTTATAAGGCATTTGAGTGTCTATGATGTTATTTTTTCCCATTTAAATTGAAGAGCTTTCTCTGTGGGGCAAGTTTCTTGTAAATATGCTCTCACCTGTGCTTGGCAAATTTAGATTTTGATTCTTGGAGTTTCATAGCCATGTTAAAAATGACCCAAAAATGGTGCAAGGGCAATCAAAAAACGCTTTCATGTGTCTTAAGGACATTTTAAGTCATTTCCTCTTGAATGTAGGTATACAATTGATTTATATGTTGTGTTTAAAAACGTTTTTTGAAATCAATTACATTTCTGGATATGTACTGCTAGAGCTTCATAGGTTGTTTGGGGCATATTTATAAGGCATTTTAGTGTCTATGATGTTATTTTTTCCCATTTAAATTGAAGAGCTTTCTCTGTGGGGCAAGTTTCTTGTAAATATGCTCCCACCAGTGCTTGGCAAATTTAGATTTTGATTCTTGGAGTTACATAGCCATGTTAAAAATGACCCAAAAATGGTGCAAGGACAATCAAAAAACGCTTTCATATGTCTTAAGGACATTTTAAGTCACTGAGGAAACACAGGTGATGTAGTTGTGAATTGAGGAAAAGAAACTCAACATTTTTCAAGTACATCACCTGTGTTTCCTAAGTTTATGAATAACATTGTGCAGATGAAGTTTAGGTCTGTCCACGGACACAAAAGAGATCTGGCCTTTGTTCAAGAGTGAAGTGGACATGACTTACTTCATTGGTAGGCCTTCACATGTATTATCTCCTCTGTATTCTTCAACAAGCGTAAATCTCATCTGCAATAGTGAGTAGGCCTCACCTCAAACAAACAAAACAGGTGATGGACCGAATGTGGATCAATGTCACACATTCACCCCAGTCCAAAGATCTGGGCCCAAACAAACCTCTGGATAGGCCACACCTTATCGTCATCCTGAATCAATCATTTAAAAGGTTAGGGACAGATTTATGATAGGTGTATGCCTGTTTTGTACCACTGTGCGTCACTTTTGTGACGCAGTAGTGGTGCAAAAGATTTGCTATGTGGCGACTTATTTACAACTTGATGCATCTAGGCAGATGCGTCATGCTGTAAAGTCCTGTGCCACATGAAACCTGCGTCAGGTTTCATATAGGTGTTTTGTTGCTTTGTGATTTTGTCACATATAAAACAACACAGGTAAAATGTAGAAGCATTCAATTTCTTTGCTAAATTTGCCAATGCACTACAAATTATTCTATGTTAAAATAATAAGTAGGGTGTTAAGTTTTTGATGACTGTTATTGATTTACTGCTTGGTAATAGTGGTTAATAACATTTTTTATTATATTTTACCACAGATTCAACTGCAGATCATTTCAAAATTTGAAAATGCCAACTAAGAATCGAATTAGAAAGGCTACAAAACGTCAAAGACAGCAGGTTAATCTATTACTGTAGCAGTCCTCTACAAAAAAAACTTGTCAAGTCACCAAGAAAGCACCGGGTAAGACCACAAAAACATTCATAAGAAATATTTGTAGTAAAAAAAGTATTTCTACAGAAAATGTTTCAGTCCAGAAAAAGAGAAGCAATTTAAACGGAAAGGAAAGACCAATAAAAAATGTTACTGCTAGAGCAAGAGATAACTCTGTGCATGATAGTAGAAGGAAACAACAGTTTAGGGACATTCGAAAACGAATGATCCGCAACAGGATAATAGTCAATTTGTTAAAAAATATTAAGAAAGGCCAACAGAAAGTGGCATTTTATAAGAAAAAGAAAAATGTAGAGAAAATTATTGATCAGGCTTTCGAAATTAAGCGAAAGTTATTTATTTTGTAATCAATAGAATTAGAAAACTAAACAAGGTAATTTCTGATTTCAAATCAAATAGTAAATGGAAGAGAGTAGTTAATCGTAGTAATTTTTGTGAAGTTTTTTCCGGAGAATGGATGCATAGTTCAAGTTGTGAGGCATTTTTTAATGAGGAGAGGTATTTACAGGATAATGATTTGGTGCTTGCAGTTGACACCAGTGGTCGAGCTTATGAAGTGAAAGATGGTTGTCCAGTTGAAAAAGAAAAACTTGTGACAACAGAGACAGAAGAGGTGTTAGGTAATGAGGTTTTAGGAAGACGTCCTAAGGGTCCTGTGTACATTTGGAAGTGTAGTAGTATTTGCAGTGTGCGACAGGATTCCATCAATTTGCTTTGTGATTTTGTACGGACATTTAATAAGAAAAGTTTGAAGCAGAAAATGAAGTTGTTGCAAGAATTAGATCCTTGCAGAGTGAGAGAAGTGACAGGTTTGCATGGTCATTCACTGGCTTGTCTTTCCAGGAGAGAATGCCAGAGTGTTTTTCATCATTTCAGGATGCTAGCAGTGCATCATAATAAAGTGAGGAAATTAGTGAGAATGTTGTATTATGCTAAGAGTCCAGCAATTATGCTTAAACAATTATGCGCTGCTCTTTTGCATGGTTCTGAAATAGATGTGAAGAATATTTGTGAAGAAATTGAGTTCTGTTACTTTGGAAGTAAAGATGAGAATGTTCAAATTGACCCAGAAGTAGAGGGTAATGTTGAAGATAATGTACAGGTTTCCAGTACAGACAATTTTCAGAAGGAAATTGCCACGTTTCAGGTGAAATCAAGTGAGAGGCCTAATTTCACTTGTGTGTGCTGTCGACGCACTTATTATAAGAATCAGAGTAAGTTAGTGGATTTATATGCAAAAAGTGAAAGGGAAAATAATAGTGAATGGAAGGATTTCGCAACATACTTGATGGTAGAATATTGTTTTGATTTGGGATCGGATCAACGTGTGTGTACTTATTGTTGTAACAAATTAAACCAAAACCAGATGCCTGCTAGGGCGGTTCATAATAATCTGGAATTGGTTGAGATTCCTTCTGAATTGAAGGATTTAAATACTTATGAATCTATTTTGATTCAAAGTATCCATCCCTTTCAGGCTATTGTAAGAATGGAGCCAAAGACAGGGAAGTTGCCTCCATCAGATTTACAGAGAGGATTAAAGGGAAGAGTTGTTTATTTGCCTCTAGATTTGAACAAAAACATTAACACAATTGGAGTAGAAAAAGTGGAAGAGGAACCTCTGGTTATCTTAGTTAATGGGGTTCCGACAAAGAATAAGAAAATATGGCAAGATTTAGTGGATGTTAGGAAAGTCAAAAAGGCAACATTGTATTTGAAAAAAATTAATAGGTACTATAAGAATGTATATGTTGCAGAAGAGGAAGTAAGTGATGAAGAGGATAGCGATTTGTGTGCTGGCCAAATTGAGAAAGTAGAAGCCTCTAAAAGTGAAGAAATATATGAACATTAGAGTGATCATCCTTTGCATTCCAAGGAAGTCATGGGGAATGCTATTGAGTTGTTTCAAATGAAACAAGCCAAAGGGAGTCCCATTAGTGTTTGGGAGGAAAGTTTGGAAGCTCGGTGTTTCCCACAGCTATTTCCAACAGGTCAAGGAGGAAGATATGATGAGCGACCTCATCAAATTCCTGCTTCTGAATACCGGACTTTACGATTGTATGAAGAAGATCCTAGGTTTCGTCAATGCATTCCCTATTTGTTTCATCTCCTGTTTGAAAGCGATCTGTCTGGACTGTCATATGCAGTGAACCACATCTTGAAAAGTGGTATACAGATGCGAAACATCTCGGCAAGTGACTTTATGCATAAAGTCAATGTCCAAGACAGTATTTTGGATTCACACCTAATTAATGTCATGGCGTGTCAGCCTGGTACTAATGAGTACTGGTACCGTCGTCATGGTGATTTAAAATGTATGCTGAGGAACTTAGGAACTCCGACATGGTTCCTCACTCTGAGCTGTGCCGAGTATGGCTGGGAAGACTTACTTGAATTTCTACGACAGGCAAATGCAAACATTGAAAACATCGAATTCAAGACACCCGGAGAACTGTGCTCTTTGGATCCAGTCAATGTATGCAGGTACTTCAATCATAGATTTGAAGCTATGATATCTTTCATCATGAATAAGAAGAATCCACCTCTTGGAGAGGTGTTGGATTTCTTCTGGAGAAAGGAGTACCAAGCAAGAGGTGCTCCTCATATACATATGCTGCTGTGGATCAAGGATGCACCTAAATTTGGAACAGATCCGGATGACTTAGTGATGAGTTTCATAGAACAGTATTCTACGTGTGCTGTTCCAAACGCAAAGGAGAAGAAAAGCCTAAGAGAACAAGTTCTACGTTTCCAAAGCCATCGTTGTGGAAAGTACTGTCGTCGTAAATTCAGAAACAAGGACAAGTTCTACACCAAATGTCGTTTCAACTTTCCACGACCGGTGATTTCTAAAGGAAGAGTAAACAGTTTGATGTCTTCTCTGCGACATAATGTGACGAGGAAATCACCCAAAAATACATACAATTTGAAAAGGAACGAAGAGTCCAAGTACATCAACGACTACAACCCAGTGATTTTGTCCATGTGGAATGCTAACATGGATATACAGTTTGTGGCTGACAACTGTATGGCTGTGGCTCGCTATGTGACATCTTACATCACCAAAAAAGAAAAGACAGAATTGAAGGATATGTGGGAGGACATTTCCCATGAAAAGAGCTTCAGCAAGAAGTTGTACAGTTTCAGTCTGAAGATGTTGTCGCATAGAGAAATCGGAGCTTACGAATGTTCTGACCGGTTGTCTTCAGCAAGTCTCTATGCTAAATCCAGGAGTATCGTTTGGGCGAGTCTTGGCCTTGCTGCAACGCGTAATCGAGTTCTGAAACCTGTGCGGGAAATTGAGTATTTGGCGGAAAAGGAGCCAAAAAGTACCGACATTTTGAAGACCAACATGTTGGATACATATTATCCAAATCGAAGCAGTCACCTTGAGAATGTTTGTTTGTATGAGGTTCTACAAAATTACATTTTCAAGAGGAACATCAAAGAAGATATTGAGAAAGGAGTGTATGCTGTATTTGGAAGTGAGGGATGTCTGGTCAAGCAAAGAAAATGCCACTTGGTAAACCATTGAAAATTGAATGGCGAATCTCCAGAAAAAAAGGAGTTTTTCTATTTACCACTTTTGCAACTTTTCAAGCCTTGGCGTGCAGAAGAGGAACTGCTTGGGGATTTCCTCTGTTACGAAGACTCTTTCACTGCCGCCAAGGAGACCATAGAATGTCCTGCTTTTCCCAAATATCAAGAAATGTTGACTTTGGAAATTGAGCAGGAAGCAACGATTGCAGCCGAGATTGCCAGAGACAGTTCTCAGGACAGTCAGAGTTCTGTTTCATTGAGTCAGGATACACTAGGAGGACCTGTTATCGAAAATGAAGCTGCCACTGCTATGAATGAAGTGGAAAGAGCCATGGCACATGCTCAGGAGGATGCGGTTAACTTAGAAGACTTGGAAAAACAACTCAACGTTGAGCAGAGGAAAATATATGACGAAGTTACCAAGCAAATTGATCATGGATTAAGTCATGAGAAGAAAGAGTGCTCATGTACGTCGTTGAAGCCTGTCCGACTGTACGTGAGTGGAGAAGCGGGAATTGGAAAAAGTTTCCTCATTAAAGCAATTTCTTGTTATTTGCAGGAAAGGACTGAGTCATCGCTGTCTTGTGTTGTCACCGCTCCAACTGGACTGGCAGCACATAACATTAAAGGTATTACTTTGCATCGTCTACTGATGCTGCCAGTGGAGCATGACAACAAATTACAATACCACAAGTTATCTGGAGATGCTTGTTGTGAAGTTTCAAGAGTCTTAAGGAAAATAAATCTTCTTATCATTGACGAAGTAAGCATGGTTTCCAATGTCATGCTTGCCTTTGTGCATTTGAGAATGCAAGAAGTTCTTAAAACTGAGTATGATGTGTTATTTGGTGGAAAACACATCATTGTTTTCGGAGATCTTCTGCAGCTGACACCAGTGAAAGGACAACCTGTGTTCAAAATGCTCATGCATGAAGATACCAGGAAGTGCCTAGGGAGCATTGGCAACGTCAATATATGGTTAAACTTCAATTATGCTGAACTGCATGAAAATATGCGTCAGGCGAAAGATGAAGATTACAAGAATATTCTACAAGATGTTAGAATTGGAAAAGTGACCGAGCATGGGAAAGAAGCTTTACATGCACGATTACTGTCAAATTTATATCCAGAACAAGACGTTGTGCCTGAGAATATTTTTCAGAAAATTACTGAGAAGAAATCCGGAATATGTTTGATGCCAACTCTTGCAGAATGTGCCATCTTCAACAACAAAATGTTGCATTTAGAAAAGCAAGAGATTGTGAAACTGGAAGCTATTGACAAAATACAGCATATGGGAGCAACAATTATTTTGTCTGAGAATTTGAAATCAAAATTGGATTCATTAGAGAAGACTATATCTAAAACTGCGGGTTTTGAAAAGACTTTGAATGTGTGTTTAAATTGCCGAATCATTTTGAGAAGAAATTTACATGTTGAAAGAGGTCTGGTAAATGGATCAATGGGTAATGTTGTTGATTTTGAGAAATACAGAAGTAGAGATGGAATTGAATTTTTAAAAATTAAATTTGATGGCATTGAGGAAGTACAGCTAATTGGTCGTTGTTCTGCTAGGTTTTTGCTTGTTAAAGACTTATATGTTCGCCGTAAGCAGTTTCCTGTTTGCTTGGCATATGCGGTGACAATCCATAAATCGCAAGGTTTAAGTGTAGACAGTGCATTGGTGAATATTGGCAGTTCTGTGTTCAAGGAGGGTATGGCATATGTGGCATTGTAACGAGTTAGAACTTTATCGGGATTGTACTTGATTGACTGTGATGTCACAAACATTTGTGCGGATCTAGATTGTGTTAAGGAATACAATAGGTTAAGTAGAGAGTATGCGCCACATTTGCCTCAATATCCTTTGTTTGAGAAACGTGTGGTAGGCCGGAAACGAAGAAATGTGACCAATAGTAGGGAGGTTATAGCAAAAAGACGAAAAGTTGATGAACCTGAAATTATAAGCAGAAAGAAAATGGATTCTGTTGAAGATGTTGTTGGTTTTAAATTTGAAAATAGTTCTGGTGTCAACTGCTATGCTAATGTAGTGGTTAATGTTCTCTTTTCACTAGAGACTTTAAAAGAACAGATTGTGATCAATTCGGAACAAAGTTTATGCTTTTTGTTGAATTCTGTGTTAGAGAAATGTAGCACTGATAGAACAAAAGTAGAAAGTGTGTCTGAAGTTCGTTATCTGTTAGACGAATGTTCAGGTCAAACAGAATTCTCTGAAAATATTCAGCAGGATTGTCAGGAGTTTTTAATGTATATGCTTGATGTATTGCAAGATGAGGGTGTAGATGTAGATCACCTGTTTGGGCTTTCTTATCAATGGCAACATGACTGCGAGAACTGTAGGGTATCAAGTACTACTAGTGTAGACTCAGAAAGATTTATATATTTAACTTTGCCAGACAGTAAATCAGTGTCCTTTAATAAGCTAGTAAAAGCAGCTGATCACAACATGGAGTGTAGCCAATGTAAGTCTGAAATGATGTCAACATTATTTATACGAAGATATGGCCAGTATGTCATTTTAATGTTCCAACGATGTAGGCCTGATGGAACAAAATTGACAACTTTAATAAAAAAATTTGTTGCTTCACAGTTGTCAATATCAGGAAGGACTTTTGTAACTGCAGCAATTATCTATCATGACGGTCCTTCAACAACATTAGGACATTACACAGCTTATTTAAAGTCTAGAAACGGCTGGTCATTCTGCAACGATTCTGTTATAACTTTAAAAAAAAAATTGCCGTATGACCTTAAAAATTCTTACTTGGTGTTTTTAAAACCAAAATTTTAAGGAAAGAATCTCGGGATGTGCTCTGAGGAATTTCAAGAGGTTCATGGAGTAGAGGGAATGAAAGTCTGCAATGCTGTCTAGATTATTTGTCAAAACGTTTGATTATAATGTCATTTTAAAAATTCAAAAATATAAACCTGATGCAAGTAACTCTGCTTCATAGTAAGCAGTATCAGTGTCATAGGAAATGTAGAACATGAGTGAGCAACAAGGGTAAGATATTAATAGTTTAGGATTGTGAAAGTAATCTTAAACGTTTTCTTTCTGAAAGTTGCGAAAATAGAAAATGACGGGATTTGCTTACAAGAATTCCAAGAGTTGTAAATCGCTCTAACATGATTTGGCCATGTGGAAACATGTGGTAGAATGTGAGAAGTCTTTTATCGTATGTAACATATTTTTCAAAACCACTGCAGACTATCCAGAACGCTGCCGCCCGCCTGGTCCTCCGGTTGCCCAGAAGAGCCCCATCAAAAAAATCCCTACAGACTCTTCACTGGCTCCCGATCAATGAAAGAATTGATTTCAAAGTCCTTTGTATCAGTCATAGGATAGTACATGGCAAGAGCCCGGCCTTCCTTCAGAACCTTCTATGCCCCTACACGCCCACTCGTCAACTCCGCTCGCTAGGAGCAGGCCTCCTCGCTGTCCCCAGACACAAGAAAGCCAGAATGGGAGGAAGATCCTTTCGCATTCTGGCAGCACGTAAATGGAACTCTCTCCCCCTGAGCTTAAGAGCGGAAACATCAGAGCTCATCTTCCGTAGAAAGCTCAAAACATTCCTCTTTCCCAATGATTAGCCAGTCTTGTTTGTCTAACGGAGTCGATGGCTCTTCTGACAGCGCGGGGACACACGGAAGTGTAACCATGCGCTCTACAAATTCAGAAATAAATAAATAAAATAAAAACGATGGATGTTTTCTTTCAGAAAGTGGCGGGCTGAAAATATTAACAGCACAACAGAGTGTAAGCTGTTCATAGGACATCCTTCGACGTCATGGAAAGTAAGTTAATTTTAAGGAGTTTTGAATTCTGATTTCTTATGTTGTATGGGTTTTTTAAACACAATCATTTTGATTGTGGTTTTTTTTCCCCGCTGTTACATGATGAATACCTTCAAGTCACTGATTTTAGTGAATTTGATACATTCTGAGAACAGCAAAAATAAACCATTTAAAATGTATAAATAATTTTCTACTTTTTGTACTTATGATATACATTTAGAAATGTGAGGTAGACATGGAGAAACTGAGGCTTCTGTAAGTGTCAAAGTTAATGCATACAGTGCTGCACTTCTGGGTACTGTTTTATTTTGAAACCTGAATAGGCCTCACCTGAAACAAACCTCTGGAAAGGTCACATCTTATTTGCATCCTGAAACAATCATTTAAAATATTAGAGACAATTTTATGATGGCTTTACATCTCTTTTGCGCTGCCATTGCATCACTGTTGTGAGACATCAGCAGTGCAAAAGATGCACCATGTTCCAAAATAGGCCTCACTTCATCAGCATCAAGATACTGTTAGTTTAAAATATATATCTTTAGGACTGTGTAGGGGACGTAGAGAAGCAGAGGCTTCTGTAAATGTCAAAGTTGTTGAAAAACTGTTTGTCATTCAACCTTTTCCCTTCTCTTTTCTAATTTTTAAATACATGTTTTAATATTTTTAAAATGTTTGTTCTTTCTTTCACAGATTGAAAGTATGAAAAAAAATTGAATAAGTTAACAAGAATTATAAGGTAAATGTTTTCTACTCTTTTCGTTACATTTCTATCACATTCACCTACTATAGGGCTTCAGACTATAGAGCTTTCAACAAAGTTTAACTAAATGTGGAAATTTGGAGCTGTGCCTGTGGCTTTTAGTTCAATATGCAAGTGCATTGACCTAAAATGCGCGTGCACATTACCAAATCGGCGTCTGTTTCCTCAGGCACACTCCTCCCACACCTTTGAAGTGAAGTTTAGCTTCACTTCAAACGCCCCGGCTGCTTTACATCCTCATTCTGCTGTCCCCGCTCCATCCCCTCCCCTGTCCGCTGTGTGCATTTCTCCTCCCCCCCCACAGTAACGCCACTCACACACGCAACGCCACTCACACACGCAACGCCATTCACACACGCAACGCCACTCACACACACAACGCCACTCACACACACAACGTTACTCACACACACTACGCCATTCACACACGCAATTCATCCACGCAATGCCACTAATCCACGCAAGGCCACTCATCCACGCAACACCAATGATTCACACAACGCCAATCATCCACGCAATGCCACTCATCCACCCAACGCCACTCATCCATTTGCAAAACCAAAAGGACAATCTCTTCTATTGTGAGACCTATTGCATTTTCAATGCTTGATTCTTTCATTTCCTTATCTATTTTGTTTTCCACAATTATATCGTCTTCCATCTTTTCTTCGGTAAATAAATCTATTAAACACCATCTCTGGTTTAGTCCCTATAGCTGTCTTTCTTTTAACATTACTCTCTGTTTACTTCCCTTGTACTTACTCCTTTATTTTTTTTAAATAAAATTTGGGGTTTGCTCTCGGTTCGCGTACCGGCGAGCGAACCGGAAAGCGAACTAAAAAAAAACAGCTTGCCAGAGTGTTACACTTTCTAGCAATTTTTGTATAAAGGGGAGGTAGTTCTGAAAAGAACTTTTTTTTAATGTTTTTGTTGTTTTATATTTTTTTTTTCTTTTTTGAACATTATTTGTTTTTTTTGTATTTTTTGAACAATTTTATGTTTTTTTTGTTTTTTTGGAAAGGGAAGCAACAAAAAACAGGTATTGAAAAGGGCTCAACAGGAGCAAAAAAAAAATTATTCCTTGGGGCGTTTAGAGCATTGGTGTTTTTCAAATGCTAAATTTATTAATTTCACACTCATATTAGCACATGAAATTAAAGTGCCACAATATAAACAAGCAAACTTCATATGAACAAAATTTTTTGGGATATTTGGCACTGTTTCTCGTGCCTCGGCAACCGTCAGAGAAATATCAGCTGATGTCCTGGCCACAGAAGTAGGAGGGTTCTCTTGCAGGTCACGCATCTCTGCCCGGCTATAATTTAGTGGATGCCACCTCTGCATATGTCGGTGCATCGTGTGGTTTCCATAACTGTACTTTTTTTCAGTGCCCCTGGATAATTCATCTTGGCATATAAGGCACGTAACATAGCGTGCATTAACTTTTTTCTTTCCAGCTGGAATAGAAAAAAACTGCCAGATAAAACTGTTTTTGTAATGAGATACCCGGGGTAACTCTTTCAAAAATCGTGGTGCCTCTTCTTCCTCTTCCTCTTCTGGATCCTCTTCCTCCTCTGGGTTTCCAAGGAACTGTGGAGGTGGTCCACTCTTCTTATGAGGAGGTGGTGGTGGTGGTGGTGGGGGTCCAGCAGCTGCAGCTACTAATGAAGCCATTTTTTTCACAGAGCAAAATAGGTCTTCCTTTCTCAAAGTTGAAAGTCAGAGTGAGAAAAAAGGTGGGGGCTTTCATCATTTGGGAAAAAAAATAGTTCTAAACCAATGAAAAGTGTTATTTTTAGGTCACATGACCTACTCTTACATCATTAGGAAACCAAAAGTGAAATGAACCAATGAAAAGTTTTATAAACAAGTCACATGACCAGTTACGCTCATGTTACGCGCTGCGCACCGCGCCCCGGATCGCTTCCGGTTCGCGGTCCGGAGCACTTCCGGGAGCGCTAACGCGGCGCGTCATAAGATGCATTACGCGACAACGTGATATGTCGCGCTTCCGCGACGCGTCACGATGTTGATTTCTAATGCGGCAGTTGCGCAAACGGAACGTTTACTGGTTAGCGGACCGGGTCGCGGCATTAAATTGAGCTAACGGAAAGCTTCCCGGTTCGCGAACCGGCAGCGAAACAAAAAAATAAATAAAAATAAATATAAATAAAAACATTAAATTACAAAAATTTTAAATATATTTTTGAATTAGAATAAAAATACATTTTACAGCTTTTGATATTTGCTATTAAAAAACCATTGAAATTCACTGAAAAAACCATAGGTTATAGACCATATATAGGGGGTCATTAGGATGGAGGATTTTCCGCATCCTCCGGGCCGGCGGAAGCCACCGCCGGCCCGGAGGATGCGGAAACTCCTCTGCGGACCCACCAGGACCCACTGCCACATTAGGATGGCTGGTGGGTCATGGTTTAGGTCCGCAGCTTTTCCGCCGCGGCTGGCTTACAACCGCGGCGGAAAAGCACTAAAATGGTGAAGGTGTCTCTTAGACACCGTCAGCCACATTAGGATGTGCTTGGGAACATGCTTTTCCGCGGCGGCTTTTCCGCCGTGGAAAAGCATGTGTAACTGCACTGCAGGGGCCCGTTGCGGGCCCCCTAGGTGTAGTGGGGGGTGCACATGGGGGGTACCTATGGTACCCCCCTGCATTTGCGTGCACAATGCAGCAGGCACCACGCGGTGCCTGCCGCTTTGTGCACGCAAATGCTGTGCATGCATTTTTAACATTGCTGCGGGTGCAGCTTGAAGCTCCACCCGCAGCAATGTTAAAAATAGAGGATGTGACCGCCACCCTGGCGGTCACATCCTAATCTGCACAGAGGGAACGCCGCATTCCATGCGGACGTTCCCTCATGCTCTGGGGTCGCGGACGGACTCAAGTCCGTCCGCGATCCTAATGACCCCCATAGTTAGGAATTAGCATTTACAAAACCATATTTTACTCACACAAAACCATTGAAATTTCATATATAGTTAGTTGCCCTAACTATATATCGCGCACCCGCAATCCACTGCTGATGATGTCACATATTACATCAATCATGACATGGTCAGTGACATCACTGATGACATCACTGATGACATCTCAAATGACATCACTGATGACATCACTGATGACATCATTCATGTGATAATACGATGAAACTCTTCAGACTCTAATATAACCTTAGATACACTCAGTGTAAACAGACACTCACAGATTGTCACTCATCCATGGAGTTACTCACGCACCTACTCAGTCATGCAAAGAATCAATCACACCTCCATTTCCTCAACTATACAGTTATACACACCTTACTAATTCAAACATATTCTAACATATTTTTACTCTCTTATACAATCACTGATACAAGTTTTCAATGATCCATGCAGCCACTCACACATTCACTGGCTCTTCTGCACAGTTATTTATATATGTCTACTCTCACATGTACTGTGTTTTACATATGTACTTACTTTGACATGTAGCACTGAGATATCAATTCACTCAGCAATACACTCATGCACACAGTCAACTGCCCATGCAGCTGTTTCCACATGCACTTTTGAACCCATACATATAGTGAATCAACTGCTCACACATCTATGCACAGAGTCATACACCTTCCATCAACTCACACACATACTCAGTCTCCCATACAAATACTTGGGCAAACAATCAATAACCCATATAGTTACTCATATAGCTACTGATCAACACATGCAGCAGTATACAGTACAACAGATATAATGATGCACAAAATAAGACAGTTTAGTCACTAACCCATGCACTTAGTGACACACATTTAATCACTCTCTCATACAGTCAGTCATGCACCTACTAAATCCTTCATCCAGACACTTAAACATCCACTCATTCTTCAATATGTAAGACATATTTTTACTTTACTGCAACATACAGTCACTGGATAATGTCATCAGTGATGTCATCAGTGATGTCACTGACCATGTCATGATTGATGTAATATGTGACATCATCAGCAGTGGATTGCGGGTGCGCGATATATAGTTAGGGCAATTTCAATGGTTTTGTGTGAGTAAAATATGGTTTTGTAAATGCTAATTCCTAACTATATATGGTCTATAACCTATGTTTTTTCCATTGAATATATATATATATATATATTCAAAGAAAAAACCATAGGTTATAGACCATATATAGTTAGGAATTAGCATTTTCAAAACCATATTTTACTCGCATAAAACCATTGAAATTCCATATATAGTTAGTTGCCCTAACTATATATCGCGCACCCGCAATCCACTGCTGATGATGTCACATATTACATCATTCATGACATGGTCAGTGACATCACTGATGACATCACTGATGACATCTCAAATGACATCACTGATGACATCACTGATGACAACACCCAGTGACTGTATGTTTCTGTAAAGTTAAAATATGTCTTACATATTGAAGAATGAGTGGATGTATAAGTGTCTGGATGAAGGATTTAGTAGGTGTATGACTGACTGTATGAGTGAGTGATTAAATGTGTCTCACTGAGTGCATGGGTTAGTGACTAAACTGTCTTAATTTATGCATCATTATGTCTGTTGTTCTATAAACTGTTGCATGTGTTGATCAGTAGCTATATGAGTAACTATATGGGTTATTGATTGGTTGCCCAAGTATTTGTATGGGAGATTGAGTGTGTGTGTGGGTGGCTGGGAGGTGTATGACTCTGTGCATAGATGTGTGAGCAGTTGATTCACTAGATGTATTGGTTTAAAAGTGCATGTGCTAACAGCTGTATGAGCGGTTGACTGTGTGCATGAGTGTATTGGTGAGTGAATGGATATCTCAGTGCTACATGTTAAAGTAAGTACATATGTAAAACACAGTACATGTAAGAGTTGACATATATAAATAACTGTGCATAAGAGCCAGTGAATGTGTGAGTGGCTGTATGGATCATTGTGAACTTGTATCAGGGATTGTATAAGAGACTAAATATGTGTTAGTATATGTTTGAATAAGTAAGGTGTGTATAACTGTATAGTTGAGGAAATGGAGGTGTGATTGATTCTTTGCATCACTGACTAGGTGTGTGAGTAACTCCATGGATGAGTGACAGTCTGTGAGTGTCTGTTTACACTGATTGTTTCTAAGGTTATAATAGAGTCTGAAGAGGTTCATGGTATTATCACATGAATGATATCATCAGTGATGTGATCAGTAATGTTAAATGAGATGTCATCAGTGATGCCATCAGTGGTGAGTGATGTCATTTGAGATGTCATCAGTGATGTCATCAGTGATGTCACTGACCATGTCATGAATGATGTAATATGTGACATCATCAGCAGTGGATTGCGGGTGCGCGATATATAGTTAGGGCAACTAACTATATATGGAATTTCAATGGTTTTATGCGAGTAAAATATGGTTTTGAAAATGCTAATTCCTAACTATATATGGTCTATAACCTATGTTTTTTTCATTGAATTTCAATGTTTTTTTAAAAGCTAATATCTGTAGCTGTAAAATGTCTTTTTCTTTATATCCCAAATTAAATTTTATATGTTTATGATTATTTTTTTAAAAAATATTTTTCGGGTTCGCTCCTTTTTCGCGTACCGGGAAGCTTTCCGTTAGCTCAATTTGATGCCGCGACCCGGTCCGCTAACCAGTAAACGTTCCATTCACGCAACTACCGCATCAGAAATCAACATCGTGACACGTCGCGGAAACGCGACATATCACGTTGTCGCGTAATACGTCTTATGACGCGCCGCGTTAGCGCTCTCGGAAGTGCTCCGGAACGCGAACCGGAAGCGATTCGAAGCGCGGCGCGCTCCGCGTAACGTGAGCGGAACAGGTCATGTGACTTATTCATTAAAGTTTTCATTGGTTCATTTCACTTTTGGTTTCCTAATGATGTAACACTAGGTCATGTGACCTAAAAATAACACTTTTCATTGGTTTAGAACTATTTCTTTTCCCAAATGATGAAAGCCCCCACCTTTTTTCTTACTCTGACTTTCAACTTTGAGAAAGGAAGACCTGAACATTTTCTCTGATGGCTTCAATAGTAGCTTCAGCTTCTGCACCCCCACCACCACCACCCCCATCTCCTAATAGGAAGAGAGGACCCCCTGCTCAATTTATTGGAAACATAGAGGAGGAAGAGGAAGAAGAAGACGGAGAGGAAGAAGAGGGACCACAATTTCTCCAAGAGTTACCCCGGGTATCTCATCGGAAAGAAAGCTTTATCTGGCAATTTTTTAGCTTTCCTTCTGGAGAAAAAAAAGTCAATGCACAGTATGCTACGTGCCTTATCTGCAAAGAAAAGTTATCCAGGGGAACAAATAAAAAATACAGTTTTGGAAATCACACGATGCACCGACATATGCAGAGGTGGCATCCAATTAACTATAGTTGTGCAGAGATGCGCGAACTACAACAAAACCCCCCAACTTCGGTGGCTAGAACATCTTCTGATCTCTCTTTGTCAGTGGCAGAGGCGAACGAAACAGTGCCAAACATACAAAAAAAATTTGTGCATCTGAAGCTGACATGCTTGTATTGTGGAACACTAATTTCATGCGCTAACATGAGTGTGAAATTGATTAATCTGGCTTTCGAGAAACACCAATGTTCCAAACGCAGGAAGTTTTAATTTTTTTTTGCTCCTGTTGAGCCATTTTCAATGCCTCTTTCTGTTCTTTCCCTTTAAAAAAACAACAAAAAAAACAAAAAAGTGTTCAAAAAATACAAAAAAATGAAATAATGTTAAAAAAAGTAAAAAAATATATAAAATAAAAAAATAAAAAAAAAGTTCTTTTCAGAACTACCTCCTCTTTTTACAAAAATTGCTAGAAAGTGTAACACTCTGGCAAGCTGTTTTTTTTTAGTTCGCTTTCCGGTTAGCTCGCCGGTACGCGAACCGGGAGCTAACCCCAAATTTAAAAAAATAAATAAATAAAGGAGTAAGTACAAGGGAAGTAAACAGAGAGTGATGTAAAAAGAAAGACAGCTATAGGATTTAAACCAGAAATGGTGTTTAATAGATTTATTTACCTATGAAGAGAAGTAAAAGGATATAATTGTGGAAAACAAAATACATAAGGAAGTGAAAGAATCAAGCATTGAAAATGCAATAGGTTTCACAATAGAAGAGTTTGTTTGTTTGGTTTTGCAAATGGATGAGTGGCGTTGTGTGGATGAGAGGCATTGCGTGGATAATTGGCGTTGTGTGGATTATTGGTATTGCGTGGATGAGTGGTATTGCGTGGATTAGTGGCATTGCGTGGATGAATTGCGTGTGTGAATGGCATAGTGTGTGTGAGTGACGTTGTATGTGTGAGTGGCGTTGTGTGTGTGAGTGGCGTTGCGTGTGTGAATGGTGTTGCGTGTGTGAATGGCGTTGCGTGTGTGAGTGACGTTACTGTGATGGGGGGGGGAGAGGAGAAATGCACACGGCAGACAGGAGAGGGGACGAAGCAAGGACAGTAGAATGAGATGGTAAAGCAGCCGGGGCGTTTATAGTGAAGCTAAACTTCACTTCAAAGGTGTGGGAGGAGTACGCCTGAGGAAACAGACGGCGATTTGGTAATGTGCACACGCATTTTAGGTCAATGCACTTGTGTATTGAACCAAAACCCACGGGCACAGCTCCAAATTTGGACATTTAAATAATCTTTGTTTAAAGCTCTATAGTCTGAAGCCCTAAAGTAGGTGAATGTGATTGAAATGTAACAAAAAGAGTAGAAAACATTTACCTTATAATTCTTGTTAATTTTTTCAATTCTTTTTTCATACTTTCAATCTGTGAAAGAGAGAACAAACATTTCCAAAAATATTAAAACATGTATTTAAAAATTAGAAAAGAGAAGGGAAAAGGTTAAAAAACAAACAGTTTTTCAACAACTTTGACATTTACAGAAGCCTCTGCTTCTCTACGTCCCCTACACAATCCTAAAGATATATATTTTAAACAAACAGTATCTTCATGTTGATGAAGTGAGGCCTTTTTTGGAACATGGTGCATCTTTTGCACTGCTGATGTCTCACAATAGTGATGCAATAGCAGCGCAAAAGAGATGTAAAGCCATCATAAAATTGTGTCTAACATTGTAAATGATTGTTCCATGATGCAAATAAGATGTGTCCTTTCAAGAGGTTTCTTTGAGGTGAGGCCTATTCAGTTTTTTAAAAAAAAAACAGTACCCAGAAGTGCAGCACTGTAAGCATTAACTTTGACACTTACAGAAGCCTCAGTTTCTCCATATCTACCTCACATTTCTAAATGTATATCATAAGTACAAAAAGTAGAACATTAATTATACATGTTAAATGGTTTATTTTTGCTGTTCTCAGAATGTATCAAATTTAACTTAAATCAGTGACTTGAAGGTATTCATCATGTAACAGCGGGGAAAAAAAAAACACAATCAAAATGATTGTGTTTAAAAAACCCATACAACCTAAGAAATCTGAATTCAAAACTCCCTAAAATTAACTTACTTTCCATAACGTCGAAGGATGTCCTATGAACAGCGTCCACTCTGTTGTGCTATAAATATTTTCAGCCCGCCACTTTCTGAAAGAAAACCTCCATCGTTTTGAAAAATATGTTACATACAGTAAAAGACTTCTCACATTCTACCACATGTTTCCACTTGGCCAAATCATGTTGCAGCGATTCACAACTCTTGTAATTCTTCCAATCAAATCCCGTCATTTTCTATTTTCGCAACTTTCAAAAAGAAAACATTTAAGATTATTTTCACAATCCTGGACTACTAATATCTTACCCTTCTTTCTCACTCATGTTCTCCTTTTCCTGTGACACTGATACTGCTTACTATGAAGCAGACTTACTTGCATTAGGTTTATATAGTTGGATTTTTAAATTGACATTATAATTAAAAGTTTTGGACCAATAATCTAGATAGTATTGCAGACTTACATTCCCTCTACTTCATGAACCTTTTGCAATTCCTCAGAGGAAATCCCGAGATTCTTTCCTTAAAATTTTGGTTTTAAAAACACCAGGTAAGAATTTTTAAGGTCAAACGGCAATTTTTTTTTGAAAGTTACAACAGAATCGTTGCAGAATGACCAGCCGTTTCGAGACTTTAAATAAGCTGTGTAATGTCCTGATGTTGTTGAAGGACCATCGTGATAGATAATTGCTACAGTTACAAAAGTCCTTCCTGATATTGACAGCTGAGAAGCCACAAATTTTTTTATTAAAGTTGACAATTTTGATCCATCAGGCCTACATCGTTGGATCATTAAAATGACATACTGGCCATATCTACGTATAAATAATGTTGACATCATTTTAGATTTACATTGGCTACACTCCATGTTGTGATCCGCTGCATTTACTAGCTTATTAAAGGAGACTGATTTACTGTCTGGCAAAGTTAAATATATAAATCTTTCTGAGTCTACACTAGTAGTACTTGATACCATACAGTTCTCGCAGTCATGCTGCCATTGATAAGAAAGCCCAAACAGGTGATCTACATCTACACCCTCACCTTGCAATACATCAAGCATATACATTAAAAACTCCTGACAATCCTGCTGATTATTTTCAGAGAAGTCTGTTTGACCTGAACATTCATCTAACAGATAACGAACTTCAGACACACTTTCTACTTTTGTTCGATCAGTGCTACATTTCTCTAACACAGAATTCAACAAGCAGCATAAACTTTGTTCCGAATTGAACACAATCTGTTCTTTTAAAGTCTCTAGTGAAAAGAGAACATTAACCACTACATTTGCATAGCAGTTGACACCGGAACTGTTTTCAAATTGAAAACCGACAACATCTTCAACAGAATCCACTTTCTTTCTGCTTACAATTTTCGGCTCATCGACTTTTGGGCTTTTTGCTACAACCTCCCTACTATTACTGATATTTCTTCGTTTCCGGCCTACCACACGTTTCTCAAACAAAGGATATTGAGGCAAATGTGGCGCATACTCTTTTCTTAACCTATTGTATTCCTTAACACAATCTAGATCCGCACAAATGTTTGTGACATCACAGTCAATCAGGTACAATCCCGATAAAGTTCTAACTCGTGACAATGCACATATGCCATACCCTCCTTGAACACAGAACTGCCAATATTCACCAATGCAGTATCTACACTTAAACCTTGCGATTTATGGATTGTCACCGCATATGCCAAGCAAACAGGAAACTGTTTACGGCAAACATATAAATCTTTAACAAGCAAAAACCTAGCAGAACAACGACCAATTAGCTGTACTTCCTCAATGCCATCAAATTTAATTTTTAAAAATTCAATACCATCTCTACTTCTGTATTTCTCAAAATCAACAACATTACCCATTGATCCATTTACCAGACCTCTTTCAACATGTAAATTTCTTCTCAAAATTATTCGGCAATTTAAACACACATTCAAAGTCTTTTCAAAACCCGCTGTTTTAGATATAGTCTTCTCTAATGAATCCAATTTTGATTTCAAATTCTTAGACAAAATAATTGTTGATCCCATATGCTCTATTTTGTCAATAGCTTCAAGTTTTACAATCTCTTGCTTTTCTAAATTCAACATTTTTTTGTTGAAGATGGCACATTCTGCAAGAGTTGGCATCAAACATATTCCGGATTTCTTCTCAGTAATTTTCTGAAAAATATTCTCAGGCACAATGTCTTGTTCGGGATATAAATTTGACAGTAAACGTGCATTTAAAGCTTCTTTCCCATGCTCGGTCACTTTTCCAATTCTAATATCTTGTAGAATATTCTTGTATTCTTCATCCTTCGCCTGACACATATTTTCATGCAGTTCAGCATAATTGAAATTTAACCATATATTGACGTTGCCAATGCTCCCTAGGCACTTCCTGGTATCTTCATGCGTGAGTATTTTGAACACAGGTTGTCCTTTTACTGGTGTCAGCTGCAGAAGATCTCCGAAAACAATGATGTGTTTGCCACCGAATAACACATCATATTCAGTTTTAAGAACTTCCTGCATTCTCAAATGCACAAAGGCAAGCATGACATTGGAAACCATGCTTACTTCGTCAATGATAAGAAGTTTCATTTTCCTCAAGACTCTTGAAACTTCACAACAAGCATCCCCAGATAACTTGTGGTATTGTAATTTGTTGTCATGCTCCACCGGCAGCATCAGTAGACGATGCAAAGTAATCCCTTTAATGTTATGTGCTGCCAGTCCAGTTGGAGCGGTAACAACACAAGACAACGATGACTCAGTCCTTTTCTGCAGATAACATGAAATTTCTTTAATGAGGAAACTTTTTCCAGTTCCCGCTTCTCCACTCACGTACAGTCGGACAGGCTTCAACGATGTACATGAGCACTCTTTCTTCTCATGACTTAATCCATGCTCAATTTGCTTGGTAACTTCATCATATATTTTCCTCTGCTCAACGTTGAGTTGTTTTTCCAAGTCTTCTAAGTTAACTGCATCCTCCTGAGCATGTGCCATGGCTCTTTCCACTTCATTCATAGCAGTGGCAGCTTCATTTTCGATAATAGGTCCTCCTAGTGGATCCTGACTCAATGAAACAGAACTCTGACTGTCCTGAGAACTGTCTCTGGCAATCTCGGCTGCAATCGTTGCTTCCTGCTCAATTTCCAAAGTCAACATTTCTTGATATTTGGGAAAAGCAGGACATTCTATGGTCTCCTTAGCAGCAGTGAAAGAGTCTTCGTAACAGAGGAAATCTCCAAGCAGTTCCTCTTCTGCACGCCAAGGCTT
Organism: Lissotriton vulgaris; assembly: GCF_964263255.1. NCBI lineage: Eukaryota > Metazoa > Chordata > Amphibia > Caudata > Salamandridae > Lissotriton > Lissotriton vulgaris. The sequence continues at coordinate 213,352 of NW_028251014.1, read as the reverse complement.
GAAAAGTTGCAAAAGTGCTAAATAGAAAAACTCCTTTTTTTCTGGAGATTCGCCACTCAATTTTCGATGGTTTACTAATTGGCATTTTCTTTGCTTGACCAGACATCCCTCACTTCCAATTACAGCATACACTCCTTTCTCAATATCTTCTTTGATGTTCCTCTTGAACATATAATTTTGTAGAACCTCATATAGACAAACATTCTCAAGGTGACTGCTTCGATTTGGATAATATGTATCCAACATGTTGGTCTTCAAAATGTCGGTACTGTTTGGTTCCTTTTCTGCCAAATACTCAATTTCCCGGACAGGTTTTAGAACTCGATTTCGCGTTGCAGCAAGACCAAGACTCGCCCAAACGATACTCCTGGATTTGGCATAGAGACTTGCTGAAGACAACTGGTCACAACATTCGTAAGCTCCGATTTCTCGATGCGACAACATCTTCAGACTGAAACTGTACAACTTCTTGCTGAGGCTCTTTTCATGGGAAATGTCCTCCCACATATCCTTCAATTCTGTCTTTTCTTTTTTGGTGATGTAAGATGTCACATACCGAGCCACAGCCATACAGTTGTCAGCCACAAACTGTATATCCATGTTAGCATTCCACATGGACAAAATCACTGGGTTGTAGTTGTTGATGTACTTGGACTCTTCGTTCCTTTTCAAATTGTATGTATTTTTGGGTGATTTCCTCGTCACATTATGTCGCAGCGAAGACATCAAACTGTTCACTCTTCCTTTAGAAATCACCGGTCGTGGAAAGTTGAAACGACATTTGGTGTAGAACTTGTCCTTGTTTCTGAATTTACGACGACAGTACTTTCCACAACGATGGCTTTGGAAACGTAGAACTTGTTCTCTTAGGCTTTTCTTCTCCGTTGCGTTTGGAACAGCACACGTAGAATACTGTTCTATGAAATTCATCACTAAGTCATCCGGATCTGTTCCAAATTTTGGTGCATCCTTGATCCACAACAACATATGTATATGAGGAGCACCTCTTGCTTGGTACTCCTTTCTCCAGAAGAAATCCAACACCTCTCCAAGAGGTGGATTCTTCTTATTTGTGATGAAAGACATCATAGCTTCAAATCTATGATTGAAGTACCTGCATACATTCACTGGATCCAAAGAACACAGTTCTCCAGGTGTCTTGAATTCAATGTTTTCAATATTTCCATTTGCTTCTCGTAGAAATTCAAGTAAGTCTTCCCAGCCATACTCGGCACAGCTCAGAGTAAGGAACCATGTTGGAGTTCCTAAGTTCCTCAGCATACATTTTAAATCACCATGACGATGGTACCAGTACTCATTAGTACCACGCTGACACGCCATGAGATTAATTAGGTGAGAATCCAAAATACTGTCTTGGACATTGACTTTATGCATAAAGTCACTTGCCGAGATGTTTCGCATCTGTATACCACTTTTTAAGATGTGGTTCACTGCATATGACAGTCCAGACAGATCGCTTTCAAACAGGAGATGAAACAAATAGGGAATACATTGACGAAACCTAGGATCTTCTGCATACAATCGTAAAGTCCGGTATTCAGACGCAGGAATTTGATGAGGTCGCTCATCATATCTTCCTCCTTGACCTGTGGGAAATAGCTGTGGGAAACACCGAGCTTCCAAACTTTCCTCCCAAACACTAATGGGACTCCCTTTGGCTTGTTTCATTTGAAACAACTCAATTGCATTCCCCATGACTTCCTTGGAATGCAAAGGATGAACACTATAATGTTCATATATTTCTTCACTTTTAGAGGCCTCTACTTTCTCAATTTGGCCAGCACACAAATCGCTATCCTCTTCATCACTTTCTTCCTCTTCTGCAACATATACATTTATATAGTACTTATTATTTTTCTTCAAATACAATGTTGCCTTTTTGACTTTCCTAACATCCACTAAATCTTGCCATATTTTCTTATTCTTTGTCGGAACCCCATTAACCAAGATAACCAGAGGTTCCTCTTCAACTTTTTCTACTCCAATTGTGTTAATGTTTTTGTTCAAATCTAGAGGCAAATAAACAACTCTTCCCTTTAATCCTCTCTGTAAATCTGCTGGAGGCAACTTCCCTGTCTTTGGCTCCATTCTTACAATAGCCTGAAAGGGATGTATACTTTGAATCAAAATAGATTCATAAGTATTTAAATCCTTCAATTCAGAAGGAACCTCAACCAATTCAAGATTATTATGAACCGCCCTAGCAGGCATCTGGTTTTGGTTTAATTTGTTACACACACGTTGATCTGATCCAAAATCAAAACAATTTTCTACCATCAAGTATGTGGCGAAATCCTTCCATTCACTATTATTTTCCCTTTCACTTTTTGCATATAAATCCACTAACTTAGTCTGATTCTTATAATAAGTGCGTCGACAACACACACAAGTGAAATTAGGCCTCTCACTTGATTTCATCTGAAACGTGGCAATTTCCTTCTGAAATTTATCTGTACTAGAAACTTGTACATTATCTTCAACATTACCTTCTACTTCTGGGTCAATTTGAACATTCTCATCTTTACTACCAAAGTAACAAAACTCAATTTCTTCACAAATATTCTTCACATCTATTTCAGAACCATGCAAAAGAGCAGCACATAATTGTTTAAGCATAATTGCTGGACTCTTAGCATAATACAACATTCTCACTAATTTTCTCACTTTATTATGATGCACTGCTAGCATCCTGAAATGATGAAAAACACTCTGGCATACTCTCCTGGAAAGACAAGCCAGTGAATGACCACGCAAACCTGTCATTTGTCTCACTCTGCAAGGATCTAAATCTTGCAACAACTTCATTTTCTGCTACAAACTTTTCTTATTAAATGTCCGTATAAAATCACAAAGCAAATTGATGGAAACCTGTCGCACACTGCAAATAGAACTACACTTCCAAATGTACACAGGACCCTTAGGACGTCTTCCTAAAACATCATTACCTAACACCTCGTCTGTCTCTGTTGTCACAAGTTTTTCTTTTTCAACTGGACAACCATCCTTCACTTCATAAGCTCACCACTGGTGTCAACTGCAAACACCAAATCATTATCCTGAAAATAACTCTCCTCATTAAAAAATGCCTCACAACTTGAACTATGCATCCATTGTCCGGAAAAAACTTCACAAAAGTTACTACGATTTACTACTCTTTTCCATCTACTATTTGATTTGAAATCAGAAATTACCTTGCTTAGTTTCCTAATTCTATTGATTACCAAAATAAACAACTTTCGCTTAATTTCAAAAGCATGATCAATAATTTTCTCTACATTTTTCTTCTTCTTATAAAATGCCACTTTCTGTTGGCCTTTCTTAATATTTTTTAATAAATTAACTATTATCCTGTTGCGGAACATTCATTTTCGAATGTCCGTAAACTGTTGTTTCCTTCTACTATCATGCACAGAGTTATCTCTTGTTCTACCAGTAATATTTTTGATTGGGCTTTCCTTTCCATTTAAATTGCTTTTCTTTTTCTGGACTGAAATTTTTTTTGTAGAAATACTTTTTTTACTACAAATATTTCTTGAGAATGATTTTGTGCTCTTACCCGGAGCTTTCTTGGTGATTTCACAAGTATTTTGGGAAGAGGACTGCTGCAATAATACATGATCTTGCTGTCTTTGACGTTTTCTAGCCTTTCTAATTCGATTCTTAGTTGGCATTTTTCAAATTTTGAAATGATCTGCAGTTGAATCTGTGGAAAAATATAATAAAAAATGTTAACAACCACTATTACCAAACAGTAAATGAATAACAGTCATCAAAAACTTAACACCTTACTTATTATTTAACATAGCAAATCTTTTGCATCAGCACTGCGTCACAAAAATGACACACAGTGGTACAAAACAGGCATACAACAATCATAAATCTCTCCCTAACATTTTAAATGATTAATTCAGGTTGACGATAAGGTGTGGCCTATCTAAAGATTTGTTTGGGCCCAGATCTTTGGACTGGGGTGAATGTGTGTCATTGATCCACATTCGGTCCATCACCTGTTTTGTTTCTTTGAGGTGAGGTCAACACATGGTTGCAGATGAGATTTTCACTTGTTGAAGAAAACAAAGGAAATAATACATGTGAAGGCCTACCAATGAAGTAAGTCATGTCCACTTCACTCTTGAACAAAGGGCAGACCTCTTTTGAATCTGTGGTCACACCTAAACTTCATCTGCACAATGTCATTCATAAACTTAGGAAACACTAGTGATGTAATTGAAAAATGTGGAGTTTCTTTTCCTCATTTCAGAATTACATCACCTGTGTTTCCTCATTGACTTAAAATGTCCTTAAGACACATGAAAGCGTTTTTTTAGATTGCCCTGGCACCATTTTTGGGACATTTTTAACATGAATATGTAACTCCCATAATCAAAATCTAAATTTGCCAAGCACAGGTGGGAGCGTATTTACAAGAAACTTGCCCCATGAAGAACGCTTTCCATTTAAAAAGGGAAAAATAACATCATAGACACTCAAATGCTTTATAAATATGACCCAAACAACCTATGAAGCTCTAGCAGTACATATCCAGAAATGTAATTGATTTCAAAAAATCGTTTTTAAACACAGCATATAAATCAATTGTATACCTGCATTCAAGAGGAAATGACAAAAAATGTCCTTGAAACACATGAAAGCGTTTTTAGGAATGCCCTTGCACCATTTTTGGGACATTATTAACATGGCTATTTAACTCCCATAATCAAAATCTAAATTTGCCAACCACAGGTGAAAGCGTATTTACAAGAAACTTGCCCCATGAGGAACGCTTTCCATTTTAAAAGGGAAAAATAACATCATAGACACTCAAATGCCTTATAAATATGACCCAAAACAACCTATGAAGCTCTAGCAGTACATATCCAGAAATGTAATTGATTTCAAAAAATCGTTTTTAAACACAGCATATAAATCAATTGTATACCTGCATTCAAGAGGAAATGACTGAAAATGTCCTTGAGACACATGAAAGCGTTTTATTGAATGCCCTTGCACCATTTTTGGGACATTTTTAACATGACTATGTAACTCCCATAATCAAAATCTAAATTTGCCAACCACAGGTGGGAGCGTATTTACAAGAAACTTGCCCCATGAGGAACGCTTTCCATTTAAAAAGGGAAAAATAACATCATAGACACTCAAATGCCTTATAAATATGACCCAAAACAACCTATGAAGCTCTAGCAGTACATATCCAGAAATGTAATAGATTTCAAAAAATTGTTTTTAAACACAGCATATAAATCAATTGTATACCTGCATTCAAGAGGAAATGACTGAAAATGTCCTTGAGACACATGAAAGCGTTTTATTGAATGCCCTTGCACCATTTTTGGGACATTTTTAACATGACTATGTAACTCCCATAATCAAAATCTAAATTTGCCAACCACAGGTGGGAGCGTATTTACAAGAAACTTGCCCCATGAGGAACGCTTTCCATTTAAAAAGGGAAAAATAACATCATAGACACTCAAATGCCTTATAAATATGGAAAGGGGCGACCACTCGGTCCCCCCGAACGTATGGTGGAGTGCCTCGATCCCCCCGGGAAGCCATTTTTGGGCGGGAGGCGTGTCTCGGCTGGTATGCCCGAAGCGGCGTAGCCGGAGCGCGCTTTTTCCCGCCCTAGAGTGGGCTGGCCTAGACACCAACGTAGCCAGCCCCGCCCTAGGGGCAGGCAGGGGCGGGTTCTCGCCCGCCCTGAAGACGGATAAAAAGTGACGCAAGACCAGAAGACGTCCTCTTGTTCTTGTGCTCCGAAGCTGCACCTCCTCGCTACACGTGAGCTCGGGACAGAACGAAGAGCCAATTTTGAGCGTTTTTGATCTTTTTCTTTGTCTTCTAGATTCTTCCTCGGAGAAATGCCCAAGAAAGGTGCAAAGAGAATGACGACCGACCAGATGGTGCGGGCCCTTTGCAAAGAGGTGTCCGACATAAAGAAACGTTTGGCGGAGCGAGATGGGGAGGAGGGTTCGGGCCCTGCGCCGGCTGGCGGGAGACCGAAGAGGCCGAGAAAGGTTCCAGCCGGTGGAGACGTCCCGGTTCCCTCTGCCCCGCTCGAGGCGCCGACCCCAGTACCGATGGAGGGGAATCCAATCCCCGTTGTCGTCACCCCGACATCTAAGGAAGACATGCCCCCCGAGCTGGCAGCACAGCTGGCAGCTTGGTTGGGGGATATTAGTGATGGCGCCACGGCTGCCGAGGCACAGGCACTGATAAAAGGGCTTCGAGAGAAGAGAGAGGCGGCTAGAGTGGCTGCGCCGTTGGCGGGGATAGACAAGCCGCAAGCGGCAGAAGCTGCGTCCAGTTCAGGTAAGCGGCCATTGCCGATTGCAAGGGACGAGTCAGCACCCTCTCGTAGAGAGAGATTGGGACAACATGTGCCTTTAGCTATAAAGGAAAAGATCTGGGCAGGGGAATACGTGAATATTTTTTCCTTGCTTGTTGACCATTATGATGTGGAGCATGTGAAAAGTCAGAAGGACTTAATGCATCCGAGTGTTTGGCGCGCAAAAATGGCCGCCTTTAAGGTAAATGAGAACATTGGCAATTGGGGCAATGCATGGGGTATTTTTACATCGATTTTGGGGGAACGTAGGCCCGAGTTGCTTCCCGAGTTTCCCGTTTATCAATCAAGGATTATGGGTTACTCGACAACGTATCAAGGTAACCATTGGTTTTGTTACGATAATCTGTTCAGGAAAGAAAAGGAACATAACAAGAGTTTAACTTGGGATTGTTACGATTCTCTAACATGGGATAAAATGAAAGAATCGGGAATGTTAAGAATGCCATTGGCCGGGAGCAATGTTGTTGATTACTCCCGCCAAAACGTGGGGACGGCCTTTCGACCAAGTACGAGCACCGACGACCAGTCGAGGCCCGCAGGTAATACAGGGAGAAAGGGTTTCTGTTTTAATTTCAACAAGGGGAAATGTACCAGGCCTCCTGGATCGTGTAAATTCAAACACGAATGTAGTACGTGTGGGTCATCCCATCCTGAGTCATCGTGCAGAGCCAGAACGAGTGAGAATGGGGGTAAGGGGGGCGCCAAACAGGTCTGAGCTAGGCCGAGGGGCGCCTTTACCAACCCCGATTGATACCTTGGCAATGATTCCCTGGCTCAGCGAATACCCGGATCGTACTTCTGCCGGGGTGCTGCGGAACGGTTTTACACATGGTTTCCGCATCCCGGTAGGGGACTTTCAGGGGGTGGGGATGTGCAAAAATCAACTTTCCATTTTACAACATACATCTGTAGTGCAAGAAAAAATTCAGAAAGAGGTTAGCCGGGGACGGGTCGCCGGCCCGTTTAGTGTACCCCCGGTACCGGATTTCGTTTGTTCTCCGTTAGGGGTAGTCCCCAAGAAGGACCCAGGTGAGTTTCGTTTGATCCATAATCTGTCTGCTCCACATGGTCTTTCGGTGAACGACGCAATTGATCCAGAGGTTTGTTCGGTGCGATATGCATCTTTTGATGAGGCAGTAGCCATCTTGAATCGCCTGGGGCACGGGACGTTGATGGCGAAATCTGATATCGAGTCAGCGTTCCGGTTGCTCCCGGTACACCCAGACGATCAGCGTCTTCTGGGATTCGGGTTCCAGGGGTCATTCTACATGGATAGGTGTATGCCAATGGGATGTTCTATATCATGTGCTTACTTTGAGCAATTCAGTACCTTCCTGCAATGGGTGTTCACGAAGAGAACGGGTTTCCGAAATGTAATGCACTACCTTGATGACTTTTTGTTTCTTGGCCCCGCCGGTAATCTCGAATGTGCACAGGCCTTAGCTGAATTCTGTGTGTTAATGGGTCATCTTGGCGTGCCATTGGCACCGGGTAAAACTGTGGGTCCCACGACTTGCCTCGAGTTTTTGGGGATCGAGTTGGACTCAAGGGAGGGGTGCTTCCGTTTACCAGCAAGCAAAGTGTCAAAATTCAGGGCAGCACTCCAAGTTTGTTTAAATGCATCCAAAGTTACACTGCATCAGTTGCAACAATTAGTGGGAAAATTGAACTTTGCCTTGAGAGTGATACCAATGGCTCGCCCTTTTTCCCGCTCAATTGCCCAAGCGATGGTGGGCCTGAAGGAGGGTCATCATCGCACAAGGTTATCGGCTGAGGTCCGCCAGGACATGCGGATTTGGTTAGCATTCTTGGCGGACTTCAATGGCCGAGTCGTCTGGAGCAAGCCAGCCGTGTCCTCCGAAGAGCTTGGGCTATGGACAGATTCAGCAGGAAGCGTAGGTTTTGGCGCCATCTTCGGCACAAAATGGTCGGCACAAAAGTGGCCCCTATGGTGGCATGAGAAGGGGCTGACGGGTAATATCGCTTTCCTTGAACTGTTTCCCATTCTGGTGGCCCTGAGAACATGGCCAGAAGGGTTGAGAGATCATTCTGTTGTGTTCTGGTCCGACAATATGACCGTGGTAGAATGCATCAATAATCAGGCAGCCCGTTGTAAATTGATTTTGAGGCTGCTCAAAGAAATTGTCTTACTGTGTATGCGACTGAACGTGATATTCAGAGCGAAACATGTCCCAGGGGTGATGAATCAGGCTGCTGATGCACTGTCTCGTTTTCACATGCAGGCTTTCTCGGGTTTCCTTCCCTCAGCGGACCCAGAGCCGGCACCCTTCCCCGAAGCTCTCTGGTCTCTCGGTGCCCCGAACTTCGTCACCTCGTGGGAGAGAGTCTAGCACCCAGGACAAGGAAGGCATATGAAGGGGCGTTTCGGGCCTATTTAGCCTTTTTGGGGGCAGAGAGAGGGGGACTTTGGGGTCAGGAGGAGTCGGTAATACTTTTTCTGATGTCTTTACGTAGGGCTGGGAAATCGGTGGCTACGGCCCAAAGGCATCGTGCCGCCATTTCCTTCGTTGCCAGGGCCCATGGCATCCAGGACCCAACAGCGTCTTTTACAGTTCAAAAGGCGCTGCGTGGGTGGCAACGCCTAGAGGGTCACAGTGTAGACGTAAGACGACCGATAGGGCTAGATAGATTGTCCCAGTTACTGGCCTCGCTCCCTAATACATGCTCGTCTCCCTTCGAGACCTGTTTGTTCCGGACTGCATTTACGCTAGCGTTTCACGGGGCTATGAGAGTTAGCGAGCTGGTTGCAAGGAACAAACAGGATGTGGCGGGGGGCTTGTGCAGGGAGCATGTTCAGATCAAGGGCGATGCGATGATTGTCTCCTTTCCCAGGTCCAAGACCGACCAAGATGGGAGGGGGGACTGCACGATCATTCGCAGGATCCCCGGGTCATCCATGTGTCCGGTACAGTGCTTAGTAGATTACCTAGCACGAAGGGTGGCATCATGGGGAGGGGCATTGTTAAGGCATGCAGACGCCACCCCACTGACGAGGTTTCAGTTTCAGCGGGTGCTTGCAATGGCCATCGCCGCAGCGGGCTTGGACCCGGGCGAATTCGGGACCCATTCCTTTCGGATAGGGGCTGCCACTGAAGCTGCAGCCGGGGGTCTTACTGTAGAACAAGTGAAACGTGTGGGGCGCTGGTCCTCCAATTGTTATAAGAGGTACGTGCGATTGCACATGTTGTGAAGCTGTAATCATGTACTCACGCTTCTTGTCTTTTGTTTGTTTTCAGTTGCGCAAGCCTACGCGGCAGGGCGGACTGTGCAGTCGACCCAACACCAGGCCAGCGGTCGCACGTCACCGGCTGAGAGGAAGGAGGTGTGGGTCGTGGGCCACTCATACGTGAGACGGGCCGCAGACGTATTCAAAGCAGGTGACATGATTCACGTACCTGGGGAATACGGGTACAGAGTGTCCTTCTACGGAAGGGGCGGTCTCTGTATTGACCAGTTTCAGGCATTCTTTGAGGGTTTGTTAGAGCGGATGAGGTCACCGCCGTCCATAGTCATAGTGCATTTGGGGGGCAATGATTTGGTCACCACCGGTAGACGACTTCTCCTGGAGTCTATGCTTTCCACGGTAAGTTGGTTAGCAAGGAGAGTTCCGGGGTGCGTAATTGCATGGTCTCATATGATCCCACGTAAAGTATGGCGGGGGGCTATCTCGATCCCTGCTTTAAATCATTCGGTTAGAAAATTGAATAACAAAGTGAGTAGGTTGTTCCGTTCCAAGACATTGCATTCGATCTTGCATAGTTGTATTAATGATGACAGTATGTATTTGGGGGATGGTGTGCATTTGTCGAGGGTGGGCAATGAGTTACTCATAGGAGACTTCTTAGCTTGGTTAAAATCGTTGAAACATGACCTTTAGGTAGGAGTTTTGTGGGGGGTCCGGGTAGCCGGTCAACTATCCGGACCTGTGGCGGTAAGGTCATGATCGGTGAGCACTAATTGGTAGATCCCTATGAGTGGGCGTCACCCAACACGGATGGGAGCGCTCGGGAGAGGTGGCCATTGGCCCCTCAGTGGGGAGGCGGTCCCGTCTAAGGGCGGGTCGCCGGAAGTAAAGGAAAGGCGGTCAAGGCCCCTTCCTTTGTAGGAGGGGTTACAGCCCCCTCCTGGGGAATTTCCCGGGGCCAGGGTCATCTGCGACGGCAGATGCGGTAAGTTGTGTGGGATGGGGGGAGGTCCACGATACCTTCTAGATACCACACACAAGTCTTCGAACGACCTTTAAATGGCGTCGAGTCTTAAGTGCCCCCGTCAAGTCAAGGGAAATTGTTAGTAGTTGCACTTGAGGTAAGCCTCTGTGCTGTCGCCCCTCACAAGTGGGAGGGGTAAGTCTGGTTAGGGATCTTGACTCCGGTTATGACCTTGCCGTTGGCCCTTAAACGTTAGGATGTACAATTTCAGTGTTTCTAGAGAATGTTTTGTTGGATGCTAGTTCGGCTAGGAGAAACTCTGTATTAGAGAATATGTTAAGGTGAGCCAAACATCGCAATGTGATAATGAAATTGTACATAAAATGAAACGTTTAATGTTTTAATTTTTTGTTTTAATAAATACGGCCGGGGGAGGGTCACTCCCTCCCCACATCCAAAAACTTCAAGAACTGTTTCCGGTTTCCCTCCTTTTGGGGATTGTGTTGAGAGGGGGTGGCGGGTATCTCAGCCATATGGAAAGGGGCGACCACTCGGTCCCCCCGAACGTATGGTGGAGTGCCTCGATCCCCCCGGGAAGCCATTTTTGGGCGGGAGGCGTGTCTCGGCTGGTATGCCCGAAGCGGCGTAGCCGGAGCGCGCTTTTTCCCGCCCTAGAGTGGGCTGGCCTAGACACCAACGTAGCCAGCCCCGCCCTAGGGGCAGGCAGGGGCGGGTTCTCGCCCGCCCTGAAGACGGATAAAAAGTGACGCAAGACCAGAAGACGTCCTCTTGTTCTTGTGCTCCGAAGCTGCACCTCCTCGCTACACGTGAGCTCGGGACAGAACGAAGAGCCAATTTTGACCCACCCACCAGCCCCTGAGGACAGCAAGTTGTTGTGCAATAAAGTGAATTGATAAGTTTGTTTTTCCATTCCGTTTACAGGCTGTGAAAGTATCAGTTTGTTGTTGATCATAATAAAGTATGGTGAATATTGTGTAGGTTGTTTTCGATTAAAACGATTTGATGTAGTGTTGCAATTTTAGCATGTTCCTTCGGTCGTAGCGACCAATGTTTTTTGTAGGTTTGAATAAAAATTGTCGTATTTATTTTTGGTAGGCGGTAAGGTCATGATCGGTGAGCACTAATTGGTAGATCCCTATGAGTGGGCGTCACCCAACACGGATGGGAGCGCTCGGGAGAGGTGGCCATTGGCCCCTCAGTGGGGAGGCGGTCCCGTCTAAGGGCGGGTCGCCGGAAGTAAAGGAAAGGCGGTCAAGGCCCCTTCCTTTGTAGGAGGGGTTACAGCCCCCTCCTGGGGAATTTCCCGGGGCCAGGGTCATCTGCGACGGCAGATGCGGTAAGTTGTGTGGGATGGGGGGAGGTCCACGATACCTTCTAGATACCACACACAAGTCTTCGAACGACCTTTAAATGGCGTCGAGTCTTAAGTGCCCCCGTCAAGTCAAGGGAAATTGTTAGTAGTTGCACTTGAGGTAAGCCTCTGTGCTGTCGCCCCTCACAAGTGGGAGGGGTAAGTCTGGTTAGGGATCTTGACTCCGGTTATGACCTTGCCGTTGGCCCTTAAACGTTAGGATGTACAATTTCAGTGTTTCTAGAGAATGTTTTGTTGGATGCTAGTTCGGCTAGGAGAAACTCTGTATTAGAGAATATGTTAAGGTGAGCCAAACATCGCAATGTGATAATGAAATTGTACATAAAATGAAACGTTTAATGTTTTAATTTTTTGTTTTAATAAATACGGCCGGGGGAGGGTCACTCCCTCCCCACATCCAAAAACTTCAAGAACTGTTTCCGGTTTCCCTCCTTTTGGGGATTGTGTTGAGAGGGGGTGGCGGGTATCTCAGCCATATGACCCAAAACAACCTATGAAGCTCTAGCAGTACATATCCAGAAATGTAATTATTTTCAAAAATCGTTTTTAAAAACAACATATCTGTTTCAGCTTACATGAGAGACCATGGAATGGGCTCCATGTACAACAATAACTTGTGTTACTGCATGCATCTATTTGTATATCACTTGAGACAAAGCCACATTTTAAAAACACAGCTTTCTTCATCATTTTCTCCTTAAATCATACTAATCTCTATCTAAATTAAATAAATCTTTTCTCACCTTAGTAAATACTTTTTGAGTTTCAAAACAGTCTCAGAAATACTTCAAATTGTCTTCAGCAGAACAAAGAAGAAGCACTCCAGAGGCTGCAGCTATTAAAAGCACACAAATACAGATATTCATTACACATATCTCTCATATTAGCCAATCATAACTCTTCCCTCACTTTTTTCAAATCAAAACCCTTCCCCCCTCTGCCCTCTCTGCCTTTTTTGCTTAGCAACCACCTCCTGAAAGACCTCTCATGTTTGCAAATTCACACAACAATGTTTCAATTGAACTCTGAACTCTCAGTGCACCTGCGTATCCAGTGCAATCTTTCATTAAATGTTTCTTCCTTGACCATTCAAATTACATCTTTCAAAGAACACATCCATGCACCCTAACTTTCTGTTTTTCAGAAATGGAAATGCACCAATCACTGCTAATGAATCATTAGCACTGGAAATCCACAGTTTTTTTTCTTTACAAACTCCTACTGTTTCAACTGCCCTTTCATTACCACACTTCATCTGACTGCAGCACAACCTTCTCCCACCATGTTTAATGTCTGGATTGTTGGACATAGTTACATCTACTGGGCTCAAAGGTATGCTGAGAACAGAAATTTACCTAACCTCAATTTACAAGATATGGAAATTAAGTGGTTGGGCCAAAGAGGATTAAAATGTCACCAATTGATACCATTGGTGAAAACCTTTATGCATTTGCCAAAACCTGACCTGTTAATTGTGCACTGTGGAGGTAATGATTTGGGCACTTTGACTGGGGTAGGTCTGGAAATGCTTTTAAAGGACACCTTTGAGCAATTAATGGCACTTTTTCCTCAAACTGCCTTGGTATATTCCAATATATGCCAAAGACAGAAATGGAAGTGGTCCAACCAATTTTGTCCACAAATTGAGAAGTCGAGGAAGCATGTAAACAAATCTGTTTCAGCTTACATGAGAGACCATGGAATGGGCTCCATGTACAACAATAACTTGCGTTACTGCATGCAAGATATCTACAGAGGAGATGGAGTTCACTTCTCAGATGAGGGCAACAGAATTTCCATTTTGAATTTAAGACTGTGCATTGGTACCTACTTATAAGTACCAAAATGTACCATAAACCCAAAAGCTCTTCTCAGAGCTACCCTACATCTGATCACTCACAATTATTATTTTTCTCTTACTTTTTTCTCTAATTTTCGACAAACTACGCTCAAAGAGCGCTGCCCGGTACGCGAACTGGAAGCTAACCGAGCAAAATGAAAAAAAAAAATGTTTTTTCCCCGCACATATGGTCCTCCTCAGCCACCCTCAGAAAACCTAGGGGGTCAAAATACTTGTACCGTGCCCCCTTCTACCCATTCTGAACATTATTTGCCCTCCATTTTATATCTTAATTTGACCGAAACACAAAATGGTGGACTTCCGTTACGCTCCTAGTTCGCGGACCGGACCGCTACCCGGAAAGCGGTCCAAAAAAAAAGGTGGGAAAGTAATTCACAGAAAAACGACTGGAGACACTCTCACCAAATATAGATTAGCTATACTACATAACAATTCCTTTCATTTTCACAAATTTGATTGAAATTCCATTTAGCCATTAAACCTGTAGACCTCTCTAAATACCGTGAGGTAAATTACTTCACAAAACACATCTGAAGTGTTGGAATTGACAACCAATGAAAATGTTACTTTCATTTTCTACTTATATTACCTGACATTTGATTGGTTATATACCTGAATATATATAAAGGAAGAGAAGAAAACACAGCCATTTTGACTGCTACTTCTTGTTGTACATCACATTTGAATAGCTATCAAACACTTCAACTTGTTTGTGAAGGTAAGTTGTTATTTTTAAAACTGAAGTATATTGTGCACTATAACTTAATATGGTAGACTTTTTCTGATAGATATATACTATCCCTCTGTAGTAGTTATGGATTTAGATAGACTTCTCTGTTATAGTTATTAATGGAGTTACGCTTGTCTTGGTTAAATCACATACACTTTTTTATAGTCCTATTTCCACTCTGATACTATACACTGCCAAAAGATAAATTCACTGATAAAAACTGCCTATCTAAAATTAATCCCAACAGTGCCCTATCTCTACTAATATATATTTTTTTAATCAAAATTTCAGGCAAAATGGAAGGCAAGCAACAAGTTAAATTTACAATTGTACTGGAGGAGAGCAGCCAAGGAAAAATTGATGATTTTATGGATCAAAGTAGAGACCAGGAACTACTACAATGTGTTGAAGCAGTGGATAACCTGCTTAAAAATGAGGACATGTTACACCCTATATTCAATTTTGAAATTTCTGACAATGAAATGTTAGAAAATTTAATGAATTATGAAACACAATCAAAATAAAAAAAAATACTTTAAAAATAAAGAAAAATGCGTTTTGGGACCCCCCTTTTTTCTCGGCCCCCCCTTGCCAAACACCCCCCACATTTTCAAGGGCTGCTCAGAAACAAAATGTGCCATTTTCCTGAAAATTTCAGCCGATTCCGTCCACAAACGCCAAAGTTATTAGACATAGAATTTTCAGAAATCCCATAGGGAAAAAATCCTAACTATATATACCTACTGGCGACCGCCAGTAGGTAATATATATATTCACTGAAAAAACCATAGGTTATAGACCATATATAGTTAGGAATTAGCATTTACAAAACCTTGAAAATTCACTGAAAAAACCATAGGTTATAGACCATATATAGTTAGGAATTAGCATTTACAAAACCTTATTTTACTCACACAAAACCATTGAAATTTCATATATAGTTAGTTGCACTAACTATATATCGCGCACCCGCAATCCACTGCTGACCATGTCACATATTACATCATTCATGACATGATCAGTGACATCACTGATGACATCACTGATGACATCACTGATGACATCTCAAATGACATCACTGATGACATCACTGATGACAACATCCAGTGACTGTATGTTTCTGAAAAGTCAAAATATGTCTTACATATTGAAGAATGAGTGGATGTATAAGTGTCTGGATGAAGGATTTAGTAGGTGCATGACTGACTGTATGAGTGAGTGATTAAATGTGTCTCACTGAGTGCATGGGTTAGTGACTAAACTGTCTTAATTTGTGCATCATTATATCTGTTGTTCTGTAAACTGCTGCATGTGTTGATCAGTAGCATAATGATTAAGTATATGGGTTAATGATAGGTTGCCCAAGTATTTGTATGAGAGAGTGAGTGTGTGTGTGGGTGGCTGTGAGGTGTGTGACTATGTGCATAGATGTGTGAGCAGTTGATTCACTAGATGTATGGGTTCAAAACTGTATGTGGAAACAGCTGTATTGATGGTTGAGTGAATGGATATCTCAGTGCTACATGTCAAAGTAGGTACATATGTAAAACACAGTACATGTGAGAGTTGACATATATAAATAACTGTGCATAAGAGCCAGTGAATGTGTGAGTGGCTGTATGGATCATTGTGAACTTGTATCAGGGATTGTATAACAGAGTAAATATGTGTTAGTATATGTTTGAATAAGTAAGGTGTGTATAACTGTATAGTTGAGGAAATGGAAGTGTGATTGATTCTTTGCATGACTGACTAGGTGTGTGAGTAACTCCATGGATGAGTGACAGTCTGTGAGCGTCTATTTACTCTGAGTGTATCTAAGATTATATTAGAGTCTGAAGAGGTTCACCGTATTATCACATGAATGATGTCATCAGAGATGTGATCAGTAATGGCAAATGAGATGTCAACAGTGATGTCATCAGTGATGTCATTTGAGATGTCATCAGTGATGTCATCAGTGATGTCATCAGTGATGTCACTGATCATGTCATGAATGATGTAATATGTGACATGATCAGCAGTGGATTGCGGGTGCGCGATATATAGTTAGTGCAACTAACTATATATGAATTTTCAATGGTTTTGTGTGAGTAAAATAAGGTTTTGTAAATGCTAATTCCTAACTATATATGGTCTATAACCTATGGTTTTTTCAGTGAATTTTCAAGGTTTTGTAAATGCTAATTCCTAACTATATATGGTCTATAACCTATGGTTTTTTCAGTGAATTTCATTGGTTTTTTAAAAGCTAATATCTGTAGCTGTAAAATGTATTTTTCTTTAAATCCAAAAATATATTTTATATGTTTATGATTAATTTTTTTTAAATATTTTTTTTTGTTCGCTCCCAGTTCGCGAACCGGGAAGCTTTCCGTTAGCTCAATTTGATGCCGCGACCCGGTCCGCTAACCGGTAAACGTTCCGTTTGCGTAACTGCCGCGTCAGAAATCAACATTGTGACGCGTCGCGGAAGCGCGACATATCACGTTGCCGCATAATGCGTCTTATGACGCGCCGCGTTAGCGTACCCGGAAGTGCTCCGGACCACGAACGAGGCACGAAACGCAGCTTTCCGGAAGCGAACCGGAGCGCGGCGTGCAGCGCGTAACGTAAGCGGAACAGGTCATGTGACTTGTTCATAAAACTTTTCATTGGTTCATTTCACTTTTGGTTTCCTAATGATGTAAGACTAGGTCATGTGACCTAAAAATAAGACTTTTCATTGGTTTAGAACTATTTTTTTCCCAAATGATGAAAGCCCCCACCTTTTTTCTCACTCTGACTTTCAACTTTGAGAAAGGAAGACCTATTTTGGAAAATGGCTTCACTAGTTTCTTCAGCTGCTGGATCCCCACCACCACCACCACCACCTCCTCACAAGAGAGGACCACCTCCACAGTTCCTGGGAAACCCAGAAGAGGAAGAGGATGAAGAAGAAGAAGAAGAGGAAGATCAGGCACCTCAATCTTTAAAAGAGTTGCCCCGGGTATCTTAAAAAAAACTAGTTTTATTTGGCAGTTTTTTTCTATTCCAGCAGGAAAGAAAAAAGTGAATGCACGTTATGTGATGTGCCTAATTTGCAAGGATGAATTATCTAGAGGCACTGAAAAGAAATATAGTTATGGGAACCACACTATGCATTGTCATATGCAGAGGTGGCATCCTCTGAATTATAGCCGGGCATAGATGCGTGACCTGCAAGATAATCCTCCACCTTCTGCGGCCAGAACATCATCAGAAATATCACTGTCGGTTGCAGAAGAACGAGATACAGTGCCAAATATTCAAAAAAAAATTGTACATATGAAAATTGTTTGCTTATATTGTGGCGCATTATTTTCATGTGCAAATATGAGTGTTAAATTAGTTAATTTAGCATATGAAAAACACCAATGCCCTAAACGCCACAAGAAATAATTTTTTTTTTTGCTCTTGTTGAGACGTTTTCAAAACCTGTTTTTTGTTCTTTCCCTTTCTAAAAAAACAAAAAATCATAAAATTGTTCAAAAAATACAAAAAAACAAATAATGTTCAAAAAAGAAAAAAAAAATATAAAACAACAAAAACATAAAAAAAAGTTATTTTCAGAACTACCTCCCCTTTATACAAAAATTGCTAGAAAGTGTAACACTCTGGCAAGCTGTTTTTTTTTTAGTTCGCTTTCCGGTTCGCTCGCCGGTACGCGAACCGGGAGCTAACCCCAAAATTAAAAAAAAATAATAAAGGAGTAAGTACAAGGGAAGTAAACAGAGAGTAATGTTAAAAGAAAGACAGCTATAGGGACTAAACCAGAGATGCTGTTTAATAGATTTATTTACCGAAAAAAAAGGAAGAGGATATAATTGTGGAAAACAAAATAGATAAGGAAGTGAAAGAATCAAGCATTGAAAATGCAATAGGTCACACAATATAAGAGTTTGTCCTTTTGGTTTTGCAAATGGATGAGTGGCGTTGCGTGGATGAGTGGCATTGCGTGGATGATTGGCATTGCGTGGATGATTGGCGTTGCATGGATGAGTGGCGTTGCGTGGATGAGTTGCGTGTGTGAGTGGCGTTGCGTGTGTGAGTGGCGTTGCGTGTGTGAGTGGCGTTGCGTGTGTGAGTGGCGTTAGTGTGGGGGGGGGACGAGAAATGCACACGGTGGACAGGGGAGGGGACGGAGCGGGGAGAGCAGAATGAGGGTGTAAAGCAGCTGGGGCCTTTGAAGTGAAGCTAATCTTCACTTCAAAGGTGTGGGAGGAGTGCGGCTGAGGGAACAGACGGCGATTTGGTAATGTGCACACGCATTTTAGGTCAATGCACTTGCGCATTGACCTAAAAGCCACGGGCACAGCTCCAAATTTCCACATTTAGTTAAACTTTGTTTAAAGCTCTATAGTCTGAAGCCCTATAGTAGGTGAATGTGATAGAAATGTAACGAAAAGAGTAGAAAACATTTACCTTATAATTCTTGTTAACTTATTCACTTTTTTTTCATACTTTCAATCTGTGAAAGAGAGAACAAACATTTGAAAAATATTAAAACATGAATTTAAAAATTAGAAAAGACAAGGGAAAAGGTTGAATGACAAACAGTTTTTCAACAACTTTGACATTTACAGAAGCCTCTGCTTCTCTAGGCCCCCTACACAGTCCTAAAGATATATATTTGAAACTAACAGTATCTTGATGCTGATAAAGTGAGGCCTATTTTGGAACATGGTGCATCTTTTGCACTGCTGATGTCTCACAACAGTGATGCAATGGCAGCGCAAAAGAGATGTAAAGCCATCATAAAATTGTCCCTACCATTTTAAATGATTGTTTCAGGATGCAAATAAGATGTGTCCTTTCCAGAGGTTTGTTTGAGGTGAGGCCTACTCAGGTTTCAAAATAAAACAGTACCCAGAAGTGCAGCATTGTATGCATTAACTTTGACACTTACAGAAGCCTCAGTTTCTCCATGTCTACCTCACATTTCTAAATGTATATCATAAGTACAAAAAGTAGAGAATTTATTATACATGTTAAATGGTTTATTTTTGCTGTTCTCAGAATGTATCAAATTTCACTAAAATCAGTGACTTGAAGGTATTCATCATGTAACAGCGAGGAAAAAAAAACCACAATCAAAATGATTGTGTTTAAAAAACCCATACAACATAAGAAATCAGAATTCAAAACTCCTTAAAATTAACTTACTTTCCATGACGTCGAAGGATGTCCTATGAACAGCTTACACTCTGTTGTGCTGTTAATATTTTCAGCCCGCCACTTTCTGAAAGAAAACCTCCATCGTTTTGAAAAATATGTTACATACTATAGAAGACTTCTCACATTCTGCCACATGTTTCCACATGGCCAAATCATGTTAGAGCGATTTACAACTCTTAGAATTCTTGTAAGCAAATCCCGTCATTTTCTATTTTCGCAACTTTCAGAAAGAAAACGTTTAAGATTACTTTCACAATCCTGGACTATTAATATCTTACCCTTGTTGCTCATTCATGTTCTACATTTCCTATGACACTGATACTGCTTACTATGAAGCAGAGTTACTTGCATCAGGTTTATATTTTTGAATTTTTAAAATGACATTATGATCAAAAGTTTGGATAAATAATCTAGACAGCATTGCAGACTTACATTCCCTCTACTCCATGAACCTCTTGAAATTGCTCAGAACAAATCCCGAGATTCTGTCCCTAAAATTTTGGTTTTAAAAACACCAGGTAAGAATTTTTAAGGTCAAAAGGCAATTTCTTTTTGAAAGTTAAAGCAGAATCGTTGCAGAATGACCAGCCGTTTCTGGACTTTAAATAAGTTGTGTAATGTCCTGATGTTGTTGTAGGACCGTCATGAAATATAATTGCTGCAGTTACAAAAGTCCTTCCTGATATTGACAACTGCGAAGCAACAACATTTTTTATTAAAGTTGTCAATTTTGTTCCATCAGTCCTACATCGTTGGAACATTAAAATGACATACAGGCCATATCTTCGTAAAAATAAGGTTGACATCATTTCAGATTTACATTGGCTACACTCCATGTTGTGATCAGCTGCTTTCACTAGCTTATGAAAGGACACTGATTTACAGTCTGGCAAAGTTAAATATATAAATCTTTCAGAATCTACACTAGTAGTACTTGATAGCCTACAATTCTCGCAGTCATGCTGCCATTGATAAGAAAGGCCAAATAGATAATCTACATCTACACCCTCATCTTGCAATACATCAAGCATATACATTAAAACTCCTGACAATCCTGCTGAATATTTTCGGAGAATTCTGTTTGACCTGAACATTCGTCTAACAGAAAACGAATTTCAGACACACTTTCTACTCTCGTTTTATCAGCACTACATTTCTCTAACACAGAATTCAACAAACAGCATAAACTTTGTTCCGAATTGATCACAATCTGTTCTTTGAAAGTCTCTAGTGAAAAGAGAATATTAACCACTACATTAGCATAGCATTTGACACCAGAACTATTTTCAAATTTAAAACCAACAACATCTTCAACAGAATCCATTTTCTTTCTGCTTATAATTTCAGGTTCATCAACTTTTCGTCTTTTTGCTATAACCTCCCTACTATTGGTCACATTTCTTCGTTTCCGGCCTACCACACGTTTCTCAAACAAAGGATATTGAGGCAAATGTGGCGCATACTCTCTTCTTAACCTATTGTATTCCTTAACACAATCTAGATCTGCACAAATGTTTGTGACATCACAGTCAATCAAGTACAATCCGATAAAGTTCTAACTCGTAACAATGCCACATATGCCATACCCTCCTTGAACACAGAACTGCCAATATTCACTAAAGCACTATCTACACTTAAACCTTGCGATTTATGGATTGTCACCGCATATGCCAAGCAAACAGGAAACTGCTTACGGCACACATATAAGTCTTTTACAAGCAAAAATCTAGCAGAAGAACGACCAATTAGCTGTACTTCCTCAATGCCATCAAATTTAATTTTTAAAAATTCAATACCATCTCTATTTCTGTATTTTTCAAAATCAACAACATTACCCATTGATCCATTTACCAGACTTCTTTCAACATGTAAATTCCTTCTCAAAATGATTCGGCAATTTAAGCACACATTCAAAGTCTTTTCAAAACCCGCAGTTTTAGATATAGTCTTCTCTAATGAATCCAATTTAGATTTCAAATTCTCAGACAAAATAATTGTTGCTCCCATATGCTCTATTTTGTCAATAGCTTCAAGTTTCACAATCTCTTGTTTTTCTAAATTCAACATTTTGTTGTTGAAGATGGCACATTCTGCAAGAGTTAGCATCAAACATATTCCAGATTTCTTCTCAGTAATTTTCTTTAAAATATTCTCAGGCACAATGTCTTGTTCTGGATATAAATTTGACAGTAAACGTGCATGTAAAGCTTCTTTCGCATACTCAGTCACTTTTCCAATTCTAACATCTTGTAAAATATTCTTGTAATCTTCATCCTTCGCCTGACGCATATTTTCATGCAGTTCACCATAATTGAAGTTTAACCATATATTGACATTGCCAATGCTCCCTAGGCACTTCCTGGTATCTTCATGCGTGAGTATTTTAAACACAGGTTGTCTTTTCACTGGTGTTAGCTGCAGAAGATCTCCGAAAACAATGATGTGTTTGCCACCAAATAACACATCATACTCTGTTTTAAGAACTTCTTGCATTCTCAAATGCACAAAGGCAAGCATGAGATTTGAAACCATGCTTACTTCGTCAATGATAAGAAGTTTCATTTTCCTCAAGACTCTTGAAACTTCACAACTAGCATCTCCAGATAACTTGTGGTATTGTAATTTGTTGTCATGCTCCACTGGCAACATCAGTAGACGATGCAAAGTAATACCTTTAATGTTATGTGCTGCCAGTCCAGTTGGAGCGGTGACAACACAAGACAGCGATGACTCGGTCCTTTCCTGCAAATAACAAGAAATTGCTTTAATGAGGAAACTTTTTCCAGTTCCCGCTTCTCCACTCACGTACAATCGGACAGGCTTCAACGACGTACATGAGCACTCTTTCTTCTCATGAGTTAATCCATGCTCAATTTCCTTGGTAACTTCGTCATATATTTTCCTCTGCTCAACGTTGAGTTTTCTTTCCAAGTCTTCTAAGTTAACCGCATCCTCCTGAGCATGTGCCATGGCTCTTTCTACTTCATTCATGGCAGTGGCAGCTTCATTTTCGATAACAGGTCCTCCTAGTGGATCCTGACTCAATGAAACAGTACTCTGACTGTCCTGAGAACTGTCTCTAGCAATCTCGGCTGCAATCGTTGCTTCCTGCTCGATTTCCAAAGTCAACATTTCTAGATATTTGGGAAAAGCAGAACATTCTATGGTTTCCTTTGCAACATTGAAAGAGTCTTCGTAACAAAGAAAATCTCCAAGCAGTTCTTCTTCTGCACGCCAAGGCTTGAAAAGTTGCAAGAGTGCTAAATAGAAAAACTCTTTTTTTTCTGGAGATTCGCCACTCAATTTTCGATGGTTTACCAAGTGGCATTTTCTTTGCTTGACCAGACATCCCTCACTTCCAATTACAGCATACACTCCTTTCTCAATATCTTCTTTGATGTTCCTCTTGAATATGTAATTTTGAAGAACCTCATATAGACAAACATTCTCGAGGTGACTGCTTCGATTTGGATAATATGTATCCAACATGTTGGGCTTCAAAATGTCGGTACTGTTTGGCTCCTTTTCCGCCAAATACTCAATTTCCCGGACAGGTTTTAGAACTCGATTTCGCGTTGCAGCAAGACCAAGACTCGCCCAAACGATACTCCTGGATTTGGCATAGAGACTTGCTGAAGACAAGCGGTCAGAACATTCGTAAGCTCCGATTTCTCGATGCGACAACATCTTCAAACTGAAACTGTACAACTTCTTGCTGAGGCTCTTTTCATGGGAAATATCCTCCCACATATCCTTCAATTCTGTCTTTTCTTTTTTGGTGATGTAAGATGTCACATACCGAGCCACAGCCATACAGTTGTCAGCCACAAACTGTATATCCATGTTAGCATTCCACATGGACAAAATCACAGGGTTGTAGTCATTGATGTACTTGGACTCTTTGTTTCTTTTCAAATTGTACGTATTTTTGGGTGATTTCCTCGTCACATTATGTCGCAGTGAAGACATCAAACTGTTTACTCTTCCTTTAGAAATCACCGGTCGTGGAAACTTGAAACGACATTTGGTGTAGAACTTGTCCTTGTTTCTGAATTTACGACGACAGTACTTTCCACAACGATGGCTTTGGAAACGTAGAACTTGTTCTCTTAGGCTTTTCTTCTCCTTTGCGTTTGGAACAGCACACGTAGAATACTGTTCTATGAAACTCATCACTAAGTCATCCGGATCTGTTCCAAATTTAGGTGCATCCTTGATCCATAGCAACATATGTATATGAGGAGCACCTCTTGCTTGGTACTCCTTTCTCCAGAAAAAATCCAACACCTCTCAAAGAGGTGAATTCTTCTTATTCATGATGAAAGACATCATAGCTTCAAATCTATGATTGAAGTACCTGCATACATTCACTGGATCTAAAGAGCACAGTTCTCCGGGTGTCTTGAATTCAATATTTTCAATGTTTCCATTTGCCTCTCGTAGAAATTCAAGTAAGTCTTCCCAGCTATACTCGGCACAGCTGAGAGTGAGGAACCATGTCGGAGTTCCTAAGTTCCTCAGCATACATTTTAAATCACCATGACGACGGTACCAGTACTCATTAGTACCACGCTGACACGCCATGAGATTAATTAGGTGAGAATCCAAAATACTGTCTTGGACATTGACTTTATCCATAAAGTCCCTTGCCGAGATGTTTCGCATCTGTATACCACTTTTCAAGATGTGGTTCACTGCATATGACAGTCCTGACAGATCGTTTTCAAACAGGAGATGAAACAAATAGGGAATGCATTGTCGAAACCTAGCATCTTCTGCATACAATCGTAAAGTCCGGTATTCTGAAGCAGGAATTTGAACAGGTCGCTTATCATATCGTCCTCTTCGACCTGTGGGAAATAGCTGTGGGAAACACCGAGCTTCCAAACTTTCCTCCCAAACACTAATGGGACTCCCTTTGGCTTGTTTCATTTGAAACAACTCAATAGCATTCCCCATAGCTTCCTTGGAATGCAAAGGATGAACACTATAATGTTCATACATTTCTTCCTTTTTAGAGGCTTCTACTTTTTCAATTTGACCAGGACACAAATCGCTATCCTCTTCCTCACTTACTTCCTCTTCTGCAACATATACATTCTTATAGTACTTATTATTTTTTTTTAAATACAATGTTGCATTTTTGACTTTCCTAACATCCACTAAATCTTGCCATATTTTCTTACTCTTTGTCGGAACACCATTAACTATGATAACTAGAGGTTCCTCTTCCACTTTCTCTACTCCAATTGTGTTAATGTTTTTGTTCAAATCTAGAGGCAAATAAACAACTCTTCCCTTTAATCCTCTCTGTAAATCTGATGGAGGCAACTTCCCTGTCTTTGGCTCCATTCTTACAATAGCTTGAAAGGGATGCACACTTTGAATCAAAATAGATTCATAAGTATTTAAATCCTTCAATTCAGAAGGAATCTCTACCAATTTCAGATTATTATGAACCGCCCTAGCTGGCATCTGGTTTTGGTTTAATTTGTTACAACAATAAGTACACACACGTTGATCCGATCCCAAATCAAAACAATTTTCTACCATCAAGTATGTTGCGAAATCCTTCCATTCACTATTATTTTCCCTTTCACTTTTTGCATATAAATCCACTAACTTAGTCTGATTCTTATGATAAGTCCGTCGACAATACACACAAGTGAAATTAGGCCTCTCACTTGATTTCACCTGAAACGTGGCAATTTCTTTCCGAAAATTATCTGTACTGGAAACCTGTGCATTATCTTCAACATTACCCTCTTCTTCTGGGTCAATTTGAACATTCTCCTCTTTACTTCCAAAGTAACAAAACTCAATTTCTTCACAAATATTCTTCACATCTATTTCAGAACCATGGAAAAGAGCAGCACATAATTGTTTAAGCATAATTGCTGGACTCTTAGCATAATACAACATTCTAATTAATTTCCTCACTTTATTATGATGCACTGCTAGCATCCTAAAATGATGAAAAACACTCTGGCATACTCTCCTGGAAAGACAAGCCAGTGAATGACCATGCAAACCTGTCACTTCTCTCACTCTGCAAGGATCTAATTCTTGCAACAACTTCATTTTCTGCTTCAAACTTTTCTTATTAAATGTCCGTACAAAATCACAAAGCAAATCGATTGAATCCTGTCGCACACTGCAAATACTACTACACTTCCAGGTGTACACAGGACCCTTAGGACGTCTTCCTAAAACCTCATTACCTAACACCTCTTCTGTCTCTGTTGTTACAAGTTTTTCTTTTTCAACTGGACATCCATCTTTCACTTCATAAGCTCGACCACTGGTGTCAACTGCATGCACCAAATCATTATCCTGGAAATAACTCTCCTCATTAAAAAATGCCTCAGAACTTGAACTATGCATCCAGTCTCCTGGGAAAACATCACAAAAATTACTACGATTAATTATTCTCTTCCATCTACTATTAGTTTTGAAATCATAAATTACCTTGTTTACCTTCCTAATTCTGTTGACTATCAAAATAAATAACTTTCGTTTAATTTCAAAAGCTTGATCAATAACTTTCTCAACTTTTTTTTTCTCTTATAAAAAACCACTTTCTGTTGACCTTTGTTAATATTTTTTTAACAAATTGCCAATTATCCTGTTGCGGAACATTCGTTTACGAATGTCCCTAAACAGTTCTTTCCTTCTGCTATCATGCACAGAGTTATCTCTTGCTCTAGCAGTAACATTTTTGATTGGCCCTTCCTTTCCGTTTAAATTGCTTCTCTTTTTCTGGACTGAAACATTTTCTGTAGAAATACTTTTTTTACTACAAATTTTTCTTCTGAATGTTTTCGTGGTCTTACCCGGTGCTTTCTTGGTGACTTGACAAGTTTTTTTTGTAGAGGACTGCTGCAGTAATTGATGGACCTGCTGTCTTTGACGTCTTGTAGCCTTTCTAATTCGATTATTAGTTGGCATTTTCAAATTTTGAAATAATCTGCAGTTGAATCTGTGCTAAAATATAATAAAAAATGTTATTAATCACTATTACCAAGCAGTAAATCAATAACAGTCATCAAAAACTCTGCTTGTTATTTTAACATAGAATCATTTTTAGTGCATTGGCAAATTTAGAAATCACAAATAGTAGCAATTGCTAATTGTTTTACCTGTGTTGTTTTATATGTGATTCTGAACTAATTTTACGAGCATATTTGATTATTTTAATAAAGACACTACACACATACTATTTTTGAACTATTGTTTAATTTTAAATGAAATGGTTTACATTTTTACAACATAGGCTCAAGCAGATCTGCTTCCCACCCTATATCATACAATTCTGACAAATCAGCATTCTCATCATATTCTTCATCATCCTCAGGATTTAAATGATCTAAAGGATCTACTTCCACTGACGTTTCAATGACAAGTTCAACGATAAGATCGAGATCAACTGATTGCTCATTATCACTCATGCTTGATGTTGTCGTTATCTTTAAAAAAAGAGAACAACAATGAGATGTTGGAGACTAAGACAGAAATCTCAAAGGCTAGAATAGTAAAATTGTTTAACAAGAGAATCATATTGCAGCTATTATTTAGCCATGTCCAGCGATGCTGAAGAGGTGAGGCCTATGTCTAAGTCTTCAGTAAACAGGACTCATCTCTTCTTAACCTAGGATAAGCCTCACCGACTCTGTGTCCCCTAAACATACTTAAATGTATAGGGAAAGATTTATATTAACTGACACATCCCCAGGAATGCACCAGTTAATGTGCACCACTGCTCTGCTACTCATGGTGTGGCACATTTACATTGTGGAACACCATTGAATAAAAACAGCACAGATGCCTCACGCATCGGTGCCGCAAAAGCAACACATTGCACAAGTCACGTCGTAAACACGACATGTCTACTGCAATGCACAGGAGGAAGCCACACATTGCATGGTGCTTCACTCCTTATGCCTGTTTCAAACAGCCATAAGGATTTGATTCAGGAATGCTATAAAGCTGACTCAGTGAAATCTTCTAAATTTCACTATGTTACTTTTACAGGGCTTTCATGCAAATGAATGCCCACCCTGCAACAAAACACCTATATGAAACCTGACGCAAGTTTCATGTGGCACAGGACTTTACAGCATGACACATCTGTCTAGATGCATCAAGTTGAAAATATGTCGCCACATAGCAAATCTTTTGCAACACCGCTGCAGAGTACAGAGGAGATAATAAATGTGAAGGCCTACCAATGAAGTAAATCATGTCCACTTCACTCTTGAACAAAGGACAGACCTCTTTTGTGTCCGTGGACAGACCTAAACTTCAATTGCACAATGTTATTCATAAACTTAGGAAACACAGGTGATGTAATTGAAAAATGTGGAGTTTCTTTTCCTCGTTGCACAATCACATCACCTTTGTTTTCTCAGTGACTTAAAATGCCCCAAGACACATGAAAGTATTTTTTTAAAGCCTTTGCACCATTTTTGGATCACTTTTAACATGGCTATGTAAGTCAAATAATCAAAATCTAAATTTACCAAGCACAGGTGGGAGCATATTTACAAGGAACGTGCACCACAGGGAAAAGTGTTAAATTAAAATGGGAAAAATAACATCAGAGACACTTAAATGCCTTATAAATATGCCCCAAACAACCTATGAAGCTCTAGCAGTACATATCCAGAAATGTAATTGATTTAAAATGTCCTTAAGACACATGAAAGGGGTTTTTGATTGCCCTTGCACCATTTTTTGGGACACTTTTAACATGGCTATGTAACTCAGAGAATCAAAATCTAAATTTGCCAAGCATAGGTGGGAGCATATTTACAAGGAACTTGCCCCACGGAGAAAGCTCTTCAATTAAAATGGGAAAAATAACATCAGAGACACTCAAATGCCTTATAAAGAAGCAGCCACCATTTTTTCCTTGTGATAAATTTTAAAAGCATTCCTTTTCCTCAAAAACGATTTTCAAATAATAATTTGAAAACACTGCACAGCTCCTATGTACAAAAACACCCTGACAGTGCTAATACTTCACATTATTTTCAATTACAATTTCTCAAAGAAACAAAATCTATTTGTAAAACACTTTAGACAAAGCAACATTTTAAAAACACAGCTTTCTTCATAATTTTGTCCTTAAAGCATACTATAGTCTATCTAAATTAATAAATCTTTTCTCACCTTAGCAAATTCTTTATGAGTTTCAAAACAGTCTCAGAAATACACCAAATTGTCTTCAGCAGAACAAAGAGTATGCACTCCAGAGGCTGCAGCTATAGAAAGCACAGAAATGCAGATATTAATTACACATATCTCTCATGTTAGCCAATCAAAACTCTTCCCTCACTTTTTCAAATCAAAACCCTTCCCCCCTCTGCCCTCTCTGCCTTTTTTGCATAGCAACCACCTCCTGAAAGACCTCTGATGTTTGCAAGTTCACACAACAATGTTTCAATTGAACTCTGAACTCTCAGTGCACCTGCCTATCCAGCGCAGTCTTTCATTAAATGTTTTTTCCTTGACCATTCAAATTACATCTTTCAAAGAACACATCCATGCACCCTAACTTTCTATTTTCAGAAATGGAAATCCACCAATCACTGCTAGTGAATCATTAGCACTGAAACTCCACAGTTTTTTTTTCTTTACAAACTCCTACTGTTTCATCTGCCATTTCATTACCACACTTCATCTGATTGCAGCAGAAACTTCTCTCACCATGTTTACTGTCTGGATTGTTGGACATAGTTACATCTACTGGGCTCAAAGGTATGCTGAGACCAGAAATTTACCTAACCTCAATTTACAAGATGTGGAAATTAAGTGGTTTGGCCACAGAGGATTAAAATGTCACCAATTGATACCATTGGTGAAAACCTTTATGCATTTGCCAAAACCTGACCTGTTAATTGTGCACTGTGGAGGTAATGATTTGGGCACTTTGACTGGGGTAGGTCTGGAAATGCTTTTAAAGGACACCTTTGAGCAATTAATGGCACTTTTTCCTCAAACTGCCTTGGTATATTCAAATATATGCCAAAGACAGAAATGGAGGTGGTCAAACCAATTTTGTCCACAAATTGAGAAGTCGAGGAAGCATGTAAACAAATCTGTTTCAGCTTCATGAGAGACCATGGAATGGGCTCCATGTACAACAATAACTTGCGTTACTGCATGCAAGATATCTACAGAGGAGATGGAGTTCACTTCTCAGATGAAGGCAACAGAATTTTCATTTTGAATTTAAGACTGTGCATTGGTACCTACTTATAAGTACCTAAATGTACCATAAACCCAAAAGCTCTTCTCAGATCTACCCTACATCTGATCACTCGCAATTATTATTTTACTCTAACTTTTTTCACTAATTTTCAACAAACTACGCTCCCCGGAGCGCTACCCGGTACGCGAACCAGAAGCTAACCGCGCGAAATTTGTAAAAAAAATGTTTTTTTTCCCGCACATATGGGCCTTCTCAGCCACCCTCAGAAAACCTAGGGGGTCAAGATACGTCTACCGTGCCCCCTTCTACCCATTCTCAACATTATTTGCCCTCCATCTTGTGTCTTAATTCGACTGAAACACAAAATGGTGGACTCCCGTAACGCTGCTGGTTCGCGAACCAGGACGCTCCCCGGGAAGCGGTCCAATAAAAAAGGTGGGAAAGTAATTTACAGAAAAACGACTGGAAACACTTTCACCAAATATAGATTAGCTCATACTACATACCAATCCCTACCATTTTCATAAATTTGTTTGGTATTACATTTAGCCATTTTGCCTGTAGACCTCTCTAAATACCCTGAGGTAAATTACTTCACAAAACACATCTGAAGTGTTGGAATTGACAACCAATGAAAATGTTACTTTCATTTTCAATTTTTTTTACCTGACATTTGATTGGTTATGTACCTGAATATATATGAAGAAAGAGAGGGAAACACAGCCATTTCCACTACTACTTCCTGAACTACATTTCAAGAACATTTTCACCTCCCTGTAAAGTAAATTGATAATTTGTAAGGGGCACTTTAAATTAATTTGTAAAAACGTTTTTTGATAATTATTTACTGTCCCCCTACTATAGTTATAGCTACAGACAGGCTCCTCTGTTATATTTATTGATTGACTTACACTTCTCTGCTATAATTATGAATTTACTTACTTTAACTTCACTGTTAAAAAAACAGAACTAGCTGTCTGAACTTAAACCCAACAGTGCCCTAACTCTTCTAATATAATTATTTTTTTATGCAATTTACAGCAAAAAAAAGGAAGGGGAGCACGAAAATATCAATGTTTCCTTCGACATTACATCTGAAGAGATTTTAAATGAAGAATTTTTAGATGAAGATTTTATGGATCAGTCTTTTGATGAACAATTTATTGAATGCTTACAAGACATAGAAACGTGCATGTTTGAGGAGATTCCAGATGAAGTAATGCTGAAAGTTTTATTGAACTATGAAAATTCTGACCAATACATTTTTATTTAATAATTAAAAATTGTTTGAGACATTATTCATTGTTATATCTAATTCATGAAGTACAGCCAAAATAAATAAATTAAAAAAAAAACAACAAAACGAACAATCAATAAACATACAATAAGTTGAAAGTCAATCATTCTTTTTTCCTTATAGTACGCTCCCCGGACCGCTTTCCGGTGCACGAACCGGGAGCTTCCCACGCAAAAAAATAAAAAAATAATTAATTTTTTTTGCCCCGCGGGGCCCTTTTAAAACCTTCTCTTCAAACCTAGGGGGTCAGGGAGGATTTACTATGCCCCATTATGATCATTTCCCCCTTCGTTTTGGCCTCCTCTTGTCTCTCGATCCTACCGAGAGACAGGATGGCGGCCGCTCCGGACTGTTTAGAATGTTGACAGACACCGGAAAATCAATCAGCTTCGCTTCGCAAAGCTCCGTTACGCGAAAAGTACGCGAACCGGAGCGCTACCCGGAGCGCTGTCACAGATATATATATTTTTTTGAACGTTAATTTCTCAAAATCCACTGGAGCACATATATTGAGACCTAGCAAAGGCACATCGGGCTAACAGTCCCTACAATTTTGCCAAGTTTCATGCAAATCCATTCAGCCGTTCGAGCTAAAAGTGAGGCCAACCACCCTATGGAAATTAACATGGGAAAAACGCGTTTTGGGACCCCCCTTTTTTTCTCGGCCCCCCCTTGACGAACACCCCCCAAATTTTCAGGGGCTGCTCAGAAACAAAGAAACAAAATGTGCCATTTTCCTGAAAATTTCAGCCAATTCCGTCCACAAACGCCAAAGTTATTCGACATAGAATTTTCAAAAATCCCATAGGGAAAAAATCCTAACTATATATACCTACTGGCGACCGCCAGTAGGTAATATATATATATATATATATATATATATATATATATATTACCTACTGGCAATAGCCAGTAGGTATATATAGTTAGGATTAATTCCCTATGGGATTTCTGAAAATTCTATGCCTAATAACTTTGGCGTTTGAGGACGGAATCGGCTGAAATTTTCAGGAAAATGGCACATTTTGTTTCTGAGCAGCCCCTGAAAATTTGGTGGAGTTTCGTCAAGGGGGGGCTGAGAAAAAAGGGGGGTCCCAAAACGCGTTTTTTCCATTCATTTTTCCATAGGGCGGTTGGACTCACTTTTAGCTCGAACGGCTGAATGGATTTGCACGAAACTTGGCAAAATTGTAGGGACTGTTAGCCCGATGTGCCTTTGCTAGGTCTCAATATATGTGCTCCAGTAGTTTTTGAGAAATTAACGTTCAAACCAAGATATATATCTGTAACAGCGCTCCGGGCAGCGATCCGGTCCGCTTACTTTTCGCGAAACGGAACTTTGCGCGCAGAAAGCTGATTGGCTCTCCGGTGTCTGTCAACATTCTAAACAGTCCGGAGCGGCCGCCATCTTATCTCTCGGTAGGATCGAGAGAGAAGAGGTGAAAAACGAAGGGGGAATTTATTGAAAGGGTGCAAGGTATACCCCTCTTGACCCCCTAGGATTGTTGTTGGGGTTATTAAAGGGTCCCGTGGGGAAAATAAAAAAGAATGATTTTTCACGGTAGAAGCGTTTCCCGGGCCGCGAACTGGGCCGCAAACTGGTAGCGAAACGGGAATTCGCCATTTTGTGCTTCGTTTTAATTGTTTAGAGACAAAAATTATCGCCGCACATCGGCCACAATGCATGAATATCGTTGAAAAGTCAGCGATATTCATGCATTATCGAGCAAATGCTCTTAGCCATGTTATCCACCTTCCATTGGATAACAGAAAGCTGATTGGCTCTCCGGTGTCTGTCAACATTCTAAATAGTCCGGAGCGGCCACCATCTTATCTCTCGGTAGGATCGAGAGAGAAGAAGAGGTGAAAAACGAAGGGGGAATTTATTGAAAGGGGGCAAGGTATACCCCTCTTGACCCCCTAGGAATGTTGTTGAGGTTATTAAAGGGTCCCGTGGGGAAAATAAAAAAAAAATTATTTTTCACGGTAGAAGCGCTTCTCGGGCCGCGAACTGGGCCGCAAACTGGTAGCGAAACGGGAATTCGCCATTTTGTGCTTCGTTTTAATTGTTTAGAGTCAAAAATTATCGCCGCACATCGGCCACAATGCATGAATATCGCTGAAAAGTCAGCGATATTCATGCATTATCCAGCAAATGCTCTTAGCCATGTTATCCACCTTCCATTGGATAACATGGCTAAAAACCGCTCTGTGCGTGGTTTTTTTTTTTTTTTTTTTTTTTTTTTGCTGCGTGACGTTTGTTAACGTTCGATTCGATGGAAATCAGGAAGTGTTGAACACCATTTTGTCACTGCGAGTAAATATTTTGTTATAAATGAATCCTTATTGATAAACATTGTCTGCGCCATCTTGCGTTTTTGTCCAATGCCACAATTTTGTCGTGCACGGCAGCTATTTTAGATGCCTTGACCAGACCCACTCTCTGCACGCCGTCGATTCTCAGCATGGCTCCCCACCCTCGCACGCATCTCCCCCACGCAATGGTCACCCCCGCTCTCTCTCTCTCATGCATGGGCCATATACTTCCCCCATCTGCGCTGCTCTTCTCTGAGAATCACACCCTGTGCCCGTTCGACACCTCCCTTTCACCCTATTCACTACCGCACCCTCTGACACTTCTCTTCCTCTGTGTCCGATTGTCCAGGCCGGACCTAGGCTATCACCTAGCCCTGCGGATGTAGTGTATGGCTCCAGCTGTAGAGTATCCAGACATGCCAACCCTCCCGATTCAGGTGTGAGACTACTGATTTCAGTGCTAGTCTTTCGCTTCTCGATTCCTGCAAGGAAAAATGCGGGGGCATATTACCAACAACTAGCGGTAATTTTTGTCTCTAACTTGTTTAGAGACAATAATTATCGCCGCACTTCGGCGAATTTTATCGCACATAAACCTTGCTATTAGCAAGGTTTATCGCAAATGCGATAAAAAACGGCCGCAATGCATGAATATCGCTGAGAAGTCAGCGATATTCATGCATTAGTCAGCAAATGCTCTTAGCCATGTTATCCACTTCCCATTGAACAAGCGCATGGTCTTTTAAAGATTTGTGAAGTACTCGGGGCGGGGGGGGCACTGGCACAATTTGCAGGCCAGGCAGTGTTCAACACGTGCATCACCCTTTCTCTGCCTGCTATTGCGCTCCATGTTTCGGAAAGGTAAGAAAATGAACGTGCATTTGAGTTTGAAATGTCCGATCTTGTAGCAGTACACTTGCAAAGCCCACACATGACAATAACCCGATTCAAGGCCCCATTCACCCGATTTTTTAAAAAAATATAGTACTCCAAGACAGTTACATTTTAAAACTTTATTAATATTTAAATATAACGAACGCAACAAAAACTGTAAATATATTTAACCATTTTTTTAAATTAACCAGAACTATAACGATAACAACAACAACAACAATAATATAACTTTTATGTTTAAATTACGCAAACATTTAGCTAATCTGCTAAAGGGGGGAGTCGCCATTTCTTTACAATAATCAATAATGAAAAATCCACATCAATAGGGTTGCCCGTTTTGTCGATGCAGCACTATAGTGCAATATACACAGCACCTGGGGTGTCAAGAGTGAACAGGTCTTTCTTTGTTCCTTAAGATGTTATCTCCGAGAATGCTGATGCATTGGTGTCTGTACACTTCTTTGTCAATTCTGTCAAGATGATAACTGCTTTATAAACAGACGATATCTTTGTTTCGTCATTAGCGTTAAGTGTGTCTGAAACTACAGTGCCCTTCTGGTTTTTTTTCTTCAGGCTCTACAGAGTTTTGTGTGTTGTTCTTTTGAGCGACAATTATTCCAGAGGTTTCAGGTTCACTTGTTTTGTTCTGCAGTGAGTTAACAGCTTTAGAGAGTTCATGTTTATTTGCTATGTCCTGCTGTTCGTGAACTGCTTCAGAGACGTCAGCCTCATTTTTTATGTTTCAGTAGATCCTGGACCTGCCCGGCCGCGCCCAAAATGGCGCCGGTGTAAATGGGACTCGTAACTGCTTGTTGTGTACTGGTTGCCCAACCTTGATATCACGAGATACATATGCAGTTTTGAAGCACATGGCGGAGGCTTGTCTGCTGTAGTGGGGCGCCCCTTTATCGTTTCAGTCGCCATTCCGCCCGCTTTTGCTACACTGTGCCTCATCCGCCATTCAGCTGTTTACCGCCCGCTCTTACGGCTACAGCGTCTCGCTCACCATGTAGTTGAGTTGCTCCCACTCTTGCGGTGCAGCGGTAGGCGGCTTCCACAGGACTCTTAAAATGGCGGCCGGCTCTTCGGATTTGGGCCTGGTCCAGTAAAATGGCCCTGGGACACCTTGGAACTCGGACGCTTGTCTGCCAGGGCTTGGGTTCCATTCTCGAAAGCGTCCCCTCAGCCTTGAAGATTGTACAAAAGTCTTGGGGGCCCTCGACTCCCGCAGGCTTCCGGTGGGGAGCGGCTGCCATGATTGCTTGCGGAATGGCCACGACGGAGCTACGAGATGGTGGTGCTCTCATGGTGACGCCAGCTTCAGTCTGAAACATCCAGAAACAAGGTGGGGCTTTTATCGTTTGGGGAAAAAAAATGTTTTAATCCAATGAAAAGTGTTATTTTTAGGTCACATGACCTAGTCTTACATAATTAGGAAAAGAAAAGTAAAATGAACCAATGAAAAGTTTTATTAACAAGTCACATGACCTGTTATGCTTACGTTACGCGCTGCGCGGCGCGCTCTGGATCGTTTCCGGGAAGCTGCGCCTTGCGCACCGGAGCACATCCGGGTGCGCTAACGCGTCGCGTCATATGACGCATTACGCGACAATGCAGGTGCAGAATATAGTCAAAATGTCTCCACCAACCAGCGGTCGGAATTCCACCGCTTTCAGCAGTCCAAAAAGTTCGGTCAAATCTTAAGAGCGGGAGCACCTCAACTACATGGTGAGCGAGACGTTGTAGTCGCAAGAGCGAGCGGTAAACAGCTGAATGGCGGAAGAGGCACAGAGTACCAAAAGCGGGCGGAATGGCAACTAAAACGGTAAAGGGGCGCCCTGCGACAGCGTGTCTTCAGGTGAAACGGATTGTGGGACAAGGTCCAGAATGAAAGATTCTTCAAAAGGGAAAAAATTCCGCCGGACCCCGGGAGCCGGCCACCTATGCCGGGGGCGATCTCAGGCCTCACCAGGGCAACACGACTTGGGGAGGGGGCAGGAGCCAAGCGCCCCCTCTCAGTCCGCGCCATCTCACCGCCCCTCGGGAGCCTCCGTCAAGCGGTTTAGGGAGGCACCGTATCACATTGTTTTCCAATGCAGTCAGGTCCACAAATGGACCCCACTACTTTGAATAGTGAAGCTGCAGCAGGTGCAAATAAGGTTTAAACAGTGTTACAAGAACTGCTTAGAACTCTGAAGTATGGCACTCAATAACCAGGACTTATGCCATTTATGTAAGGCAGTGACATGGAAGCAACTCTGGGACAAAAAGCATGAACGAACATTCACGTATGAAAATCTTATTTGGAGAAGGGGTAGAATCCAAACGCCCCCTGCCAGTTCGCGCCACTACACTGTATGTGGAAAATCTGAAGACATCATTCTACAAACTCTCAACGCTTGTTATCAGTGCATGACTTTCATGCTCGATCGATTGAGCTAGCCGGATCGGGCAATAAAAAGTATAAAATAGTTATGTAAATAGTTATTTAATAAAATGTTTTATTCTGTTTCTTTGGTGGTGTGTTGTGTATATTTATAATATTTGCATAGGGTTTGCCGTTATTTTTGGCGGTGTGGGTGGCGGAGTCGAGCTGTTTTGCAGCCCTCATGGTGTGGAGCTCAATTCATTTCACTATTTTCGTATTTCTCATGAAGGGTTATTCCTAATGTTTGTATTTTACCGAGGTTAAAAAGAGATCGAATTAGTGGTCTACTGATTTTGCTCGATTACTTTTATTTTTTTACACGATTTTTCACTATCTGCAAAGACTAAACAGAGTATTGCGACTTTGTGCTTGTTTGTAAATAGAGAATGATCCAAAGAGAACCAATTGTAAAACAGTAAATGCTTGGATAATAATCAATCAAATGGAGAGACAAGCAGGTACGACGGATTACAACAGGGGTAAAGGTCTGCGTTAACTACCGTTCACTATCTGCAAAGAGAGAGTACTACTAAGAGAAAAGAGGGGAGTGGGGGGGGGGGCAGCGTTCAAAGCACATCAGCGTGCATAAACACGAAAACGTTTTTACCTATCACGTACTTGACATTTGACAGCTTTTGATGTTTGCTATTAAAAAACCATTGAAATTCACAGAAAAAACCATAGGTTATACTCCATATATAGTTAGGAATTTGCATTTACAAAACCTTGAATATTCAATGAAAAAACCATTGGTTTTAGGCCATATATAGTTAGGGATTTGCATTTAGAAAACCTTATTTTACTCGCATAAAACCATTGAAATTCCATATATAGTTATAAGCGCTAACTATATATCGCGCACCCGCAATCCACTGCTGATGATGTCACATATTACATCATTCATGACATGGTTAGTGACATCACTGATGACATCACTGATGACATCTCAAATGACATCACTGATGACATCACTGATAACATCTCATTTGACATGACTGATCACATCACTGATGATATCATTCATGTGATAATACCATGAACCTCTTCAGACTCTAATATAACCTTAGATACAATCAGTGTAAACAGACAGTCACTCATCCATGGAGTTACTCACACACCTAGTCAGTTATGCCAAAAATCAATCACACCTCCATTTTCTCAACTATACAGTTATACACACCTTACTTATTCAAACATATACTAACACATATTTACTTTACTCTCTTATACAATCTCTGATACATGTTCACAATGATCCATACAGCCACTCACACATTCACTAGCTCTTATGCACAGTTATTTATAGATGTCAACTCTCACATGTACTGTGTTTTACATATGTACTTAATTTGACATGTAGCACTGAGATATCCATTCACTCACTAATACACTCATGCACAGTCAACCGCCCATACAGCTGTTTCCACATGCAGTTTTGAATCTATACATATAGTGAATCAACTACTCACACATCTATGTACAGAGTCACACACCTTCCAGCCACCCATACACACACACTCAGTTTCCCATACAAATACTTGGGCAACCAATCAACCCATACAGTTACTCATATAGCTACTGATCAACATATGCAGCAGTTTGTAGAACAACAGATATAATGATGCACAAATTAAAACAGTTTAGTCACTAACCCATGCACTCAGTGAGACACATTTAATCACTCACTCAATCAGTCAGTCATGCACCTAGTAAATCCTTCATCCAGACACTTATATATCCACACATTCATCAATATGTAAAACATATTTTAACTTTACAGAAACATACAGTCACTGGATGTTGTAATCAGTGATGTCATCAGTGATGTCATTTGAGATGTCATCAGTGATGTCATCAGTGATGTCACTAACCATGTCATGAATGATGTAATATGTGACATCATCAGCAGTGGATTGCGGGTGCGCGATATATAGTTAGCGCTTATAACTATATATGGAATTTCAATGGTTTTATGCGAGTAAAATAAGGATTTCTAAATGCAAATCCCTAACTATATATGGCCTAAAACCAATGGTTTTTTCATTGAATATATATATATATATATATATATATATATATATATATATATATATATATATATATATATATATATATATATATATATATATATATATATATATATATTCACTGAAAAAACCATAGGTTATAGACCATATATAGTTAGGAATTCGCATTTACAAAACCTTATTTTACTCACACAAAACCATTGAAATTCCATATATAGTTAGTTGCACTAACTATATATCGCGCACCCGCAATCCACTGCTGATGATGTCACATATTACATCATTCATGACATGGTCAGTGACATCACTGATGACATCACTGATGACATCTCAAATGACATCACTGATGACATCTCAAATGACATCACTGATGACATCACTGATGACATCTCATTTGAC
Source organism: Lissotriton vulgaris (assembly GCF_964263255.1). NCBI lineage: Eukaryota > Metazoa > Chordata > Amphibia > Caudata > Salamandridae > Lissotriton > Lissotriton vulgaris. Next base: position 174,038 of record NW_028251014.1, on the reverse strand, counting down.
ATTACTGATCACATCACTGATGATATCATTCATGTGATAATACGATGAACCTCTTCAGACTCTAATATAACCTTAGATACAATCAGTGTAAACAGACACTCACAGACTGTCACTCATCCATGGAGTTACTCACACACCTAGTCAGTCATGCAAAGAATCAATCACACCTTCATTTCCTCAACTATACAGTTATACAAACTTTACTTATTCAAACATATACTAACACATATTTACTCTCTTATACAATCCCTGATACAAGTTCACAATGATCCATACAGCCACTCACACATTCACTGGCTCTTATGCACAGTTATTTATATATGTCAACTCTCACATGTACTGTGTTTTACATATGTACTTACTTTGACATGTAGCACTGAGATATCCATTCACTCACCAATACACTCATGCACACAGTCAACCGCCCATACAGCTGTTTCCACATGCACTTTTGAAACCATACATCTAGTGAATCAACTGCTCACACATCTATTATTATTATTATTATTATTATTATTGCATTTATTGAGCGCACAGCTATCCGGAGGTTTCCCGGCGCTTGCCTTGGGAACCCGTCCTGGCTTTTCCCTGTGAGATAGCCCCTACAGGGCATCCCCAAGGTGAAAGCCAGGCATCCCGCCGCATGGGGGCCGTTGTGGAGATTAAGCAAGCTTAATGCCCAGAGTTGCAGAGCGAGAACCCATGATTAGAGCAGGCACCGAAGCGAGAATTATCGAGTCCGTGGACATTTGAGCTCAAGACCCTGCCGCGTCGGGAATTGAACCCTGGTCCCGGGTCTGACCTCAGCTTCCGGGTCTGCCTGCTCTACACCATGAGCCACACTTCTCCACTATGCACAGAGTCATACACCTTCCAGCCACCCACACACACACTCAGTCTCCTATACAAATACTTGGGCAGCCAATCAATAACCCATATAGTTACTCATATAGCTACTTATCAACACATGCAACAGTTTACAGAACAACAGACATAATGATGCACAAATTAAGACAGTTTAGTCACTAACCCATGCACTCAGTGAGACACATTTAATCACTCACTCATACAGTCAGTCATGCACCTACTAAATCCTTCATCCAGACACTTATACATCCACTCATTCTTCAATATGTAAGACATATTTTAACTTTACAGAAACATACAGTCACTGGATGTTGTCATCAGTGATGTCATCAGTGATGTCATTTGAGATGTCATCAGTGATGTCATCAGTAATGTCACTGACCATGTCATGAATGATGTAATATGTGACATAATCAGCAGTGGATTGCGGGTGCGCGATATATAGTTAGTGCAACTAACTATATATGGAATTTCAATGGTTTTGTGTGAGTAAAATAAGGTTTTGTAAATGCGAATTCCTAACTATATATGGTCTATAACCTATGGTTTTTTCAGTGAATTTTCAAGGTTTTGTAAATGCTAATTCCTAACTATATATGGTCTATAACCTATGGTTTTTTCAGTGAATTTTCAAGGTTTTGTAAATGCTAATTCCTAACTATATATGGTCTATAACCTATGGTTTTTTCAGTGAATATATATATATACATACATATATAAACATATATCATCTGTATATCTATATAAATACAAACATAAATGCATGCATACATATACTTATATGCATACAGATGCATGGTATTTACATGAAAGTTGAAAAAACACTAATAAAAGCAAAGCTAAAAAGCCACCTCATTACAAACAGAATGGCTTTAACTTAAACGAGGGCGAGATCTATTGCATTTTCAATGCTTGTTTACTTTGGTTCCATCAAGAAGGCATTCAGATGTGTCACACATTTGCCATAAATTCTGAATGTTAGCACTCTAGTTGCACATTAGATCACTGTAGTAAAGCTACTGCTCACCAGGGACGTCTGCTGCTGGTATTCAAAGTGCATGTTTCAGTCTGCATGTCAGAATTTTTTTAATGAAATAGAAGAAGATTTGAGAAGTCACTCAAAATGATCCCTAATTTTTCTTTCTGAAGCACTAATCATACTTTCTATGGCAAAATTAACCCCCTCATGTTGTTCCTTTTTAAATTGAGTGTTTTCAGACTTACCACTTCATTCCAATCAAGATGGCTTCTGGTGTGCCATACTTTTGTCATAAGTAAGACTGTTAGCGCTCTAGTTGTTCTTTAGAACACTCTGGGACATTCTGTTATTGGGCTATACTTAGGGTACATCTGGGTGATATTTGGGCTACATTTAGGCTCTTTTGTCTCTGGTGGCCATCTTGGGAGACTGTATGTCAGAATGTTTTAATGAAATTGAAGAGGGTTTGAGAAGTCACTCAAAATGTGCCCTAATTTTTCTTTCTGCAGCACTAATCATAATTCATATGGCAAAATATACCCCCTCATTTTGTTCCTTTTTAAATTAAATGTTTTAAGAGTTACCACTTTATTCCAATCAAGATGGCTTCAGGTGTGCCATACATTTGTAATAAGTAAGACTGTTAGCGCTCTAGTTGTTCTTTAGAACACTCTGGGACATTCTGTCATTGGGCTATACTTGGGGTACATCTGGGTGATATTTGGGCTACATTTGGGCTCTTTTGTCTCTGGTGGCCATTTTGGGAGACTGCATGTCAGAATTTTTTAATGAAATAGAAGAGGATTTGAAAAGTCACTCAAAATGTGCCCTAATTTTTCTTTCTGCAGCACTAATAATACCTTCTATTGCATAATATACCCCCTCATTTTGATCCTTTTTAAATTAAATGTTTTAAGAGTTACCACTTTATTCCCATCACGATGGCTCCAGGTGTGCTATACCTTTGTAATACGTAGGACTGTTAGCGCTCTAGTTGTTCTTTAGAACACTTTAGGAGGCTGCAGTAGAGCACAAAGGAATCAACTGACAGTCTCTGTCCTTGTTGGATGTACATGTTTTACTGAGAATGTCAGACTTCATTTTCACATGACTGAGAAAGATAATGTGAATTTACAGAAAATATGCTTTCAGTTTAGCTTATAGATCCCCTTCCAAACCACTGTGGGAAAATCATGAGATATTAGTTTTCTTTCAAACAATATTCATGATATCACAGCAGAAGGCTTTTTCACATGGTAAAATCACCTTAGAACCCACCACAATTCCTAAAACGAGTATGGTACCATCAACAAATGATTTATAATGTAACTAAAGTCATAAAACCCTCTATTAACTACAATGCTTTTTAATTAGGTGCTATCATGTATATTGGTCCCAAGATGGCTGCCAACACTTCTTGGATGAAGTGCTGACAGCCAATCAGATCAGATGTGTGGTTAGGCTCCGCCCGGATATATATATTTTTTTGAACCTAAATTACTCAAAATCCACTGGAGCACATATATTGAGACCTAGCAAAGGCACATCGGGCTAACAGTCCCTACAATTTTGCCAAGTTTCGTGCAAATCCATTCAGCCGTTCGAGCTAAAAGTGAGGCCAACCGCCCTATGGAAATTTACATGGGAAAAATGCATTTTGGGACCCCCCTTTTTTCTCGGCCCCCCCTTGATGAAACCCCCCCAAATTGTCAGGGGCTGCCCAGAAACAAAATGTTCCATTTTCCTGAAAATTTCAGCCAATTCCGTCCACAAACGCCAAAGTTATTAGACATAGAATTTTCAAAAATCCCATAGAGAAAAAATCCTAACTATATATACCTACTGGCGACCGCCAGTAGGTAATATATATATATATATATATATAAGGTAGTTATAGTTAGGATTTTTTTCAATGTTAAATCTCAAAATTCTATTTGGAATAACTTTGGCACCGGTTGACGAATCTGCCTGAAAATTTCCTGAAAATGGCCTCGTCGAGCTCGGGTCCTTCCTTGAAAGTTTGGGGGGGATACGTCAAGTGGGGGCCGAGATAAAAGGGGGGTCCCAAAACACGTTTTCCCCATGTTAATTTCCATAGGGCGGTCGATTTCACTTTTAGCCCGAACGGCTGAATGGATTTCCAGCAAACTTGGCAAAATTGAAGGGACTGGTAGCCCGATGTGCCTTTGCTATGTCTCAAGATATGTGCTGCAGTGGATTTTGAGTAATTTAGGTTCAAAAAAATATATATATCTATAGGCGCTCTCCGGTGCGCGCACCGGAGTGCGCTCCAGGCGCGACACGCGACTTGCGCGCAGGAAGCTGATTGGCTCTTGGGTGTCTGTAAACATTCTAAACAGTCTGGAGCGGCCGCCATCTTGTGTCTCGGTAAAATCGAGACACAAGGGGTTTGAAAAAAAAAGGGGCAAATGACCATAAGGGGGAAGAGTAGACCCCCTCTGACCCCCTAGGTTTGATGTAGGGGCTAAAATAGGGTCCTGCAGGGCATTAAATTTTTTTTTTTTTTTTCGTTTTGCGCGGGGGAAGCGCATGGTACGCGCACCGGCGAAGCACGGGGAAAATCCAGGACCATATTTATGAAGGCCTTGCGCTGCTAGTTTTGCGCCTCCTGTGCGTCAATTTTTGTGACGCACCAGCGGTGTAAAAAAATGAGCATTGTTATGCAATATTTAAAAAGTGACGCATCTATCTAGATGCGTCACTTTTTAAATATAGTGCAACGAGGCACATTTTTTTACACTGCTGTTGTGATGCGTCACTTTTCTGTGCGCACTCCTTATGACATTCCAGATGTGTCATATTTAATGTATGACGAATCATGTTGCAAGGAGTTACAGATACATCAGTATTTCTGACATATCTGTAAACATAAAAGTGATGCGAGGCAGGTGCAAGATTTTGACGCAACAGCATCCTAAAAGTGACGCAGAGAAATCTTATAGATTTCAGTACGTCGTTATTACCAAGCTTTTTGCGGGGGAATGCCCCCTTTGCATACATTATACCTGACGCAGAACTAATGTGGCGCAGAGTTTTAAAAAGTGACCCATGTACCTAGATGCGTCACTTTTTAAAAATAGCGTCAGGTATAATGCATGCAGAGGGGGTGTTCTCCCGCAAAAAGCTTTGTAATAGCGACGCAGTGAAATCTTTGAGATTTCACTGCGTCACTTTTAGGATGCTGTTGCGTCAAAATCTTGTGCCTGCTTTACAGCAGGTGTTAGACTGACGCAAGCCCTTTCACATGGTGCTTTTTCCATGTGAAAGGACACATTACTGGAGTTGCGTCACTTTTGTGACGCACTCCAGCAATGCGTTACTTGGAATGTCATAAGGAGTGCGCACAGAAAAGTGACGCATCGCACCAGTGGTGTAAAAAAATGTGCCTCGTTGCGTTATATTTAAAAAGTGACGTATCTAGGTAGATGGGTCACTTTTTAAAATCAAGCGCCACATTATATCTGCGTGAGGTATAATGCATGCAGAGGGGGTGTTCCCCCGCAAAAAGCTTTGTAATAGCGACGCAGTGAAATGTTTGAGATTTCACTGCGTCACTTTTAGGATGCTGTTGCATCCTTTAAATATAGTGCAACGAGGCACATTTTATTACACTGCTGGTGTGATGCGTCACTTTTCTGTGCGCACTCCTTATGACATTCCAGATGTGTCATATTTAATGTATGACGAATCATGTTGCAAGGAGTTACAGATACGTCAGTATTTCTCACATATCTGTAAACATGAAAGTGACGCGAGGCAGGCGCAAGATTTTGACGCAACAGCATCCTAAAAGTGACGCAGAGAAATCTCATAGATTTTCAGTACGTCGTTATTACCAAGATTTTTGCGAGGGATTGCCCCCTCTGCATACATTATACCTGATGCAGATATAATGTGGCGCAGAGTTTTAAAAAGTGACCCATGTACCTAGATGCGTCACTTTTTAAAAATAGTGTCAGGTATAATGCATGCAGAGGGGGTGTTCCCCTGCAAAAAGCTTGGTAATAATGACGCAGTGCGTCTTTTTTAGGATGCTGTTGCACCAAAATCTTGCGCCTGCTTCACAGCAAACCTTTCACATGGTGCTTTTTCCATGTGAAAGGACACATTACTGGAGTTGCGTCACTTTTGTGACGCACTCCAGCAATGCGTTACTTTTGTGTTTACAGATACGTCAGAAATACTGACATATCTGTAACTCCTTGCGAATTGATTAGTCATATATTAAATATGACATATCTGGAATGTCATAAGGAGTGCGTCCAGAAAAGTGACGCATCGCTGTTTTCACGTAGCGATGCGTCACTTTTCAGAAATGAGGCCTCCAGTTTATTCACTGTGTCATAACTTTCTTTTCTAACACTCACCTTCTTTCATTCCTCCTACTTCACTTCCTTTCACCTCTCATACCTTTCTGTTCTTTCTTACTCATTCTCCTTTCAATTATCAATGCAGTATATTTCACTTACTCTTCATTTTTTTAAGAATATAGCTCTTTGATGAGAATTGGAGGTAGTTCTGAAAAGAACTTTTGGTTTTCTTCTTTTACTGAACAGGAACAAAAACAGGGAATGGAAACTGCTCAACAGGAGCAAAAAGAAAAGAAAAAAATTAGGGGTGGGAAGGGCAGCGATGGTTCTCCAATGCTCGAACCATGAGCAGGACACTTTGCTCCCCATAGGTGAGGAGTTGATTGCAGTATCTGCATTTGACGACCCCATGGTTAAATGCAGGTTGCATGTTTGCCACCTGCTCCTGCGATTGCTCTCTCCCAGAAGAAGTTGCTCCTCCTGTTGATGTAGAGGCCACATCTCTGGGACCCTCTTGTGCCAGAGCCCTGACACTTTCCCAGGCAAAATTCTGGGGGTGCCTCCTCTCCACATGGCGAATCATGGTGAAGTTGCCAAAAGAATATTTTTTTGGGGGGTTACCCCGTGACAGGACCTGTTTGCAGATCCTGCACTCTCCTTTTGGTGCATTCACCTTTTTCTGGTCTGCTGGAAACTTAATATATATATATATTCACTGAAAAAACCATAGGTTTCACACCAGTTATAGTTAACTGGAAATTTTACTGACATAAAACTATTGAAATTCCCACGTTATAGTTAGTTGGACTCACTATAACTTGCGCCTGTAATGCACTGCTGATGACATCACATATCACATCACTCATGACATGGTCAGTGACATTACTCATGACATCACTGATGACACAATCCAGTGAATGTGTGCCTTTCTGAAAAATAAACATGTTTTATATATGTATATGTAAAGATCCATGGAAGAATATATGTTTAAATAAGTGTCTTAATGGATGTTTTAAAAAAAAAAAATATTGGTTAACTGGCTTATTAAGTGTATCATAGTGAATACATATATTAGCGAGTATTGTTTCAATATTTAAATGTTTGTATCAGTGTTTCACTTTGTGTATAAGTGGGTGCATGGGTTGGTGAGTAGCTACATGTGTGTTTCTATGGGTTATTAGATGTTTTTTTTAGTATCAGTGTAAATGTCTGTATGATTTGGTGGGGGTGTTACTTAGCACAGAGATGCATCAATGACTGACTCACTGTTTGTATGAGTTTTGAAGACAGCATATGTGCCGGACTGTATGGGTGAATGAGTGTGTATATGTATATGTTAGTAAGTGAATGACTGTGTTACTAGTGTTTTTATCAGTAACTTCATATGTTTTAATCTAGTATATGTGAGTATTGGTGTATATAAGTGAGTATATGTGAGAGTCATAGATTGAAAGAGTTCTTGTTTAAATAAGTATGTGTTTCTATAAGTGATTGTTTAAGAGAGTAAGTATGTGTAAGTTTCCTTAGAAGTAAGGTGGTAGTGTGTGTATAGCTGTATATGCCAAAAAATGGATGTTCAATATTTTATTTGCATGTGTGAATATGTGTGTGAGCAACTTATGGAAGACTGTCGGTGTGTTAACGGATGTATAGTGTCTCACTACATATGATGAGTGAGTATATGTATGACTGACTATATAGAACTGTTGGTGAATGAGTGCCTGTGTATATAAATGGTGGAATTACTGAATTGGTTGTTGTAACTGGTATAGGTATCTCCACTTTTTTGAAAATGTTAGTTTCTATTTTTTAATATGTGTTTCAAGGGTTACTTTACAGTGAAATGAGGTCAGTCTTTCTGTCACAAGGATGGTGTCATCAGTGATGTCATGAGTGATGTCACTGACCATGTCATGAGTGATGTAATATGTGATGTCATCAGCAGTGCATTATACGCGCAAGTTATAGTGAGTCCAACTAACTATAACATGGGAATTTCAATGGTTTTATGTCAGTAAAATTTCCAGTTAACTGTAACTGGTGTGAAACCTATGGTTTTTTCAGTGAATTTAATAGGTTTTTTAAATGCTAATTCCTAACTATAACTGGTGTGAAACCTATGGTTTTTTCAGTGAATTTCAAAGGTTTTTTTAATGCTAATTCCTAACTAAAAGTCTCACTTTATAAGTAAGACTGTTAACGCTCTAGTTGTACTTTAGAACACTCTGGTACATACTATCATTGGGCTATAGTTGTGCTACATCTGGCTGATATTTGGGCTACATTTGCATTTTTTTTTCTCTGGTGGCCATCTTTGGGTTACATTGGGCTACATTGGGCTACATTGGGCTTCATTTGGGCTACATTTGGGCTCTAACATATATAAAGCCCAAAGTAGGCCAATATATATTTTTTTAAAGTTAATTTTCTTAAAAACAACTGGAGCATATATCTTGAGACATAGCAAACGCACATCGGGCTACCAGTCCTTACAATTTTTCAATAATTTTTTTAAATATTTTTAAATTTTTTTTTTTGTCTTGGAGCGCTCCCGGTGCGCGCCCCGGTGAGCGCCCCCGAAAGCGTAGTATTTTGAAGCGCCCCGGTTCGCGAACCGGGAAGCGTCCCGTTAGCGCCAATGTCGCGATCGAAAACAACATCATTTCACGTCGCGTAAACGTGACGTATCGCCTAGCCGCGTGATGCGTATTATGACGCGCTGCGTAAACGCACCCAGAAGCGCTCCGCGGCGCGGCCTAGAGCGCGTAACATAAGCGCGCCGGAGCACGTAACGTAAGCGCAACGGGTCATGTGACTTGAAAATAACACTTTTCATTGGTTCTCATCATTTTTTTTCTCCAAATAATGAAAGCCCCCTCCTTTTTTCCTCATTCTTACTTTCTTCATTGAGAGAGCAAGAGCTATTTTGGAGGAAACAATGGCTTCACTTGTTGCTGCAGCTGGTGCATCCCCACCACAACCTCCACCACCAAGAAAAGAAGGTCCACCACCACAGTTTCTTGGAGGACAAGAAGAAGAGGAGGAAGAAGAGGAGGAGGATCAACAACGAAGGCGCTTCCTCCCAGAAGAACCCAGACAAAGGCACGTTAAAGTGCACTTCATTTGGCAATTTCTTTCTTTTCCAGATGACCAAAAAAGGTGAACGCCCCCAACGTCACCTGTCTTATTTGTGACAAAGTTCTCTCCAGGGGCAATCCCTCAAAGAAATATTCTTTTGGTAATTATACCATGATCCGCCACATGGAGAGGAGGCATCCCAATAATTTAGCCCAGGCTGAAGTCCAGGAACTTCGGAACAACCCACCCCCTGTGGCCAGCACTTCCTCTTCAGTACCCTCACTTTCTGGTCCTGAAGAACGCCAAATGGTGCCAAATATTCAACCAAAATTTGGCAAGGTCAAATTTCTTTGCATTTTCTGTGGCAAAAAATTGTGCTATGGTGAACTTAGCATCACCTTAATAAATAATGCTATAGACAACCACAAATGCAGCAAGGAAAGAAAACAGTAATTCTTTTCTTTTTTTTTGCTCCTGTTGAGCCATTTCCAATTCCCTGTTTTTTGTTTGTTCCCTTAAAAAATCAAAAAAATATATAAAATTGTTCAAAAACACAAAAAAATTGAAAAATGTTCAGAAAAATAATAAAAAAATATAAAACAACAAAAAATAATTTAAAAAGTTCTTTTCAGAACTACCTCCCATTTATAAAATATTGCCCCAAATTTTTAAACTCTGGCATTCTTTTTTCTCTGTTGTGCGCTTTCTGGTGCGCTCCCCGGTGCGCGTACCGGGCGCTCCCCCGGGCAAATTTTTTTGCCCTGCGAGGCCTTTTTATAGCCCCCACATCAAACCTAGGGGCTCAGGGGGGTCTACTCTGCCCCCTTTTGGTCATTTCCCCCTTTGTTTTGGCCACCTCTTGTGTCTCGATCCTACCGAGACACAAGATGGCGGCCGCTCCGGACTGTTCCGAATGTTTACAGACACCCAAGAACCAATCAGCTTTCTGCGCGCAAGTCGTGTGGCGCGCCCGGAGCGCTCCCCGGAGCGCGTACCTGGGCGCTGTCATAGATATATATATTTTTTTGAACCTAAATTACTCAAAAGCCACTGAAGCACATATCTTGAGACATAGCAAAGGCACATCGGGCTACCAGTCCCTACAATTTTGCCAAGTTTGGTGGAAATCCATTCAGCCGTTCGGGCTAAAAGTGAGGTCGACCGCCCTATGGAAATTAACATGGGGAAAACACGTTTTGGGACCCCCCTTTTATCTCAGCCCCCGGTTCACAAATCCCCCCAAACTTTCAGGGAAGGACCAGGGCGCCGTGAGGCCATTTTGAGGAAATTTTCAGGCAGATTCGTCAACCGGCGCCAAAGTTATTCCAAATAGAATTTTGAGATTTAACATTGAAAAAAATCTGAACTATAACTACCTACTGGCGACGCCAGTAGGATATATATATATATATATATATATATATATATATATATATATATATATATATATATATATATATATTATATATATATATATATATATATATATATATATATATTCACAGAAAAAACCATAGGTTATAGTCCATATATAGTTAGGAATTTGCATTTACAAAACCTTGAAAATTCAATGAAAAAACCATTGGTTATAGAACATATATAGTTAGGAATTTGCATTTACAAAACCTTGAAAATTCAATGAAAAAACCATTGGTTATAGAACATATATAGTTAGGAATTTGCATTTACAAAACCTTATTTTACTCGCATAAAACCATTGAAATTCCATATATAGTTAGATGCGCTAACTATATATCGCGCACCCGCAATCCACTGCTGATGATGTCACATATTACATCATTCATGACATGGTCAGTGACATCACTGATGACATCACTGATGACAACATCCAGTGACTATGTTTCTGTAAAGTTTAAATATGTTTTACATATTGAAGAATGAGTGGATGTATAAGTGTCTGGATGAAGAATTTAGTAGGTGCATGACTGACTGTATGAAAGAGTGATTAAATGTGTCTCACTGAGTGCATGGGTTAGTGACTAAACTGTCTTAATTTGTGCATCAGTATGTCTGTTGTTGTGTAAGCTGCTGCATGTGTTGATCAGTAGCTAAAAGAGTGGCTATATGGGTTATTAATTGGTTGCCCAAGTATTTGAATGGGAGGCTGAGTGTGTGTGTGGGTGGCTGGGAGGTGTGTGACTCTGTGCATAGATGTGTAAGCAGTTGATTCACTAGGTGTATGAGTTCAAGAGTGCATGTGGAAACAGCTATATGGGCGGTTGACTGTGCATGGGTGTCTTGGTGAGTGAATGTATATCTCAGTGCTACATGTGCAAGTAAATACGTATGTAAAACACAATACATCTGAGAGTTGACATATATAAATAACTGTGGATAAGAGCCAGTGAATGTGTGAGTGGCTGTATGAATCACTGTGAGCTTGTATCAGGGATTGTATAAGAGAGTAAATATGTGTTAGAATATGTTTCAATAAGTAAGGTGTGTATAACTGTATAGTTGAGGAAATGGAGGTGTGATTGATTCTTTGCATGACTGACTAGGTGTGTGAGTAACTCCATGGATGAGTGACAGTCTGTGAGTGTCTGTTTATACTGAGTGTATGTAAGGTTATATTAGAGTCTGAAGAGGTTCATTGTATTATCACATGAGTAATGTCATCAGTGATGTGATCAGTGATGTCAAATGAGATGTCATCAGTGATGTCATTTGAGTTGTCATCAGTGATGTCATCAGTGATGTCACTGACCATGTCATGAATGATGTAATATGTGACATCATCAGCAGTGGATTGCGGGTGCGCGATATATAGTTAGCGCATCTAACTATATATGGAATTTCAATGGTTTTATGCGAGTAAAATAAGGTTTTGTAAATGCAAATTCCTAACTATATATGTTCTATAACCAATGGTTTTTTCATTGAATTTTCAAGGTTTTGTAAATGCAAATTCCTAACTATATATGTTCTATAACCAATGGTTTTTTCATTGAATTTTCAAGGTTTTGTAAATGCAAATTCCTAACTATATATGGACTATAACCTATGGTTTTTTCTGTGAATTTCATTGGTTTTTTAAAAGCTAACATCTGTAGCTGTAAAATGCATTCTACTTTAAAACCCAAAATATATTTTAGATGTTTATTGATAATTTTAATTGAAATATTTTTTTTCTTCGCTTCCGGTAAGCGAACCGGGAAGCTTTCCGTTAGCTCATCTTGATGCCGCGATCTAGTACGCGAACCGGTAAACGTTACGTTAGCGGAACTGTGACGCGTCGCGGAAGCGCGACGTATCATTGTCGCGAATGCGTCTTATGACGCGCCGCTTTAGCGCTCCCGAAAGTGCTCGGGACCGCGAACCGGAAACGATGCGGGACGCGGCGCGCACCGCGTAACGTGAGCGGAACAAGTCATGTGACTTGTTTATCGAAGTTTTCATTGGTTCATTTCACTTTTGGTTTCCAAATGATGTATGACTAGGTCATGTGACCTAAAAATAACACTTTTCATTGGTTCCGAACTTTTGCTTTTCCAAAATCACGTAAACCCCTTCTTCTTTCCTCACTCTGACTTTCATCTTGGTGAGAGAAAGACCATTTTCCATTTTGATTACAATGGCTTCTATCTTTGCTTCAGCTGGTGGACCCCCACCACCACCTCAACCTCCTCATGACAAGAGAGGACCACCATCTCAATTCATCTCAAACAGAGAGGAAGAAGAAGACGACTTAGAAGAAGAGGACACTGATGAACCTGAATTTATTCCGGAGTTGCCCCGTGTTTCCGGAAGGAAAACAAGTTTCATTTGGCAATTTTTCTCAATTCCTCGAGGGGAGAAGAAGGTTAATGCCAAATATGCCACCTGCCTAATTTGCAAAAAAAGATTATCTCGAGGCACAGAGAAAAAGTATAGTATGGGCAACTATACTATGCATCGCCATATGGTCAGGTAGCATCCATTAAATTACAGCCGGGCAGAGTTAAGGGATCTGCAAGATAATCCCCCGACAACTCCTGTGGCCAAATCAACTTCTAATATAAATTTGACTGTAAGAGAGGCACAGGAAACTGTGCCAAACATACAGCCAAACTTCAAGCACATGAAGTTAACCTGCATACATTGTGGTGCTATGCTCTCATGTGGCAACATGAGCGTAAACTTAATAAACTTGGTGTATGATAACCATAACTGCCCTAACCCACCCAAGCAGTAATTTTTTCTTTGCTCCTGTTGAGCCCTTTTCGATGCCTGTTTTTTTGTTGTTTCCCCTCCATGAAAAACACAAAAAAAACATAAAACTGTTCTAAAAATACCAAAAAAACAAAAAATGTTCAGAAAATTAAAAAAAATAAAAAAAACAACAAAAACATTAAAAAAAAAGTTATTTTCAGAACTACCTCCCCTTTCAAATAAAATTGCTAGAATGTTTAACACTCTAGCAAGCTCTATTTCTTTTGGTTCGCTTCAAGTTCGCTGACCGGTTCGCGAACTTGAAGCGAACCAAAAAAATATTTTTTTTAAAAAAAAGAAGAGTTAGTATAAGGGAAGTAAACAGAGAGTAATGTAAAAAGAAAGACAGCTATACAGAGTAAATCAGAGATAGTGTCAGTGACATCATCAGCAGTGCATTGCGGGTAAAAAGAGTAGAAAACATTTACCTTATAATTCTTGTTACCTTTTCTAAATATTTTTTCATACTTTCAATCTGTAAAAGAGAAAACATACATTTCCAAAAATATTACTACATGTATTTAAAAATTACAAAAGAAAAGGGAAAAGGTTCAAGAAGAAACACTTTTTCAACAATTTTGACATTTACAGAAGCCTCTGCTTCTCTACGTCCCCTACACAATCCTAAAGATATATATTTTAAATAAACAGTATCTTCATGCTGATGAACTGAGACCTATTTTTGAACATGGTACTTCTTTTTTTTCACTGCTGATGTCTCACAATAGTGATGCAATAGCAGCGCAAAAAAGATGTAAAGCCATCATAAAATTGTCTCTAATATTTTAAATGATAGTTTCAGGATGCAAATAAGATGTGTGCTTTGAAGAGCTTTCTTTGAGGTGAGGCCTATTCCTTTTTTTTAAAAAAACAGTACCCGGAAATTCAGCACTATAAGCATTTAAATTGACACTTACAGAAGACTCAGTTTTTCCATATCTACCTCACATTTCTAAATGTATATCATAAGTACAAACAGAAGAACATTAATTATACATGTTTTATGGTTTATTTTTGCTGTTCTCAGAATGTATCAAATTTCACTTAAATCAGTGACTTGAACGTATTCATCATGTAACAGCGGGGAAAAAAAACACAATCAAAATGACTGTGTTTAAAAAACCCATACAACCTAAGAAATCTGATTTCAAAACTCCTTAAAATTAACTTACTTTCAATGACGTCGAAGGATCTCCTATGAACAGCATTCACTCTGTTGTGCTATAAATATTTTCAGCCCGCCACTTTCTGAAAGAAAACCTCCATCGATACGAAAAATATGTTACATAGAAGAAAACAGTTCTCTCATTCTATCACATGTTTCCACTAGGCCAAATCATGTTGCCGCGATTTGCTACTCTTGTAATTCTTCCAATCAAATCCCGACATTTTCTATTTTCGCAACTTTCTAAAAAAAAACATTTGAGATTATATTCACAATCCTGGACTACTAATATCTTACCCTTCTTTGTCACTCATGTTCTCCTTTTCCTATGACACTGATACTGCTTACTATGAAGCAGACTTACTTGCATCAGGTTTATATAGTTGGATTTTTAAATTGACATTATAATTAAAAGTTTTGGACCAATAATCTAGACAGCATTGCAGACTTACATTCCCTCTACTTCATGAACCTTTTGCAATTCTTCACAGAAAATCCCGAGATTCTTTCATTAAAATTTTGGTTTTAAAAACACCAGGTAAGAATTTTTAAGGTCAAACGGCAATTTTTTTTTGAAAGTTACAACGGAATCATTGCAGAATGACCAGCCGTTTCGAGACTTTAAATAAGCTGTATAATGTCCTGATGTTGTTGAAGGACCATCGTGATAGATAATTGCTACAGTTACAAAAGTCCTTCCTGATATTGAAAGCTGAGAAGCCACAAAATTTTTTATTAAAGTTGACAATTTTGATCGATGAGGCCTACATCGTTGAATCATTAAAATGACATACTGTCCATATCTACGTATAAATAATGTTGACATCATTTCAGATTTACATTGGCTACACTCCATGTTGTGATCCGCTGCATTTACTAGCTTATTAAAGGAGACTGATTTACTGTCTGGCAAAGTTAAATATATAAATCTTTCTGAGTCTACACTAGTAGTACTTGATACCCTACAATTCTCGCAGTCATGCTGCCATTGATAAGAAAGCCCAAACAGGTGATCTACATCTACACCCTCATCTTGCAATACATCAAGCATATACTTTAAAAACTCCTGACAATCTTGCTGATTATTTTCAGAGAAGTCTGTTTGCCCTGAACATTCATCTAACAGATAACGAACTTCAGACACACTTTCTACTTTTGTTCGATCAGTGCTACATTTCTCGAAAACAGAATTCAATAAACAGCATAAAATTTGTTCTGAATTCAACAGAATCTGTTCTTTTAAACTCTCCAGTGAAAAGAGAACATTAACCACTACATTTGCATAGCAGTTGACACCAGAACTGTTTTCAAATTGAAAACCGACAACATCTTCAACAGAATCCACTTTCTTTCTGCTAACAATTTTCGGTTCATTAACTTTTAGTCTTTTTGGAACAACCTCCCTACTATTACTGATATTTCTACGTTTGCGGCCTACCACACGTTTCTCAAACAAAGGATATTGAGGCAAATGTGGCGCATACTCTCTTCTTAACCTATTGTATTCCTTAACACAATCTAGATCCGCACAAATGTTTGTGACATCACAGTCAATCAAGTACAATCCTGATAAAGTTCTTACTCGTGACGATGCCACATATGCCATACCCTCCTTGAACACAGAACTGCCAATATTCACCAATGCACTGTCTACACTTAAACCTTGCGATTTATGAATTGTTACCGCATATGCCAAGCAAACAGGAAACTGTTTACGGCGAACATATAAGTTTTTAACAAGCAAAAACCTAGCAGAACAACGACCAATTAGCTGTACTTCCTCAATGCCATCAAATGTAATTTTTAAAAATTCTATTCCATCTCTATTTCTGTACTTCTGAAAATCAACAACATTACCCATTGATCCATTTACCAGACCTCTTTCAACATGTAAATTTCTTCTCAAAATGATTCGGCAATTTAAACACACATTCAAAGTCTTTTCAAAACCCGCTGTTTTAGATATAGTCTTCTCTAATGAATCCAATTTTGATTTCAAATTTTCTGACAAAATAATTGTTGATCCCATGTGCTCTATTTTGTCAATAGCTTCAAGTTTCAAAATCTCTTGCTTTTCTAAATTCAACATTTTGTTGTTGAAGATGGCACATTCTGCAAGAGTTGGCATCAAACATATTCCGGATTTCTTCTCAGTAATTTTCTGAAAAATATTCTCAGCCACAATCTCTTGTTCGGGATATAAATTTGAAAGTAATCGTGCATTCAAAGCTTCTTTTCCATGCTCGGTCACTTTTCCAATTCTAATATCTTGTAGAATATTCTTGTAATCTTCATCTTTTGCCTGACGCATATTTTCATGCAGTTCAGCATAATTGAAGTTTAACCATATATTGACGTTGCCAATGCTCCCTAGGCACTTCCTGGTATCTTCATGCGTGAGTATTTTGAACACAGGTTCTCCTTTTACTGGTGTCAGCTGCAGAAGATCTCCGAAAACAATGATGTGTTTGCCACCAAATAACACATCATATTCAGTTTTAAGTACTTCTTGCATTCTCAAATGCACAAAGGCAAGCATGATATTGGAAACCATGCTTACTTCGTCAATGATAAGTAGTTTTATTTTCCTCAAGACTCTTGAAACTTTAAAGCAAGCATCCCCAGATAACTTGTGATATTGTAATTTGTTGTCATGCTCCACCGGCAGCATCAGTAGACGATGCAAAGTAATACCTTTAATGTTATGTGCTGCAAGTCCAGTAGGAGCGGTGACAACACAAGACAGCGATGACTCAGTCCTTTCCTGCAAATAGCATGAAATTGCTTTAATAAGGAAACTTTTTCCAGTTCCCGCTTCTCCACTCACATACAGTCGGACAGGCTTCAACGATGTACATGAGCACTCTTTCTTCTCATGACTTAATCCATGCTCAATTTGCTTGGTAACTTCTTCATATATTTTCCTCTGCTCAACATTGAGTTGTTTTTCCAAGTCTTCTAAGTTAACTGAATCCTCCTGAGCATGTGCCATGGCTCTTTCCACTTCATTCATAGCAGTGGCAGCTTCATTTTCGATAATAGGTCCTCCAAGTGGATCTTGACTCAATGAAACAGAACTCTGACTGTCCTGAGAACTGTCTCTGGCAATCTCGGCTGCAATCGTTGCTTCCTGCTCAATTTCCAAAGTTAGCATTTCTTGATATTTGGGAAAAGCAGGACATTCTATGCTATCCTTAGCAGCAGTGAAAGAGTCTTCGTAACAGAGGAAATCTCCAAGCAGTTCCTCTTCTGCACGCCAAGGCTTGAAAAGTTGCAAAAGTGCTAAATAGAAAAACTCCTTTGTTTCTGAAGATTCGCCACTCAATTTTCGATGGTTTACTAATTGGCATTTTCTTTGCTTGACCAGGCATCCCTCACTTCCAATTACAGCATACACTCCTTTCTCAATATCTTCTTTGATGTTCCTCTTGAATATATAATTTTGTAGAACCTCATATAGACAAACATTCTCAAGGTGACTGCTTCGATTTGGATAATATGTATCCAACATGTTGGTCTTCAAAATGTCGGTACTGTTTGGTTCCTTTTCTGCCAAATATTCAATTTCCCGGACAGGTTTTAGAACCCGATTGCGCGTTGCAGCAAGACCAAGACTCGCCCAAACAATACTCCTGGATTTGGCATAGAGACTTGCTGAAGACAATCGATCTGAACATTCGTAAGCTCCGATTTCTCGATGCGACAACATCTTCAGACTGAAACTGTACAACTTCTTGCTGAGGCTCTTTTCATGGGAAATGTCCTCCCACATATCCTTCAGTTCTGTCTTTTCTTTTTTGGTGATGTAAGATGTCACATACCGAGCCACAGCCATACAGTTGTCACCCACAAACTGTATATCCATGTTAGCATTCCACATGGACAAAATCACTGGGTTGTAGTCGTTGATGTACTTGGACTCTTCGTTCCTTTTCAAATTGTATGTATTTTTGGGTGATTTCCTCGTCACATTATGTCGCAGTGAAGACATCAAACTGTTCACTTTTCCTTTAGAAATCACCGGTCGTGGAAAGTTGAAACGACATTTGGTATAGAACTTGTCCTTGTTTCTGAATTTACGACGACAGTACTTTCCACAACGATGGCTTTGGAAACGTAAAACTTGTTCTCTTAGGCTTTTCTTCTCCGTTGCGTTTGGAACAGCACACGTAGAATACTGTTCTATAAAATTCATCACTAAGTCATCCGGATCTGTTCCAAATTTAGGTGCATCCTTGATCCACAACAACATATGTATATGAGGAGCACCTCTTGCTTGGTACTCCTTTCTCCAGAAGAAATCCAACACCTCTCCAAGAGGTGGATTCTTCTTATTTATGATGAAAGACATCATAGCTTCAAATCTATGATTGAAGTACCTGCATACATTCACAGGATCCAAAGAACACAGTTCTCCAGGTGTCTTGAATTCAATGTTTTCAATATTTCCATTTGCCTCCCGTAGAAATTCAAGTAAATCTTCCCAGCCATACTCGGCACAGCTCAGAGTGAGGAACCATGTCGGAGTTCCTAAGTTCCTCAGCATACATTTTAAATCACCATGACGACGGTACCAGTACTCATTAGTACCACGCTGACACGCCATGAGATTAATTAAATGAGAATCCAAAATACTGTCTTGGACATTGACTTTATGCATAAAGTCCCTTGCCGAGATATTTCGCATCTGTATACCACTTTTTAAGATGTGGTTAACTGCATATGACAGTCCAGACAGATCGCTTTCAAAAAGGAGATGAAACAAATATGGAATGCATTGACGAAACCTAGGATCGTCTGCATACAATCGTAAAGTCCGGTATTCAGACGCAGGAATTTGATGAGGTCGCTCATCATATCTTCCTCCTCGACCTGTTGGAAATAGCTGTGGGAAACACCGAGCTTCCAAACTTTCCTCCCAAACACTAATGGGACTCCCTTTAGCTTGTTTCATTTGAAACAACTCAATAGCATTCCCCATGACTTCCTTGGAATGCAAAGGATGAACACTATAATGTTCATATATTTCTTCACTTTTAGAGGCTTCTACTTTCTCAATTTGGCCAGCACACAAATCGCTATCCTCTTCATCACTTACTTCCTCTTCTGGAACATATACATTCTTATAGTACTTATTATTTGTCTTCAAATACACTGTTGCTTTTTTGACTTTCCTAACATCCACTAAATCTTGCCATATTTTCTTATTCTTTGTCGGAACCCCATTAACTAAGATAACCAGAGGTTCCTCTTCCACTTTTTCTATTCCAATTGTGTTAATGTTTTTGTTCAAATCTAGAGGCAAATAAACAACTCTTCCCTTTAATCCTCGCTGTAAATCTGCTGGAGGCAACTTCCCTGTCTTTGGCTCCATTCTTACAATAGCCTGAAAGGGATGGATACTTTGAATCAAAATACATTCATAAGTATTTAAATCCTTCAATTCAGAAGGAATCTCAACCAATTCCAGATTATTATGTACTGCCCTAGCAGGCATCTGGTTTTGGTTTAATTTATTACAACAATAAGTACACACACGTTGATCCGATCCTAAATCAAAATAATTTTCTACCATCAAGTATGTGGCAAAATCCTTCCATTCACTATTATTTTCCCTTTCACTTTTTGCATATAAATCCACTACTTTAGTCTGATTCTTATAATGAGTGCGTCGACAACATACACAAGTGAAATTAGGCCTCTCACTTGATTTCATCTGAAAAGTGGCAATTTCCTTCTGAAAATTATCTGTACTGGAAACCTGTACATTATCTTCAACATTACCCTCTACTTCAGGGTCAATTTGAACATTCTCATCTTTACTACTAAAGTAACAAAACTCAATTTCTTCACAAATATTCTTCACATCTATTTCTGAACCATGCAAAAGAGCAGCACATAATTGTTTAAGCATAATTGCAGGACTCTTAGCATAATACAACATTCTCACAAATTTTCTCACTTTATTATGATGCACTGCTACCATCCTGAAATGATGAAAAACACTCTGGCATACTCTCCTGGAAAGACAAGCCAGTGAATGACCACGCAAACCTGTCATTTGTCTCACTCTGCAAGGATCTAAATTTTGCAACAACTTCATTTTCTGCTTCAAACTTTTCTTATTAAATGTCCGTATAAAATCACAAAGCAAATTGATGGAAACCTGTCGCACACTGCAAATAGAACTACACTTCCAAATGTACACAGGACCCTTAGGACGTCTTCCTAAAACCTCATCACTTAGCACCTCTTCTGTCTCTGTTGTCACAAGTTTTTCCTTTTCAACTGGACAACCATCCTTCACTTCATAAGCTCGACCACTGGTGTCAACTGCAAACATCAAATCATTATCCTGAAAATAACTCTCCTCATTAAAAAATGCCTCAGAACTTGAACTATGCATCCATTCTCCGGAAAAAACTTCACAAAAGTTACTACGATTTACTACTCTCTTCCATCTACTGTTTGTTTTGAAATCAGAAATTACCTTGCTTAGTTTCCTAATTCTATTGATTACCAAAATAAACAACTTCCGCTTAATTTCAAAAGCATGATCAATAATTTTCTCTACATTTTTCTTCTTCCTATAAAATGCCGCTTTCTGTTGGCCTTTTTTAATATTTCTTAATAAATTAACTATTATCCTGTTACGGAACATTCGATGTCGAATGTCCCTAAACTGTTGTTTCCTTCTACTATCATGCACAGAGTTATCTCTTCCTCTACCAATAACATTTTTGATGGGTCTTTCCTTTCCATTTAAATTACTCTTCTTTTTCTGAACTGAAACATTTTGGCGAAAAATACTTTTTTTACTAAAAATACTTTTTAAGAATGATTTTGTGCTCTTACCCGGAGCTTTCTTAGTGTTTTGATAAGTATTTGGGGAAGAGGACTGCTGCAATAAAACATCATCCTGCTGTCTTTGACGTTTTCTAGCCTTTCTAATTCTATTTTTCGTAGGCATTTTTCAAATTTAAAAAAGATCTGCAGTTGAATCTGTGGAAAAATATAATAAAAAATGTTATTAAGCACTATTACCAAACAGTAAATGAATAACAGTCATCAAAAACTTAACGTCCTACTTATTATTTAACATAGAAAATCTTTTGCACCAGCACTGCATCACAAGGACATTTTCAGTCATTTCCTCTTGAATGCAGATATACAATTGATTTATGTGCCGTGTTTATAAACGATTTTTTGAAATCAATTACATTTCTGGATATGTACTGCTAGAGCTTTATAGGTTGCTTTGGGTCATATTTATAAGGCATATGAGTGTCTATAATGTTATTTTTCCTTTTTAAATGGAAAGCGTTGTTCATGGTGCAAGTTTCTTATAAATACGCTCCCACCTGCGAAACGGAACTTTGCACGCAGAAAGCTGATTGGCTCACCGGTGTCTGTCAACATTCTAAACAGACCGGAGCGGCCGCCATCTTATCTCTCGGTAGGATCGAGAGAGAAGAAGAGGTGAAAAACGAAGGGGGATTTTAATGAAAGGGGGCAAGGTATACCCCTCTTGACCCTCTAGGAATGTTGTTGGAGTTTTTAAAGGGTCCCGTGGGGAAAATAAAAAAAATATATTTTTCACGGTAGAAGCGCTTTCCGAACACCGAACTGGGCCGCAAACTGCTGGCAAAACGGGAATAGGTATAAGGGGGTGCGGGAGACCATTTTGTGCTTCGTTTTAATTAAATTACTAAGTATAAGGGGGTGCGGGAGACGTATCCTAATCCCTTATATTTTCTGAGGGTGGCTGAGAAGGCTCATATATGTTGATACATGTGTTCCAGCGGCTCTGCGTGAGCTTTTTTTTTTTCTTTGCTGCGTCACGTCTGTTAACGTTCGATTCGAAGGAAATCGGGAAGTGTTGACAACCAATTTGTCAGTGCGATAAAATATTTCGTTATAAATGAATCCTTATTGATAAACATTGTCTGCGCCATCTTGTCTTTTTTACAATGCCACAATTTTGTCGTACACGGTAGCCATTTTAGATGCCAGGCCGGTCCCAGGCTATCACCTAGCCCCAGCTGTAGAGAATCCACACATACCAACCCTCCCGATTCAGGCGTCAAACTACTGATTTCAGTGCTACTCTCCCGCCTCCCGATTCCTGCAACCAAAAACGCTGGGGTATATTACCAACCACTAGCGATAACTTCTTTAGAGACAAAAATTATCGCCGCACATCGGCGATTTTTATCGCAGATAAACCTTGCTATTAGCAAGGTTTATCGCAAATGCGATAAAAAACGGCCGCAATGCATGAATATCGCTGAAAAGTCAGCAATATTCATGCATTATCCAGCAAATGCTCTTAGCCATGTTATCCACCTCTCATTAGATAACATGGCTAAGAACTGCTCGCAAATGCGATAAGAAGCGGCCGCAATGCATCAATATTGCTGAAAAGTCCGCGATATTCATGCATTATCCAGCATATGCTTTTAGCCATGTTATCCACCTCCCATTGGATAACATGGCTAAGAACTGCTCATGGTCCCATGAGGAACGCTTTCCATTTAAAAAGGAAAAAATAACATTATAGAAAAGAATCGTTTTTAAACACAACATATAAATCAATTGTATACCTGCATTCAAGAGGAAATGACTGAAAATATCCTTGAGACACATGAAAGCGTTTTCTGGAATGCCCTAGCACCATTTTTTGGACATTATTAACATGGCTATGTAACTCCCATAATCAAAATCTAAATTTGCCAAGCGCAGGTAAGAGCGTATTTACAAGACACTTGCCCCATGAGGAATGCTTTCCATTTAAAAAGGAAAAAAATAACATCAATTACACTCAAATGCCTTATAAATATGACCCAAAGCTCTAGCAGTACATATCCAGAAATGTAATTGATTTCAAAAATGGTTTTTAAAAACAACATATCTGTTTCAGCTTACATAAGAGACCATGGAATGGGCTTCCTATACAACAATAACTTGTGTTACTGCATGCCAGAATGCTACACCGAATATGCAATTACAATTTATCAAAGTAACAAAATCTATTTCTATATCACTACAGACAAAGCCATAGTTTAAAAACACATCTTTCTTCATCATTTTCTCCTTAGCAAGGTTTATCGCAAATGCGAAAAAAACGGCCGCAATGCATAAATATCGCTGAAAAGTGAACGATATTCATGCATTATCCAACAGATGCTCTTAGCCATGTTATCCACCTCCCATTGGATAACATGGCGAAGAACTGCTCAGGGCCCCATGAGGAACGCTTTCCATTTAAAAAGGAAAAATAACATCAAAGACACTCAAATGCCTTATAAATATTACCCAAAACAACCTATGAAGCTCTAGCAGTACATATGCAGAAATGTAATTGATTTCAAAAACTATTTTTATAAACAACATATCTGTTTCAGCTTACATAAGAGACCATGGACTGGGCTTCATATACAACAATAACTTGTATAACTGCATTCCAGAATGCTACACCGAATATGCAATTACAATTTCTCTAAGTAACAAAATCTATTTCTATATCACTACAGACAAAGCCACAGTTTAAAAACACTGCTTTCTTCATCATTTTCTCCTTAATTCATACTATTCTCTATCTAAAATAAATAAATCTTTTCTCACCTTAGCAAATACTTTTTGAGTTTTGAAAACAGTCTCAGAAATACACCAAATTGTCTTCAGCAGAAGAAAAAGTATGCACTCCAGAGGCTGCAGCTATTGAAAGCACAGAAATACAGATATTCATTTCACATATCTCTCATATTAGCCAATCATAACTCTTCCCTCACTTTTTTCAAATCAAAACCCTTCCCCCCTGTGCCCTCTCTACCTTTTTTCCATAGCAACGACCTCCTGGAAGACCTCTCATGTTTGCAAATTCACACAACAATGTTTCAATTGAACTCTGAACTCTCAGTGCACCTGCGTATCCAGTGCAATCTTTCATTAAAAGTTTCTTCCTTGACCATTCAAATTACATCTTTCAAAGAACACATCCATGCACCCTAACTTTCTGTTTTCAGAAATGGAAATACACCAATCACTGCTAATGAATCATTAGCATTGGAAATCCACAGTTTTTTTTCTTTACAAACTCCTACTGTTTCAACTGCCCTTTCATTACCACACTTCATCTGACTGCAGCACAACCTTCTCCCACCATGTTTAACGTCTGGATTGTTGGACATAGTTACATCCACTGGGCTCAAAGGTATGCCGAGAACAGAAATTTACACAACCTCAATTTACAAGATGTGGAAATTAAGTGGTTGGGCCAAAGAGGATTAAAATGTCACCAATTGATACCATTGGTGAAAACCTTTATGCATTTGCCAAAACCTGACCTGTTAATTGTGCACTGTGGAGGTAATGATTTGGGCACTATGACAGGAGTAGGTCTGGAAATGCTATTAAAGGACACCTTTGAGCAATAATGGCACTTTTTTCTCAAACTGCCTTGGTATATTCCAATATATGCCAAAGACAGAAATGGAGGTGGTCCAACCAATTTTGTCCACAAATTGAGAAGTCGAGGAAGCATGTAAACAAATCTGTTTCAGCTTTCATGAGAGACCATGGAATGGGCTCCCTGTACAACAATAACTTGCGTTACTACATGCAAGATATCTACAGAGGAGATGGAGTTCACTTCTCAGATGAGGGCAACAGAATTTTCATTCTGAATTTAAGAATGTGCATTGGTACCTACTTATAAGTACCTACATGAACCATAAACCCAAAAGCTCCTTTCAGAGCTACCCTTCATCTAATCACTCACAATTATTATTTTTTTCTAACTTTTTTCGCTAATTTTCCACAAAATACGCTCCCCGGTTCGCTAACCGAAAGCTAACCTCGCGGAATTCTTTGAAAAAATGTTTTTTTTCCGCACATTTAAACCTCCTCAGCCACCCTCAGAAAACCTAGGGGGTCAAGATAAGTCTACCGTGCCCCCTTCTACACATTCTGAACATTATTTGCCCTCCATCTTGTATCTTAATGCAACCGAAACACAAAATGGTGGACTCCCGTGACGCTTAAGGTTCGCTAACCGGGCCGCTTTCCAGAAAGCGATCCTAAAAAAAGGTGGGAAAGTAATTAGCAGAAAACCGACTAGAGACACTCTCACCAAATATACATTAGCTCATACTACATAACAATCCCTTTCATCCTCACAAATTTGATTGAAATTTCATTTAGCCATTTAGCCTGTAGACCTATCTAAATACCCTGAGGTAAATTACTTCACAAAACACATCTAAAATATTGGAATTGACAACCAATGAAAACTTTACTTTCATTTACAATTTTTATTACCTGACATTTGATTGGTTATATACCTGAATATATATAAAGGAAGAGAAGGAAACACAGCCATTTTCACTACTACTTCCTGAACTACATTTCAAGAGCCTTTTCACCTCCCTGTAAAGTTATTTGATAATTTGTAAGTGGCACTTTAAATTAATTTGTAAAAATGTTTATTGATAATTATTTACTGACCCCCTGCTATAGTTATAGATACAGATAACCTCCTCTGTTACATTTATTGATTGACTTACACTTCTCTGCTATCATTATGAATTTACTTACTTTAACTTCACTGTTAAAAAAACAGAACGACATGTCTGAACTTAAACCCAACAGTGCCCTAAGTCTTCTAATATAATTTTTTTTTATGCAATTTACAGCAAAAAAATGGAAGGGGAGCAAGAAGAAACTAATGTTTCCTTCGAGATTACTTCCGAAGACATTGTAACTGAAGAAAATGTGGATGAAGATTTTATGGATCAATCTTTTGACGAACAATTTATTCAAACCTTACAAGAGACAGAAACATCCATGTTCGACGAGATACCAGATGATATAATGCTGGAAGTTTTAATAAACTATGAAAATAATAAATAATTTTTTTAAAAATCAAAATAAATAAATAAATAAAAAAACGAACAAAAACAACAAATAATTAACATACAGTATTAGAAAAGTCTATCATTCTTTTATCCTTAAAGTACGCTGCCCAGAACGCTTTCCGGTTCGCGAACTTGGCGCTTACCACGCAAAAAAAAATATATATATATATTTTTTTTGGGACCCTCCTAGGCCCTTTTAAAACCTCCACATAAAACCTAGGGGGTCAACGAGGATCTACTATGCCCCCTTATGGTAATTTTCCCCTTTGTTTTTGCCTCCTCTTGTCTCTCGATCCTACCGAGAGACAAGATGGCGGCCGCTCTGGACTGTTTAGAATGTTGGCAGACACCGGAGGGCCAATCAGCTTCGCTTCGCAAAGTTCCGATACGCGAAAAGTTCGCTAACCGGATCGCTGCCCAGAGCGCTGTTACAGATATATATCTTGATTTAAACGGTAATTTCTCAAAATCCACTGAAGCACATATATTGAGACCTAGCAAAGGCACATCGGGCTAACAGTCCCTACAATTTTGCCAAGTTTCGTGAAAATCCATTCAGCCGTTTGGGCTAAAAGTGAGTCCAACCGCCCTATGGAAATTAACATGGGAAAAACGCGTTTTGGGACCCCCCTTTTTTCTCGGCCCCCCCTTGACGACCCCCCCCCAAATTTTCAGGGGCTGCTCAGAAACAAAATGTGCCATTTTCCTGAAAATTTCAGCCGATTCCGTCCACAAACGCTAAAGTTATTAGACATAGAATTTTCAGAAATGCCATAGGGAAAAAATCCTAACTATATATACCTACTGGCGACCGCCAGTAGGTAATATATATATATATATATATATATATATATATATATATATATATATATATATATATATATTACCTACTGGCGGTCGCCAGTAGGTATATATAGTTAGGATTTTTTCTCTATGGGATTTTTGAAAATTCTATGTCTAATAACTTTGGCGTTTGTGGACGGAATTGGCTGAAATTTTCAGGAAAATGGAACATTTTGTTTCTGAGCAGCCCCTGACAATTTGGGGGGGTTTCATCAAGGGGGGGCCGAGAAAAAAGGGGGGTCCCAAAACGCATTTTTCCCATGTTAATTTCCATAGGGCGGTTGGCCTCACTTTTAGCTCGAACGGCTGAATGGATTTGCACGAAACTTGGCAAAATTGTAGGGACTGTTAGCCTGATGTGCCTTTGCTAGGTCTCAATATATGTGCTCCAGTGGATTTTGAGTAATTTAGGTTCAAAAAAATATATATATCTGGGCGGAGCCTAACCACACATCTGATCTGATTGGCTGTCAGCACTTCATCCAAGAAGTGTTGGCAGCCATCTTGGGACCAATATACATGATAGCACCTCATTAAAAAGCATTGTAGTTAATAGAGGGTTTTAGGACTTTAGTTACATTATAAATCATTTGTTGATGGTACCATACTCGTTTTAGGAATTGTGGTGGGCTCTAAGGTGATTTTACCATGTGAAAAAACCTTCTGCTGTGATATCATGAATATTGTTTGAAAGAAAACTAATATCTCATGATTTTCCCACAGTGGTTTGGAAGGGGATCTATAAGCTAAACTGAAAGCATATTTTCTGTAAATTCACATTATCTTTCTCAGTCATGTGAAAATGAAGTCTGACATTCTCAGTAAAACATGTACATCCAACAAGGACAGAGACTGTCAGTTGATTCCTTTGTGTTCTACTGCAGCCTCCTAGAGTGTTCTAAAGAACAACTAGAGTGCTAACAGTCCTACTTATTACAAAGGTATGGCACACCTGAAGCCATCTTGATTGGAATAAAGTGGTAACTCTTAAAACATTTAATTTAAAAAGAAACAACATGAAGGGGTATATTTTGCCATAGAAAGTATGATTAGTGCTGCAGAATGAAAAATTAGGGCACATTTTGAGTGACTTCTCAAATCCTTTTCTATTTCATTAAAACATTCTGACATGCAGTCTCCCAAAATGGCCACCAGAGACAAAAGAGCCCAAATGTAGCCCAAATATCACCCAGATGTAGCCCAAGTATAGCCCAATGACAGAATGTCCCAGAGTGTTCTAAAGAACAACTAGAGCGCTAACAGTCCTACTTATTACAAAGGTATGGCACACCTGAAGCCATCTTGATTGGAATAAAGTGGTAACTCTTAAAACATTTAATTTAAAAAGAAACAACATGAGGGGGTATATTTTGCCATAGAAAGTATGATTAGTGCTGCAGAATGAAAAATTAGGGCACATTTTGAGTGACTTCTCAAATCCTTTTCTATTTCATTAAAACATTCTGACATGCAGTCTCCCAAAATGACCACCAGAGACAAAAGAGCCCAAATGTAGCCCAAATATCACCCAGATGTAGCCCAAGTATAGCCCAATGACAGAATGTCCCAGAGTGTTCTAAAGAACAACTAGAGCGCTAACAGTCCTACTTATTACAAAGGTATAGCACACCTGGAGCCATCGTGATGGGAATAAAGTGGTAACTCTTAAGACATTTAATTTAAAAAGGAACAAAATGAGGGGGTATATTATGCAATAGAAGGTATTATTAGTGCTGCAGAAAGAAAAATTAGGGCACATTTTGAGTGACTTTTCAAATCCTCTTCTATTTCATTAAAAAATTCTGACATGCAGTCTCCCAAAATGGCCACCAGAGACAAAAGAGCCCAAATGTAGCCCAAATATCACCCAGATGTAGCCCAAGTATAGCCCAATGACAGAATGTCCCAGAGTGTTCTAAAGAACAACTAGAGCGCTAACAGTCCTACTTATTACAAAGGTATGGCACACCTGAAGCCATCTTGATTGGAATAAAGTGGTAACTCTTAAAACATTTAATTTAAAAAGGAACAAAATGAGGGGGTATATTTTGCCATATGAATTATGATTAGTGCTGCAGAAAGAAAAATTAGGGCACATTTTGAGTGACTTCTCAAACCCTCTTCAATTTCATTAAAAAATTCTGACATAGTCTCGCAAGATGGCCACCAGAGACAAAAGAGCCTAAATGTAGCCCAAATATCACCCAGATGTACCCCAAGTATAGCCCAATGACAGAATGTCCCAGAGTGTTCTAAAGAACAACTAGAGCGCTAACAGTCTTACTTATGACAAAAGTATGGCACACCAGAAGCCATCTTGATTGGAATGAAGTGGTAAGTCTGAAAACACTCAATTTAAAAAGGAACAACATGAGGGGGTTAATTTTGCCATAGAAAGTATGATTAGTGCTTCAGAAAGAAAAATTAGGGATCATTTTGAGTGTTTTACATATGTACTTACTTTGACATGTTGCACTGAGATATCCATTCACTCACCAATACACTCATGCACACAGTCAACCGCCCATGCAGCTGTTTCCACATGCACTTTTTAACCCATACATCTAGTGAATCAACTGCTCACACATCTATGCACAGAGTCATACACCTCCCAGCCACTCACACACATACTTAGACTCCCATACAAATACTTAGGCAACCAATGAATATCCCATATAGTTACTCATATAGCTACTGATTAACACATTCAGCAGTTTACAGAACAACAGACATAATGATGCACAAATTAAGACAGTTTAGTCACTAACCCATGCACTCAGTAAGACACATTTAATCACTCACTCATACAGTCAGTCATGCACCTACTAAATTCTTCATCCAGACACTTATACATCCACTCATTCTTCAATATGTAAGACATATTTTAACTTTACAGAAACATACAGTCATTGGATAATGTCATCAGTGATGTCATTTGAGTTGTCATCAGTGATGTCACTGACCATGTCATGAATGATGTAATATGTGACATCATCAGCAGTGGATTGCGGGTGCGCGATATATAGTTAGTGCAACTAACTATATATGGAATTTCAATGGTTTTGTGTGAGTAAAATAAGGTTTTGTAAATGCGAATTCCTAACTATATATGGTCTATAACCTATGGTTTTTTCAGTGAATATATATATATATATATATATATATATATATATATATATATATATATATATATATATATATATATATATATATATATATATATTACCTACTGGCGGTCGCCAGTAGGTATATTACCTACTGGCGGTCGCCAGTAGGTATATATAGTTAGGATTTTTTCCCTATGGGATTTCTGAAAATTCTATGCCTAATAACTTTGGCGTTTGTGGACGGAATTGGCTGAAATTTTCAGGAAAATGGCACATTTTGTTTCTGAGCAGCCCTTGAAAATTTGGGGGGGTTTTGTGGAGGGGGGGCCGAGAAAAAAGGGGGGTCCCAAAACGCCTTTTTCCCATGTTAATTTCCATAGGGCGGTTGGACTCACTTTTAGCCCGAACGGCTGAATGGATTTTCACGAAACTTGGCAAAATTGTAGGGACTGTTAGCCCGATGTGCCTTTGCTAGGTCTCAATATATGTGCTTCAGTGGATTTTGAGAAATTAACGTTTAAATCAAGATATATATCTGTAACAGCGCTCCGGGCAGCTATCCGGTTAGCGAACCTTTCGCGTAACGGAACTTTGCGATGAGAAGCTGATTGGCCCTCCGGTGTCTGTCAACATTCTAAACAGTCCGGAGCGGCCGCCATCTTGTCTCTCGGTAGGATCGAGAGACAAGAGGAGGCCAAAACAAAGGGGGAAATTACCATAAGGGGGCATAGTAGATCCTCGTTGACCCCCTAGGTTTTATGTGGAGGTTTTAAAAGGGCCTAGGAGGGTCCAAAAAAAAAAATTTTTTTTTGCGTGGTAAGCGCCAAGTTCGCGAACCGGATAGCTTTCTGGGCAGCAAACTTTATGGATAAAAGAATGAAAGACTTTTCTAATACTGTATGTTAATTGTTTGTTGTTTTTCTTGTTTTTTTTTGTTTTCTTTTTTTTTAAAGTGTTTTTTTTATTTTGATTCTTTTTCATAATTTATTAAACTTTCTAACATTTCAGTGTCTGAAATGTCATTATTTTCTTGAAATATTGTTTGCAATCTGTGAGGTTGCAAAATGTCCTCATTTGCAAGGAGGAGATCTACTGCTTGGACACATTGCAGCAGTTCATTATCCAAGCTTTCATCCATAAATTCCATGTCAATTGGTTCTATTAATTCCTGGCTGCTCTCTTCCAGGTCCATCTCAAAAGAAACTTGCTGCTCGCCTTCCATTTTGCCTGAAATTTGGATTAAAAAAATATATATTAGTAGAGATAGGGCACTGTTGGGATTAATTTTAGATAGGCAGTTTTTATCAGTGAATTTATCTTTTGGCAGTGTATAGTATGAGAGTGGAAATAGGACTATAAAAAAGTGTATGTGATTTAACCAAGACAAGCCTTACTCCATTGATAACTATAACAGAGAAGTCTATCTAAATACATTACTACTACAGAGGGATAGTGTATATCTAGCAGAAAAAGTCTACTATATTAAGTCATAGTGCACAATATATTAAATTATAACTTACCTTCACAAAGAAGTTGAAGTTTTTTGAAGCTATTGAAATAGGAGGTACAACAAGAAGTAGTAGTCAAAATGGCTGTGTTTCCTTCTCTCCCTTTATATATATACAGGTATATAACCAATTAAATGTCAGGTAATAAAAGTAGAAAATGAAAGTAACATTTTCATTGGTTGTCAATTCCAACAATTCAGATGTGTTTTGTGAAGTAATTTACCTCACGGTACTTGGAGAGGTCTACAGGCTAAATGGCTAAATGGAATTTCAATGAAATTTGTGAGAATGGAAGGGATTGTTATGTAGTATGAGCTAATCTATATTTGGTGAGAGTGTCTCTAGTCGTTTTTCTGTATATTACTTTCCCGCCTTTTTTTAGGACCGCTTTCCGGGAAGCTGCCCGGTTAGCGAACCTTAAGCGTCACGGGAGTCCACCATTTTGTGTTTCGTTCGCATTAAGATACAAGATGGAGGGCAAATAATGTTTAGAATGGGTAGAAGGGGTCATGGTAGACTTATCTTGACCCCCTAGGTTTTCTGAGCGTGGCTGAGGAGGCTTATATGTGCGGAAAAAAAAACTTTTTTTAAAAAAATTCCGCGAGGTTAGCTTTCGGTTAGCGAACCGGGTAGCGCTCCGGGGAGCGAATTTTGTGGAAAATTAGTGAAAAAAGTTAGAGAAAAATAATAATTGTGAGTGATCAGATGTAGGGTAGCTCTGAGAAGAGCTTTTGGGTTTATGGTACATTTAGGTACTTATAAGTAGGTACCAATGCACAGTCTTAAATTCAGAATGAAAATTCTGTTGCCCTCATCTGAGAAGTGAACTCCATCTCCTCTGTAGATATCTTGCATGTAGTAACGCAAGTTATTGTTGTACAGAGAGCCCATTCCATGGTCTCTCATGTAAGCTGAAACAGATTTGTTTACATGCTTCCTCGCTTTCTCAATTTGTGGACAAAATTGGTTGGACCACCTCCATTTCTGTCTTTGGCATATATTGGAATATACCAAGGCAGTTTGAGGAAAAAGTGCCATTAATTGCTCCAAGGTGTCCTTTAAAAGCATTTCCAGACCTACCCCTGTCAAAGTGCCCAAATCATTACCTCCACAGTGCACTATTAACAGGTCAGGTTTTGGCAAATGCATAAAGGTTTTCACCAATGGTATCAATTGGTGACATTTTAATCCTCTTTGGCCCAACCAGTTAATTTCCACATCTTGTAAATTGAGGTTGTGTAAATTTCTGCTCTCGGCATACCTTTGAGCCCAGTGGATGTAACTATGTCCAACAATCCAGACGTTAAACATGGTGGAAGAAGGTTGTTCTGCAGTCAGATGAAGTGTGGTAATGAAAGGGCAGTTGAAACAGTAGGAGTTTCTAAAGAAAAAAAACTGTGGATTTACAATGCTAATGATTCATTAGCAGTGATTGGTGCATTTCCATTTCTGAAAACAGAAAGTTAGGGTGCATGGATGTGTTCTTTGAAAGATGTAATTTGAATGGTCAAGGAAGAAACAATTAATGAAAGATTGCACTGGATACGCAGGTGCACTGAGAGTTCAGAGTTCAATTGAAACATTGTTGTGTGAATTTGCAAACATGAGAGGTCTTCCAGGAGGTGGTTGCTATGGAAACAAGGCAGACAGGGCAGAGGGGGGAAGGGTTTTGATTTGAAAAAAGTGAGGGAAGAGGTATGATTGGCTAATATGAGAGATATGTGAAAAGAATATCTGTATTTCTGTGCTTTCAATAGCTGCAGCCTTTGGAGTGCATCCTTTTTCTTCTGCTGAAGACAATTTGGTGTATTTCTGAGACTGTTTTCAAAACTCAAAAAATATTTGCTAAGGTGAGAAAAGATTTATTTAATTTAGATAGAGAATAGTATGATTTAAGGAGAAAATGATGAAGAAAGCTGTGTTTTTAAAATGTGGTTTTGTCTCTAGTTATATACTAATAGAATTAGTTTCATAGAGAAATTATAATTGCATATTTGGTGTAACATTCTGGCATGCAGTAACACAAGATATTGTAATACATGGAGGCCATTTCATGGTCTGTTATGTAAGCTGAAACAGATATGTTGCTTTTAAAAACGATTTCAGAAATCAATTACATTTCTGGATATTTACTGCTAGAGCTTCATAGGTTGTTTTGGGCCATATTTATAAGGTATTTGAGTGTCTAAGATGTTATGTTCGCCTTTTAAAATGTAAAGTGTTCCTCATGGGGCAAGTGTCTTGTAAATACGCTCCCACTTGTGCTTGGCAAATTTAGATTTTGATTATGGGAGTTACCTAGCCATGTTAATAGTGTCCCAAAAATGGTGCTAGGGCATTCCAGAAAACACTTTCATGTGTCTCAAGGACATTTTTAGTTATTTCTTCATGAATGCAGGTATACAATTGATTTATATGCTGTGTTTAAAAACGAATTTTGAAATGAATTAAATTTCAGGATATGTACTGTTAGAGCTTCATAGGTTGTTTGGGGTCATATTTAGAAGGCATTTTAGTGTCTTTGATGTTATTTTTCCCTTTTTAAATGGAAAGCGTTCCTCATGGGGCCCTGAGCAGTTCTTAGCCATGTTATTTAATAGGAAGTGGATAACATGGCTAAGAGCATTTGCTGGAAAATGCATGAATATCGCTGATTTTTCTGCTATATTCATGGATTGTGGCCGTTTTTTTTCACATTGCTTCATAGGTTGTTTGGGTTCATATTTAGAAGGCATTTTAGTGTCTTTGATGTTATTTTTCCCTTTTTAAATGGAAAGCGTTCCTCATGGGGCCCTGAGCAGTTCTTAGCCATGTTATTTAATAGGAAGTGGATAACATGGCTAAGAGCATTTGCTGGAAAATGCATGAATATTGCTGATTTTTTTGCTATATTCATGCATTGTGGCCGTTTTTTTTCACATTGCTTCATAGGTTGTTTGGGTTCATATTTAGAAGGCATTTTAGTGTCTTTGATGTTATTTTTCCCTTTTTAAATGGAAAGCGTTCCTCATGGGGCCCTGAGCAGTTCTTAGCCATGTTATTTAATTGGAAGTGGATAACATGGCTAAGAGCATTTGCTGGAAATTTGGCCTAGTGGAAACATGTGATATAATGAGAGAAGTTTTTTTTCTATGTAACATATTTCACGTATCGATGGAGGTTTTCTTTCAGAAAGTGGCGGGCTGAAAATATTTAAAGCACAACAGAGTGGATGCTGTTTATAGGAGATCGTTTGACGTCATTGAAAGTAAGTTAATTTTAAGAAGTTTTGAAATCAGATTTCTTAGGTTGTATGGGTTTTTTAAACACAGTCATTTTGATTGTGTTTTTTTTTCCCTGCTGTTACATGATGAATACCTTCAAGTCACTGATTTAAGTGAAATTTGATACATTCTGAGAACAGCAAAAATAAACCATTTAACATGTATAATTAATGTTATGCTTTTTGTCCTTATGATATACATTTAGAAATGTGTGGTACATATGGGTAAGCTGAGTTCTGTAAATATCAATATTAATGCTTAGAGTGCTGTACTTCTGGGTAGTGTTTTTTTTTTAATAAAAAAAAGAGGCCTCACCTCAAAGAAAGCTCTTGAAAGCACACATCTTATTTGCATCCTAAAACAATCATTTACAATGTTAGACACAATTTTATTATGGCTTTACATCTTTTTTGCGCTGCTATTGCATCACTATTGTGAGACATTAGCAGTGCAAGAAAAACATCATGTTCCAAAATAGGCCTCAGTTCAGCAACATCAAGATACAGTTTCTTTCGAATATATATCTTTAGGATTGTGTAGGGGACGTAGAGAAGCAGAGACTTCTGTAAATGTCAAAGTTGTTGAAAAACTGTTTGTTTTTGAACCTTTTCCCTTGTCTTTTCTAATTTTTAAATACATGTTTTAATATTTTTTGAAATGTTTGTTCTTTGTTTTACAGATTGAAAGTATGAAAAAATATTTAAAAAAGGTAACAAGAATTATAAGGTAAATGTTTTCCACTCTTTTTACCCGCAATGCACTGCTGATGATGTCATTGACACTATCTCTCATTTACTCTCTCTAGCTGTCTTTCTTTTTACATTATTCTCTGATTACTTCCCTTATACTAACTCTTCTTTTTTTAAAAAAAATATTTTTTTAGTTCGCTTAAAGTTCGCGAACCGGTCAGCGAACTTGAAGCGAACCAAAAGAAATAGAGCTTGCCAGAGTGATAAACATTCTAGCAATTTTGTTTGAAAGGGGAGGTAGTTCTGAAAAGAACTGTTTTTTTTTGTTTTTGTTGTTTTATATTTTTTTTTTATTTTTTGAACATTTTTTGATTTTTTTGTATTTTTAGAACTGTTTTATGTTTTTTTTGTTTTTTTTATGGAGGGGAGACAACAAAAAACAGGCTTTCAAAACGGCTCAACTGGAGCAAAAAAAAGAAAATTACTTTTTGGGTGCATTAGGGCATTTATGATTTTCATATGCAATGTTCATGAGGTTGATACTCATGTTGCCATATGACAGCATATCACCACAGTAAACACAAGATAACTTTATGTGCTGGAAGTTAGGTTGGATGTTTGGCACAGTCTCTTGTGCCTCTCTTCCCGTCAAAGACAATGTAGATGTAGATCTTGCCACAGGAGTTGCCGTCGGATTGTCTACAAGATCCCTTAACTCAGCCCGGCTGTAGTTCAAGGGATGCCACCTGCTCATGTGACGATGCATTGTATAGTTCCCCATACTGTACTTCTTTTCTGTGCCTCTCGACAATCTGTAGTCACAGATGAGGCAGGTGGCATATTTTGCATTCACTTTCTTTGTTCCAGGAGGGATGGTGAAAAACTGCCAGATGAAACTGGATTTTCGTTTAGAAACCCGGGGCAACTCATCAACAAATTGTTGTTCCTCTCTCTCCTCTTCTTCTTCTTCCTCATCTTCCTCCTCTCTGTTAGTCATAATTTGACTAGGTGGTCCTCTCTTCTTATGAGGAGGTGGAGGTGGTGGTGGGGGTGCACCAGCTGCAGCAAGAATGGAAGCCATTGTGGATCTTCAGATAAATGGTCTTTCTCTCACCAAGATGAAAGTCAGAGTGAGGAAATAAGGAGGGGTTTACATGATTTGGGGAAAACAAAAGTTCTGAGCCAATGAAAAGTGTTATTTTTAGGTCACATGACCTAGTCATACATCATTTGGAAACCAAAAGTGAAATGAACCAATGAGAAGTTTGATAAACAAGTCACATGACCTGTTCCGCTTACGTTACGCGGCGCGCGCCGCGTCCCAGATCGCTTCCGGTTCGCGGTCCGGAGCACTTCCGGGAGCGCTAACGCGACGCGTCATTAGACGCATTACGCGATAACGTGATATGTCGCGCTTCCGCGACGCGTCACTGTTCCGCTAACGTAACGTTGACCGGTTCGCGGACTAGATCGCGGCATCAAGATGAGCTAACGGAAAGCTTCCCGGTTCGCGAACTAGAAGCGAAGAAAAAACATATTTAAAAAAAATTATCAATAAATATCTATATATATTTTGGGATTTAAAGAATAATACATTTTACAGCTACAGATGTTAGCTTTTAAAAAACCAATGAAATTCACTGAAAAAACCATAGGTTATAGACCATATATAGTTAGAAATTTGCATTTAAAAAACCATTGAAATTCAATGAAAAAACCATAGGTTATAGACCATATATAGTTAGGAATTCGCATTTACAAAACCTTATTTTACTCGCACAAAACCATTGAAATTCCATATATAGTTAGTTGCACTAACTATATATCGCGCACCCGCAATCCACTGCTGATGATGTCACATATTACATCATTCATGACATGGTCAGTGACATCACTGATGACATCACTGATGACATCTCAAATGACATGACTGATGACATCACTGATGACATCTCATTTGACATTACTGATCATATCACTGATGATATCATTCATGTGATAATACGATGAACCTCTTCAGACTCTAATATAACCTTAGATACAATCAGTGTAAACAGACACTCACAGACTGTCACTCATCCATGGAGTTACTCACACACCTAGTCAGTCATGCAAAGAATCAATCACACCTCCATTTCCTCAACTATACAGTTAGACAAACTTTACTTATTCAAACATATACTAACACATATTTACTCTCTTATACAATCCCTGATACAAGTTCACAATGATCCATACAGCCACTCACACATTCACTGGCTCTTATGCACAGTTATTTATATATGTCAACTCTCACATGTACTGTGCTTTACATATGTACTTACTTTGACATGTAGCACTGAGATATCCATTCACTCACCAATACACTCATGCACACAGTCAACCGCCCATACAGCTGTTTCCACATGCACTTTTGAAACCATACATCTAGTGAATCAACTGCTCACACATCTATGCACAGAGTCATACACCTCCCAGCCACCCACAAACACACACAGTCTCCCATACAAATACTTGGGCAACCAATCAATAACCCATATAGTTACTCATATAGCTACTTATCAACACATGCAACAGTTTACAGAACAACAGACATAATGATGCACAAATTAAGACAGTTTAGTCACTAACCCATGCACTCAGTGAGACACATTTAATCACTCACTCATACAGTCAGTCATGCACCTACTAAATCCTTCATCCAGACACTTATACATCCACTCATTCTTCAATATGTAAGAGATATTTTAACTTTACAGAAACATACAGTCACTGGATGTTGTCATCAGTGATGTCATCAGTCATGTCATTTGAGATGTCATCAGTGATGTCATCAGTGATGTCACTGACCATGTCATGAATGATGTAATATGTGACATCATCAGCAGTGGATTGCGGGTGCGCGATATATAGTTAGTGCAACTAACTATATATGGAATTTCAATGGTTTTGTGCGAGTAAAATAAGGTTTTGTAAATGCGAATTCCTAACTATATATGGTCTATAACCTATGGTTTTTTCATTGAATATAGTTAGGATTTATTCCCTATGGGAATTTTGAAAATTCTATGTCTAATAACTTTGGCGTTTGTGGACGGAATCGGCTGAAATTTTCAGGAAAATGGCACATTTTGTTTCTGAGCAGCCCTTGAAAATTTGGGGGGGGGTTCGGCAAGGGGGGGCTGAGAAAAAAGGGGGGTCCCAAAACGCGTTTTTCCCATGTTAATTTCCATAGGGCGGTTGGCCTCACTTTTAGCTCGAACGGCTGAATGGATTTCCACGAAACTTGGCAAAATTGTAGGGACTGTTAGCCCGATGTGCCTTTGCTAGGTCTCAATATATGTGCTTCAGTGGATTTTGAGAAATTAACGTTTAAATCAAGATATATATCTGTAACAGCGCTCCGGGCAGCGATCCGGTTAGCAAACTTTTCGCGTATCGGAACTTTGCGATGCGAAGCTGATTGGCCCTCCGGTGTCTGTCAACATTCTAAACAGTCCGGAGCGGCCACCATCTTATCTCTCGGTAGGATCGAGAGAGAAGAAGAGGTGAAAAACGAAGGGGGAATTTAATGAAAGGGGGCAAGGTATACCTCTCTTGACCCCCTAGGAATGATGTTGGGGTTATTAAATGGTCTTGTGGGGAAAATAAAAAAAAATATTTTTCACGGTAGAAGCGCTTCCCGAGCCGCGAACTGGGCCGCAAACTGGTAGCGAAACGGGAATTCGCCATTTTGTGTTTCGTTTTAATTAAATTACTAGGTATAAGGGGGTGCGGGAGACGTATCCTGACCCCTTATGTTTTCTGAATATGTTGATACATGTCTTCCAGCGGCTGTGCGTGAGCTTTTTTTTTTTTTTTTGCTGCGTGACGTCTGTTAACGTTCGATTCGATGGAAATCAGGAAGTGTTGACCACCATTTTGTCACTGCGAGTAAATATTTTGTTATAAATGAATCCTTATTGATAAACATTGTCTGCGCCATCTTGCCTTTTTGTCCAATGCCACAATTTTGTCGTGCACGGCAGCCATTTTAGATGCCTTGACCAGACCGACTCTCTGCACGCCGTCGATTCTCAGCACGGCTCCCCACCCTCGCAAGCATCTCCCCCACGCACTGGTCACCCCCGCTCTCTCTCTCATGCATGGGCCATATACTTCCCCCCATCTGCGCTGCTCTTCCCTGAGAATCACACCCTGTGCCCGCCCGACACCTCCCTTTCACCCTATTCACTACCGCACCCTCTGACACTCCTCTTCCTCTGTGTCCGATTGTCCAGGCCGGACCCAGGCTATCACCTAGCCCTGCGGATGTAGTTTATGGCCCCAGCTGTAGAGAATCCAGACATGCCAACCCTCCCGATTCAGGCGTGAGACTACTGATTTCAGTGCTAGTATCCCGCCTCCCGA
Source organism: Lissotriton vulgaris (assembly GCF_964263255.1). Lineage (NCBI taxonomy): Eukaryota > Metazoa > Chordata > Amphibia > Caudata > Salamandridae > Lissotriton > Lissotriton vulgaris. The sequence goes on along the minus strand of NW_028251014.1, from coordinate 133,671 downwards.
TTCCTGCAAGCAAAAACACGGGGGCATATTACCAACAACTAGCGATAATTTTTGTCTCTAACTTGTTTAGAGACAAAAATTATCGCCGCACATCGGCGATTTTTATCGCAGATAAACCTTGCTATTAGCAAGGTTTATCGCAAATGCGATAAAAAACGGCCGCAATGCATGAATATCGCTGAAAAGTCAGCGATATTCATGCATTATCCAGCAAATGCTCTTAGCCATGTTATCCACCTCCCATTGGATAACATGGCTAAAAACTGCTAAGGGCAGGTGTTAGCTTTTGGAGATATTCGCGCTTAGCGCAAATATCTCCAAAAGATGGTAATAGGAGATATCGATGGTTAGGGACTGTTTCCAGTCGCTAACATCTTGGCTCGCCCACTTTGCATGTCATTAGTGATAAATATCACTGACATGCAAAGCGGGGCCCAAGATGGTCGCTATCTCCTTTTAGCTGTCACTAACTGGTGTTAGCGACAGCTTGGTAATAGGGAGATAATTTTATCTCCTTTTTTTGGCTTTTATAGCCAAAAACGCGGAAATAAACCCCCTTGATAATATGCCCCACGATTCCTCGGGGGTTTCAGCTGACAGGGTTTGGTATTGTGTTACGTGCTAATTCTTCCAGGAAACGTCAGAGGGTCGATGCAGGGGTTCTAGAAGGGGTGATAAACCATTTAAGCCTCATGAACAAGCGCATGGTCTTTTAAAGATTTGTGAAGTACTCGGGCGGCGGTGTGTGTGTGCCCTCTTTCAAGAGCGGGCGGGGGGGCACTGCCAGCAACTTGCCAGGCCAGGCAGTGTTCAACACGTGCATCACCCTTTCTCTGCCTGCTATTGCGCTCCATGCTTCGGAAAGGTAAGAAAAAGAACGTGCATTTGAGTTTGAAATGTCCGATCCTGTAGCAGTACACTTGCAAAGCCCACACATGACAATAACCCGATTCAAGGCCCCATTCACCCGATTTTTAAAAAAAATATAGTACTCCAAGACAGTTGGATTATAAAACTTTATTAACTTTTAAATATAACGAACGCAACAAAAACTGTAAATATATTTAAACATTTTTTGATTAAAAAAAACAACAATGGTCAGAAGCTGTCTTTTGTGCGAATAGTCCCAAGGCAGCACAACGTGCTGAGTTGTGGAAGGCACCCAGGTGAAGAACCATCCCTTCTTTAAACCCCATGGTGACCAACTATAGTTTCAATGAGTGCTATGTCCCAGGTTTTACATAAAGTAGTGTTTACCTAGAGTGGTGCTGTGTAGGACACTCTGAATGGAAATTAACTAGAACTATAACGATAACAACAACAACAACAACAATAATATAACTTTTATGCCTAAATTACGCAAACATTTAGCTAATTTGCTAAAGGGGGGAGTCGCCATTTCTTTACAATAATCAATAATGAAAAATCAACATCAATAGGGTTGTCCGTATTCCCGATGCAGCACTATAGTGCAACATACACAGCACCTGGGGTGTCAAGAGTGAACAGGTCCTAGCTGCTTAACCAATGACTGACAAATGCTATATTAAACACTTACTATGTATAATACTTGCGTTCACAATAGTTTTACTTTACAAAACAGAACAAAAGATGTCCCCTGTAAGTAAACCCATATTAGCTGTTTCAGTTATTGAACATCCTAAGGTTTTATGACATGGGGAACAGTGGTGATATCCTGGGCGGGTGATGGAACTGGGATTGTTAATGGGAAAACATCTACAAACAAAACTATTGGTGAATTATACTTAAAAGGAAACTATAACCATAACAACAACAACAACAATAATATAACTTTAATGTCCAAATTACGCAAAGATTTAGCTAATTTGCTAAAGGGGGGAGTCGCTATTTCTTTTGATAATTTATTTATCCATCCGTAGCCTCTCTAATCTCCATTACAATATATTTCTTGCTGTCGCTAGCTGATGAAAAAACTAAAGTGATAACTTCCTCATCCTTATTTTGTCTTTGTTTGTTCCTTAACATGTTATCTGTGTCAATCTCTTCCGAGAATGCTGATGCGTTAGGGATTTCCTTGTGTTTCTTAATAGCATTGGTGTCTGCACACTTCTTTGTCAATTCTGTGAACATGATAACTGCTTCATAAACAGACAATATCTTTGTTTAGTCATTAGTGTTAAGTGTGTCTGAAACTACAGTGCCCTTTTGTTTTTCTTTCTTCAGGCTCTATAGAGTTTTGTGTGTTGTTCTTTTGAGCAACAATTATTCCAGAGGTTTCAGGTTCACTTGTTTTGTCCTGCAGTGAGTTAACAGCTTTAGAGACTTCATGTTTATTTGCTATGTCCTGCTGTGCGTCAACTGCTTCAGAGTCGTCAGCCTCATTTGTTATGTTTGACTAGATCCTGGACCTGCCCGGCCGCGCCCAAAATGGCGCCGGTGTAAATGGGACTTGTAACTGCTTGTTGTGTACTGATTGCCCAACCTTGATATCACGAGATACGTATGCAGTTTTGAAGCACATGGCGGAGGCTCGTCTGCTGTAGTGGGGCGCGCTTTTATAGTTTCAGTCGTCATTCCGCCCGCTTTTGCTACACTGTGCCTTTTCCGCCATTCAGCTGTTTACCGCCCGCTTTTACGGCTACAGCGTCTCGCTCACCATGTAGTTGAGTTGCTCCCACTCTTGCGATGCAGCGATAGGCGGCTGCCACAGGACTCTTAAAATGGCGGCCGGCTCTTCGGATTTGGGCCTGGTCCAGTAAAATGGCCCTGGGACACCTTGGAACTCGGACGCTTGTCTGCCAGGGCTTGGGTTCCATTCTCGAAAGCGTCCCCTCAGCCTTGAAGATTGTACAAAAGTCTTGGGGGCCCTCGACTCCCGCAGGCTTCCGGTGGGGAGCGGCTGCCATGATTGCTTGCGGAATGGCCACGACGGAGCTACGAGATGGTGGTGCTCTCATGGTGACGCCAGCTTCAGTCTGAAACATCCAGAAACAAGGTGAGGCTTTCATCGTTTGGGAAAAAAAATGTTTTAATCCAATGAAAAGTGTTATTTTTAGGTCACATGACCTAGTCTTACATCATTAGGAAAACAAAAGTAAAATGAACCAATGAAAAGTTTTATTAACAAGTCACATGACCTGTTATGCTTACGTTACGCGCTGAGCGGCGCACTCTGGATCGTTTCCGGGAAGCTGTGCCTTGCGCACCGGAGCACTTCCGGGTGCGCTAAAGCGGCGCGTCATATGACGCATTACGCGAGAACGCAGGTCCAGAATATAGTCAAAATGTCTCCACCAACCAGTGGTCGGAATACAACCGCTTTCAGCAGTCCAAAAAGTTCGGTTAAATTTTAAGAGCGGGAGCAACTCAACTACATGGTGAGCGAGACGCTGTAGTCGCAAGAGCGGGCGGTAAACAGCTGAATGGCGGAAGAGGCACAGAGTACCAAAAGCGGGCGGAATGGCAACTAAAACGGTAAAGGGGCGCCCCACTACAGTGTGTCTTCAGGTCAAACGGATTGTGGGACAAGGTCCAGAATGGAAGAGTCATCAAAAGGGAAAAAATTCCGCCGGACCCCGGGAGCCGGCCGCCTATGTCGGGGGCGATCACAGGCCACACCAGGGCAACACGACTTGGGGAGGGGGCAGGAGCCAAGCGCCCTCTCTCAGTCCGCGCCATCTCACCGCCCCTCGGGGGCCTCCGTCAAGCGGTTTAGGGAGGCACCGTATCACATTTTTTTTTTCCAATGCAGTCAGGTCCACAAACGGACCCCACTTACTTTGAATAGTGAAGCTGCAGCAGGTGCAAATAAGGTTTAAACAGTGTTACAAGCGCTGCTTAGAACTCTGAATTATGGCACTCAACATCCAGGACTTATGCCATTTGTGTAAGGCAGTGACATCGAAGCAACTCAGGGACAAAAAGCATGAACGAACATTCACGTATGAAAATCTTATTTGGGGAAGGGGCAGGATCCAAACGCCCCCTCCCAGTTCGCGCTACTACACCGTATGTGGAAAATCTGAAGCCATCGTTCTGCAAACTCTCAATGCTTGCTATCAGTGCATGAGTTTAATGCTCGATCGATTGAGCTAGCCGGATCGGGCATTAAAAAGTATAAAATAGTTATGTAAATAGTTATTTAATAAAATGTTTTACCCTGTTTCTTTGCTGGTGTGTTGTCTATATTTATAATATTTGCATAGGGTTTGTCGTTATTTTGGGCGGGGTGGGTGGCGGAGTCGAGCTGTCTTGCAGCCCTCATGGTGTGGAGCTCAGTTCATTTCACTATTTTCGTATTTCTCATGAAGGGTTGTTCCTAATGTTTGTATTTTACCGAGGTAAAAAAGAGATCGAATTAGTGGTCTACTGATTTTGCTCGATTACTTTTATTTTTTTACACGATTTTTCACTATCTGCAAAGACTAAACAGAGTATTGCGACTTTGTGCTTGTTTGTAAATAGAGAATGATCCAAAGAGAACCAATTCTAAAACAGTAAATGCTTGGATAACAATCAATCAAATGGAGAGACAAGCAGGTACAACGGATTACAACGGGGGTAAAGGTCTGCGTTAACTACCGTTCACTATCTGCAAAGAGAGAGTACTACTAAGAGAAAAGAAGGGAGGGGGGGGGGGCAGCGTTCAAAGCACATCAGCGTGCATAAACACGAAAACGTTTTTACCTATCACGTACTTCACATTTGACAGCTTTTGATATTTGCTATTAAAAAAACATTGAAATTCACAGAAAAAACCATAGGTTATAGTCCATATATAGTTAGGAATTTGCATTTACAAAACCTTGAAAATTCAATGAAAAAACCATTGGTTATAGAACATATATAGTTAGGAATTTGCATTTACAAAACCTTATTTTACTCGCATAAAACCATTGAAATTCCATATATAGTTAGATGCGCTAACTATATATCGCGCACCCGCAATCCACTGCTGATGATGTCACATATTACATCATTCATGACATGGCCAGTGACATCACTGATGACATCACTGATGACATCTCAAATGACATCACTGATGACATCTCAAATGACATCACTGATGACATCACTGATGACATCTCATTTGACATTACTGATCACATCACTGATGATATCATTCATGTGATAATACGATGAACCTCTTCAGACTCTAATATAACCTTAGATACAATCAGTGTAAACAGACACTCACAGACTGTCACTCTTCCATGGAGTTACTCGCACACCTAGTCAGTCATGCAAAGAATCAATCACACCTCCATTTCCTCAACTATACAGTTATACACACCTTACTTATTCAAACATATACTAACACATATTTACTCTCTTATACAATCCCTGATACAAGTTCACAATGATCCATACAGCCACTCACACATTCACTGGCTCTTATGCACAGTTATTTATATATGTCAACTCTCACATGTACTGTGTTTTACATATGTACTTACTTTGACATGTAGCACTGAGAAATCCATTCAATCACCAATACACTCATGCAGACAGTCAACCGCCCATACAGCTGTTTCCACATGCACTTTTGAACCCATACATATAGTGAATCAACTACTCACACATCTATGCTCAAAGTCACACACCTCCCAGACACCCACACACACACTCAGTCTCCCATACAAATACTTGGGCAACCAATCAATAACCCATATAGTTACTCATATAGCTACTGATCAACACATGCAGCAGTTTACAGAACAACAGACATAATGATGCACAAATTAAGACAGTTTAGTCACTAACCCATGCACTCAGTGAGACACATTAAATCACTCACTCATACAGTCAGTCATGCACCTACTAAATCCTTCATCCAGACACTTATACATCCACTCATTCTTCAATATGTAAGACATATTTTAACTTTACAGAAACATACAGTCACTGGGTGTTGTCATCAGTGATGCCATCAGTGATGTCATTTGAGATGTCATCAGTGATGTCATCAGTGATGTCACTGACCATGTCATGAATGATGTAATATGTGACATCATCAGCAGTGGATTGCGGGTGCGCGATATATAGTTAGCGCATCTAACTATATATGGAATTTCAATGGTTTTATGCGAGTAAAATAAGGTTTTGTAAATGCAAATTCCTAACTATATATGTTCTATAACCAATGGTTTTTTCATTGAATTTTCAAGGTTTTGTAAATGCAAATTCCTAACTATATATGGACTATAACCTATGGTTTTTTCTGTGAATATATATATATATATATATATATATATCCACAACACTTTCCGCTTCTCTTAGTGGAAAAAAGGCGAGCACGCTGGAATCCAATTAAGAAATTTTATTATGCAAACCCCCTTCACCCCCGACAGACACGTTTCGCTACTCTAGCTTCGTCAGTGTCAGTTAGTTTGTGCAAACTCGCGTAGTTTTAAACCTATTGGACACTACCCACATAGTTGACATAGATGAAGTCCTTTGAAGTTATAATGTGGCGGCCATCTTATAACGTATAATTGTTAAAAAATACATGGTTTAAAAGACTTAACGCAATAAAATGTAAAGTGCTCAGTGCTCATTAAAAACATATCTTACAACAAACATTTCATTTCACTATTTACATACCAGTTGGTGTTATGACAATATTGACAAATTAGGTAATATTAAGGGTCAAGATATATGCTGGAATTCATATAAGTTTTCATTATTTAGCATTTGGGGCATGTATTCCCAATTACTCATAACCTTAAAGATCTGAGACCCTCCTATAATTGTCACTGTTTTTTTCTGTTTTGCAGCCCTGTATGGGCATTTATACTTTTTACACCAGAATTTTACATTTGAAAGCGGGCGTGAGATTTTTTTTGAAAATACAAAGGTAGTAATAACTGTTGTTTTTTTGTATAAAATCCTGAGTACCACTATTTGTTACCCAAAATGCATGATCCCATGCACTTTTATCAGAGATGGACCCATAGTTCCTCGTCGTTGTTCAGGCCCCATGGAGTCATGGTTTTAAGATCTATAATATACATTGACTCCAGGATTCTCAAAGCCTTCTCTCTGTCACCTCCTCGTTCTTGTTTATTCACCTGATCTATACAGTAGAAGCTTAGCAGATCTCTATTGCTCTGATGGTGTTCGGCAAAATGACGGGCCACCGGATAAGATCTATCTTTGTTCATGATAGCCCGCATATGTTCCAAAATTCTAAGCTTCGTAGGGTTGATGGTGCTCCCTATATATCTTTTTTTACAGGGGCACTCAAGACAGTAGATGGTGAATTCAGAGTTACAATTTAACAATTTCATGATTTTTCTGTTGGGGCCATTTCCTCCTGTTCTATTAGGGTACTCTAGAATTTTTTTACTACCCTTGCAGGCTTTACAGCGTAGGCATGGGAAAAACCCTTTTAAATTGGACACAGTAACTGGCTTGGATTTTGTCGAGTAATGACTATGGACTAGATGATCAGATAATGACTGACATCGTTGTTATGTTACTAGGGGTTGCTGTGTTACATGCTTTTTCAGCACGTTGTCAGTCATGAGGATGGGCCAGTTTTTTCTTAGGATGTGAGTAAGATCCCCTGATCTGGTGTTGAATTTGGTGATCATTCTAACATCCTCCCCCTTCTTGGGCACATCTTTTGGTATTAGGAGATCCCTCCTGTACGTTTTAGATGCCTTTTGTGAAGCTTGTTCTAATAGGTTCTTGGAATAACCCCTATTATGGAACCTTTGCTTGGCCTCTTATTTTGCTGCCTGAAAGTCAGTGTCCATTGAGCAGTTTCTTTTTAAACGTAATAGCTCACCATAGGGTACATTTCTAACGAGACTCTTCGGGTGATAACTGTCTGCGTGCAAGACAGCGTTTCCCGTCGTGGGTTTTCTGTAGAGTCTCGTTTGGAGCGTGTTGTCTTTTATATAGATCTCCAAATCCAAGTAGCAAATATTAGTAGTGCTTATTGTACTAGTAAACCTCAAGTTGTTAGTATTATTATTCAGCTTGGCGATATAATCCTCAGCCGAGGTCCTATCGCCTCGCCAGATAATAAAAAGGTCATCAATATACCTGGTCCACATCAAAATATTGTCAGTCCATGTCTCATTTTGCTCTGCCCATGCTTCATGCTTCTCCCACCAGCCCACGAACAAGTTCGCGTAGCTGGGGGAGAAGCATGAGCCCATCGAAGTACCTCTTATTTGTTTGCATAATTGGTTGGAGAATAAGAAGATGTTGTGGTACAGACAAAAACGTATCATACTCAATAACATTGCACTGTGTGTCCTGTATTTCTCATGTTTTTTGTCTAAGAACCATTTGATTGCCTCTAGGCCCTTTTCATGGTCTATGCAGGTATAAAGATGGACCACATCTAATGTGATCAATAACATGTTCTCTTCCCAGGCAATCTTGTCCATTATACGGAGAAAGTCTTGTGTATCTCTCACGTAGGATGGGAGATCTTTAACAGTAGGGGCAAGATAAGAGTCTATAAAACGAGACGTGTTCTCTAGCAGGCTTCTAATCGAAGACACGATTGGGCGTCCGGGTGGTCTCTTGGCGTGCTTGTGTATTTTGGGAAGATGATAAAAGGTGGGTAGCACTGGTGATTCACAGTGCAAATATTTAAACTCCTCTTCATTTAGCATACCCTCCATTTTCCATTTAGCTAACATTCCGTGATATTCCATTATGCTTTTAAGATATTCCGTTGTTTGTATACGGGCATAGCATTCTTCATCTCTTAATTGTTTTAATGCCTCCTGTTCATAATGTTCTTTGTTGAAGATCACGATGTTGCCCCCCTTATCGGAGGGCTTTATCTCAATGGTTTTATCCTCTTTGAGGGATCTTATCGCTCCCCATTCTTTCCTAGAGATGTTAGATGATTTCATATTCATTTTTTTGCTTGATAATTTCTCTAGGTCCGCAAGCACTGCATCATTAAAAACATCTATTGCATCATGTGGTGCAACCAGCAGTTTTTTAGATTTATTCCTCAAATTGCTAGGATCTCGTGTTTGTCGTACAGGTGCATTATCCTCAGGCACGTTGGTTACTACGTTGTTAGTTATTTCTTGTGTTGGAATTAACAAGAAATTAGCGAGAGGGTCAGGTTCCAAAACGTCCGTTATTATAGTTTCTTTTGGATGAAGAAGGAAGATTTTTTTGAACTTGAGCTTACGAATGTACCTAAAAAAGTCAATTCTCGTATCCACTAGGTTGAACTCGCTAGTGGGACAGAAGCTCAGTCCTTTTTTCAAAACTTTTATCTCATCAACTGTTAGCTCTCTTTTGGACAAGTTGATGACATTTTTCTCTTCTGGCTGCTTTACTTCCTCCTGCAATTTGAGGTACTGCGCGTTACCCTGGGTGAGGCAGTTGCTTGTGTTCCGCCTCTTGCTCCTCTTGCCCGCCTCGTCCTCCTCTTTGATTTAGTTGCGGGGGGGATGATTTCTTTGTTGAGGTTTCTGGCGTGTTTCCTTTATCACTTGGAATTCGTCCAAAAAAGGTTCCACGCCCACAGTTTCCTTTTGTCTAGGAGCCAGGTTTTGTTCTCCATCGGACACTTCAGATTCTTCTGTATCCTCATTGTTTATTGGTGCCATTCCTTGGGCAAGTCTCTTCCTAGTGGCATCGAACTTCCTAGCAAATGTCAATATTCTACCGGATAGATAGTCCTGTTCGTCCCTCTGAAATTTTGTTTGTTTGCGTTTTCGAATCCCCAGTTCATATTCTTTTATTCTCCTATTTAGGGTACTTCTTAATTCATCACTGGTTTTTGTATCTTTTTCTCTTCCGATCAGCTCCTCAACTTCTGCCATTTCCTTTAGGCATTTGTCATGATCACTCCACGCATATTTTATTAATAAGCGTACCATACCCTTGGATGACTCAGTGGTGTATTCTGCCCAGTCCATCAGTAGTGCGGGGTCCGGATTTTCATAGGCAGGGACCGTAAATATGCGGAGGCCTCTTGGTATTCTATCACAGTCTATATACCGCTGTAATGAAGTGGCTTCCCACCATTTATGCACTTCTCTCTCTTTAAATTTTTCCAATCTCAAAAATAAAGTTTTCAAATTGCTGTGTGTTATAGATGTTACTTCAACAGCATTTACTTTGACTTGAAGTTCATTGGAGGATTTAAACATGACATTGGCTGCGGATTCTCTCTCCCCAGTAATATCTTCAACATCCGCCATCATTTGTTTTTACCACTGGTAGGTTAAAAACGGAATTAGTTTAGTATATTTTTCTACTTGGTGGTGACTTTTCAGTATTTTGGGGGGGTTTGCATATTTAAACAGTTCCTTCAGGATGGAGGTTAGAGCAAAAAGTATAACTTGAGCGCATATGCGCAGTCCGTTTCACTCACCGCGTCTGGTGCTTGCGTTTGGTCTCCGTCAGCCGACGTGTCCCTCCTGCCTGCTCACAGACGTCAGAGGAGTTCTTCGGTGTTACGATGCGTTCGTCGGAGCTCGTAGTCAGTCTCCGGTGTGATCTTTTTCTTGCTCAGTGTGCCTCGGGGCTAACGGCCATAACGATTTGCAGCACAGGTCCTTTCACCGCCGTCGCTCCTCAATCTCCCGGGTGCTAATACGCCAGCGCTGGTGGGGCGCTTAAACTTCACAACACTTTCAGCTTCTTTTAGTGGAAAAAGGCGAGCACGCTGGAATCCTATTAAGAAATTTTATTATGCAAACCCCCCTTCACCCCCGACAGACGCGTTTCGCTACTCTAGCTTCATCAGTGTCAGTTAGTTTGTGCAAACTGGCGCAGTTTTAAACCTATTGGCCACTACCCACATAGTTGACATAGATGAAGTCCTTTGAAGTTATAAATACGCACCGTACGCGTACCGTGCGCATACGTACGCGGACCCATGCGGGCATGGTACACGCACCCCGCGATTTTTGGAAACATTTTTTCATTTATTTTTTGCCTTGGGGGGTCCTAGTGGGACCCCCTGAGCAGGCCTAGGGGGTCAGGGTGCTTCTATCCTGCCCCCTTTTTGAGTTCTACACGTTTGTTTTTCTGCTTTCTTGTGCCTCCGTCTACCGAGGCACAAGATGGCTGCAAAAAATTTCTGTTTTGGAGTGTTGACAGACATTGGCAGCCAATCAGCATGCAGCTCGCGCACGCAAAAGGTCCGCGCACGTATATATATATATATATATATATATTATAGTTAGCTGGACGTTTTACTCATACAAAACCATTGAACTTCCCCCGTTATAGTTAGTTGTACTCACTATAACTCGCGCGCCCGCAATCCACTGCTGATGATGTCACATATTACATCATTCATGACATGGTCAGTGACATCACTGATGACATAACTGATGCCATCTCAAATGACATCACTGATGACATCACTGATTACATCATCCAGTGAATGTGGTTTGCTTTGATATTTAAATATGTATTATAAATACACTACTTTGCATTGAAGAATGAGTGGATATATAAATATAAATGTGTGGATGGTGGATTTAGTAACAGTGGCATTGATTGTTTCCTTGACTAATTTGTAGAGTCTCACTATATATATTGTGTAGTTACTAAACTGTGTGAAATTCTTTATTACTTTGTCTTAACTGCTATGTTAAAGACTATATTTGTTATTGGTTTCTTAACAGAGTATTTGTATGGGTATATGAATGTCTATGTGGTTTGGTGGGGGGTGTGTGATTGCCAAAAAATGTGTGAATAGTTCATTCAGTAGGTATATGAGGTTAAGACTACAAGTTATAATAGTTGTTTCAGTGAGTGTATATGTTTATGGGTGTGGTGGTGATGAAATAGTTCTCTCAATGGTACATCTCCATTAAACTTGAAAAAAAGGCAGTGTATGTGATAGTTAAATCTAATTAAGTGTGTCTAAGACTTAGTCATTGTATGAGTCACTATATGGATAACTGTATACTTGTAATAGTGATTTTATAACACACTAAGTGTGAGTTACTATCTATATAAATAGATGAAGTGGTGTTTGTATAAGTGTGTAGGTGAGTAAATGTAAGTATAATCAATTGTTTGCATAAGTCAGAAGGATGTCTTTATAAGTGAATGCAATGTGTGCTGGTGTGTAATGTTGAAATAGGCATATAAGTATATTTGATAGTGTTCTGTTCACTGCATATAACACTCAATCTATAGGTAAGAGTTTAGATGTGTGTATAGTTTTATGAATAACTGAGTGGGTGTTTAGAAATTTCTATTGGTGTGTCAATGGTTTCAAATATGGCACTTTCTATTTTACAGTGAGTGATGAAAGATTATACTAGTGTGTGATGAGGTGTATTTGATTGTCACATGGATGATGTCATCTGTGATGTCCTCAGTGATATCATCAATCACAAAAGAGGGGAGAGGGTCTCAAGAACAGTTCCACCACCCCACGAGCCCCCAAAGATATATAATACACACACAAAGAGGGGGTGGGGAACAACAAATAAAGTAATACGAAGACAGGACTAAAAAGTCACAATCAATTGAAAAAATTGCCCTCACTCACACACAATGTGCGTGACATGCTTCATCATCGGGTCTGCTTACAAAATGCCCCCGCGTAGCCACGCAGGGGGCGGAGCATAGGGGGGAAAAACAAAAAATGAAAGACACACACTACTCTAGAACAACAAATACAAACAATGTATAAGTGACACACAGTGATCACATAAATTGGTGTTGTCCGTCCGGACTGGGTCAGTGATAGACTAAAAGTGCAGATTAGAAAGTGCTCATTAAAACTGGCTCATGGGTACCCATCAATACTTTATTCCAGGGTCCCAAGGTCAGGATTAAAAATTAGAGTGAAGGATGTATAAGTGTTTAGGCAGAGAGTCAATGTCCACAAACACTACTCCTTATACTGCGGTGGTCAACATGTTTCGACCGTAAATCCGTGCCCTCGATTAAGTGGATCGCACCAGTCTTCGTCAGGACAGTCTGACCGTCCCAGTCCTTTTATGCCTCTTACCTTAATGCAGTGATGGGTAGAGGAAACCACGTGGAGGGTACTTCCACACCCATGGAACGTTATTACGAGTCTATAACTTATTAAGGCTCGAAATGGCGTCAGCGGGTGAAGCTCCAAAGAACACAACTGTTCCGTAGGACCGCTCCAACACCAATCGTGCCCACCATTCAAAAGACCCACTTAATGGAGGGCACGGATTTACGGTCGAAACATGTTGACCACCGCAGTATAAGGAGTAGTGTTTGTGGACCTTGATTATCTGTACTGGAAACCTGTACATTATCTTCAACATTACCCTCTACTTCTGGGTCAATTTGAACATTCTCGTCTTTACTTCCAAAGTAACAGAACTCAATTTCTTCACAAATATTCTTCACATCTATTTCAGAACCATGCAAAAGAGCAGCGCATAATTGTTAGGCATAATTGCTGGACTCTTAGCATAATACAACATTCTCACTAATTTCCTCACTTTATTATGATGCACTGCTAGCATCCTGAAATGATGAAAAACACTCTGGCATACTCTCCTGGAAAGACAAGCCAGTGAATGAACATGCAAACCTGTCACTTCTCTCACTCTGCAAGGATCTAATTCTTGCAACAACTTCATTTTCTGCTTCAAACTTTTCTTATTAAATGTCCGTACAAAATCCCAAAGCAAATTGATGGAATCCTGTCGCACACTGCAAATACTACTACACTTCCAAATGTACACAGGACCCTTAGGACGTCTTCCTAAAACCTCATTACCTAACACCTCTTCTGTCTCTGTTGTCACAAGTTTTTCTTTTTCAACTGGACAACCATCTTTCACTTCATAAGCTCGACCACTGGTGTCAACTGCAAGCACCAAATCATTATCCTCGAAATAACTCTCCTCATTAAAAAATGCCTCACAACTTGAACTATGCATCCATTCTCCGGAAAAAACTTCACAAAAATGACTACGATTAACTACTCTCTTCCATCTACTATTTGATTTGAAATCAGAAATTACCTTGTTTAGTTTCCTAATTCTATTGATTACCAAAATAAATAACTTTCGCTTAATTTCGAAAACCTGATCAATAATTTTCTCTACATTTTTCTTTTTCTAATAAAATGCCACTTTCTGTTGGCCTTTCTTAATATTTTTTAACAAATTGACTATTATCCTGTTGCGGATCATTCGTTTTCGAATGTCCCTAAACTGTTGTTTCCTTCTACTATCATGCACAGAGTTATCTCTTGCTCTAGCAGTAACATTTTTTATTGGTCTTTCCTTTCCGTTTAAATTGCTTCTCTTTTTCTGGACTGAAACATTTTCTGTAGAAATACTTTTTTTACTACAAATATTTCTTATGAATGTTTTCGTGGTCTTACCCGGTGCTTTCTTGGTGACTTGACAAGTTTTTTTTGTAGAGGACTGCTGCAGTAATAGTTGAACCTGCTGTCTTTGACGTTTTGTAGCCTTTCTAATTCGATTCTTAGTTGGCATTTTCAAATTTTGAAATGATCTGCAGTTGAATCTGTGGTAAAATATAATAAAAAATGTTATTAACCACTATTACCAAACAGTAAATCAATAACAGTCATCAAAAACTTAACACCCTACTTATTATTTTAACATAGAACAATTTTTAGTGCATTGGCAAATTTAGCAAAGAAATTGAATGCTTCTACATTTTACCTCTGTTGTTTTATATGTGACAAAATCACAAAGCAGCAAAACACCTATATGAAACCTGACGCAGGTTTCATGTGGCACAGGACTTTACAGCATGACACATCTGCCTAGATGCATCAAGTTGTAAATAAGTCGCCACATAGCAAATCTTTTGCACCACCACTGCGTCACAAAAGTGACGCACAGTGGTACAAAACAGGCATACACCTATCATAAATCTGTCCCTAAACTTTTAAATGATTGATTCAGGATGACGATAAGGTGTGGCCTATCCAGAGGTTTGTTTGGGCCCAGATCTTTGGACTGGGGTGAATGTGTGACATTGATCCACATTCGGTCCATCACCTGTTTTGTTTGTTTGAGGTGAGGCCTACTCACGGTTGCAGATGAGATTTACGCTTGTTGAAGAATACAGAGGAGATAATACATGTGAAGGCCTACCAAAGAAGTAAGTCATGTCCACTTCACTCTTGAACAAAGGCCAGATCTCTTTTGTGTCCGTGGACAGACCTAAACTTCATCTGCACAATGTTATTCATAAACTTAGGAAACACAGGTGATGTAATTGAAAAATGTGGAGTTTCTTTTCCTCAATTCACAATTACATCACCTGTGTTTCCTCAGTGACTTAAAATGTCCTTAAGACACATGAAAGCGTTTTTTGATTGCCCTTGCACCATTTTTGGGTCATTTTTAACATGGCTATGTAACTCCAAGAATCAAAATCTAAATTTGCCAAGCACAGGTGGAAGCATATTTACAAGAAACTTGCCCCACGAAGAAAGCTCTTCAATTTAAATGGGAAAAAATAACATCATAGACACTCAAATGCCTTATAAATATGGCCCAAACAACCTATGAAGCTCTAGCAGTACATATCCAGAAATGTAATTGATTTCAAAAAACGTTTTTAAACACAACATATAAATCAATTGTATACCTACATTCAAGAGGAAATGACTTAAAATGTCCTTAAGACACATGAAAGCGTTTTTTGATTGCCCTTGCACCATTTGTGGGTCATTTTTAACATGGCTATGTAACTCCAAGAATCAAAATCTAAATTTGCCAAGCACAGGTGGGAGCATATTTACAAGAAACTTGCTCCACGGAGAAAGCTCTTCAATTTAAATGGGAAAAAATAACATCATAGACACTCAAATGCCTTATAAATATGGCCCAAACAACCTATGAAGCTCTAGCAGTACATATCCAGAAATGTAATTGATTTCAAAAAACGTTTTTAAACACAACATATAAATCAATTGTATACCTACATTCAAGAGGAAATGACTTAAAATGTCCTTAAGACACATGAAAGCGTTTTTTGATTGCCCTTGCACCATTTGTGGGTCATTTTTAACATGGCTATGTAACTCCAAGAATCAAAATCTAAATTTGCCAAGCACAGGTGGGAGCATATTTACAAGAAACTTGCTCCACGGAGAAAGCTCTTCAATTTAAATGGGAAAAAATAACATCATAGACACTCAAATGCCTTATAAATATGGCCCAAACAACCTATGAAGCTCTAGCAGTACATATCCAGAAATGTAATTGATTTCAAAAAACGTTTTTAAACACAACATATAAATCAATTGTATACCTACATTCAAGAGGAAATGACTTAAAATGTCCTTAAGACACATGAAAGCGTTTTTTGATTGCCCTTGCACCATTTTTGGGTCATTTTTAACATGGCTATGTAACTCCAAGAATCAAAATCTAAATTTGCCAAGCACAGGTGGGAGCATATTTACAAGAAACTTGCCCCATGGAGAAAGCTCTTCAATTTAAATGGGAAAAATAACATCATAGACACTCAAATGCCTTATAAATATGCCCCAAACAACCTATGAAGCTCTAGCAGTACATATCCAGAAATGTAATTGATTTCAAAAAACGTTTTTAAACACAACATATAAATCAATTGTATACCTACATTCAAGAGGAAATGACTTAAAATGTCCTTAAGACACATGAAAGCGTTTTTTGATTGCCCTTGCACCATTTTTGGGTCATTTTTTACATGGCTATGTAACTCCAAGAATCAAAATCTAAATTTGCCACGCACAGGTGGGAGCATATTTACAAGAAACTTGCCCCATGGAGAAAGCTCTTCAATTTAAATGGGAAAAATAACATCATAGACACTAAAATGCCTTATAAATATGGCCCAAACAACCTATGAAGCTCTAGCAGTACATATCCAGAAATGTAATTGATTTCAAAAAACGTTTTTAAACACAACATATCTGTTTCAGCTTACATGAGAGACCATGGAATGGGCTCCATGTACAACAAACTCTTGCGTTACTGCATGCAAGATATCTACACAGAATGCGCAATTACAATTTCTCAAAGAAACAAAATCTATTTGTATATCACTTGAGACAAAGCAACATTTTAAAAACACAGCTTTCTTCATAATTTTCTCCTTAAATCATACTATTCTCTATCTAAATTAAATAAATCTTTTCTCACCTTAGCAAATACTTTTTGAGTTTCAAAACAGTCTCAGAAATACACCAAATTGTCTTCAGCAGAACAAAGAGTATGCACTCAAGAGGCTGCAGCTATAGAAAGCACCGAAATGCTCATATTCATTACACATATCTCTCATGTCAGCCAATCAAAACTCTTCCCTCACTTTTTTCAAATCAAAACCCTTCCCCCCTCTGCCCTCTCTGCCTTTTTTGCATAGCAACCACCTCCTGAAAGACCTCTGATGTTTGCAAGTTCACACAACAATGTTTCAATTGAATTCTGAACTCTCAGTGCACCTGCGTATCCAGTGCAATCTTTCATTAAATGTTTTTTCCTTGACCATTCAAATTACATCTTTCAAAGAACACATCCATGCACCCTAACTTTCTGTTTTCAGAAATGGAAATCCACCAATCCCTGCTAGTGAATCATTAGCACTGAAACTCCACAGTTTTTTTTTCTTTACAAACTCCTACTGTTTCATCTGCCATTTCATTACCACACTTCATCTGACTGCAGCAGAAACTTCTCCCACCATGTTTACTGTCTGGATTGTTGGACATAGTTACATCTACTGGGCTCAAAGGTATGCTGAGAACAGAAATTTACCTAACCTCAATTTACAAGATGTGGAAATTAAATGGTTTGGCCACAGAGGATTAAAATGTCACCAATTGATACCATTGGTGAAAACCTTTATGCATTTGCCAAAACCGGACCTGTTAATTGTGCACTGTGGAGGTAATGATTTGGGCACTTTGTCTGGAGTAGGTCTGGAAATGCTTTTAAAGGACACCTTTGAGCAATTAATGGCACTTTTTCCTCAAACTGCCTTGGTATATTCAAATATATGCCAACGACAGAAATGGAGGTGGTCCAACCAATTTTGTCCACAAATTGAGAAGTCGAGGAAGCATGTAAACAAATCTGTTTCAGCTTACATGAGAGACCATGGAATGGGCTCCATGTACAACAATAACTTGCGTTACTACATGCAAGATATCTACAGAGGAGATGGAGTTCACTTCTCAGATGAGGGCAACAGAATTTTCATTCTGAATTTAAGACTGTGCATTGGTACCTACTTATAAGTACCTAAATGTACCATAAACCCAAAAGCTCTTCTCAGAGCTACCCTACATCTAATCACTCACAATTATTATTTTTCTCTAACTTTTTTCACTAATTTTCAGCAAACTACGCTCCCCGGAGCGCTACCCGGTACGCGAACCGGAAACTAACCGCGCGAAATTTCTTTAAAATTTTTTTTTACCCGCACATATGGGCCTCCTCAGCCACCCTCAGAAAACCTAGGGGGTCAAGGTACGTCTACCGTGCCCCCTTCTACCCATTCTGAACATTATTTGCCCTCCATCTTGTATCTTAATTCGACTGAAACACAAAATGGTGGACTCCCGTAACGCTGCTGGTTCGCAAACCGGGACGCTTCCCGGGAAGCGGTCCAATAAAAAAGGTGGGAAAGTAATTTACAAAAAAACGACTGGAAACAGTTTCACCAAATATAGATTAGCTCATACTACATACCAATCCCTACCATTTTCATAAATTTATTTGGAAATCCATTTAGCCATTTAGCCTGTAGACCTCTCTAAATACCCTAAGGTAAATTACTTCACAAAACACATCTGAAGTGTTGGAATTGACAACCAATGAAAATGTGACTTTCATTTTCATTTTTTTTTACCTGACATTTGATTAGTTATGTACCTGAATATATATAAAGGAAGAGAAGGAAACACAGCCATTTTGACTACTACTTCTTGTTGTACATTTCAATTGGATTTTCACTAATCACTTCAACTTCTTTGTAAAGGTAAGTTGTTATTTTTAAAACTGAAGTATATTGTGCACTATAAGTTAATATGGTAAACTTTTTCTGATAGTTATATACTATCCCTCTGTAGTAGTTATAGATTTAGATAGACTTCTCTGTTATAGTTATGGATGGAGTTAGGCTTCTCTTGTATAATTATGAATTTACTTACGTTAAATCACATCCACTTTTTTATATTCCTACTTCCACTCTGATACTATACACTGCCCAAAGATAAATTCACTGATAAAAACTGCCTATCTAAAATTAATCCCAACAGTGCCCTATCTCTACTAATATTTTTTTTTTTATCCAAATTTCAGGCAAAATGGAAGGCAAACACAAAGTTTCATTTCAAATTGACCTGCAAGAGAGCAGCCAAGAAATAATTGATCCAAATTATATAGAATTTATGGATGAAACTTGGGACCAAGAACTACTGCAATGTGTGCAAGCAGTAGATGACCTCCTTCAAAATGAGGACATTTTACACCCTCAGAGATTACAAACTATGTTCAATGAAAATAATGACATTTCAGACAGTGAAATGTTAGGAAGTTTATAAAATTTTGAAACACAATCACAATAATAAATAATTGCTTAAAAAATAAAGAAATTAAAAAATAATCAACAAAACCAACAATCAATTAACATAGAGTATTTGAAAAGTCTATCATTCTTTTTTCCTTATAGTACGCTCCCCAGAACGCTTCCCGGTTCGCGAACCGGGCGCACCCCACGCAAAAAAAAAATGTTTGTTTTTTTTTGCCCTGCGGGCCCTTTTAAAACCTCCACATAAAACCTAGGTGGTCAGGGAGGATCTACTATGCCCCCTTATGGCCATTTCCCCCTTTGTTTTGGCCTCCTCTTGTCTCTCGATCCTACCGAGAGACAAGATGGCGGCCGCTCCGGACTGTTTAGAATGTTGACAGATACCGAAGAGCCAATCAGCTTCGCTTCGCGAAGTTCCGTTACGGGTCAAGTACGCGAACCGGAGCGCTGCCCAGAGCGCTGTCACAGATATATATCTTTTTTTGAACGTTAATTTCTCAAAATCCACTGGAGCACATATATTGAGACCTAGCAAAGGCACATCGGGCTAACAGTCCCTACAGTTTTGCCAAGTTTCGTGCAAATCCATTCAGCCGTTCGGGCTAAAAGTGAGGCCAACCGCCCTATGGAAATTAACATTGGAAAAACGCGTTTTGGGACCCCCCTTTTTTCTCGGCCCCCCCTTGACGAACCCCCCCAAATTTTCAGGGGCTGCTCAGAAACAAAATGTTCCATTTTCCTGAAAATTTCAGCCAATTCCGTCCACAAACGCCAAATTTATTAGACATAGAATTTTCAAAAATCCCATAGGGAAAAAATCCTAACTATATATACCTACTGGCGACCACCAGTAGGTAATATATATATATATATATATATATATATATATATATATATATATATATATATATATTACCTACTGGCGGTCGCCAGTAGGTATATATAGTTAGGATTTTTTCCCTATGGCATTTCTGAAAATTCTATGTCTAATAACTTTAGCGTTTGTGGACGGAATCGGCTGAAATTTTCAGGAAAATGGCACATTCTGTTTCTGAGCAGCCCCTGAAAATTGGGGGGGGGTCGTCAAGGGGGGGCCGAGAAAAAAGGGGGGTCCCAAAACGCGTTTTTCCCATGTTAATTTCCATAGGGCGGTTGGACTCACTTTTAGCCCGAACGGCTGAATGGATTTTCACGAAACTTGGCAAAATTGTAGGGACTGTTAGCCCGATGTGCCTTTGCTAGGTCTCAATATATGTGCTTCAGTGGATTTTGAGAAATTACCGTTTAAATCAAGATATATATCTGTAACAGCGCTCTGGGCAGCGATCCGGTTAGCGAACTTTTCGCGTATCGGAACTTTGCGAAGCGAAGCTGATTGGCCCTCCGGTGTCTGTCAACATTCTAAACAGTCCGGAGCGGCCGCCATCTTGTCTCTCGGTAGGATCGAGAGACAAGAGGAGGCAAAAACAAAGGGGGAAATTACCATAAGGGGGCATAGTAGATCCTCGTTGACCCCCTAGGTTTTATGTGGAGGTTTTAAAAGGGCCTAGGAGGGTCCAAAAAAAAAAATATATATATATATTTTTTTTGCGTGGTAAGCGCCAAGTTCGCGAACCGGAAAGCGTTCTGGGCAGCGTACTTTAAGGATAAAAGAATGATAGACTTTTCTAACACTGTATGTTAATTATTTGTTGTTTTTGTTCGTTTTTTTATTTATTTATTTATTTTGATTTTAAAAAAAAATATTTATTATTTTCATAGTTCATTAAAACTTCCAGCATTATATCATCTGGTATCTCGTCGAACATGGATGTTTCTGTCTCTTGTAAGGTTTGAATAAATTGTTCGTCAAAAGATTGATCCATAAAATCTTCATCCACATTTTCTTCAGTTACAATGTCTTCGGATGTAATCTCGAAGGAAACATTAGTTTCTTCTTGCTCCCCTTCCATTTTTTTGCTGTAAATTGCATTAAAAAAAAAATTATATTAGAAGACTTAGGGCACTGTTGGGTTTAAGTTCAGACATGTTGTTCTGTTTTTTTAACAGTGAAGTTAAAGTAAGTAAATTCATAATTATAGCAGAGAAGTGTAAGTCAATCAATAAATGTAACAGAGGAGGTTATCTGTATCTATAACTATAGCAGGGGGTCAGTAAATAATTATCAATAAACATTTTTACAAATTAATTTAAAGTGCCACTTACAAATTATCAAATAACTTTACAGGGAGGTGAAAAGGCTCTTGAAATGTAGTTCAGGAAGTAGTAGTGAAAATGGCTGTGTTTCCTTCTCTTCCTTTATATATATTCAGGTATATAACCAATCAAATGTCAGGTAATAAAAATTGTAAATGAAAGTAAAGTTTTCATTGGTTGTCAATTCCAATATTTTAGATGTGTTTTGTGAAGTAATTTACCTCAGGGTATTTAGATAGGTCTACAGGCTAAATGGCTAAATGAAATTTCAATCAAATTTGTGAGAATGAAAGGGATTGTTATGTAGTATGAGCTAATGTATATTTGGTGAGAGTGTCTCTAGTCGTTTTTCTGCTAATTACTTTCCCACCTTTTTTTAGGATCGCTTTCTGGAAAGCGGCCCGGTTAGCGAACCTTAAGCGTCACGGGAGTCCACCATTTTGTGTTTCGGTCGCATTAAGATACAAGATGGAGGGCAAATAATGTTCAGAATGTGTAGAAGGGGGCACGGTAGACTTATCTTGACCCCCTAGGTTTTCTGAGGGTGGCTGAGGAGGTTTAAATGTGCGGAAAAAAAACATTTTTTCAAAGAATTCCGCGAGGTTAGCTTTCGGTTAGCGAACCGGGGAGCGTATTTTGTGGAAAATTAGCGAAAAAAGTTAGAAAAAAATAATAATTGTGAGTGATTAGATGAAGGGTAGCTCTGAGAAGAGCTTTTGGGTTTATGGTTCATTTAGGTACTTATAAGTAGGTACCAATGCACATTCTTAAATTCAGAATGAAAATTCTGTTGCCCTCATCTGAGAAGTGAACTCCATCTCCTCTGTAGATATCTTGCATGTAGTAACGCAAGTTATTGTTGTACAGGGAGCCCATTCCATGGTCTCTCATGAAAGCTGAAACAGATTTGTTTACATGCTTCCTCGACTTCTCAATTTGTGGACAAAATTGGTTGGACCACCTCCATTTCTGTCTTTGGCATATATTGGAATATACCAAGGCAGTTTGAGGAAAAAGTGCCATTAATTGCTCAAAGGTGAGAAATTACCGTTTAAATCAAGATATATATCTGTAACAGCCCTCTGGACAGCGATCCGGTTAGCGAACTTTTCGCGTATCGGAACTTTGCGAAGCGAAGCTGATTGGCCCTCCGGTGTCTGTCAACATTCTAAACAGTCCGGAGCGGCCGCCATCTTGTCTCTCGGTAGGATCGAGAGACAAGAGGAGGCAAAAACAAAGGGGAAAATTACCATAAGGGGGCATAGTAGATCCTCGTTGACCCCCTAGGTTTTATGTGGAGGTTTTAAAAGGGCCTAGGAGGGTCCAAAAAAAAATATATATATATTTTTTTTTTTTGCGTGGTAAGCGCCAAGTTCGCGAACCGGAAAGCGTTCTGGGCAGCGTACTTTAAGGATAAAAGAATGATAGACTTTTCTAATACTGTATGTTAATTATTTGTTGTTTTTGTTCGTTTTTTTATTTATTTATTTATTTTGATTTTTAAAAAAATTATTTATTATTTTCATAGTTCATTAAAACTTCCAGCATTATATCATCTGGTATCTCGTCGAACATGGATGTTTCTGTCTCTTGTAAGGTTTGAATAAATTGTTCGTCAAAAGATTGATCCATAAAATCTTCGTCCACATTTTCTTCAGTTACAATGTCTTCGGATGTAATCTCGAAGGAAACATTAGTTTCTTCTTGCTCCCCTTCCATTTTTTTTGCTGTAAATTGCATTAAAAAAAAATTATATTAGAAGACTTAGGGCACTGTTGGGTTTAAGTTCAGACATGTCGTTCTGTTTTTTTAACAGTGAAGTTAAAGTAAGTAAATTCATAATTATAGCAGAGAAGTGTAAGTCAATCAATAAATGTAACAGAGGAGGTTATCTGTATCTATAACTATAGCAGGGGGTCAGTAAATAATTATCAATAAACATTTTTACAAATTAATTTAAAGTGCCACTTACAAATTATCAAATAACTTTACAGGGAGGTGAAAAGGCTCTTGAAATGTAGTTCAGGAAGTAGTAGTGAAAATGGCTGTGTTTCCTTCTCTTCCTTTATATATATTCAGGTATATAACCAATCAATTGTCAGGTAATAGAAATTGTAAATGAAAGTAAAGTTTTCATTGGTTGTCAATTCCAATATTTTAGATGTGTTTTGTGAAGTAATTTACCTCAGGGTATTTAGATAGGTCTACAGGCTAAATGGCTAAATGAAATTTCAATCAAATTTGTGAGAATGAAAGGGATTGTTATGTAGTATGAGCTAATGTATATTTGGTGAGAGTGTCTCTAGTCGTTTTTCTGCTAATTACTTTCCCACCTTTTTTTAGGATCGCTTTCTGGAAAGCGGCCCGGTTAGCGAACCTTAAGCGTCACGGGAGTCCACCATTTTGTGTTTCGGTCGCATTAAGATACAAGATGGAGGGCAAATAATGTTCAGAATGTGTAGAAGGGGGCACGGTAGACTTATCTTGACCCCCTAGGTTTTCTGAGGGTGGCTGAGGAGGTTTAAATGTGCGGAAAAAAAACATTTTTTCAAAGAATTCCGCGAGGTTAGCTTTCGGTTAGCGAACCGGGGAGCGTATTTTGTGGAAAATTAGCGAAAAAAGTTAGAAAAAAATAATAATTGTGAGTGATTAGATGAAGGGTAGCTCTGAGAAGAGCTTTTGGGTTTATGGTTCATTTAGGTACTTATAAGTAGGTACCAATGCACATTCTTAAATTCAGAATGAAAATTCTGTTGCCCTCATCTGAGAAGTGAACTCCATCTCCTCTGTAGATATCTTGCATGTAGTAACGCAAGTTATTGTTGTACAGGGAGCCCATTCCATGGT
Organism: Lissotriton vulgaris; assembly: GCF_964263255.1. Classification (NCBI taxonomy): domain Eukaryota; kingdom Metazoa; phylum Chordata; class Amphibia; order Caudata; family Salamandridae; genus Lissotriton; species Lissotriton vulgaris. The sequence goes on along the minus strand of NW_028251014.1, from coordinate 109,134 downwards.
CTCTCATGAAAGCTGAAACAGATTTGTTTACATGCTTCCTCGACTTCTCAATTTGTGGACAAAATTGGTTGGACCACCTCCATTTCTGTCTTTGGCATATATTGGAATATACCAAGGCAGTTTGAGGAAAAAGTGCCATTAATTGCTCAAAGGTGTCCTTTAATAGCATTTCCAGACCTACTCCTGTCAAAGTCCCCAAATCATTACCTCCACAGTGCACAATTAACAGGTCAGGTTTTGGCAAATGCATAAAGGTTTTCACCAATGGTATCAATTGGTGACATTTTAATCCTCTTTGGCCCAACCACTTAATTTCCACATCTTGTAAATTGAGGTTGTGTAAATTTCTGTTCTCGGCATACCTTTGAGCCCAGTGGATGTAACTATGTCCAACAATCCAGACGTTAAACATGGTGGGAGAAGGTTGTGCTGCAGTCAGATGAAGTGTGGTAATGAAAGGGCAGTTGAAACAGTAGGAGTTTGTAAAGAAAAAAAACTGTGGATTTCCAATGCTAATGATTCATTAGCAGTGATTGGTGTATTTCCATTTCTGAAAACAGAAAGTTAGGGTGCATGGATGTGTTCTTTGAAAGATGTAATTTGAATGGTCAAGGAAGAAACTTTTAATGAAAGATTGCACTGGATACGCAGGTGCACTGAGAGTTCAGAGTTCAATTGAAACATTGTTGTGTGAATTTGCAAACATGAGAGGTCTTCCAGGAGGTCGTTGCTATGGAAAAAAGGTAGAGAGGGCAGAGGGGGGAAGGGTTTTGATTTGAAAAAAGTGAGGGAAGAGTTATGATTGGCTAATATGAGAGATATGTGAAATGAATATCTATATTTCTGTGCTTTCAATAGCTGCAGCCTCTGGAGTGCATACTTTTTCTTCTGCTGAAGACAATTTGGTGTATTTCTGAGACTGTTTTCAAAACTCAAAAAGTATTTGCTAAGGTGAGAAAAGATTTATTTATTTTAGATAGAGAATAGTATGAATTAAGGAGAAAATGATGAAGAAAGCAGTGTTTTTAAACTGTGGCTTTGTCTGTAGTGATATAGAAATAGATTTTGTTACTTAGAGAAATTGTAATTGCATATTCGGTGTAGCATTCTGGAATGCAGTTATACAAGTTATTGTTGTATATGAAGCCCAGTCCATGGTCTCTTATGTAAGCTGAAACAGATATGTTGTTTATAAAAATAGTTTTTGAAATCAATTACATTTCTGCATATGTACTGCTAGAGCTTCATAGGTTGTTTTGGGTCATATTTATAAGGCATTTGAGTGTCTTTGATGTTATTTTTCCTTTTTAAATGGAAAGCGTTCCTCATGGGGCCCTGAGCAGTTCTTCGCCATGTTATCCAATGGGAGGTGGATAACATGGCTAAGAGCATCTGTTGGATAATGCATGAATATCGTTCACTTTTCAGCGATATTTATGGAAAGGGGCGACCACTCGGTCCCCCCGAACGTATGGCAGAGTACCACGATCCCCCCGGGAAGCCATCTTGGGCGGGAGGCGAGTCTCGGCTGGTATGCCCGAAGCGGCGTAGCCGGGGCGCGCCTTTTCCCGCCCTAGAGTGGGTTGGCCTAGACACTGACGCGGCTGGCCACGCCCTAGGGGCAGGCAGGGGCGGGTTTACGCCCGCCCTGAAGACGGATAAAAGGAGAAGCAAGATCCGAAGGCATCCTCTTGTTCCTGTGCTCTGAAGCTGCACCTCCTCGCTGCACGTGAGCTCGAGACGGAACGAAGAGCCAATTTTGAGCGTTGTAATCGTTCTTGTTTGTTTTGCAGATACTCTGTTGGAGAATGTCGAAGAAGGCGGGAAAGCGCATGACTACTGAACAGATGCTGCGCGTTCTCATGAAGGAGATGACCGAACTAAAGAGGCGAATGGATAAGAACGAGGAAGGGGGACCGAAACGTCCTTTGGCGGGAGCAGCCACGGGAGGGAAAAACAAGAGGCCCAGGAGGGGAGCAGCTGGAGAAGACATCCCGGGTCCCAGTGCCCCGCACGAGGCACCAACTCCCGTGCCGAAGGAAGGGAATCCGATTCCCGTTGTGGTCACCCCCGTGTCCGAGGAAGATATGCCGCCCGAACTGGCAGCACAATTGGCAGCGTGGTTGGGAAAAGGTAGCGAGGGCGCCACGGCTGTCGACGCGCAGGAGCTAATGAAGCAACTGCGTGGGTCACGGGAAGCAGCGAAGGTGTCCATGCCGGCTGCAGCAGTAGAGAAGCCACAGGGGACGGGTTCAGTAGCAGAGACAACGTCCGGTGCAGGTAAGCGGCCATTGCCGATTGCGAGGGATGAGTCGGCACCCTCTCGTAGGGAAAAATTGGGTCAGCATGTTCCTTTGGCTATTAAGGAAAAGATATGGGCAGGGGAGTACGTAAACATATTCTCGTTGCTTACTGATCACTATGAGATGGAGCATGTCAAGGGCCAGAAGGAGCTCATGCATCCGAGTGTTTGGCGCGCAAAAATGGCCGCCTTTAAGGTAAATGAAAACATTGGCAATTGGGGCCAAGCGTGGGGGTTTTTTACATCGATCTTGGGGGAGCAAAGGCCCGATCTGTTACCCGAATTGCCGATTTATCAGTCACGAATCATGGGGTACTCGGTATCACATGAGGGTAATCATTGGTTCTGCTATGATAACCTGTTTAGAAAAGCTAAAGAACATGATAAAAACTTAACATGGGATTGTTATGATTCTGTGTCATGGTCCAAAATGAAGGAGACTGGTATGTTAAAATTGCCATTAGTGGGGAGTATCGTTGGCGAATCTTCCCGCCAGTATGCGGGGACGCCCTTTCGGTCAGGTGCGGGTACAGACAATTACTCGAAGCCTGCCGGTAACACAGGAAAAAGGGGGGTTTGTTGGAACTTTAACAGGGGTAAATGTACTAGGCCCCAGGGATCGTGCAAATTTAGACACGAATGTAGTGGGTGTGGGCAATCATCCCATCCTGAGTCCACGTGCAGAGCCAAAACGGGTGATAACGGGGGTAGAGGAGGCGCCAAACAGGTCTAACATAGTCCGAGGGGCGCCTTTACCTACCCCGATTGATACCTTGGCAATGATTCCTTGGCTCAGTGAATACCCGGATCGTGCTTCTGCTGGGGTGTTGCGGAACGGGTTTTCTTATGGTTTCCGCATCCCAGTGGGGGACTTTCAAGGTGCAACGAAATGTAAAAATCAGCTATCGGTCTTTCAGCATACGACTGTGGTACAGGATAAGATCAGGAAGGAGGTTACTCGAGGTCGAGTCGCCGGTCCGTTTAGTGTACCACCGGTTCCTAATTTTGTTTGTTCCCCTTTAGGTGTGGTCCCAAAGAAGGACCCGGGTGAGTTTCGGCTGATACATAATTTATCAGCCCCACGTGGTCTTTCCGTAAACGAAGCGATAGACCCGGAAGTGTGTTCGGTGCGGTACGCATCCTTCGATGAGGCCGTAGCCATTTTGAATCGCCTGGGGCCCGGGGCGCTGATGGCAAAATCTGATATCGAGTCAGCGTTCCGGTTGCTCCCGGTACATCCAGACGATCAGCGTCTCTTAGGTTTCATGTTTCAGGGTCATTATTACATGGATAGGTGTATGCCGATGGGGTGCTCTATATCTTGTGCCTATTTCGAAAAATTCAGTAGTTTTCTACAATGGGTCTTCACAAGGAAGACGGGTTTTCAAAATGTGATGCATTACCTTGATGATTTTTTGTTCCTGGGGGCAGCCGGGGACCCGGAATGTGGGCAGGCTTTGGCACAGTTTTGTGTCTTGATGAATCAGTTTGGCGTGCCATTGGCACCAGGTAAGACTGTGGGGCCTTCCACTTGCCTCGAGTTTCTGGGGATCGAGTTAGACTCCGCAGAAGGTTGTTTTCGTTTACCAGCTGACAAAGTGTCAAAGTTCAGGACATCCCTGCAGATGTGTATAAGGGGACCTAAGGTTAAGCTGCATCAATTACAGCAGTTAGTTGGCCAGTTGAATTTTGCCCTGAGGGTTATACCAATGGCCCGCCCCTTTTCCCGTTCGATCGCTCAAGCCATGGTCGGCCTGAAGGAGTGCCATCATCGCACAAGGCTCTCGGCAGAGGTCCGCCAGGACATGCGCATTTGGTTGGCATTTCTGGCGGATTTCAATGGTCGAGTCGTCTGGAACAAACCAGCCGTGTCCTCTGAGGAGCTGGGGCTGTGGACAGATTCGGCAGGGAGCATAGGTTTCGGTGCCATATTCGGCACAAGATGGTCTGCACAAAGGTGGCCGACATGGTGGCATGACAGTGGACTGACAAGTAACATTGCTTTCCTGGAACTTTTCCCCATTTTAGTGGCCCTGAGAACTTGGCCCGAAGGGTTCAAAGATCACTCTGTGGTATTTTGGTCTGACAATATGACCGTGGTCGAGTGTATCAATAGCCAGGCAGCACGATGCAAATGGATTTTGAGACTGCTCAAGGAAATTGTTTTACTTTGTATGCAATTGAATGTGCTATTCAGAGCAAGACATGTCCCAGGGGTAATGAACCAGGCGGCTGATGCACTGTCTCGTTTTCGTATGCAGGCTTTCTGGGGTTTCCTTCCAACAGCGGACCCGGAGCCGGCACCCTTTCCCGAAGCTCTCTGGTCTCTCGGTGCCCCGAACTTCGTAACCTCGTGGGAGAGAGTTTAGCACCCAGGACGAGGAAGGCATATGAAGGGGCGTTCCGGTCCTATTTGGCCTTTTTGGGGACTGATAGGGAGGAGCTTTGGGGCCAGGAAGAGTGGGTGGTGGATTTTCTGATGTCCTTACATCGGGTCGGGAAATCGGTGGCCACGGCTCAGAGGCATCGGGCTGCCATTTCCTTTGTTGCTAGGGCTCACGGGATCCATGACCCGACAGCGTCTTTCGTTGTACAGAAAGCGCTACGGGGGTGGCAACGCCTTGAGGGTCGCAGAGTAGATGAGAGGCGCCCGATAGGTTTGGATAGGCTGGCCCAGTTATTATCCAGACTCCCTGCTACGTGTTCATCTCAGTTTGAGACAGTGTTATTCCGAGCCGCTTTTACGCTGGCATTCCATGGGGCTATGCGGGTAAGCGAATTAGTGGCGAGGAACAAGCAGGATGTGACAGGAGGATTGTGCCAGGAGCACGTCCAGATCAGAGGGAAGACGATGACGGTCTCATTTGTCAGGTCCAAGACCGATCAAAGTGGGATGGGTGACTGCGTAATCATACGCAGGATTCCCGGGTCCTCCATGTGCCCGGTAAGGTGTCTAGAAGATTATTTAGCACGAAGGGTGGCATCGAGGGGGGGGGACCTTGTTGAGACACGCTGACGCCACCCCACTGACAAAGTTTCAGTTTCAGCGGGTGCTTGCGATGTCGATTGCCGCTGCGGGCTTGAACCCGGGCGAGTTTGGGACCCATTCCTTTCGGATAGGGGCTGCTACAGAAGCTACAGCCAGGGGCCCGGATGTTGAACAAGTTAAACGGGTGGGGCGTTGGTCCTCCAATTGTTATAAAAGGTATGTGCGGTTGCACATGTTGTGAAGCTGTAGCAATGTACTCACGCTTCTTGTTTTTGTTTGGTTTTCAGTTGCGCAAGCCTACGAGGCGGGGCGGACTTTGCAGTCGACCCTACACCGGGCCAGCGGTCAGACATCACCGGCTGTGAAAAAGGAGGTGTGGGTTGTGGGCCACTCATACGTGAGACGTGCCGCAGACGTATTCAAGGCAGGTGATATGATTCACGTAGCTGGGGAATACGGGTACAGTGTGTCCTTCTACGGAAGAGGCGGTCTCTGTATTGACCAGTTTCAATCATTTTTTGAGGGTTTGCTAGGGCGGACGAGGTCACCGCCGTCTGTAGTGATAGTACATCTTGGGGGTAATGATTTGGTCACCACTGGTAGACGACTTCTTCTTGAGGCGATGCTTTCCACTGTAAGTTGGTTAGCGAGGAGAGTTCCAGGGTGCACAATTGCGTGGTCCCATATGATCCCACGAAAAGTGTGGCGGGGGGCTATTTCGGTTCCTGCTTTAAATCATTCTGTTAGGAAGCTTAATAACAAAGTGAGTAGGTTGTTCCGTTCCAAGACACTGCATGCTATTTCACATGGGTGTATTAATGATGACAGTATGTATTTGGGGGATGGAGTGCATTTGTCTCGGGTGGGGAATGAGTTACTCATAGGAGACTTCTTAGCATGGCTGAAAACGTTACACCATAACCTTTAGGTAGGAGTGTTGTGGGGGGTCCGGATAGCCGGTCAACTATCCGGCCTGTGGCGGTAAGGTCATGATCGGTGAGCACTAATTGGAAGATCCCTATGAGTGGGCGTCACCCAGCACGGATGGGAGCGCTCGGGGGAGGTGGCCATTGGCCCCTCAACGGGGAGGCGGTCCCTTCTAAGGATGGGTCGCCGAAAGAAGAGGAAAGGCGGTCAAGGCCCCTTCCTGGGTAGGAGGGGTTACAGCCCCCTCCTGGGGAATTTCCCGGGGCCAGGACGTCTGCGACGGCAGATATGGTAAGTTGTGTGGGGTTTGGGGGGGGTCTACGCTACCTTCTAGATACCTCACACGAGTCCTCGTACGACCTCTAAGTGGCGTCGAGTTTTATTGGGGCCCCCGTCAAGTCAAGGGAAATTGGTAATTGCACTTGAGGTACGCCTCTGGGCCGCCCCTCACAAGTGAGGGCGATATTTCTGGGTTAGGGATCTTGACACCGGTTACGACCTTGCCGTTGGCCCTTAAACGTTAGGATGTACAATTTCAAAATTTCAAGTAAATGTTTTGCAGGATGTTAGTTCGGCTAGGAGAACCTTTGTATTAGAGAATCTGTTAAGGTTAGCCAAACATCGCAATGTGGTAATGAAATTGTACATAATATGAAACTGTTTATTTAATGTTTTAATTTTGTTTCATATTTTAATAAATACGGCCGGGGGGGTTACTCCCTCCCGTCTTCCAAAGACTTCAGAACTGTTTCCGGTTTCCCATCCTTGGGGATTGTGTTGAGAGGGGGTGGCGGGTATCTCAGCCATATGGAAAGGGGCGACCACTCGGTCCCCCCGAACGTATGGCAGAGTACCACGATCCCCCCGGGAAGCCATCTTGGGCGGGAGGCGAGTCTCGGCTGGTATGCCCGAAGCGGCGTAGCCGGGGCGCGCCTTTTCCCGCCCTAGAGTGGGTTGGCCTAGACACTGACGCGGCTGGCCACGCCCTAGGGGCAGGCAGGGGCGGGTTTACGCCCGCCCTGAAGACGGATAAAAGGAGAAGCAAGATCCGAAGGCATCCTCTTGTTCCTGTGCTCTGAAGCTGCACCTCCTCGCTGCACGTGAGCTCGAGACGGAACGAAGAGCCAATTTTGACCCACCCACCAGCCCCTGATGACAGCAAGTGGTTTTGAATAAAGTTGATGGATAACTCTGATTTTCGTTTACAGGTTGTGGTATTATCGTGATGATTTTGAGTATGTAATAAAGAATGTCGATTTGTGTTACGTTTTGCAAATAAAGAAATTCTGCTTTAGTGTTCATTGGTAAGCATGCTTTTAATAAAAGTATAGTTGCTACTGTATTTTTAGTTTAGTCATTTAGTTAGCATTGTCGTATTTATTTTGGTCGGGCGGTAAGGTCATGATCGGTGAGCACTGATTGGAAGATCCCTATGAGTGGGCGTCACCCAGCACGGATGGGAGCGCTCGGGGGAGGTGGCCATCGGCCCCTCAACGGGGAGGCGGTCCCTTCTAAGGATGGGTCGCCGAAAGAAGAGGAAAGGCGGTCAAGGCCCCTTCCTGGGTAGGAGGGGTTACAGCCCCCTCCTGGGGAATTTCCCGGGGCCAGGACGTCTGCGACGGCAGATATGGTAAGTTGTGTGGGGTTTGGGGGGGGTCTACGCTACCTTCTAGATACCTCACACGAGTCCTCGTACGACCTCTAAGTGGCGTCGAGTTTTATTGGGGCCCCCGTCAAGTCAAGGGAAATTGGTAATTGCACTTGAGGTACGCCTCTGGGCCGCCCCTCACAAGTGAGGGCGATATTTCTGGGTTAGGGATCTTGACACCGGTTACGACCTTGCCGTTGGCCCTTAAACGTTAGGATGTACAATTTCAAAATTTCAAGTAAATGTTTTGCAGGATGTTAGTTCGGCTAGGAGAACCTTTGTATTAGAGAATCTGTTAAGGTTAGCCAAACATCGCAATGTGGTAATGAAATTGTACATAATATGAAACTGTTTATTTAATGTTTTAATTTTGTTTCATATTTTAATAAATACGGCCGGGGGGGTTACTCCCTCCCGTCTTCCAAAGACTTCAGAACTGTTTCCGGTTTCCCATCCTTGGGGATTGTGTTGAGAGGGGGTGGCGGGTATCTCAGCCATATGCATTGCGGCCGTTTTTTTCGCATTTGCGATAAACCTTGCTAAGGAGAAAATGATGAAGAAAGATGTGTTTTTAAACTATGGCTTTGTCTGTAGTGATATAGAAATAGATTTTGTTACTTTGATAAATTGTAATTGCATATTCGGTGTAGCATTCTGGCATGCAGTAACACAAGTTATTGTTGTATAGGAAGCCCATTCCATGGTCTCTTATGTAAGCTGAAACAGATATGTTGTTTTTAAAAACCATTTTTGAAATCAATTACATTTCTGGATATGTACTGCTAGAGCTTTGGGTCATATTTATAAGGCATTTGAGTGTAATTGATGTTATTTTTTTCCTTTTTAAATGGAAAGCATTCCTCATGGGGCAAGTGTCTTGTAAATACGCTCTTACCTGCGCTTGGCAAATTTAGATTTTGATTATGGGAGTTTCATAGCCATGTTAATAATGTCCAAAAAATGGTGCTAGGGCATTCCAGAAAACGCTTTCATGTGTCTCAAGGATATTTTCAGTCATTTCCTCTTGAATGCAGGTATACAATTGATTTATATGTTGTGTTTAAAAACGATTCTTTTCTATAATGTTATTTTTTCCTTTTTAAATGGAAAGCGTTCCTCATGGGACCATGAGCAGTTCTTAGCCATGTTATCCAATGGGAGGTGGATAACATGGCTAAAAGCATATGCTGGATAATGCATGAATATCGCGGACTTTTTAGCAATATTGATGCATTGCGGCCGCTTCTTATCGCATTTGCGAGCAGTTCTTAGCCATGTTATCTAATGAGAGGTGGATAACATGGCTAAGAGCATTTGCTGGATAATGCATGAATATTGCTGACTTTTCAGCGATATTCATGCATTGCGGCCGTTTTTTATCGCATTTGCGATAAACCTTGCTAATAGCAAGGTTTATCTGCGATAAAAATCGCCGATGTGCGGCGATAATTTTTGTCTCTAAAGAAGTTATCGCTAGTGGTTGGTAATATACCCCCGCGTTTTTGGTTGCAGGAATCGGGAGGCGGGAGAGTAGCACTGAAATCAGTAGTTTGACGCCTGAATCGGGAGGGTTGGTATGTGTGGATTCTCTACAGCTGGGGCTAGGTGATAGCCTGGGACCGGCCTGGCATCTAAAATGGCTACCGTGTACGACAAAATTGTGGCATTGTAAAAAAGACAAGATGGCGCAGACAATGTTTATCAATAAGGATTCATTTATAACGAAATATTTTATCGCACTGACAAATTGGTTGTCAACACTTCCCGATTTCCTTCGAATCGAACGTTAACAGACGTGACGCAGCAAAGAAAAAAAAAAGCTCACGCAGAGCCGCTGGAACACATGTATCAACATATATGAGCCTTCTCAGCCACCCTCAGAAAATATAAGGGATTAGGATACGTCTCCCGCACCCCCTTATACTTAGTAATTTAATTAAAACGAAGCACAAAATGGTCTCCCGCACCCCCTTATACCTATTCCCGTTTTGCCAGCAGTTTGCGGCCCAGTTCGGTGTTCGGAAAGCGCTTCTACCGTGAAAAATATATTTTTTTTATTTTCCCCACGGGACCCTTTAAAAACTCCAACAGCATTCCTAGGGGGTCAAGAGGGGTATACCTTGCCCCCTTTCATTAAAATCCCCCTTCGTTTTTCACCTCTTCTTCTCTCTCGATCCTACCGAGAGATAAGATGGCGGCCGCTCCGGTCTGTTTAGAATGTTGACAGACACCGGTGAGCCAATCAGCTTTCTGCGCGCAAAGTTCCGTTTCGCAGGTGGGAGCGTATTTATAAGAAACTTGCACCATGAACAACGCTTTCCATTTAAAAAGGAAAAATAACATTATAGACACTCATATGCCTTATAAATATGACCCAAAGCAACCTATAAAGCTCTAGCAGTACATATCCAGAAATGTAATTGATTTCAAAAAATCGTTTATAAACACGGCACATAAATCAATTGTATATCTGCATTCAAGAGGAAATGACTGAAAATGTCCTTGTGATGCAGTGCTGGTGCAAAAGATTTTCTATGTTAAATAATAAGTAGGACGTTAAGTTTTTGATGACTGTTATTCATTTACTGTTTGGTAATAGTGCTTAATAACATTTTTTATTATATTTTTCCACAGATTCAACTGCAGATCTTTTTTAAATTTGAAAAATGCCTACGAAAAATAGAATTAGAAAGGCTAGAAAACGTCAAAGACAGCAGGATGATGTTTTATTGCAGCAGTCCTCTTCCCCAAATACTTATCAAAACACTAAGAAAGCTCCGGGTAAGAGCACAAAATCATTCTTAAAAAGTATTTTTAGTAAAAAAAGTATTTTTCGCCAAAATGTTTCAGTTCAGAAAAAGAAGAGTAATTTAAATGGAAAGGAAAGACCCATCAAAAATGTTATTGGTAGAGGAAGAGATAACTCTGTGCATGATAGTAGAAGGAAACAACAGTTTAGGGACATTCGACATCGAATGTTCCGTAACAGGATAATAGTTAATTTATTAAGAAATATTAAAAAAGGCCAACAGAAAGCGGCATTTTATAAGAAGAAGAAAAATGTAGAGAAAATTATTGATCATGCTTTTGAAATTAAGCGGAAGTTGTTTATTTTGGTAATCAATAGAATTAGGAAACTAAGCAAGGTAATTTCTGATTTCAAAACAAACAGTAGATGGAAGAGAGTAGTAAATCGTAGTAACTTTTGTGAAGTTTTTTCCGGAGAATGGATGCATAGTTCAAGTTCTGAGGCATTTTTTAATGAGGAGAGTTATTTTCAGGATAATGATTTGATGTTTGCAGTTGACACCAGTGGTCGAGCTTATGAAGTGAAGGATGGTTGTCCAGTTGAAAAGGAAAAACTTGTGACAACAGAGACAGAAGAGGTGCTAAGTGATGAGGTTTTAGGAAGACGTCCTAAGGGTCCTGTGCACATTTGGAAGTGTAGTTCTATTTGCAGTGTGCGACAGGTTTCCATCAATTTGCTTTGTGATTTTATACGGACATTTAATAAGAAAAGTTTGAAGCAGAAAATGAAGTTGTTGCAAAATTTAGATCCTTGCAGAGTGAGACAAATGACAGGTTTGCGTGGTCATTCACTGGCTTGTCTTTCCAGGAGAGTATGCCAGAGTGTTTTTCATCATTTCAGGATGGTAGCAGTGCATCATAATAAAGTGAGAAAATGAGTGAGAATGTTGTATTATGCTAAGAGTCCTGCAATTATGCTTAAACAATTATGTTCTGCTCTTTTGCATGGTTCAGAAATAGATGTGAAGAATATTTGTGAAGAAATTGAGTTTTGTTACTTTAGTAGTAAAGATGAGAATGTTCAAATTGACCCTGAAGTAGAGGGTAATGTTGAAGATAATGTACAGGTTTCCAGTACAGATAATTTTCAGAAGGAAAATGCCACTTTTCAGATGAAATCAAGTGAGAGGCCTAATTTCACTTGTGTATGTTGTCGACGCACTTATTATAAGAATCAGACTAAAGTAGTGGATTTATATGCAAAAAGTGAAAGGGAAAATAATAGTGAATGGAAGGATTTTGCCACATACTTGATGGTAGAAAATTATTTTGATTTAGGATCGGATCAACGTGTGTGTACTTATTGTTGTAATAAATTAAACCAAAACCAGATGCCTGCTAGGGCAGTACATAATAATCTGGAATTGGTTGAGATTCCTTCTGAATTGAAGGATTTAAATACTTATGAATGTATTTTGATTCAAAGTATCCATCCCTTTCAGGCTATTGTAAGAATGGAGCCAAAGACAGGGAAGTTGCCTCCAGCAGATTTACAGCGAGGATTAAAGGGAAGAGTTGTTTATTTGCCTCTAGATTTGAACAAAAACATTAACACAATTGGAATAGAAAAAGTGGAAGAGGAACCTCTGGTTATCTTAGTTAATGGGGTTCCGACAAAGAATAAGAAAATATGGCAAGATTTAGTGGATGTTAGGAAAGTCAAAAAAGCAACAGTGTATTTGAAGACAAATAATAAGTACTATAAGAATGTATATGTTCCAGAAGAGGAAGTAAGTGATGAAGAGGATAGCGATTTGTGTGCTGGCCAAATTGAGAAAGTAGAAGCCTCTAAAAGTGAAGAAATATATGAACATTATAGTGTTCATCCTTTGCATTCCAAGGAAGTCATGGGGAATGCTATTGAGTTGTTTCAAATGAAACAAGCTAAAGGGAGTCCCATTAGTGTTTGGGAGGAAAGTTTGGAAGCTCGGTGTTTCCCACAGCTATTTCCAACAGGTCGAGGAGGAAGATATGATGAGCGACCTCATCAAATTCCTGCGTCTGAATACCGGACTTTACGATTGTATGCAGACGATCCTAGGTTTTGTCAATGCATTCCATATTTGTTTCATCTCCTTGTTGAAAGCGATCTGTCTGGACTGTCATATGCAGTTAACCACATCTTAAAAAGTGGTATACAGATGCGAAATATCTCGGCAAGGGACTTTATGCATAAAGTCAATGTCCAAGACAGTATTTTGGATTCTCACTTAATTAATCTCATGGCGTGTCAGCGTGGTACTAATGAGTACTGGTACCGTCGTCATGGTGATTTAAAATGTATGCTGAGGAACTTAGGAACTCCGACATGGTTCTTCACTCTGAGCTGTGCCGAGTATGGCTGGGAAGACTTACTTGAATTTCTACGGGAGGCAAATGGAAATATTGAAAACATTGAATTCAAGACACCTGGAGAACTGTGTTCTTTGGATCCTGTGAATGTATGCAGGTACTTCAATCATAGATTTGAAGCTATGATGTCTTTCATCACAAATAAGAAGAATCCACCTCTTGGAGAGGTGTTGGATTTCTTCTGGAGAAAGGAGTACCAAGCAAGAGGTGCTCCTCATATACATATGTTGTTGTGGATCAAGGATGCACCTAAATTTGGAACAGATCCGGATGACTTAGTGATGAATTTCATAGAACAGTATTCTACGTGTGCTGTTCCAAACGCAACGGAGAAGAAAAGCCTAAGAGAACAAGTTTTACGTTTCCAAAGCCATCGTTGTGGAAAGTACTGTCGTCGTAAATTCAGAAACAAGGACAAGTTCTACACCAAATGTCGTTTCAACTTTCCACGACCGGTGATTTCTAAAGGAAAAGTGAACAGTTTGATGTCTTCACTGCGACATAATGTGACGAGGAAATCACCCAAAAATACATACAATTTGAAAAGGAACGAAGAGACCAAGTACATCAACGACTACAACCCAGTGATTTTGTCCATGTGGAATGCTAACATGGATATACAGTTTGTGGGTGACAACTGTATGGCTGTGGCTCGGTGTGTGACATCTTACATCACCAAAAAAGAAAAGACAGAACTGAAGGATATGTGGGAGGACATTTCCCATGAAAAGAGCCTCAGCAAGAAGTTGTACAGTTTCAGTCTGAAGATGTTGTCGCATCGAGAAATCGGAGCTTACGAATGTTCAGATCGATTGTCTTCAGCAAGTCTCTATGCCAAATCCAGGAGTATTGTTTAGGGCGAGTCTTGGTCTTGCTGCAACGCGAAATCGGGTTCTAAAACCTGTCCGGGAAATTGAATATTTGGCAGAAAAGGAACCAAACAGTACCGACATTTTGAAGACCAACATGTTGGATACATATTATCCAAATCGAAGCAGTCACCTTGAGAATGTTTGTCTATATGAGGTTCTACAAAATTATATATTCAAGAGGAACATCAAAGAAGATATTGAGAAAGGAGTGTATGCTGTAATTGGAAGTGAGGGATGCCTGGTCAAGCAAAGAAAATGCCAATTAGTAAACCATCGAAAATTGAGTGGCGAATCTTCAGAAACAAAGGAGTTTTTCTATTTAGCACTTTTGCAACTTTTCAAGCCTTGGCGTGCAGAAGAGGAACTGCTTGGAGATTTCCTCTGTTACGAAGACTCTTTCACTGCTGCTAAGGATAGCATAGAATGTCCTGCTTTTCCCAAATATCAAGAAATGCTAACTTTGGAAATTGAGCAGGAAGCAACGATTGCAGCCGAGATTGCCAGAGACAGTTCTCAGGACAGTCAGAGTTCTGTTTCATTGAGTCAAGATCCACTTGGAGGACCTATTATCGAAAATGAAGCTGCCACTGCTATGAATGAAGTGGAAAGAGCCATGGCACATGCTCAGGAGGATTCAGTTAACTTAGAAGACTTGGAAAAACAACTCAATGTTGAGCAGAGGAAAATATATGAAGAAGTTACCAAGCAAATTGAGCATGGATTAAGTCATGAGAAGAAAGAGTGCTCATGTACATCGTTGAAGCCTGTCCGACTGTATGTGAGTGGAGAAGCGGGAACTGGAAAAAGTTTCCTTATTAAAGCAATTTCATGCTATTTGCAGGAAAGGACTGAGTCATCGCTGTCTTGTGTTGTCACCGCTCCTACTGGACTTGCAGCACATAACATTAAAGGTATTACTTTGCATCGTCTACTGATGCTGCCGGTGGAGCATGACAACAAATTACAATATCACAAGTTATCTGGGGATGCTTGCTTTGAAGTTTCAAGAGTCTTGAGGAAAATGAAACTACTTATCATTGACGAAGTAAGCATGGTTTCCAATATCATGCTTGCCTTTGTGCACTTGAGAATGCAAGAAGTACTTAAAACTGAATATGATGTGTTATTTGGTGGCAAACACATCATTGTTTTCGGAGATCTTCTGCAGCTGACACCAGTAAAAGGAGAACCTGTGTTCAAAATACTCACGCATGAAGATACCAGGAAGTGCCTAGGGAGCATTGGCAACGTCAATATATGGTTAAACTTCAATTATGCTGAACTGCATGAAAATATGCGTCAGGCAAAAGATGAAGATTACAAGAATATTCTACAAGATATTAGAATTGGAAAAGTGACCGAGCATGGAAAAGAAGCTTTGAATGCACGATTACTTTCAAATTTATATCCCGAACAAGAGATTGTGGCTGAGAATATTTTTCAGAAAATTACTGAGAAGAAATCCGGAATATGTTTGATGCCAACTCTTGCAGAATGTGCCATCTTCAACAACAAAATGTTGAATTTAGAAAAGCAAGAGATTGTGAAACTTGAAGCTATTGACAAAATAGAGCACATGGGATCAACAATTATTTTGTCAGAAAATTTGAAATCAAAATTGGATTCATTAGAGAAGACTATATCTAAAACAGCGGGTTTTGAAAAGACTTTGAATGTGTGTTTAAATTGCCGAATCATTTTGAGAAGAAATTTACATGTTGAAAGAGGTCTGGTAAATGGATCAATGGGTAATGTTGTTGATTTTCAGAAGTACAGAAATAGAGATGGAATAGAATTTTTAAAAATTAAATTTGATGGCATTGAGGAAGTACAGCTAATTGGTCGTTGTTCTGCTAGGTTTTTGCTTGTTAAAGACTTATATGTTCGCCGTAAACAGTTTCCTGTTTGCTTGGCATATGCGGTAACAATTCATAAATCGCAAGGTTTAAGTGTAGACAGTGCATTGGTGAATATTGGCAGTTCTGTGTTCAAGGAGGGTATGGCATATGTGGCATTGTCACGAGTAAGAACTTTATCAGGATTGTACTTGATTGACTGTGATGTCACAAACATTTGTGCGGATCTAGATTGTGTTAAGGAATACAATAGGTTAAGAAGAGAGTATGCGCCACATTTGCCTCAATATCCTTTGTTTGAGAAACGTGTGGTAGGCCGCAAACGTAGAAATATCAGTAATAGTAGGGAGGTTGTTCCAAAAAGACTAAAAGTTAATGAACCGAAAATTGTTAGCAGAAAGAAAGTGGATTCTGTTGAAGATGTTGTCGGTTTTCAATTTGAAAACAGTTCTGGTGTCAACTGCTATGCAAATGTAGTGGTTAATGTTCTCTTTTCACTGGAGAGTTTAAAAGAACAGATTCTGTTGAATTCAGAACAAATTTTATGCTGTTTATTGAATTCTGTTTTCGAGAAATGTAGCACTGATCGAACAAAAGTAGAAAGTGTGTCTGAAGTTCGTTATCTGTTAGATGAATGTTCAGGGCAAACAGACTTCTCTGAAAATAATCAGCAAGATTGTCAGGAGTTTTTAATGTAAATGCTTGATGTATTGCAAGATGAGGGTGTAGATGTAGATCACCTGTTTGGGCTTTCTTATCAATGGCAGCATGACTGCGAGAATTGTAGGGTATCAAGTACTACTAGTGTAGACTCAGAAAGATTTATATATTTAACTTTGCCAGACAGTAAATCAGTCTCCTTTAATAAGCTAGTAAATGCAGCGGATCACAACATGGAGTGTAGCCAATGTAAATCTGAAATGATGTCAACATTATTTATACGTAGATATGGACAGTATGTCATTTTAATCATTCAACGATGTAGGCCTGATGGATCAAAATTGTCAACTTTAATAAAAAATTTTGTGGCTTCTCAGCTTTCAATATCAGGAAGGACTTTTGTAACTGTAGCAATTATCTATCACGATGGTCCTTCAACAACATCAGGACATTATACAGCTTATTTAAAGTCTCGAAACGGCTGGTCATTCTGCAATGATTCCGTTGTAACTTTCAAAAAAAAATTGCCGTTTGACCTTAAAAATTCTTACCTGGTGTTTTTAAAACCAAAATTTTAATGAAAGAATCTCGGGATTTTCTGTGAAGAATTGCAAAAGGTTCATGAAGTAGAGGGAATGTAAGTCTGCAATGCTGTCTAGATTATTGGTCCAAAACTTTTAATTATAATGTCAATTTAAAAATCCAACTATATAAACCTGATGCAAGTAAGTCTGCTTCATAGTAAGCAGTATCAGTGTCATAGGAAAAGGAGAACATGAGTGACAAAGAAGGGTAAGATATTAGTAGTCCAGGATTGTGAATATAATCTCAAATGTTTTTTTTTAGAAAGTTGCGAAAATAGAAAATGTCGGGATTTGATTGGAAGAATTACAAGAGTAGCGAATCGCGGCAACATGATTTGGCCTAGTGGAAACATGTGATAGAATGAGAGAACTGTTTTCTTCTATGTAACATATTTTTCGTATCGATGGAGGTTTTCTTTCAGAAAGTGGCGGGCTGAAAATATTTATAGCACAACAGAGTGAATGCTGTTCATAGGAGATCCTTCGACGTCATTGAAAGTATGTTAATTTTAAGGAGTTTTGAAATCAGATTTCTTAGGTTGTATGGGTTTTTTAAACACAGTCATTTTGATTGTGTTTTTTTTCCCCGCTGTTACATGATGAATACGTTCAAGTCACTGATTTAAGTGAAATTTGATACATTCTGAGAACAGCAAAAATAAACCATAAAACATGTATAATTAATGTTCTTCTGTTTGTACTTATGATATACATTTAGAAATGTGAGGTAGATATGGAAAAACTGAGTCTTCTGTAAGTGTCAATTTAAATGCTTATAGTGCTGAATTTCCGGGTACTATTTTTTTTAAAAAAAGGAATAGGCCTCACCTCAAAGAAAGCTCTTCAAAGCACACATCTTATTTGCATCCTGAAACTATCATTTAAAATATTAGAGACAATTTTATGATGGCTTTACATCTTTTTTGCGCTGCTATTGCATCACTATTGTGAGACATCAGCAGTGAAAAAAAAGAAGTACCATGTTCAAAAATAGGTCTCAGTTCATCAGCATGAAGATACTGTTTATTTAAAATATATATCTTTAGGATTGTGTAGGGGACGTAGAGAAGCAGAGGCTTCTGTAAATGTCAAAATTGTTGAAAAAGTGTTTCTTCTTGAACCTTTTCCCTTTTCTTTTGTAATTTTTAAATACATGTAGTAATATTTTTGGAAATGTATGTTTTCTCTTTTACAGATTGAAAGTATGAAAAAATATTTAGAAAAGGTAACAAGAATTATAAGGTAAATGTTTTCTACTCTTTTTATCCGCAATGCACTGCTGATGATGTCACTGACACTATCTCTGATTTACTCTGTATAGCTGTCTTTCTTTTTACATTACTCTCTGTTTACTTCCCTTATACTAACTCTTCTTTTTTTTAAAAAAATATTTTTTTGGTTCGCTTCAAGTTCGCGAACCGGTCAGCGAACTTGAAGCGAACCAAAAGAAATAGAGCTTGCTAGAGTGTTAAACATTCTAGCAATTTTATTTGAAAGGGGAGGTAGTTCTGAAAAGAACTTTTTTTTAATGTTTTTGTTGTTTTTTTTATTTTTTTTTATTTTCTGAACATTTTTTGTTTTTTTGGTATTTTTAGAACAGTTTTATGTTTTTTTTGTGTTTTTCATGGAGGGGAAACAACAAAAAAACAGGCATCGAAAAGGGCTCAACAGGAGCAAAGAAAAAATTACTGCTTGGGTGGGTTAGGGCAGTTATGGTTATCATACACCAAGTTTATTAAGTTTACGCTCATGTTGCCACATGAGAGCATAGCACCACAATGTATGCACGTTAACTTCATGTGCTTGAAGTTTGGCTGTATGTTTGGCACAGTTTCCTGTGCCTCTCTTACAGTCAAATTTATATTAGAAGTTGATTTGGCCACAGGAGTTGTCAGGGGATTATCTTGCAGATCCCTTAACTCTGCCCGGCTGTAATTTAATGGATGCCACCTGACCATATGGCGATGCATAGTATAGTTGCCCATACTATACTTTTTCTCTGTGCCTCGAGATAATCTTTTTTTGCAAATTAGGCAGGTGGCATATTTGGCATTAACCTTCTTCTCCCCTCGAGGAATTGAGAAAAATTGCCAAATGAAACTTGTTTTCCTTCCGGAAACACGGGGCAACTCCGGAATAAATTCAGGTTCATCAGTGTCCTCTTCTTCTAAGTCGTCCTCTTCTTCCTCTCTGTTTGAGATGAATTGAGATGGTGGTCCTCTCTTGTCATGAGGAGGTTGAGGTGGTGGTGGGGGTCCACCAGCTGAAGCAAAGATAGAAGCCATTGTAATCAAAATGGAAAATGGTCTTTCTCTCACCAAGATGAAAGTCAGAGTGAGGAAAGAAGAAGGGGTTTACGTGATTTTGGAAAAGCAAAAGTTCGGAACCAATGAAAAGTGTTATTTTTAGGTCACATGACCTAGTCATACATCATTTGGAAACCAAAAGTGAAATGAACCAATGAAAACTTCGATAAACAAGTCACATGACTTGTTCCGCTCACGTTACGCGGTGCGCGCCGCGTCCCGCATCGTTTCCGGTTCGCGGTCCCGAGCACTTTCGGGAGCGCTAAAGCGGCGCGTCATAAGACGCATTCGCGACAATGATACGTCGCGCTTCCGCGACGCGTCACAGTTCCGCTAACGTAACGTTTACCGGTTCGCGTACTAGATCGCGGCATCAAGATGAGCTAACGGAAAGCTTCCCGGTTCGCTTACCGGAAGCGAAGAAAAAAAATATTTCAATTAAAATTATCAATAAACATCTAAAATATATTTTGGGTTTTAAAGTAGAATGCATTTTACAGCTACAGATGTTAGCTTTTAAAAAACCAATGAAATTCACAGAAAAAACCATAGGTTATAGTCCATATATAGTTAGGAATTTGCATTTACAAAACCTTGAAAATTCAATGAAAAAACCATTGGTTATAGAACATATATAGTTAGGAATTTGCATTTACAAAACCTTGAAAATTCAATGAAAAAACCATTGGTTATAGAACATATATAGTTAGGAATTTGC
This sequence comes from Lissotriton vulgaris, assembly GCF_964263255.1. Taxonomy (NCBI): domain Eukaryota; kingdom Metazoa; phylum Chordata; class Amphibia; order Caudata; family Salamandridae; genus Lissotriton; species Lissotriton vulgaris. The sequence continues at coordinate 89,112 of NW_028251014.1, read as the reverse complement.
ATTTACAAAACCTTATTTTACTCGCATAAAACCATTGAAATTCCATATATAGTTAGATGCGCTAACTATATATCGCGCACCCGCAATCCACTGCTGATGATGTCACATATTACATCATTCATGACATGGTCAGTGACATCACTGATGACATCACTGATGACAACTCAAATGACATCACTGATGACATCTCATTTGACATCACTGATCACATCACTGATGACATTACTCATGTGATAATACAATGAACCTCTTCAGACTCTAATATAACCTTACATACACTCAGTATAAACATATTTACTCTCTTATACAATCCCTGATACAAGCTCACAGTGATCCATACAGCCACTCACACATTCACTGGCTCTTATCCACAGTTATTTACAAAACCTTATTTTACTCGCACAAAACCATTGAAATTCCATATATAGTTAGATGCGCTAACTATATATCGCGCACCCGCAATCCACTGCTGATGATGTCACATATTACATCATTCATGACATGGTCAGTGACATCACTGATGACATCACTGATGACATCTCAAATGACATCACTGATGACAACATCCAGTGACTGTATGTTTCTGTAAAGTTAAAATATGTCTTACATATTGAAGAATGAGTGGATGTATAAATGTCTGGATGAAGGATTTAGTAGGTGCATGACTGATTGTATGAGGGAGTGATTAAATGTGTCTCACTGAGTGCATGGGTTAGTGAATAAACTATATTAGTTTGTGCATCATTATATCTGTTGTTCTGTAAACTGCTGCATGTGTTGATCAGTAGCTATATGAATAACTATATGGGTTATTGATTGGTTGCTCAAGTATTTGTATGGGAGACTGAGTATATGTGTGAGTGGCTGGGAGGTGTGTGACTCTGTGCATAGATGTGTGAGCAGTTGATTCACTAGATGTATGGTTTCAAAAGTGCATGTGGAAACAGCTGTATGGGCGGTTGACTGTGTGCATGAGTGTATTGGTGAGTGAATGGATATCTCAGTGCTACATGTCAAAGTAAGTACATATGTAAAACACAGTACATGTGAGAGTTAACATATATAAATAACTGTGCATTAGAGCCAGTGAATGTGTGAGTGGCTGTATGGATCAGTGTGAACTTTTATTAGGGATTATATAAGAGAGTAAATATGTGTTAGAATATGTTTCAATAAGTAAGGTGTGTATAACTGTATAGTTGAGGAATTGGAGGTGTGATTGATTCTTTGCATGACTGTCTAGGTGTATGAGTAACTCCATGGATGAGTGACAATCTGTGAGTGTCTGTTTTCACTGAGTGTATCTAAGGATATATCAGAGTCTGTAGAGGTTCATCGTATTAACACATGAATGATGTCATCTGTGATGTTGTCAGTGATGTCATTTGAGTTGTCATCAGTGATGTCATCAGTGATGTCATTTGAGATGTCATCAGTGATGTCATCAGTGATGTCACTGACCATGTCATGAATGATGTAATATGTGACATCATCAGCAGTGGATTGCGGGTGCGCGATATATAGTTAGCGCATCTAACTATATATGGAATTTCAATGGTTTTGTGCGAGTAAAATAAGGTTTTGTAAATGCAAATTCCTAACTATATATGTTCTATAACCAATGGTTTTTTCATTGAATTTTCAAGGTTTTGTAAATGCAAATTCCTAACTATATATGGACTATAACCTATGGTTTTTTCTGTGAATTTCAATGGTTTTTTAATAGCAAATATCAAAAGCTGTCAAATGTCAAGTACGTGATAGGTAAAAACGTTTTCGTGTTTATGCACGCTGATGTGCTTTGAACGCTACCCCCCCCTCCCCTCTTTTCTCTTTCCTTCCCCCGTTGTAATCCGTCGTACCTGCTTGTCTCTCCATTTGATTGATTGTTATCCAAGCATTTACTGTTTTAAAATTGGTTCTCTTTGGATCATTCTCTATTTACAAACAAGCACAAAGTCGCAATACTCTGTTTAGTCTATGCAGATAGTGAAAAATCGTGTAAAAAAATAAAAGTAATCGAGCAAAATCAGTAGACCACTAATTCGATCTCTTTTTGACCTCGATAAAATAGAAACATTAGGAACAACCCTTCATGAGAAATACGAAAATAGTGAAATGAACTGAGCTCCACACCATGAGGGCTGCAAGACAGCTCGGCTCCGCCACCCACCCCGCCCAAAATAACGACAAACCCTATGCAAATATTATAAATATAGACAACACACCAGCAAAGAAACAGGGTAAAACATTTTATTAAATAACTATTTACATAACTATTTTATACTTTTTATTGCCCGATCCGGCTAGCTCAATCGATCGAGCATGAAACTCATGCACTGATAGCAAGCGTTGAGAGTTTGTAGAACGATGGCTTCAGATTTTCCACATACGGTGTAGTGGCGCGAACTGGGAGGGGGCGTTTGGATCCTGCCCCTTCCCCAAATAAGATTTTCATACGTGAATGTTCGTTCATGCTTTTTGTCCCTGAGTTGCTTCGATGTCACTGCCTTACACAAATGGCATAAGTCCTGGATGTTGAGTGCCATACTTCAGAGTTCTAAGCAGCGCTTGTAACACTGTTTAAACCTATTTTGCACCTGCTGCAGCTTCACTATTCAAAGTAAGTAGGGTCCGTTTGTGGACCTGACTGCATTGGAAAACAATGTGATACAGTGCCTCCCTAAACCGCTTGACGGAGGCCCCCGAGGGGAGGTGAGATGGCGCGGACTGAGAGGGGGCGCTTGGCTCCTGCCCCCCCCCCAAGTCGTGTTGCCCTGATGTGGCCTGAGATCGCCCCCGACATAGGCGGCCGGCTCCCGGGGTCCGGCGGAATTTTTTCCCTTTTGATGACTCTTTCATTCTGGACCTTGTCCCTCAATCCGTTTGACCTGAAGACACGCTGTAGTGGGGCGCCCCTTTACCGTTTTAGTTGCCATTCCGCCCGCTTTTGGTACTCTGTGCCTCTTCCGCCATTCAGCTGTTTACCGCCCGCTCTTGCGACTACAGCGTCTCGCTCACCATGTAGTTGAGTTGCTCCCGCTCTTAAGATTTAACCGAACTTTTTGGACTGCTGAAAGCGGTTGTATTCCGACCGCTGGTTGGTGGAGACATTTTTACTATATTCTGGACCTGCGTTGTCGCGTAATGCGTCATATGACGCACCGCGTTAGCGCACCCGGAAGTGCTCCGGTGCGCAAGGCGCAGCTTCCCGGAAACGATCCAGAGCGCGCCGTGCAGCGCGTAACGTAAGCATAACAGGTCATGTGACTTGTTAATAAAACTTTTCATTGGTTCATTTTACTTTTGTTTTCCTAATGATGTAAGACTAGGTCATGTGACCTAAAAATAACACTTTTCATTGGATTAAAACATTTTTTTTCCCAAACGATGAAAGCCCCACCTTGTTTCTGGATGTTTCAGACTGAAGCTGGCGTCACCATGAGAGCACCACCATCTCGTAGCTCCGTCGTGGCCATTCCGCAAGCAATCATGGCAGCCGCTCCCCACCGGAAGCCTGCGGGAGTCGAGGGCCCCCAAGACTTTTGTACAATCTTCAAGGCTGAGGGGACGCTTTTGAGAATGGAACCCAAGCCCTGGCAGACAAGCGTCCGAGTTCCAAGGTGTCCCAGGGCCATTTTACTGGACCAGGCCCAAATCCGAAGAGCAGGCCGCCATTTTAAGAGTCCTGTGGCAGCCGCCTATCGCTGCACCGCAAGACTGGGAGCAACTCAACTACATGGTGAGCGAGACGCTGTAGCCGTAAGAGCGGGCGGTAAACAGCTGAATGGCGGAAAAGGCACAGTGTAGCAAAAGCGGACGGAATGGCGACTGAAACGATAAGGGGCGCCCCACTACAGCAGACGAGCCTCCGCCATGTGCTTCAAAACTGCATACGTATCTTGTGATATCAAGGTTGGGCAACCAGTACACAACAAGCAGTTGCGAGTCCCATTTACACCGGCGCCATTTTGGGCGCGGCCGGGCAGGTCCAGGATCTACTCAAACATAACAAATTAGGCTGACGTCTCTGAAGCAGTTGACGAACAGCAGGACATAGCAAATAAACATGAAGTCTCTAAAGCTGTTAACTCACTGCAAGACAAAACAAGTGAACCTGAAACCTCTGGAATAATTGTCGCTCAAAAGAACAACACACAAAACTCTGTAGAGCCTGAAGAAAGAAAAACAGAAGGGCACTGTAGTTTCAGACACACTTAACACTAATGACTTAACAAAGATATCGTCTGTCTATGAAGCAGTTATCATGTTCACAGAATTGACAAAGAAGTGTGCAGACACCAATGCTATTAAGAAACACAAGGAAATCCCTAACGCATTTGTCAGTCATTGGTTAAGCAGCTAGGACCTGTTCACTCTTGACACCCCAGGTGCTGTGTATGTTGCACTATAGTGCTGCATCGGGAATACGGATAACCCTATTGATGTTGATTTTTCATTATTGATTATTGTAAAGAAATGGCGACTCCCCCCTTTAGCAGATTAGCTAAATGTTTGCGTAATTTAGGCATAAAAGTTATATTATTGTTGTTGTTGTTGTTATCGTTATAGTTCTGGTTAATTTCAATTTTTTTTAAAATATATTTACAGTTTTTGTTGCGTTCGTTATATTTAAAAGTTAATAAAGTTTTATAATCCTACTTTGTTGGAGTGCTATATATTTTTAAAAAATCGGGTGAATGGGGCCTTGAATCGGGTTATTGTCATGTGTGGGCTTTGCAAGTGTACTGCTACAGGATCGGACATTTCAAACTCAAATGCACGTTCTTTTTCTTACCTTTCCGAAGCATGGAGCGCAATAGCAGGCAGAGAAAGGGTGATGCACGTGTTGAACACTACCTGGCCTAGCAAGTTGCTGGCAGTGCCCCCCCGCCCGCTCCTGAAAGAGGGCACACACACACCGCCGCCCCGAGTACTTCACAAATCTTTAAAAGACCATGCGCTTGTTCATGAGGCTTAAATGGTTTATCACCCCTTCTAGAACCCCTGCATCGACCCTCTGACGTTTCCTGGAAGAATTAGCACGTAACACAATACCAAGCCCTGTCAGCTGAAACCCCCGAGGAATCGTGGGGCATATTATCAAGGGGGTTTATTTCCGCTTTTTTGGCTTTAAAAGCCAAAAAAAAGGAGATAAAATTATCTCCCTATTACCAAGCTGTCGCTAACACCAGTTAGTGACAGCTAAAAGGAGATAGCGACCATCTTGGGCCCCGCTTTGCATGTCAGTGATATTTATCACTAATGACATGCAAAGTGGGCGTGCCAAGATGTTAGCGACTGGAAACAGTCCCTAACCATCGCTATCTCCTATTACCAACTTTTGGAGATATTCGCGCTAAGCGTGAATATCTCCAAAAGCTAACACCTGCCCTGAGCAGTTTTTAGCCATGTTATCCAATGGAAGGTGGATAACATGGCTAAGAGCATTTGCTGGATAATGCATGAATATCGCTGACTTTTCAGCGATATTCATGCATTGCGGCCGTTTTTTATCGCATTTGCGATAAACCTTGCTAATAGCAAGGTTTATCTGCGATAAAATTCGCCGATGTGCGGCGATAATTTTTGTCTCTAAACAAGTTAGAGACAAAAATTATCGCTAGTTGTTGGTAATATGCCCCCGGATTTTTCCTTGCAGGAATCGGGAGGCGGAAGACTAGCACTGAAATCAGTAGTCTCACGCCTCAATCGGGAGGGTTGGCATGTCTGGATTCTCTACAGCTGAGGCCATAAACTACATCCGCAGGGCTAGGTGATAGCCTGGGTCCGGCCTGGACAATCGGACACAGAGGAAGAGGAGTGTCGGAGGGTGCGGTAGTGAATAGGGTGAAAGGGAGGTGTCGGGCGAGCACAGAGTGTGATTCTCAGGGAAGAGCAGCGCAGATGGGGGGAAGTATATGGCCGATGCATGAGAGAGAGAGCGGGGGTGACCAGTGCGTGGGGGAGATGCTTGCGAGGGTGGGGAACCATGCTGAGAATCGACGGCGTGCAGAGAGTGGGTCGGGTCAAGGCATCTAAAATGGCTGCCGTGCACGACAAAATTGTGGCATTGGACAAAAAGGCAAGATGGCACAGACAATGTTTATCAATAAGGATTCATTTATAACAAAATATTTACTCGCAGTGACAAAATGGTGGTCAACACTTCCTGATTTCCATCGAATCGAACGTTAACAGATGTCACGCAGCAAAAAAAAAAAAAAAGCTCACGCACAGCCGCTGGAAGACATGTATCTACATATATGAGCCTCCTCAGCCACCCTCAGAAAACATAAGGGGTCAGGATACGTCTCCCGCACCCCCTTATACCTAGTAATTTAATTAAAACGAAACACAAAATGGCGAATTCCCGTTTCGCTACCACTTTGCGGCCCAGTTCGCAGCCCGGGAAGCGCTTCTACCGTGAAAAATATATTTTTTTTATTTTCCCCACGAGACCCTTTATTAACCCCAACATCATTCCTAGAGGGTCAAGAGAGGTATACCTTGCCCCCTTTCATTAAATTCCCCCTTCGTTTTTCACCTCTTCTTCTCTCTCGATCCTACCGAGAGATAAGATGGCGGCCGCTCCGGACTGTTTAGAATGTTGACAGACACCGGAGAGCCAATCAGCTTTCTGCGCGCAAAGTTCCGTTTCGCGAAAAGTAAGCGGACCGGAGCGCAGCCCGGAGCGCTGTTACAGATATATATCTTGTTTTGAACGTTAATTTCTCAAAAACTACTGGAGCACATATATTGAGACCTAGCAAAGGCACATCGGGCTAACAGTCCCTACAATTTTGCCAAGTTTCGTGCAAATCCATTCAGCCGTTCGAGCTAAAAGGGAGTCCAACCGCCCTATGGAAATTAACATGGGAAAAACGTGTTTTGGGACCCCCCTTTTTTCTCGGCCCCCCCTTGACAAAACCCCCCCAAATTTTAAAGGGCTGCTCAGAAATAAAATGTGCCATTTTCCTGAAAATTTCAGCCGATTCCGTCCACAAACGCCAAAGTTATTAGACATAGAATTTTCAAAAGTTCCATAGAGAATTAATCCTAACTATATATACCTACTGGCGATAGCCAGTAGGTAATATATATATATATATATATATATATATATATATATATATATATATATATATATATATATTACCTACTGGCTATCGCCAGTAGGTATATATAGTTAGGATTTTTTCCCTATGGGATTTCTGAAAATTCTATGCCTAATAACTTTGGCGTTTGAGGACGGAATCGGCTGAAATTTTCAGGAAAATGGCACATTTTGTTTCTGAGCAGCCCCTGAAAATTTGGTGGAGTTTCGTCAAGGGGGGGCTGAGAAAAAAGGGGGGTCCCAAAACGCGTTTTTTCCATTCATTTTTCCATAGGGCGGTTGGACTCACTTTTAGCTCGAACGGCTGAATGGATTTGCACGAAACTTGGCAAAATTGTAGGGACTGTTAGCCCGATGTGCCTTTGCTAGGTCTCAATATATGTGCTCCAGTAGTTTTTGAGAAATTAACGTTCAAACCAAGATATATATCTGTAACAGCGCTCCGGGCAGCGATCCGGTCCGCTTACTTTTCGCGAAACGGAACTTTGCGCGCAGAAAGCTGATTGGCTCTCCGGTGTCTGTCAACATTCTAAACAGTCCGGAGCGGCCGCCATCTTATCTCTCGGTAGGATCGAGAGAGAAGAGGTGAAAAACGAAGGGGGAATTTATTGAAAGGGTGCAAGGTATACCCCTCTTGACCCCCTAGGATTGTTGTTGGGGTTATTAAAGGGTCCCGTGGGGAAAATAAAAAAGAATGATTTTTCACGGTAGAAGCGTTTCCCGGGCCGCGAACTGGGCCGCAAACTGGTAGCGAAACGGGAATTCGCCATTTTGTGCTTCGTTTTAATTGTTTAGAGACAAAAATTATCGCCGCACATCGGCCACAATGCATGAATATCGTTGAAAAGTCAGCGATATTCATGCATTATCGAGCAAATGCTCTTAGCCATGTTATCCACCTTCCATTGGATAACAGAAAGCTGATTGGCTCTCCGGTGTCTGTCAACATTCTAAATAGTCCGGAGCGGCCGCCATCTTATCTCTCGGTAGGATCGAGAGAGAAGAAGAGGTGAAAAACGAAGGGGGAATTTATTGAAAGGGGGCAAGGTATACCCCTCTTGACCCCCTAGGAATGTTGTTGAGGTTATTAAAGGGTCCCGTGGGGAAAATAAAAAAAAAATTATTTTTCACGGTAGAAGCGCTTCTCGGGCCGCGAACTGGGCCGCAAACTGGTAGCGAAACGGGAATTTGCCATTTTGTGCTTCGTTTTAATTGTTTAGAGTCAAAAATTATCGCCGCACATCGGCCACAATGCATGAATATCGCTGAAAAGTCAGCGATATTCATGCATTATCCAGCAAATGCTCTTAGCCATGTTATCCACCTTCCATTGGATAACATGGCTAAAAACCGCTCTGTGCGTGGTTTTTTTTTTTTTTTTTTTTTTTGCTGCGTGACGTTTGTTAACGTTCGATTCGATGGAAATCAGGAAGTGTTGAACACCATTTTGTCACTGCGAGTAAATATTTTGTTATAAATGAATCCTTATTGATAAACATTGTCTGCGCCATCTTGCGTTTTTGTCCAATGCCACAATTTTGTCGTGCACGGCAGCTATTTTAGATGCCTTGACCAGACCCACTCTCTGCACGCCGTCGATTCTCAGCATGGCTCCCCACCCTCGCACGCATCTCCCCCACGCAATGGTCACCCCCGCTCTCTCTCTCTCATGCATGGGCCATATACTTCCCCCATCTGCGCTGCTCTTCTCTGAGAATCACACCCTGTGCCCGTTCGACACCTCCCTTTCACCCTATTCACTACCGCACCCTCTGACACTTCTCTTCCTCTGTGTCCGATTGTCCAGGCCGGACCTAGGCTATCACCTAGCCCTGCGGATGTAGTGTATGGCTCCAGCTGTAGAGTATCCAGACATGCCAACCCTCCCGATTCAGGTGTGAGACTACTGATTTCAGTGCTAGTCTTTCGCTTCTCGATTCCTGCAAGGAAAAATGCGGGGGCATATTACCAACAACTAGCGGTAATTTTTGTCTCTAACTTGTTTAGAGAAGAGGCGAATTTTATCGCACATAAACCTTGCTATTAGCAAGGTTTATCGCAAATGCGATAAAAAACGGCCGCAATGCATGAATATCGCTGAGAAGTCAGCGATATTCATGCATTAGACAGCAAATGCTCTTAGCCATGTTATCCACTTCCCATTGAACAAGCGCATGGTCTTTTAAAGATTTGTGAAGTACTCGGGGCAGGGGGGGGCACTGGCACAATTTGCAGGCCAGGCAGTGTTCAACACGTGCATCACCCTTTCTCTGCCTGCTATTGCGCTCCATGTTTCGGAAAGGTAAGAAAATGAACGTGCATTTGAGTTTGAAATGTCCGATCTTGTAGCAGTACACTTGCAAAGCCCACACATGACAATAACCCGATTCAAGGCCCCATTCACCCGATTTTTTAAAAAAATATAGTACTCCAAGACAGTTACATTTTAAAACTTTATTAATATTTAAATATAACGAACGCAACAAAAACTGTAAATATATTTAACCATTTTTTTAAATTAACCAGAACTATAACGATAACAACAACAACAACAATAATATAACTTTTATGTATAAATTACGCAAACATTTAGCTAATCTGCTAAAGGGGGGAGTCGCCATTTCTTTACAATAATCAATAATGAAAAATCCACATCAATAGGGTTGCCCGTTTTGTCGATGCAGCACTATAGTGCAATATACACAGCACCTGGGGTGTCAAGAGTGAACAGGTCTTTCTTTGTTCCTTAAGATGTTATCTCCGAGAATGCTGATGCATTGGTGTCTGTACACTTCTTTGTCAATTCTGTCAAGATGATAACTGCTTTATAAACAGACGATATCTTTGTTTCGTCATTAGTGTTAAGTGTGTCTGAAACTACAGTGCCCTTCTGGTTTTTTTTCTTCAGGCTCTACAGAGTTTTGTGTGTTGTTCTTTTGAGCGACAATTATTCCAGAGGTTTCAGGTTCACTTGATTTGTTCTGCAGTGAGTTAACAGCTTTAGAGAGTTCATGTTTATTTGCTATGTCCTGCTGTTCGTGAACTGCTTCAGAGACGTCAGCCTCATTTTTTATGTTTCAGTAGATCCTGGACCTGCCCGGCCGCGCCCAAAATGGCGCCGGTGTAAATGGGACTCGTAACTGCTTGTTGTGTACTGGTTGCCCAACCTTGATATCACGAGATACATATGCAGTTTTGAAGCACATGGCGGAGGCTTGTCTGCTGTAGTGGGGCGCCCCTTTATCGTTTCAGTCGCCATTCCGCCCGCTTTTGCTACACTGTGCCTCATCCGCCATTCAGCTGTTTACCGCCCGCTCTTACGGCTACAGCGTCTCGCTCACCATGTAGTTGAGTTGCTCCCACTCTTGCGGTGCAGCGGTAGGCGGCTTCCACAGGACTCTTAAAATGGCGGCCGGCTCTTCGGATTTGGGCCTGGTCCAGTAAAATGGCCCTGGGACACCTTGGAACTCGGTCGCTTGTCTGCCAGGGCTTGGGTTCCATTCTCGAAAGCGTCCCCTTAGCCTTGAAGATTGTACAAAAGTCTTGGGGGCCCTCGACTCCCGCAGGCTTCCGGTGGGGAGCGGCTGCCATGATTGCTTGCGGAATGGCCACGACGGAGCTACGAGATGGTGGTGCTCTCATGGTGACGCCAGCTTCAGTCTGAAACATCCAGAAACAAGGTGGGGCTTTTATCGTTTGGGGAAAAAAAATGTTTTAATCCAATGAAAAGTGTTATTTTTAGGTCACATGACCTAGTCTTACATAATTAGGAAAAGAAAAGTAAAATGAACCAATGAAAAGTTTTATTAACAAGTCACATGACCTGTTATGCTTACGTTACGCGCTGCGCGGCGCGCTCTGGATCGTTTCCGGGAAGCTGCGCCTTGCGCACCGGAGCACATCCGGGTGCGCTAACGCGTCGCGTCATATGACGCATTACGCGACAATGCAGGTGCAGAATATAGTCAAAATGTCTCCACCAACCAGCGGTCGGAATTCCACCGCTTTCAGCAGTCCAAAAAGTTCGGTCAAATCTTAAGAGCGGGAGCACCTCAACTACATGGTGAGCGAGACGTTGTAGTCGCAAGAGCGAGCGGTAAAGAGCTGAATGGCGGAAGAGGCACAGAGTACCAAAAGCGGGCGGAATGGCAACTAAAACGGTAAAGGGGCGCCCTGCGACAGCGTGTCTTCTGGTGAAACGGATTGTGGGACAAGGTCCAGAATGAAAGATTCTTCAAAAGGGAAAAAATTCCGCCGGACCCCGGGAGCCGGCCACCTATGCCGGGGGCGATCTCAGGCCTCACCAGGGCAACACGACTTGGGGAGGGGGCAGGAGCCAAGCGCCCCCTCTCAGTCCGCGCCATCTCACCGCCCCTCGGGAGCCTCCGTCAAGCGGTTTAGGGAGGCACCGTATCACATTGTTTTCCAATGCAGTCAGGTCCACAAATGGACCCCACTACTTTGAATAGTGAAGCTGCAGCAGGTGCAAATAAGGTTTAAACAGTGTTACAAGAACTGCTTAGAACTCTGAAGTATGGCACTCAATAACCAGGACTTATGCCATTTATTTAAGGCAGTGACATGGAAGCAACTCTGGGACAAAAAGCATGAACGAACATTCACGTATGAAAATCTTATTTGGAGAAGGGGTAGAATCCAAACGCCCCCTGCCAGTTCGCGCCACTAAACTGTATGTGGAAAATCTGAAGACATCATTCTACAAACTCTCAACGCTTGTTATCAGTGCATGACTTTCATGCTCGATCGATTGAGCTAGCCGGATCGGGCAATAAAAAGTATAAAATAGTTATGTAAATAGTTATTTAATAAAATGTTTTATTCTGTTTCTTTGGTGGTGTGTTGTGTATATTTATAATATTTGCATAGGGTTTGCCGTTATTTTTGGCGGTGTGGGTGGCGGAGTCGAGCTGTTTTGCAGCCCTCATGGTGTGGAGCTCAATTCATTTCACTATTTTCGTATTTCTCATGAAGGGTTATTCCTAATGTTTGTATTTTACCGAGGTTAAAAAGAGATCGAATTAGTGGTCTACTGATTTTGCTCGATTACTTTTATTTTTTTACACGATTTTTCACTATCTGCAAAGACTAAACAGAGTATTGCGACTTTGTGCTTGTTTGTAAATAGAGAATGATCCAAAGAGAACCAATTGTAAAACAGTAAATGCTTGGATAATAATCAATCAAATGGAGAGACAAGCAGGTACGACGGATTACAACAGGGGTAAAGGTCTGCGTTAACTACCGTTCACTATCTGCAAAGAGAGAGTACTACTAAGAGAAAAGAGGGGAGTGGGGGGGGGGCAGCGTTCAAAGCACATCAGCGTGCATAAACACGAAAACGTTTTTACCTATCACGTACTTGACATTTGACAGCTTTTGATGTTTGCTATTAAAAAACCATTGAAATTCACAGAAAAAACCATAGGTTATACTCGATATATAGTTAGGAATTTGCATTTACAAAACCTTGAATATTCAATGAAAAAACCATTGGTTTTAGGCCATATATAGTTAGGGATTTGCATTTAGAAAACCTTATTTTACTCGCATAAAACCATTGAAATTCCATATATAGTTATAAGCGCTAACTATATATCGCGCACCCGCAATCCACTGCTGATGATGTCACATATTACATCATTCATGACATGGTTAGTGACATCACTGATGACATCACTGATGACATCTCAAATGACATCACTGATGACATCACTGATAACATCTCATTTGACATGACTGATCACATCACTGATGATATCATTCATGTGATAATACCATGAACCTCTTCAGACTCTAATATAACCTTAGATACAATCAGTGTAAACAGACAGTCACTCATCCATGGAGTTACTCACACACCTAGTCAGTTATGCCAAAAATCAATCACACCTCCATTTTCTCAACTATACAGTTATACACACCTTACTTATTCAAACATATACTAACACATATTTACTTTACTCTCTTATACAATCTCTGATACATGTTCACAATGATCCATACAGCCACTCACACATTCACTGGCTCTTATGCACAGTTATTTATAGATGTCAACTCTCACATGTACTGTGTTTTACATATGTACTTAATTTGACATGTAGCACTGAGATATCCATTCACTCACTAATACACTCATGCACAGTCAACCGCCCATACAGCTGTTTGCACATGCACTTTTGAATCTATACATATAGTCAATCAACTACTCACACATCTATGTACAGAGTCACACACCTCCCAGCCACCCATACACACACACTCAGTTTCCCATACAAATACTTGGACAACCAATCAATAACCCATACAGTTACTCATATAGCTACTGATCAACATATGCAGCAGTTTGTAGAACAACAGATATAATGATGCACAAATTAAAACAGTTTAGTCATTAACCCATGCACTCAGTGAGACACATTTAATCACTCACTCAATCAGTCAGTCATGCACCTAGTAAATCCTTCATCCAGACACTTATATATCCACTCATTCTTCAATAAGTAAAACATATTTTAACTTTACAGAAACATACAGTCACTGGATGTTGTCATCAGTGATGTCATCAGTGATGTCATTTGAGATGTCATCAGTGATGTCATCAGTGATGTCACTAACCATGTCATGAATGATGTAATATGTGACATCATCAGCAGTGGATTGCGGGTGCGCGATATATAGTTAGCGCTTATAACTATATATGGAATTTCAATGGTTTTATGCGAGTAAAATAAGGTTTTCTAAATGCAAATCCCTAACTATATATGGCCTAAAACCAATGGTTTTTTCATTGAATATTCAAGGTTTTGTAAATGCAAATTCCTAACTATATATCGAGTATAACCTATGGTTTTTTCTGTGAATATATATATATATATATATATATATATATATATATTCACTGAAAAAACCATAGGTTATAGACCATATATAGTTAGGGATTAGCATTTACAAAACCTTATTTTACTCACACAAAACCATTGAAATTTCATATATAGTTAGTTGCACTAACTATATATCGCGCACCCGCAATCCACTGCTGATCATGTCACATATTACATCATTCATGACATGGTCAGTGACATCACTGATGTCATCACTGATGACATCACTGATGACATCTCAAATGACATCACTGATGACATCACTGATGACATCTCATTTGACATTACTGATCACATCACTGATGACATCATTCATGTGATAATACGGTGAACCTCTTCAGACTTTTATATAATCTTACATACACTCAGTGTAAACAGACACTCACAGACTGTCACTCATCCATGGAGTTACTCACACACCTAGTCAGTCATGCAAAGAATCAATCACACCTCCATTAAATGTCCTCAACTATACAGTTATACACACCTTACTTATTCAAAGATATACTAACACATATTTACTCTCTTATACAATCCCTGATACAAGTTCACAATGATCCATACAGCCACTCACACATTCACTGGCTCTTATGCACAGATTTTTATATATGTCAACTCTCACATGTACTGTGTTTTACATATGTACTTACTTTGACATGTAGCACTGAGATATCCATTCACTCACCAATACACTCATGCACACAGTCAACGGCCCATACAGCTGTTTCCAAATGCACTTTTGAACCCATACATCTAGTGAATCAACTGCTCACACATCTATGCACAGAGTCATACACCTCCCTGCCACCTACACACACACTCAGTCTCCCATACAAATACTTGGGCAACCAATCAATAACCCATATAGTTACTCATATAGCTACTGATCAACACATGCAGCAGTTTACAGAACAACAGACATAATGATGCACAAATTAAGACAGTTTAGTCACTAACCCATGCACTCAGTGAGACACATTTAATCACTCACTCATACAGTCAGTCATGCACCTACTAAATCCTTCATCCAGACACTTATACATACACTCATTCTTCAATATGTAAGACATATTTTAACTTTACAGAAACATACAGTCACTGGGTGTTGTCATCAGTGATGTCATCAGTGATGTCATTTGAGATGTCATCAGTGATGTCATCAGTGATGACATCAGTGATGTCACTGACCATGTCATGAATGATGTAATATGTGACATGATCAGCAGTGGATTGCGGGTGCGCGATATATAGTTAGTGCAACTAACTATATATGAAATTTCAATGGTTTTGTGTGAGTAAAATAAGGTTTTGTAAATGCTAATCCCTAACTATATATGGTCTATAACCTATGGTTTTTTCAGTGAATTTCATTGGTTTTTTAAAAGCTAATATCTGTAGCTGTAAAATGTATTCTTCTTTAAATCTTAAGATATATTTTACATGTTTTTGATACAATTTTTTTTTTATTTTTTTTTTGTTTCGCTCCCGGTCCGCGAACCGGTTAGCTTCCCGTTAGCTCAATTTGGAGCCGCGACTCGGTCCGCGAACCGGTAAACGTTACGTTTGCGTAACTGTTGCGTTAGCATGACGTTTTGCGTTGCCGCGTAATACGTCATGTGACGCGCCAAGTTAGCATACCCGGAAGCGAACCGGAACGCGGCGCAAAGCGCGTAATGTAAACACAGCAGGTCATGTGACTCGGTAATAACACTTTTCATTGGTTCATTTCACTTTTGGTTTCCTAATGATGTAATACTAGGTCATGTGATCTAAAATTAACACTTTTCATTGGTTTAGAACTTTTGCTTTTCCCAAATGATTAAAACCCCTCCTTCTTTCCTCACTCTGACTTTCATCTTGGTGAGAGAAAGACCCTTTATTAACATTGAGATATGGCTTCATTAGTAGCTTCAGCTGGTTCTTCCCCACCACCTCCACCACATCCAAGGAAGAGAGGACCACCTGCTGAAGTTATTATTCAACAAGAAGAGGAAGAACAGGAAGAGGAGGAAGAGCAGGAAGAGACACTGTTTTTGCCAGAGGAGCCCAGGAGGTATAATCGGAAGGAGAACTATATTTGGCAATTTTTTAAATTTCCCGAGGGCCAAAAGAAAGTAAATGCACGCTACGTGTTTTGCCGTATATGTAAAGAAAGACTGTCCAGGGGGACTGATAAAAAATACAGTTTCGGCAACTACACTATGCATCGGCATATGAGTAGGTGGCATCCTAACAACTATAGTGCTGCCCAGCTACGTGACGAGCAAGAAAATCCCCCTTCGATGGCCAGAAGATCGGTTGTACAGGAAGTGACGGGACCAGAGGCGAGGGAGATGGTCCCAAATATACAAATGAAGTTTGGGGAAGTGAAACAAGTGTGTGTGCGCTGCAATCAGTTCATTTGCTACAGAGAAAGTAGCATCACTCTAATTATCAAAGCTATTGATAATCATGTTTGCCCGAAACGCCCCAAACAATAAATTCTTTTTTTTTGTTGCTCCTGTTGAGCCCTTTACAATGAATCGTTTTCGTTTCCGCCCTCCCCCAAAAAAACCAAAAAAATATGAAAATGTTCAGAAAATACAAAAAAATTAAAAAAATGTTCAGAAAAATAATAAAAAAAAATATAAAACAACAAAAACAAAAAAAAAAGTTCTTTTCAGAACTACCTCCCCGGTATAAAAAAATTGGTAGAATATTTGGAACTCTGCCAACCTCTATTTCTTTTAGTTCGCTTCCCGGTTCGCTCTCCGGTACGCGAACCGGGAGCGAATCAAAATTTTTTTTTTTTTAAAAAGAACAGTAAGTTTAAGGGAAGGAAACAGACAGTTATGTTAAAAGAAAGACAGCTATAGGGAGTAAACAAAAGATACTGTTACCCGCAATCCACTGCTGATGATGTCACATATTACATCATTCATGACATGGTCAATGACATCATCAGCAGTGGATTGCGAGTAACAGTATCTTTTGTTTACTCCCTATAGCTGTCTTTCTTGTAACATAACTGTCTGTTTCCTTCCCTTATATTTACTGTTCTTTTTGTAAAAAAATGTTTGTGATCACTCAGAAACAGTGACATTAATAGAGACAGAGTGAGTGAACAAGAGTGAAGAAGTATGAGAAGAGAGGGACTGAGAAAAATAGTGGAAGGAGTAGAATAATTAAGTAATAGAGAAAGGAATGAGGGAAGTAACAAAGGCAGGAAAGTAAGAATTAAACAAATGAAGCAGAAGAAGTAATAGAAGTTAAATGTGATAGATTAAATGATTGTTTCAGGATGACGATAAGGTGTGATCTCTCCAAAATTTTGTTTAAGGTGAGGCCTACTCAGGGTTGCATATCAAATTTATGCTTGTTGAAGAATACAGAGGAGATAATACATGTGAAGGCCTACCAATGAAGTAAAACATGTCCATTTCACTCTTGAACAACGGCCAGACCTCTTCTGTGTCCATAGACAGACCTAAACTTCATCTGCACAATGTCATTCGTAAACTTAGGAAACACAGGTAATGTAATTGAAAAACGTGGAGTTTCTTTTGCTCATTTCACAATCACATCACCTGTGTTGCCTTTGCTCAGGTATCTCATAGTGCAGATGTAGTCCAGCATATGAAACAGTACCCAGAAGTGCAGCAGTGTATGCATTAACTTTGACATTTACAGAAGCCTCAGTTTCTCCATGTCTACCTCACATTTCTAAATGTATATCATAAGTACAAAAAGTAGAGAATTAATTATACATGTTAAATGGTTTATTTTTGCTGTTCTCAGAATGTATCAAATTTCACTAAAATCAGTGACTTGAAGGTATTCATCATGTAACAGCGGGGAAAAAAAAACACAATCAAAATGATTGTGTTTAAAAAACCCATACAACATAAGAAATCTGAATTCAAAACTCCGTAAAATTAACTTACTTTCCATAACGTCGAAGGATGTCCTATGAACAGCGTACACTCTGTTGTGCTATTAATATTTTCAGCCCGCCACTTTCTGAAAGAAAACCTCCATCGTTTTGAAAAATATGTTACATACGATAAAAGACTTCTCACATTCTACCACATGTTTCCACATGGCCAAATCATGTTAGAGCGATTTACAACTCTTGGAATTCTAGTAAGCAAATCCCGTCATTTTCTATTTTCGCAACTTTCAGAAAGAAAACATTTAAGATTACTTACACAATCCTGGACTACTAATATCTTACCCTTCTTGCTCACTCATGTTCTACTTTTCTTATGACACTGATACTGCTTACTATGAAGCAGACTTACTTGCATCAGGTTTATATAGTTGGATTTTTAAAATGACATTATAATTAAAAGTTTTCACCATTAATCTAGACAGCATTGCAGACTTACATTCCCTCTACTCCATGAACCTCTTGCAATTCCTTAGAGCAAATCCCGAGATTCTTTCCTTAAAATTTTGGTTTTAAAAACACCAGGTAAGAATTTTTAAGGTCATACGGCAATTTTTTTTTTGAAAGTTACAACAGAATCGTTGCAGAATGACCAGCCGTTTCTAGACTTTAAATAAGCTGTGTAATGTCCTGATGTTGTTGAAGGACCATCATGATAGATAATTGCTGCAGTTACAAAAGTCCTTCCTGATATTGACAACTACGAAGCAACACATTTTTTTATTAAAGTTGTCAATTTTGATCCATCAGGCCTACATCGTTGGATCATTAAAATGACATACTGGCCATATCTTCGTATAAATAATGCTGACATCATTTCAGATTTACATTGGCTACACTCCATGTTGTGATCAGCTGCTTTTACTAGCTTATTAAAGGACACTGATTTACTGTCTGGCAAAGTTAAATATATAAATCTTTCTGAGTCTACACCAGTAGTACTTGATACCCTACAGTTCTCGCAGTCATGCTGCCATTGATAAGAAAGCCCAAACAGGTGATCTACATCTACACCCTCATCTTGCAATACATCAAGCATATACATTAAAAACGCCTGACAATCCTGCTGAATATTTTCAGAGAAGTCTGTTTGACCTGAACATTCGTCTAACAGATAACGAACTTCAGACACACTTTCTACTTTTGTTCTATCAGTGCTACATTTCTCTAGCACATAATTCAACAAACAGCATAAACTTTGTTCAGAATTGATCACAATCTGTTCTTTTAAAGTATCTAGTGAAAAGACAACATTAACAACTACATTAGCATAGCAGTTGACACCCGAACTGTTTTCAAATTGAAAACCGACAACATCTTCAACAGAATCCATTTTCTTTCTGCTTACAATTTTCGGTTCATCGACTTTTGGGCTTTTTGCTACAACCTCCCTACTATTACTGATATATCTTCGTTTCCGGCCTACCACACGTTTCTCAAACAAAGGATATTGAGGCAAATGTGGCGCATACTCTCTTCTTAACCTATTGTATTCCTTAACACAATCTAGATCTGCACAAATGTTTGTGACATCACAGTCAATCAAGTACAATCCCGATAAAGATCTAACTCGTGACAAAGCCACATATGCCATACCTTCCTTGAACGCAGAACTTCCAATATTCACCAATTCACTATCTACACTTAAACCTTGCGATTTATGGATTGTCACCGCATATGCCAAGCAAACAGGAAACTGTTTACGGCGAACATATAAGTCTTTAACAAGCAAAAACCTAGCAGAACAACGACCAATTAGCTGTACTTCCTCAATGCCATCAAATTTAATTTTTAAAAATTCAATTCCATCTTTACTTCTGTATTTCTCAAAATCAACAACATTACCCATTGATCCATTTACCAGACCTCTTTCAACATGTAAATTCCTTCTCAAAATGATTCGGCAATTTAAACACACATTCAAAGTCTTTTCAAAACCCGCTGTTTTAGATATAGTCTTCTCTAATGAATCCAATTTTGATTTCAAATTCTCAGACAAAATAATTGTTGATCCCATATGCTCTATTCTGTCAATAGTTTCAAGTTTCACAATCTCTTGCTTTTCTAAATTCAACATTTTGTTGTTGAAGATGGCACATTCTGCAAGAGTTGGCATCAAACATATTCCGGATTTCTTCTCAGTAATTTTCTGAAAAATATTCTCAGGCACAACATCTTGTTCTGGATATAAATTTGATAGTAATCGTGCATGTAATGCTTTTTTTCCATGCTCGGTCACTTTTCCAATTCTAATATCTTGTAGAATATTCTTGTAATCTTCATCCTTTGCCTGACGCATATTTTCATGCAGTTCAGCATAATTGAAGTTTAACCATATATTGACGTTGCCGATGCTCCCTAGGCACTTACTGGTATCTTCATGCGTGAGTATTTTGAACACAGGTTGTCCTTTTACTGGTGTCAGCTGTAGAAGATCTCCAAAAACAATGATGTGTTTGCCACCAAATAAAACATCATACTCAGTTTTAAGAACTTCTTGCATTCTCAAATGCACAAAGGCAAGCATGACATTGGAAACCATGCTTACTTCGTCAATGATAAGAAGTTTCATTTTCCTCAAAACTCTTGAAACTTCACAACAAGCATCCCCAGATAACTTGTGGTATTGTAATTTGTTGTCATGCTCCACTGGCAGCATCAGTAGACGATGCAAAGTAATACCTTTAATGTTATGTGCTGCCAGTCCAGTAGGAGCGGTAACAACACAAGACAGCGATGACTCAGTCCTTTCCTGCAAATAACAAGAAATTGCTTTAATAAGAAAACTTTTTCCAGTTCCCGCTTCTCCACTCACGTACAGTCGGACAGGCTTCAACGACGTACATGAACACTCTTTCTTCTCATGACTTAATCCATGATCAATTTGCTTGGTAACTTCGTCATATATTTTCCTCTGCTCAACGTTGAGTTGTTTTTCCAAGTCTTCTAAGTTAACCGCATCCTCCTGAGCATGTGCCATGGCTCTTTCCACTTCATTCATAGCAGTGGCAGCTTCATTTTCGATAATAGGTCCTCCTAGTGGATCTTGACTCAATGAAACAGAACTCTGACTGTCCTGAGAACTGTCTCTGGCAATCTCGGCTGCAATCGTTGCTTCCTGCTCAATTTCCAAAGTCAACATTTCTTGATATTTGGGAAAAGCAGGACATTCTATGGTCTCCTTGGCGGCAGTGAAAGAGTCTTCATAACAGAGGAAATCTCCAAGCAGTTCCTCTTCTGCACGCCAAGGCTTGAACAGTTGCAAAAGTGCTAAATAGAAAAACTCCTTTTTTTCTGGAGATTCGCCACTCAATTTTCGATGATTTACCAAGTGGCATTTTCTTTGCTTCACCAGACATCCCTCACTTCCAATTACAGCATACACTCCTTTCTCAATATCTTCTTTGATGTTCCTTTTGAATATGTAATTTTGTAGAACCTCATACAAACAAACATTCTCGAGGTGACTGCTTCGATTTGGATAATATGTATCCAACATGTTGGTCTTCAAAATGTCGGTACTGTTTGGCTCCTTTTCCGCCAAATACTCAATTTCCCGCACAGGTTTCAGAACTCGATTACGCGTTGCAGCAAGACCAAGACTCGCCCAAACGATACTCCTGGATTTAGAATAAAGACTTGCTGAAGACAACCGGTCAGAACATTCGTAAGCTCCAATTTCTCGATGCGACAACATCTTCAGACTGAAACTGTACAACTTCTTACTGAGGCTCTTTTCATGGGACATGTCCTCCCACATATCCTTCAATTCTGTCTTTTCTTTTTTGGTGATGTAAGATGTCACATACCGAGCCACAGCCATACAGTTGTCAGCCACAAACTGTATATCCATATTAGCATTCCACATGGACAAAATCACTGGGTTGTAGTCGTTGATGTACTTGGACTCTTCGTTCCTTTTCAAATTGTATGTATTTTTGGGTGATTTCCTCGTCACATTATGTCGCAGAGAAGACATCAAACTGTTCACTCTTCCTTTAGAAATCACCGGTCGTGGAAAGTTGAAACGACATTTGGTGTAGAACTTGCCCTTGTTTCTGAATTTACGACGACAGTACTTTCCACAACGATGGCTTTGGAAACGTAGAACTTGTTCTCTTAGGCTTTTCTTCTCCGTTGCGTTTGGAACAGCACACGTAGAATACTGTTCTATGAAATTCATCACTAAGTCATCCGGATCTGATCCAAATTTAGGTGCATCCTTGATCCACAGCAACATATGTATATGAGGAGCACCTCTTGCTTGGTACTCCTTTCTCCAGAAGAAATCCAACACCTCTCAAAGAGGTGGATTCTTCTTATTTGTGATAAAAGACATCATAGCTTCAAATCTATGATTGAAGTACCTGCATACATTCACTGGATCCAAAGAACACAGTTCTCCGGGTGTCTTGAATTCAATGTTTTCAATGTTTCCATTTGCCTCTCGTAGAAATTCAAGTAAGTCTTCCCAGCCATACTCGGCACAGCTCAGAGTGAGGAACCATGTTGGAGTTCCTAAGTTCCTCAGCATACATTTTAAATCACCATGACAACGGTACCAGTATTCATTAGTACCACGCTGACACGCCATGAGATTAATTAGGTGAGAATCCAAAATACTGTCTTGGACATTGACTTTATGCATAAAGTCACTTGCCGAGATGTTTCGCATCTGTATACCACTTTTTAAGATGTGGTTAACCGCATATGACAGTCCAGACAGATCGCTTTCAAACAGGAGATGAAACAAATAGGGAATGCATTGACGAAACCTAGGATCTTCTGCATACAATCATAAAGTCCGGTATTCAGACGCAGGAATTTGATGAGGTCGCTCATCATATCTTCCTCCTTGACCTATTGGAAATAGCTGTGGGAAACACCGAGCTTCCAAACTTTCCTCCCAAACACTAATGGGACTCCCTTTGGCTTGTTTCATTTGAAACAACTCAATAGCATTCCCCATGACTTCCTTGGAATGCAAAGGATGAACACTATATTGTTCATATATTTCTTCACTTTTAGAGGCCTCTACTTTCTCAATTTGGCCAGCACACAAATCGCTATCCTCTTCATCACTTACTTCCTCTTCTGCAACATATACATTCTTATAGTACTTAATATTTTTCTTCAAATACAATGTTGCCTTTTGGACTTTCCTAACATCCACTAAATCTTGCCATATTTTCTTATTCTTTGTCGGAACCCCATTAACTAAGATAACCAGAGGTTCCTCTTCCACTTTTTCTACTCCAATTGTGTTTATGTTTTTGTTCAAATCTAGAGGCAAATAAACAACTCTTCCCTTTAATCCTCTCTGTAAATCTGATGGAGGCAACTTCCCTGTCTTTGGCTCCATTCTTACAAAAGCCTGAAAGGGATGGATACTTTGAATCAAAATAGATTCATAAGTATTTAAATCCTTCAATTCAGAAGGAATCTCAACCAATTCCAGATTATTATGAACCGCCCTAGCAGGCATCTGGTTTTGGTTTAATTTGTTACAACAATAAGTACACACATGTTGATCCGATCCCAAATCAAAACAATTTTCTACCATCAAGTACGTGGCAAAATCCTTCCATTCACTATTATTTTCCCTTTCACTTTTTGCATATAAATCCACTAACTTAATCTGATTCTTGTAATAAGTGCGTCGACAACACACACAAGTGAAATTAGGCCTCTCACTTGATTTCATCTGAAACGTGGCAATTTCCTTCTGAAAATTATCTGTACTGGAAACCTGTACATTATCTTCAACATTACCCTCTACTTCTGGGTCAATTTGAACATTCTCATCTTTACTTCCAAAGTAACAAAACTCAATTTCTTCACAAATATTCTTGACATCTATTTCAGAACCATGCAAAAGAGCAGTACATAATTGTTTAAGCATAATTGCTGGACTCTTTGCATGATACAACATTCTGACTAATTTCCTCACTTTATTATGATGCACTGCTAGCATCCTGAAATGATGAAAAACACTCTGGCATACTCTCCTGGAAAGACAAGCCAGTGAATGACCACGCAAACCTGTCAGGTTTCAGGTTCAGGTTTTAAAGTCTTTATTTCGATTCATAAAAAAATCATAAAAGACAAATAATAACAAACATTGCTTAATTAAAAAATACATAATCTTTAGGTTCATAAAACTAGTATTAAATGACATAAGAGACAACCCTGAAAGAAAATTACTAAAATTAAAATACAACAGTAAAAACAGGAGAATTTACAGATAAATTCCAAACAATGTTTAGTGGCATAAACAGAGATGGACAGTCTGGTTTTGTAATGCTAAATAGGTCGTAAGGGAGCATTTACATGAACAATAAACCGTACAAGAATCTGATCAGAAGGGAAAAAAAGTAAATCACAGCAATGACAATGGTTATGCTAAGGTTTCAACCTTATTATCCAGGCCCACCCCAGGTATTTAGCCAAACACACTGAAATGACTTCTGAGGTGTTAGTTGTTAATACACAGATGGCCTCGTCAGATCTTCTTATGGGCAGGCGCTGGAACAGTGTTATGTTATGTTATATGGGTATTTGTTACGCGCACAACTACTCTTGAGTAACAGTGGCTTTAACCATTTGGCTCTTGGTGCCAAATATCTTGGGCATGCAAACAGAAAATGTCCTACGGTTTCCTTGTGGCCAGGACACCATCTACAATGGTCCATAGTACTCGTTGTCCAACTTTTCGTAAATGTATTCAATGGCAAAGCACCCACCCGAAACTGGTGGTAGAGTTTCCTGTCCACTGTTTTGGAGATTATATCCCAGTAATGTTCACGGGATGAGTCCAGCTTAAAGAGATTGGTGGAGCTTGAAGCATTGACTCTAGTCTGACGAATCGTGGCCCAATACAGTTCTTTAAAAGCTGGTTTAGATGGAAAAGTACTAGAAGTGGGAGATATCCAAAGCTGCTCTAGCCCCATATCCGTCAGAGTAGATTTTACCATTTTAAACCATTTGATTTTTCCTGAGCCCCCGAGTGACCTAACTTCAGCTACCTCATTGGCAAATAGGGTAAGTTCAGGGGTTGTCCATAATCGCCTCCAGAAAGCAACCAGTCTGAATCTGGCCATCTCATTGATCGGAGGGCAACCCATGTCCAGGCAAAGAGGAATAGAAGGGGACGACGGTGGCAAGCCCACCAGGTTACGCAAAAATTTGATTGTCACTTGTCTCACTCTGCAAGGATCTAATTCTTGCAACAACTTCATTTTCTGCTTCAAACTTTTCTTATTAAATGTCCGTACAAAATCACACAGCAAATTGATGGAATCCTGTCGCACACTGCAAATAGAACTACACTTCCAAATGTACACAGGACCTTTAGGACGTCTTTCTAAAACCTCATTACCTAACACCTCTTCTATCTCTGTTGTCACAAGTTTTTCTTTTTCAACTGGACAACCATCCTTCACTTCATAAGCTCGACCACTGGTGTCAACTGCAAGCACCAAATCATTATCCTGAAAATAACTCTCCTCATTAAAAAATGCCTCACAACTTGAACTATGCATCCATTCTCCGGAAAAAACTTCACAAAAGTTACTACGATTAACTACTCTCTTCCATCTACTATTTGATTTGAAATCAGAAATTACCTTGTTTAGTGTCCTAATTCTATTGATTACCAAAATAAACAACTTTCGCTTAATTTCGAAAGCATGATCAATAATTTTCTCTACATTTTTCTTTTTCTTATAAAATGCCACTTTCTGTTGGCCTTTCTTAATATTTTTTAATAAATTAACTATTATCCTGTTACGGAACATTCGTTTTCGAATGTCCCTAAACTGTTGTTTCCTTCTACTATCATGCACAGAGTTATCTCTTGCTCTAGCAGTAACATTTTTGATTGGTCTTTCCTTTCCATTTAAATTGCTTCTCTTTTTCTGGACTGAAACATTTTCTGTAGAAATACTTTTTTTACTACAAATATTTCTTATGAATGATTTCGTGGTCTTACCCGGAGCTTTCTTGGTGATTTCACAAGTTTTTTTGGGAGAGGACTGCTGCAATAATAGATGATCCTGCTGTCTTTGACGTTTTCTAGCCTTTCTAATTCGATTCTTAGTTGGCATTTTCAAATTTTGAAATGATCTGCAGTTGAATCTGTGGAAAAATATAATAAAAAATGTTATTAACCACTATTACCAAACAGTAAATGAATAACAGTCATCAAAAACTTAACACCCTACTTATTATTTAACATAGCAAATCTTTTGCACCACCACTGCGTCACAAAAGTGACGCACAGTGGTACAAAACAGGCATACACCTATCATAAATCTCTCCGTAACATTTTAAATGATTGATTCAGGATGACGATAAGGTGTGGCCTTTCCAGAGGTTTGTTTAAGGTGAGGCCTACTCACGGTTGCAGAAGAGTTTTTCGCTTGTTGACGAATACAAAGGAGATAATACATGTGAAGGCCTACCAATGAAGTAAGTCATGTCCACTTCACTCTTGAACAAAGGGCAGACCTCTTTTGAATCTGTGGTCAGACCTAAACTTCATCTGCACAATGTCATTCATAAACTTAGGAAACACTACTAATGTAATTGAAAAAAGTGGAGTTTTTTTCCTTTTTTCAGAATTACATCACCTGTGTTTCCTCATTGACTTAAAATGTCCTTAAGACACATGAAAGCGTTTTTTGATTGCCCTTGCACTATTTTTGGGTCATTTTTAAAATGGCTATGTAACTCCCATAATCAAAATCAAAATTTGCCAAGCACAGGTTGGAGCGTATTTACAAGAAAGTTGCCCCATGGAGAAAGGTCTTCAATTAAAATGGGAAAAATAACATCATAGACACTCAAATGCCTTATAAATATGCTCCAAACATCCTATGAAGCTCTAGCAGTACATATCCAGAAATGTAAATGATTTCAAAAAACGTTTTTAAACACAACATATAAATCAATTGTATACCTACATTCAAGAGGAAATGACTAAAAATGTCCTTAAGACACATGAAAGCGTTTTTTTGAATGCCCTTGCACCATTTTTGGGACATTTTTAACATGGCTATGTAACTCCCATAATCAAAATCTAAATTTGCCAAGCACAGGTGGGAGCGTATTTACAAGAAACTTGCCCCATGAAGAAAGCTTTCCAATTAAAATGGGAAAAATAACATCATAGACACTCAAATGCCTTATAAATATGGCCCAAACAACCTATGAAGCTCTACCAGTACATATCCAGAAATGTAATTGTTTTCAAAAAATCGTTTTTAAACACAACATATAAATCAATTGTATACCTACATTCAAGAGGAAATGACTAAAAATGACCTTAAGACACATGAAAGCGTTTTTTTGATTGCCCTTGCACCATTTTTGGGTCATTTTTAACATGGCTATGTAACTCCCATAATCAAAATCTAAATTTGCCAAGCACAGGTGGGAGCATATTTTCAAGAAACTTGCCCCATGGAGAAAGCTCTTCAATTAAAATGGGAACAATAACATCAGAGACACTCAAATGCCTTATAAATATGGCCCAAACAACCTATGAAGCTCTAGCAGAACATATCCAGAAATGTAATTGTTTTCAAAAATCGTTTTTAAACACAACATATCTGTTTCAGCTTACATGAGAGACCATGGAATGGGCTCCATGTACAACAATAACTTGCGTTACTGCATGCCAGATTTCTACACAGAATATGCAATTACAATTTCTCAAAGAAACAAAATCTATTTGTATATCACTTGAGACAAAGCAACATTTTAAAAACACAGCTTTCTTCATCATTTTCTCCTTAAATCATACTATTCTCTATCTAAATTAAATAAATCTTTTCTCACCTTAGCAAATATTTTTTGAGTTTCAAAACAGTCTCAGAAATACAAAGAGGATGCACTCCAGAGGCTGCAGCTATAGAAAGCACAGAAATGCTGATATTCATTACACATATCTCTCTTATTAGCCAATCAAAACTCTTCCCTCACTTTTTTCAAATCAAAACCATTCCCCCCTCTGCCCTCTCTGCCTTTTTTGCTTAGCAACCACCTCCTGAAAGACCTCTCATGTTTGCAAGTTCACACAACAATGTTTCAATTGAACTCTGAACTCTCAGTGCACCTGCGTATCCAGTGCAATCTTTCATTAAATGATTTTTCCTTGGCCATTCAAATTACATCTTTCAAAGAACACATCCATGCACCCTAACTTTCTGTTTTCAGAAATGGAAATGCACCAATCACTGCTAATGAATCATTAGCACTGGAAATCCACAGTTTTTTTTCTTTACAAACTCCTACTGTTTCAACTGCCCTTTCATTACCACACTTCATCTGACTGCAGCACAACCTTCTCTTACCATGTTTACTGTCTGGATTGTTGGACATAGTTACATCTACTGGGCTCAAAGGTATGCTGAGAACAGAAATTTACCTAACCTCAATTTACAAGATGTGGAAATTAAGTGGTTGGGCCAAAGAGGATTAAAATGTCACCAATTGATACCATTGGTGAAAACCTTTATGCATTTGCCAAAACCTGACCTGTTAATTGTGCACTGTGGAGGTAATGATTTGGACACTTTGACTGGGGTAGGTCTGGAAATGCTTTTAAAGGACACCTTTGAGCAATTAATGGCACTTTTTCCTCAAACTGCCTTGGTATATTCAAATATATGCCAAAGACAGAAATGGAGGTGGTCCAACCAATTTTGTCCACAAATTGAGAAGTCGAGGAAGCATGTAAACAAATCTGTTTCAGCTTACATGAGAGACCATGGAATGGGCTCCATGTACAACAATAACTTGCGTTACTGCATGCAAGATATCTACAGAGGAGATGGAGTTCACTTCTCAGATGAGGGCAACAGAATTTTCATTTTGAATTTAAGACTGTGCATTGGTACCTACTTATAAGTACCTAAATGTACCATAAACCCAAAAGCTCTTCTCAGAGCTACCCTACATCTGATCACTCACAATTTTTATTTTTCTCTAACTTTTTTCTCTAATTTTCAACAAACTACGCTCCCCGGAGCGCTACCCGGTATGCGAACCGGAAGCTAACCGCGCAAAATCTCTAAAAAAAATGTTTTTTTCCCGCACATATGGTCCTCCTCAGCCACCCTCAGAAAACCTAGGGGGTCAAGATACGTCTACCGTGCCCCCTTCTACCCATTCTGAACATTATTTGCCCTCCATCTTGTATCTTGATTCGACCAAAACACAAAATGGTGGACTCCCGTAACGCTGCTGGTTCGCGAACCGGGCCGCTTCCCGGGAAGCGGTCCAAAAAAAAGGTGGGAAAGTAATTTACAGAAAAACGACTAGAGACACTCTCACCAAATATAGATTAGCTCATACTACATAACAATCCCTTTCATTGTCACACATTTGATTGAAATTCCATTTAGCCATTAAGCCTGTAGACCTCTCTAAATACCGTGAGGTAAATTACTTCACAAAACACATCTGAAGTGTTGGAATTGACAACCAATAAAAATGTTACTTTCATTTTCTACTTTTATTACCTGACATTTGATTGGTTATATACCTGAATATATATAAAGAAAGAGAAGGAAACACAGCCATTTTGACTGCTACTTCTTGTTGTACATTACAATTGAATTATCACTAAACACTTCCACTTGTTTGTAATGGTAAGTTGTTATTTTTAAAACTGAAGTATATTGTACACTATAAATCAATATGGTAAACTTTTTCTGATAGTTATATACTATCCCTCTGTAGTAGTTATAGATTTAGATAGACTTCTCTGTTATAGTTATGGATGGAGTTAGGCTTCTCTTGTATAATTATGAATTTAATTACGTTAAATCACAGACACTTTTTTATATTCCTACTTCCACTCTGATACTATACACTGCCAAAAGATAAATTCACTGATAAAAACTGCCTATCTAAAATTAATCCCAACAGTGCCCTATCTCTACTAATATATATATTTTTTTTCCAAATTACAGGCAAAATGGAAGGCGAACAGAAAGTTGAATTTAAAATTGTCCTGCAAGAGAGCAAGCAAGAAATCATTTATCAAAATGAAAATGAATTTATGGATGAAACTAGGGACCAAGAACTACTGCAATGTGTGCAAGCAGTAGATGACCTCCTTAAAAATGAGGACATTTTACACCCTCAGAGACTACAAAGTATATTCAATGAGAAATATGAAATTTCTGACAGTGAAATGTTAGAAAGTTAAAAAAATTATGAAACACAATCACAATAAAAAAAATGCTTAAAAAATAAAGAAATTAAAAATAATCAACAAAAACAACAAACAATTAACATACAGTATTTGAAAAGTCTATCATTCTTTTTTCCTTATAGTACGCTGCCCAGAACGCTTTCCGGTTCGCGAACCGGGCGCTCCCCACGCTCTACTATGCCCCCTTATGGTAATTTCCCCCTTTGTTTTGGCCTCCTCTTGTCTCTCGATCCTACCGAGAGACAAGATGGCGGCCGCTCCGGACTGTTTAGAATGTTGACAGACACCGGAGAGCCAATCAGCTTCGCATCGCAAAGTTCCGTTACGCGAAAAGTACGTGAACCGGAGCGCTACCCGGAGCGCTGTTACAGATATATATCTTTTTTTGAACGTTAATTTCTCAAAATCCACTGGAGCACATATATTGAGACCTAGCAAAGGCACATCGGGCTAACAGTCCCTACAATTTTGCCAAGTTTCGTGCAAATCCATTCAGCCGTTCGAGCTAAAAGTGAGGCCAACCGCCCTATGGAAAAATGAATGGGAAAAACGCGTTTTGGGACCCCCCTTTTTTCTCGGCCCCCCGTTGACGACCCCCCCCAAATTTTCAGGGGCTGCTCAGAAACAAAATGTGCCATTTTCCTGAAAATTTCAGCCAATTCCGTCAACAAACGCCAAAGTTATTAGACATAGAATTTTCAAAAATCCCATAGGGAAAAAATCCTAACTATATATACCTACTGGCGACCGCCAGTAGGTAATATATATATATATATATATATATATATATATATATATATATATATATATTATCTACTGGCGGTCGCCAGTAGGTATATATAGTTATGATTTTTTCTCTATGGGATTTTTGAAAATTCTATGTCTAATAACTTTGGCGTTTGTGGACGGAAGTGGTTGAAATTTTCAGGAAAATGGAACATTATGTTTCTGAGCAGCCCCTGACAATTTGGGGGGGGTTTCATCAAGGGGGGGCCGAGAAAAAAGGGGGGTCCCAAAACGCATTTTTCCCATGTTAATTTCCATAGGGCGGTTGGCCTCACTTTTAGCTCGAACGGCTGAATGGATTTGCACGAAACTTGGCAAAATTGTAGGGACTGTTAGCCCGATGTGCCTTTGCTAGGTCTCAATATATGTGCCCCAGTGGATTTTGAGTAATTTAGGTTCAAAAAAAGATATATATCTGGGCGGAGCCTAACCACATATCTGATCTGATTGGCTGTCAGCACTTCATCCAAGAAGTGTTGGCAGCCATCTTGGGACCAATATACATGATAGCACCTCATTAAAAAGCATTGTAGTTAATAGAGGGTTTTAGGACTTTAGTTACATTATAAATCATTTGTTGATGGTACCATACTCGTTTTAGGAATTGTGGTGGGTTCTAAGGTGATTTTACCATGTGAAAAAACCTTCTGCTGTGATATCATGAATATTGTTTGAAAGAAAACTAATATCTCATGATTTTCCCACAGTGGTTTGGAAGGGGATCTATAAGCTAAACTGAAAGCATATTTTCTGTAAATTCACATTATCTTTCTCAGTCATGTGAAAATGAAGTCTGATATTCTCAGTAAAACATGTACATCCAACAAGGACAGAGACTGTCAGTTGATTCCTTTGTGTTCTACTGCAGCCTCCTAGAGTGTTCTAAAGAACAACTAGAGCGCTAACAGTCCTACTTATTACAAAGGTATGGCACACCTGAAGCCATCTTGATTGGAATAAAGTGGTAACTCTTAAAACATTTAATTTAAAAAGAAACAACATGAGGGGGTATATTTTGCCATAGAAAGTATGATTAGTGCTGCAGAATGAAAAATTAGGGCACATTTTGAGTGACTTCTCAAATCCTTTTCTATTTCATTAAAACATTCTGACATGCAGTCTCCCAAAATGGCCACCAGAGACAAAAGAGCCCAAATGTAGCCCAAATATCACCCAGATGTAGCCCAAGTATAGCCCAATGACAGAATGTCCCAGAGTGTTCTAAAGAACAACTAGAGCGCTAACAGTCCTACTTATTACAAACGTATGGCACACCTGAAGCCATCTTGATTGGAATAAAGTGGTAACTCTTAAAACATTTAATTTAAAAAGAAACAACATGAGGGGGTATATTTTGCCATAGAAAGTATGATTAGTGCTGCAGAATGAAAAATTAGGGCACATTTTGAGTGACTTCTCAAATTCTTTTCTATTTCATTAAAACATTCTGACATGCAGTCTCCCAAAATGGCCACCAGAGACAAAAGAGCCCAAAAGTAGCCCAAATATCACCCAGATGTAGCCCAAGTATAGCCCAATGACAGAATGTCCCAGAGTGTTCTAAAGAACAACTAGAGCGCTAACAGTCCTACTTATTACAAAGGTATAGCACACCTGGAGCCATCGTGATGGGAATAAAGTGGTAACTCTTAAAACATTTAATTTAAAAAGGAACAAAATGAGGGGGTATATTATGCAATAGAAGGTATTATTAGTGCTGCAGAAAGAAAAATTAGGGCACATTTTGAGTGACTTTTCAAATCCTCTTCTATTTCATTAAAAAATTCTGACATGCAGTCTCCCAAAATGGCCACCAGAGACAAAAGAGCCCAAATGTAGCCCAAATATCACCCAGATGTAGCCCAAGTATAGCCCAATGACAGAATGTCCCAGAGTGTTCTAAAAAACAACTAGAGCGCTAACAGTCCTACTTATTACAAAGGTATGGCACACCTGAAGCCATCTTGATTGGAATAAAGTGGTAACTCTTAAAACATTTAATTTAAAAAGGAACAAAATTAGGGGGTATATTTTGCCATATGAATTATGATTAGTGCTGCAGAAAGAAAAATTAGGGCACATTTTGAGTGACTTCTCAAACCCTCTTCAATTTCATTAAAAAATTCTGACATACAGTCTCCCAAGATGGCCACCAGAGACAAAAGAGCCTAAATGTAGCCCAAATATCACCCAGATGTACCCCAAGTATAGCCCAATGACAGAATGTCCCAGAGTGTTCTAAAGAACAACTAGAGCGCTAACAGTCTTACTTATGACAAAAGTATGGCACACCAGAAGCCATCTTGATTGGAATGAAGTGGTAAGTCTGAAAACACTCAATTTAAAAAGGAACAACATGAGGGGGTTAATTTTGCCATAGAAAGTATGATTAGTGCTTCAGAAAGAAAAATTAGGGATCATTTTGAGTGACTTCTCAAATCCTCTTCTATTTCATTAAAGAAATTCTGACATGCAGACTGAAACATGCACTTTGAATACCAGCAGCAGACGTCCCTGGTGAGCAGTAGCTTTACTACAGTGATCTAATGTGCAACTAGAGTGCTAACATTCAGAATTTATGGCAAATGTGTGACACATCTGAATGCCTTCTTGATGGAACCAAAGTAAACAAGCATTGAAAATGCAATAGATCTCGCCCTCGTTTAAGTTAAAGCCATTCTGTTTGTAATGAGGTGGCTTTTTAGCTTTGCTTTTATTAGTGTTTTTTCAACTTTCATGAGAATAACATGCATCTGTATGCATATAAGTATATGTATGCATGCATTTATGTTTGTATTTATATAGATATACAGATGATATATGTTTATATATGTATGTATATATATATATTCACTGAAAAAACCATAGGCTATAGACCATATATAGTTAGGAATTAGCATTTACAAAACCTTGAAAATTCACTGAAAAAACCATAGGTTATAGACCATATATAGTTAGGAATTAGCATTTACAAAACCTTGAAAATTCACTGAAAAAACCATAGGTTATAGACCATAAATAGTTAGGAATTCGCATTTACAAAACCTTATTTTACTCACACAAAACCATTGAAATTCCATATATAGTTAGTTGCACTAACTATATATCGCGCACCCGCAATCCACTGCTGATGATGTCACATATTACATCATTCATGACATGGTCAGTGACATCACTGATGACATCACTGATGACATCTCAAATGACATCACTGATGACATCTCAAATGACATCACTGATGACATCACTGATGACATCTCATTTGACATTACTGATCACATCACTGATGATTAAGCATGGGCGAAAAATCCGTTCCGCTCGCGGATTTTGCGGATTTTTGGGAAATTCGCAATCCGCGAGATTCGCAAATCTCCCGCAAAATCCGCAAATCCGCGAGCAGCGGATTTTGCTCGCACTGCTCGCACTGTTCGCGTGAGTTCGCGCCCCGCGAATAAGTGCAAAATTGCAGAAATACGATCTTAGCAAAACTGAAAGTAACTACTTACCAGGTTCAAAAGTTCAGGCTCATCATTAGTAGCCATTTCCTGTAGTGCTTCCTGAGGGGCCCCTCCAGAGTTCAGTTGCCAGTTGAAACTATTATGTGACCCTGCTCTGAACCTCAGAATAGTTACACATATGCCACAAAGGTCCTGAATTACAGCTAAGGGAGACAAGCAGGAGCCAGGCTGGAAGTTAAAATCCATTAATCAGCCCCTAATTCATTATTGTCAGTTAGGGCAGGGCAGGTGTTGTAACTAATTTTGCAACAATGAAAGCACTTAGCAAGTGCAAAAGATCACTAATCAGGGCGCACTAAGGAAGCAGGTGCCAGCTAAAAAAATATTCGGTGACACATTAATCAGCCCCAAATTAATTCAGGTCACTTGAGGCAGGGAAGGTGTGCTTTGCTTTGCCGAAAATAATGTACACTGGACAACCAGAGGGTGTGGTGATGAAACAGAGGGTGGCATGGGTGGGCCAGAGGGTGGCATGAGTAGTCAGAGAGTGGCAGTGGTGACAGAGAGTGGCAGTGATGAAGAAGAGTGTCCCAAACAGGCTGGACACGTAGAAACAACAAGTTCGCGAAACTTGCGACCCGACAGGTAAGTTCGCAAATTGCGAAATTGTAAAAACCCTCGCAAACTGGCAGAAACACGGGCGAACACAAAAAAAAAAAAATCCGCAAATTCGCGGGAATTCGCGGATTTTGCGGATTGCGAATTCGCAAATCCGCAAAATTCGCGAACGCGAGATCCGCAAAATTCGCTCATGCTTACTGATGATATCATTCATGTGATAATACGATGAACCTCTTCAGACTCTAATATAACCTTAGATACAATCAGTGTAAACAGACACTCACAGACTGTCACTCATCCATGGAGTTACTCACACACCTAGTCAGTCATGCAAAGAATCAATCACACCTCCATTTCCTCAACTATACAGTTATACAAACTTTACTTATTCAAACATATACTAACACATATTTACTCTCTTATACAATCCCTGATACAAGTTCACAATGATCCATACAGCCACTCACACATTCACTGGCTCTTATACACAGTTATTTATATATGTCAACTCTCACATGTACTGTGTTTTACATATGTACTTACTTTGACATGTAGCACTGAGATATCCATTCACTCACCAATACACTCATGCACACAGTCAACCGCCCATACAGCTGTTTCCACAAGCACTTTTGAAACCATACATCTAGTGAATCAACTGCTCACACATCTATGCACAGAGTCATACACCTCCCAGCCACCCACACACACACTCAGTCTCCCATACAAATACTTGGGCAACCAATCAATAACCCATATAGTTACTCATATAGCTACTTATCAACACATGCAACAGTTTACAGAACAACAGACATAATGATGCACAAATTAAGACAGTTTAGTCACTAACCCATGCACTCAGTGAGACACATTTAATCACTCACTCATACAGTCAGTCATGCACCTACTAAATCCTTCATCCAGACACTTATACATCCACTCATTCTTCAATATGTAAGACATATTTTAACTTTACAGAAACATACAGTCACTGGATGTTGTCATCAGTGATGTCATCAGTGATGTCATTTGAGATGTCATCAGTGATGTCATCAGTGATGTCACTGACCATATCATGAATGATGTAATATGTGACATCATCAGCAGTGGATTGCGGGTGCGCGATATATAGTTAGTGCAACTAACTATATATGGAATTTCAATGGTTTTGTGTGAGTAAAATAAGGTTTTGTAAATGCGAATTCCTAACTATATATGGTCTATAACCTATGGTTTTTTCAGTGAATATATATATATATATATATATACATATATATATATATATATATATATATATATTCACTGAAAAAACCATAGGTTATAGACCATATATAGTTAGGGATTAGCATTTAAAAAACCTTATTTTATTTGCACAAAACCATTGAAATTCCATATATAGTTAGTTGCACTAACTATATATCGCGGACCCGCAATCCACTGCTAATGATGTCACATATTACATCATTCATGACATGGTCAGTGACATCACTGATGACATCACTGATGACATCTCAAATGACATCACTGATGACATCACTGATGACATCTCAAATGACATCACTGATGACATCACTGACATCTCATTTGACATTACTGATTACATCACTGATGATATCATTTATGTGATAATACATCTTCAGACTCTAATATAACCTTTGATACACTCAGTGTAAACAGGCACTCACAGACTGTCACACATCCATGGAGTTACTCACACACCTATTCAGTCATGCAAAGAATCAATCACATCTCCATTTCCTTAACTATACAGTTATACACACCTTACTTATTCAAACATATACTAACACATATTTACTCTCTTATACAATCCTTGATACAAGTTCACAATGATTCATACAGCCACTCTCACATTCACTGACTCTTATGTTCAGTTATTTATATATGTCAACTCTCACATGGAGTGTGCTTTACATATGTACTTACTTTGACATGTAGAACTGAGATATCCATTCACTCACCAATATACTCATGCACACAGTCAACTGTCCATACAGCTGTTTCTACATGCACTTTTGAACCCATACACCTAGGGAATCAACCGCTCACACATCTATGCACAGAGTTATACACCTCCCAGCCACCCACACACACACTCAGTCTCCCATACAAATACTTGGGCAACCATTCAATAACCCATATAGTTACTGATATAGCTACTGATTTAAACATGCAGCAGTTTACAGAAGAACATAAATATTGATTGCCAAATTAAGACACTTTAATCACTAACCCATGCACTCAGTGAGACACATTTAATCATTCTCTCATACAGTCAGTCATGCACCTACTAAATCCTTCATCCAGACACTTATACATCCACTCATTCTTCAATATGTAAGACATATTTTAACTTTACAGAAACATACAGTCACTGGGTGTTGTCATCAGTGATGTCATCAGTGATGTCATTTGAGATGTCATCAGTGATGTCATCAGTGATGTCACTGACCATGTCATGAATGATGTAATATGTGACATCATTAGCAGTGGATTGCGGGTCCGCGATATATAGTTAGTGCAACTAACTATATATGGAATTTCAATGGTTTTGTGCAAATAAAATAAGGTTTTTTAAATGCTAATCCCTAACTATATATGGTCTATAACCTATGGTTTTTTCAGTGAATTTTCAAGGTTTTGTAAATGCAAATTCCTAACTATATATGGTCTATAACCTATGGTTTTTTCTGTGAATTTCATTGGTTTTTTAAAAGCTAATATCTATAGCTGTAAAATATATTCTTTATTAAGTGACGTATCACGTAGCCCGTGAGACGCCTCATGATGCATCGCATAACCGTGACGTATCGTCTCTGCAGCGCAAACCAAACCCAAAACGTAAGCGCGCCAGAACACGCTTAAAGATATATATATATTTTTTAACCTTAATTAGACAAAATCCACACGTGCACATATCACAAACGTTCAAAAAACACAATATGTCGGACTCCCGTTACGCTGCCGGTTAGCTGCCCGGTTAACGTACCAGGAAGCACCTTTACCGCGAAAATCGCAATTTTTTTTTTTCACCCCCCAGGGAACTTTAATAGCCCCCTCATCAATCCTAGGGGTTCAGGAGGGGTCTGCCTTACCCCTTTCATTCATTTACACCTTTTTTTTTTCCACCTCTTGTCTCTCGATCCCACAGAGAGACAAGATGGCGGCCGCTCCAGACTGTTTACAATGATAACAGCCAATCAGCTTCTCCTCAGACTCCCGTTACACTGCCGATTAGCTTCCCGGTAGCTGCCCGGTTAGCTGCCCAGTTCGCGTACCAAGACGCGTCTCTACGGCGAAAAAATCGGATTTTTTTGTTTGTTTTTTTTTGGCCCCACGTGGTTTTATAATATCCCCCTCATAAATCCTAGGGGGTCAGAAGGGGTCTACCTTGCCCTCTTTCCTTCATTTCCCCCTTTGTTTTGGCCTCCTCTTGTCTCTCGATCCTACCGAGAGACAAGATGGCGGCCGCTCCGGACTGTTTACAATATTGACAGCCAATCAGCTACTCCTCAGACTCCCGTTACACTGCCGGTTAGCTTCCCGGTTAGCTGCCCGGTTAGCTGCCCGGTTCGCGTACCAAGACGCGTCTCTACGGCGAAAAAATCGGATTTTTTTTTTTGGGTTACACTGCCGGTTAGCTTCCCGGTTAGCTGCCCGGTTAGCTGCCCGGTTCGCGAACCAAGACGCGTCTCTACGGCGAAAAAATCGGATTTTTTTTTTTTTTGGGTTACACTGACGGTTAGCTTCCCGGTTAGCTGCCCGGTTAGCTACCCGGTTCGCGAACCAAGACGCGTCTCTACGGCGAAAAAATCGGATTTTTTTTTTTTTTTTTTTGGGCCCGGCGTGGCTCTATAATATCCCCCTCATCAATCCCAGGGGGTCAGGAGGGGTCTACCTTGCCCCCTTTCCTTCATTTCCCCCTTTGTTTTGTCCTCCTCTTGTCTCTCGATCCTACCGAGAGACAAGATGGCGGCCGCACCGGACTGTTTAGAATGTTGACAGACACCGGAGAGCCAATCAGCTTCGCTTTGCAAAGTTCCGATACGCGAAAGGTTCGCTAACCGGATCGCTGCCCGGAGCGCTGTTACAGATATATATCTTGATTTAAACGTTAATTTCTCAAAATCCACTGAAGCACATATATTGAGACCTAGCAAAGGCACATCGGGCTAACAGTCCCTACAATTTTGCCAAGTTTCGTGAAAATCCATTCAGCCGTTCGGGCTAAAAGTGAGTCCAACCGCCCTATGGAAATTAACATGGGAAAAACGTGTTTTGGGACCCCCCTTTTTTCTCGGCCCCCCCTTGACGAACCCCCCCCAAATTTTCAGGAGCTGCTCAGAAACAAAATGTGCCATTTTCCTGAAAATTTCAGCCGATTCCCTCCACAAACGCCAAAGTTATTAGACATAGAATTTTCAAAAGTCCCATAGGAAAAAAATCCTAACTATATATACCTACTGGCTATCGCCAGTAGGTAATATATATATATATATATATATATATATATATATATATATATATATATATATATATATATATATATAAACAAGGGGAATCCTACTTACAGTGACAGGGAGAAGTGTTACCCACACTGGTGTGGGAGCACTTAGTGTTTTGTAAAATACCCCTCACACACTAAAAGGCCCCTTGGTGTCATGCTTCATCATAGGGGTCTTCGCACCCCTCTAACGGGATGCGGCGTGCTGCGACCTACGACTATGCGGGAGCACTGATAGTAATGACTATGTGTGGTGCATGTGGTGTAAGTGATAGGGATATTTATGTGAGTGGTGGGATTTAGTGAAGGGTTAAAAAGTACCTGGCTCGTGGGTGTATAGGAAAAAAACTTTATTCACAACCCCGGGCTGGTACTACTAAAAGAAGTGAAGTGCGAGGTTATTATCTGTCGTGTTTATGGCAGTACCCCATGTGTGCGTCGACATGTTTCGGAGCATGTGCTCCTTCTTCAGACGGGGGCACAACTTCCCCACCTTACTCACGTTTCACTGCTTTGTTTCGTGTAAATAACAAAAAGTGAAAAAATATTTTTTAAGTGTATTAAAAATATAGGCTATAGTGTGCCTACAGCGTTTTTTTTGGCTCAGGATACATGCATTTGCATGACTCATTGGATATAGCTTGCTTGCTTCATGAGCACTCTAGAACGTCTGGGGGTTGACTGCTATTTGTGCAATAAACTCGGGATGAGTTGTCCTCCGTACTGCCCCACACGCTGCTCCGCATTCGAGCGGAGCAGCGTGTGGGGTACTTTTTGTTATTTACACGAAACAAAGCAGTGAAACGTGAGTAAGGTGGGGAAGTTGTGCCCCGTCCTGAAGAAGGAGCACATGCTCCGAAACATGTCAACGCACACATGAGGTACTGTCCATAAACACGACAGATAATAACCTCGTACTTCACTTCTTTTAGTAGTACCAGCCCGGGGTTGTGAATAAAGTTTTTTTCCTATACACCCACGAGCCAGGTACTTTTTAACCCTTCACTAAATCCCACCACTCACATAAATATCCCTATCACTTACACCACATGCACCACACATAGTCATTACTATCAGTGCTCCCGCGTAGTCGTAGGTCGCAGCACACCGCATCCCGTTAGAGGGGTGCGAAGACCCCTATGATGAAGCATGACACCAAGGGGCCTTTTGGTGTGTGAGGGGTATTTTACAAAACACTAAGTGCTCCCACACCAGTGTGGGTAACACTTCTCCCAGTCACTTTAAGTAGGATTCCCCTTGTTTATGTATCTATGCCTGTGGAGTAAGAATCCTACTTCTATACTCTACCTCCCTCCTTTGTTAATTTCTCTTATATATATATACATACATATATAAACATATATAATCTGCATATCTCTATAAATACAAATATAAATGCATGCACACATATACATATATGCATACATATGCATGTTATTTACATGAAAGTTTGAAAAACACTAATAAAAGCAAAGCTAAAAAGCCACCTCATTACAAACAAAATGGCTTTAACTTAAACGAGGGCGAGATCTATTGCATTTTCAATGCTTGTTTACTTTGGTTCGATCAAGAAGGCATTCAGATGTGTCACATATTTGCCATAAATTCCGAATGTTAGCACTCTAGTTGCTCATTAGATCACTGTAGTAAAGCTACTGCTCACCAGGGAAGTCTGCT
This sequence comes from Lissotriton vulgaris, assembly GCF_964263255.1. Classification (NCBI taxonomy): domain Eukaryota; kingdom Metazoa; phylum Chordata; class Amphibia; order Caudata; family Salamandridae; genus Lissotriton; species Lissotriton vulgaris. The sequence goes on along the minus strand of NW_028251014.1, from coordinate 47,878 downwards.
GCTGGTATTCAAAGTGCATGTTTCTGTCTGCATGTCAGAATTTTTTTAATGAAATAGAAGAGGATTTGAGAAGTCACTCAAAATGTGCCCTCATTTTTCTTTCTGAAGAACTAATCATAATTTCTATGGCAAAAAGAACCCCCTCATTCTGTTCCTTTTTAAATTAAATGTTTTCAGACTTATCACTTCATTCCAATCAAGATGGCTTCTGGTGTGCCATACTTTTGACATAATTAAGACTGTTAGCGCTCTAGTTGTTCTTTAGTACACTCTGGGACATTCTGTCATTGGGCGATACTTGGGCTACATTTGGGTGATATTTGGGCTCTTTTGTCTCTGGTGGCCATCTTGGGAGATTGCATGTCAGAATTTTTTAATGAAATAGAAGAGGATTGGAGAAGTCACTCAAAATGTGCCCTAATTTTTCTTTCTGCAGCACTAATCATACTTTCTATGGCAAAATATACCCCCTCATTTTGTTCCTTTTTAAATTAAATGTTTTAAGAGTTACCACTTTATTCCAATCAAGATGTCTTCAGGTGTGCCATACCTTTGTAATAGGTAAGACTGTTAGCGCTCTAGTTGTTCTTTAGAACACTCTAGGAGGCTGCAGTAGAACACAAAGGAATCAACTGACAGTCTCTGTCCTTGTTGGATGCACATGTTTCACTGAGAATGTCAGACTTCATTCTCACATGACTGAGAAAGATAATGTGAATTTACAGAAAATATGCTTTTTGTTTAGCTTATAGATCCCCTTCAAAACCACTGTGGGAAAAGCATGAGATAATAATTTTCTTTCAAACATGATTCATGATATCCCAGCAGAAGGCTTATTCACATGGTAAAATCACCTTAGAACACACCACAATTCCTAAAATGAGTATGGTACCATCAACAAATGGTTTATAATGTAACTAAAGTCCTACAACCTTCTATTAACTGCAATGCTTTTTAATGAGGTGCTATCATGTATAGGTCCCAAGATGGCTGCCAACACTTCTTGGATGAAGTGCTGACAGCCAATCAGATCTCACGATGAGATGTGTGGTTAGGCTCCGCCCAGATATATAAATTGTTTTCCTTTTAATTTTCTCAGGAACTACTGGAGGGATTTACACCATTGATTCAGACTCTACCATTTTGTCAAATTTCGAGTAATTCCGTTCAGCCGTTCGGGCTGTAGCCGTGTCTAATCGTCCTATGGAAAATAACATGGGGAAAACACGTTTTGGGATCCTCCTTTTTTCTCAGTCCCCACTTGACGAATCCCCCCAAAACTTTCAGGGAAGGAGCGGAGCAGAGCGGGCCATCTTCTTTGAGAAATTCGCAAAGATTCATCAACCGGCGCCAAAGTTATTCCCAATAAGAATGTTTTGGATTTCCTATGGAAACTAGGTCCTAACTATATATACCTACTGGTGACCGCCAGTAGGTAATATATATATATATAGATATATATATATTACCTACTGGTGGTCGCCAGTAGGTATATATAGTTAGGATTTTTTCTCTATGGGACTTTTGAAAATTCTATGTCTAATAACTTTGGCGTTAGTGGACGGAATCGGCTGAAAATTTCAGGAAAATGGCACATTTTGTTTCTGAGCAGCCCCTGAAAATCTGGGGGGGTTTTGTCAAGGGGGGGCTGAGAAAAAAGGGGGGTCCCAAAACGCGTTTTTCCCATTCATTTTTCCATAGGGCGTTTGGCCTCACTTTTAGCTCGAACGGCTGAATGGATTTGCACGAAACTTGGCAAAATTGTAGGGACTGTTAGCCTGATGTGCCTTTGCTGGGTCTCAATATATGTGCTCCAGTGGATTTTGAGAAATTAACGTTTTAAAAAACAGATATATCTGTGACAGGGTCCCGGGTAGCGCTCCGGTTCGCGTACTTTTCGCGTAACGGAACTTTGCGATGCGAAGCTGATTGGCTCTCCGGTGTCTGTCAACATTCTAAACAGTCCGGAGCGGCCGCCATCTTGTCTCTCGGTAGGATCGAGAGACAAGAGGAGGCAAAAACGAAGGGGCAAATGACCATAAGGGGGCATAGTAGATCCTCCCTGACCCCCTAGGTTTGATGTGGAGGCTTTAAAAGGGCCCCGCGGGGCAAAAAACATTTTTTAAAAATCGTTTTTTTTGCTTGGGGTGCGCCCGGTACGCGCACCGGAAAGCGGTCCGGGGAGCGTACTATAAGGAAACAAGAATGATAGACTTTTTAAATATTGTATATTTATTGATTGTTCGTTTTGTTGATTTTTTTTTGTTTATTTTTATTTACGTAGCAACATGTAGGTATCAATGCAGAGTTTAAAAATAAATAAACGCCGTCTCCTTTGTAGATATCTTGCAAGTTGTTTCAGAAGTTATTGTGGTATATGGAATTCATACGATAGTCTGTCTGGAAAGCCGAAACAATATGGAGGCAGGAGATGATAAAGAGATGTTAAATACACATTGGAGATAATATAGTTGGAGAAAGGAAGTAACTATGAGCAAACTTACTATGTAACACAAAAAAGTTGTACAGTATATTTTAAGTCTCACTTTATATTATATCTATTTTTGGTACTATTTCATAATTTACATATAAAAAAGAATAATGTCTCAAACAATTTTTAATTTTAAAATTTAAATTTATTGTTGAGATTTTTCAAAATCTAAAAGAATTTGTAACATCAATTCATCAGGTATGTCCTCCTTTTCATTCCATCATTCATATTCTTCTACACATTCAATTAATTCTTCGTCTAAGGTGTCATCCAAAAAGTCATTTTCATCCTTTTCTTCATTTGGATTGTTTTCAATATTTATTTGAAAGGAAATATTATTTTCTTTCTGTTGTGCTTCCATTTTCTTGCTGTAAATTGCATAAAAAATAAAAATATATCAGTAGAGATAGGTTACTGTTGGGTTAAAGTTTAGGCAGGTACTTGTGAGTTTTTAACAGTGAAGTTATCTTTGGGCACTGTATGGATTCAGGCAGGAAGTGCCTGTGATGAAGACTAAGTAAATTCATAATTATACCATAGAAGCCTAACTCAATCCATAATTATAACAGAGAAGCCTATCTCAATCTCTAACTCTTACAGAGGGACAGTATATAACTATCTGAAAACGTTTTCACAAATTACCATAACATAGTTCTCATTTCAAATTTTTCAAATTACTTCTTACCTTTCAAAAAGAAGTTTAATTTGTCAGTGAAAATGCTCTTGAAATGTACTTCAGGAAGTAGTAGTCAAAATGGCTGTGTTTCTCTCTCTTTCTTTATATATATTCAGGTACATAACCAATCAAATGTCATGATATAATAGTAGAAATTGAAAGTAACATTTTAATTGGTTGTCAATTCCAACACTTCATATGTGTTTTGTGAAGTAATTTACCTCAGGGAATTTAGAGAGGTCTACATGCTAAATGGCTAAATGGAATTCCAACCAAATTTGTGAAAATGGTAGGGATTGGTATGTAGTATGAGCTAATGTATAATTGGTGAAAGTGTCTCCAGTGGTTTTTCTGTAAATTACTTTCCCACCTTTTTTGAGCGAGTGCTTGTCAGTGCGTGTCCCGGTACGCGAACCTGCAGCGTTACGGGAGTCCTCCATTTTGTGTTTCGGTAAAATTGAGATACAAGATGGAGGGTAAATAATGTTCAGAATGGGTAGAAGGGGGCACGGTAGACGTTCCTGACCCCCTAGGTTTTCTGAGGGTGGCTGAGGAGGCTCATATATGTCGAAAGAAAATTTGGAATTTTTTGCGCTGTTAGCTGCCGGTACGCGAACCGGGTAGCGAACCGGGAAGCGAACATAAGTGAAAATGAGTGAAAAAAGGTACATTCGAAATTTCAAAAGAGTAATTAAAGTTAAGGTAGCTCTGAAAAGAGCTTTTGGGTTCTGTGTAAGTTCTAGGTACTTATAAGTAGGTACCAATACACAGTCTTAAATTTTGTATGAAAACTCTGTTCCCCTCATCTGAGAAGTGCACGCCATCTCCTCTGTAGATATCTTGCATGTAATAACGCAAGTTATTGTTGTAGATGGAGCCCATTCCATGGTCTCTCATGTAAGCTGAAACAGACTTATTTACATGCTTCCTCGATTTCTCAATTTGTGGACAAAATTGATTGGACCACCTCCATTTTTGTCTTTGGCATATATTGAAATATACCAAGGCAGTTTGAGGAAAAAGTGCCATCAATTGCTTAAAGGTGTCCTTTAAGAGCATTTCCAGACCTACCCCAGTCAAAGTGCCCAAATCATTTCCTCCACAGTGCACTATTATGAGGTCAGGGTTTGGCAAATGTAAAATGGTTTTCACCAATGGTATCAATTGGTGACATTTCAATCCTCTTTGGCCAATCCATTTGATTTCCACATTTTGTAAATTGAGGTTGTGTAAATTTCTGTTATCAGCATACCTGTGAGCCCAGTGGATGTAGCTATGTCCTAGAATCCAGACTGAAAACATGGCGAGAGGAGGTTCTGCTGCAGTCAGATGAAGTATGGGAATGAACTGGCAGTTGAAACAGTGGAGTTTGTAAAGAAAAAAAACTGTGGAGTTGGAGTGCTAATGATTCATTAGCAGTGATTGGTGGATTTCCATTGCTGAAAACAGAACGTTTGGGTGCATGGATGTGTTCTTTGAAAGATGTAATTTGGATGGTTAATAAAAAATGATGTTATGAAAGATTGCAGTGGATTAGCAGGTGTACTGAGAGTTCAGAGTTCATTTGAAACATTGTTGTGTGAACTTGTAAACATGAGAGGTCTGGCAGGCGGTAGTTGCTATGGAAAAAGGGCAGAGGGGTGAAGGGTGTTGATTTGAAAATAGTGAGGGAAGAGTTTTGATTGGCTGACATGAGAGATATGTGTGATGAATATCAGCATTTCAGTGCCTTTGTTGGTTCCAGCCTCTGGAGTGCATACCTTTTGTTCTGCTTAAGAAAAATTGGTGTGTTTCTGTGACTGTTTTGAAATTCAAAAAGCATTTGTTAAGGTGAGTTATCGTTTCTTTATTTTAGATAGAGACTAGTATGCTTTTTTGAGAAAATAAGAAAGCCAGCTGTGCATTTAAAATGATGTTTTGAGTCAAGTGTTTGCATTATGTTTTCAAAGAAGATTTTGCATTCTTTTACCAATTATAATTGCAGATAATGTAAAGTATTAGTACTGACAAGGTGTGGTTGTACATAGGAGCTGTGCTGTGTTTTCAAATTATGATCAGAAAATCGTTTTTAAGGAAAAGGAATGCTTTTAAAAATTATGAGAATTTATTTACTTGCTATGTGACTCCTGCAATGCGTCGCTTTTGCGGATTAGATGCATGATGCATCTGTGTTGTTATTGCCCCATGCTGCTCTACAGTGTACATGTTAAAAGTGATGCATAAGTGGTGCAAGGGCCTTGTAAATACACCCCTATGTGTGCTTAGCCATTTCAAGCCACTTCCCCCTGGTTCAAGGGCCTTGTAAATACGTCCCCATGTGTGTTTGGTCATTTGTAGTCACTTTCCCCGTGGTGCAAGGTCCTTGTAAATACGCCCCCATGTGTGCTTGGTAAATTTTGATTTTGATTGTTTGAGTTACATAGCCATGTTAAAAGTGATTGAAAAAAAGGTGCAAGGACCTTAAAAAAACGTTTTCATGTGTATTAGGGCATTTTAAGTCAGTTCCCCATGAATGTAGGTATATCATTGTTTTACATAAATTGTTTAAAAACGTTTTTTGAAATCAATTAGGTTTCTTGATATGTACTGCTAGTGTTTCATAGGTTGTTTGGGGCATATTTACAAGGCCTTTGAGTTCCTTTGATGTAATTTTTCCAATTTTAATTTAAGACATTTCCCCTGGAGCAAGGTCCTTGTAAATACGCTCCCATGTGTGCTTGGGTAATTTAAGTATTGATAGGGTGTGCTTCTACATAGGACGTAGAGTACATCTGCACAATGAGATAAGTAAGCTGAAGAAATACAGGTGATGTGATTGTTAAATGTGCAAAAATATTTGCACTTTTTTCAATTATATCACTTGTGTTTCCTAACATTACGAATCACATTATGCAGATGAGGTTTAGGCGTGTTCAGGGAGATAGAGGAGGTCTGGCCTTTGTTCAAGAGTGCAGTGGACATGATTCACTTCATTGGTAGGCCTGTACATGTATTATCACCTCTGTACTCTTCAACAAGCCTAAATTTCATCTGCAACCCTGAGTAGGCCTCACCTCAAACAAACTTCTAGATAGTCCACACCTTATCGTCATCCTGAATCAATCATTTAAAGTGTTAGGGACAGATTTATGATGGCTGTGCGCCTATTTTGTGCTACTGTTGCGTCACTTTTATAATGCAGGAGAGATTTTCAAGATGCACCATGTTGCAAGATAGCAGCCGCGGGTCGTGGAGGGAGTTACGGTGGGGCAGGGAGGCGGGGAGGGGGAGGGGCAGGGTGGAGGGACCTAAACACTGGCATATGTATTATTGCAGGTAAGTACACAATTTAATGTGCATCTAGTTTCATGTGGGCTTTTTGTTGCAGGGTGGGCAGTCATTTGCATGAAAGCCCTGTAATACTATCACTATCACAGTAAAATTAAGAAGATTTCACTGAATCATCTTTATGGCATTGCTGAATCAAATCCTTACTGTTATTGATTTACTGTTTGGTAATAGTGGTTAATAACATTTTTTATTTTATTTTACCACAGATTCAACTGCAGATTATTTAGAAATTAGACAATGCCGTCTAAGGATAGAATCCAAAAGGCTACGAAACGTCAAAGACAGCAGATTATTAAATGCTTGCAGCAGTCCTCTACATTAAAATCACCTCAATGCACGAAGAAAGCTCCGGGTAAGAGAACGAAATCATTCCTCAGAAACATTTGTAGAAACAAAAGTATAACTACAGAACAAGTTTTAGTCCAGAAAAAGAGAGCCAATTTAAATGGAAAGGAAAGGCCCGACAAAAAAGTTTCTGCTAGAGCAGGAGATAACTCTGTGCATGGCAGTAGAAGGGAAAATACATTCAGGGACATTCGTCGGCGAATGTTCCGCAACAGGGTAATTGTCAATTTGCTAAAACAATTTAAGAAAGGCCAACAGAAAGTGGCATTTTATAAGAAAAAGAAAAATGTAGAGAAAATTATTGATCAGGCTTTCGAAATTAAGCGAAAGTTATTTATTTTGGTAATTAATAGAATTAGGAAACTAAACAAGGTAATTTATGTTTTCAAATCAAATAGTAGATGGAAGAGATTAGTTAATCGAAGTAATTTTTGTGAAGTTTTCTCAGGAGAATGGATGCATAGTTCAAATAGTGAGGCATTTTTTAATGAAGAGAGTTATTTTCAGGACAATGATTTGGTGCATGCAGTTGACAGCAGTGGTCGAGCATATGAGGTAAAAGATGGTCGTCCGGTTGAAAAAGAAAAACTTGTGTCTGCAGATGCAGAAGAGGTGTTAAGTGATGAGGTTTTAGGGAGACGTCCTAAGGGACCAGTGTACACCTGGAAGTGTAGTTCTATTTGCAGTGTGCGACAGGATTCCATCAATTTGCTTTGTGATTTTGTACGGACATTTAATAAGAAAAGTTTAAAACAAAAAATAAAGTTGTTGCAAGAATTAGATCCTTGCAGAGTGAGACAAGTGACAGGTTTGCATGGTCATTCACTGGCTTGTCTTTCCAGGAGAGTATGCCAGAGTGTTTTTCATCATTTCAGGATGCTAGCAGTGCATCATAATAAAGTGAGGAAATTAGTTAGAATGTTGTATTATGCTAAGAGTCCAGCAATTATGCTTAAACAATTAAGCAGTGCTCTTTTGCATGGTTCTGAAGTAGATGTGAAGAATATTTGTCAAGAAATTGAGTTCTGTTACTTTGCTGGTAAAGAGAACAATGTTGAAATTGACCCACTAGAAGAAGGTAATGTGGAAGAGAGTGTACAGATTTTCAGTACACAAAAGTTTCACAAGGAAATTTCCACGTTTATGGTGAAATCAAGTGAGAGGCCTAATTTCACTTGTGTGTGTTGTCGACGGACTCATTATAAGAATCAGACTAAGTTAGTGGATTTATATGCAAAAAGTGATATGGAAAACAATAGTGAATGGAAGGATTTTGCCACATACTTGATAGTAGAAAATGGTTTTGATTTGGGAGCGGACCAACGCATGTGTACTTATTGTTATAACAAATTAAACCAAAACCAGACGCCTGCTAGAGCGGTTTATAATAATCTGGAATTGGTTGACATTCCTTCTGAATTGAAGGATTTAAACACTTATGAATCTATTTTGATTCAAAGTGTCCATCCCTTCCAGGCTATTGTACGAATGGAGCCAAAGACAGGGAAATTGCTTCCATCAGATTTACAGAGAGGATTAAAGGGAAGAGTTTTTTATTTGCCTTTCGAATTGAAGAAAAACATTAATACAATTGGAGTAGAGAAAGTGGAAGAGGAACCTCTGGTTATCATAGTTAATGGTGTTCCGACAAAGAGTAAGAAAATCTGGCAAGATTTAGTGGATGTTAGGAAAGTCAAAAAGGCAACATTGTATTTGATAAAAAATAATGAGTACTACAAGAATGTATGTGTTGCAGAAGAGGAAGTAAGTGAAGAAGGGGACAGCGATTTGTGTGCTGGACAAATTGAGAAAGTAGAAGCCTCTAAAAATGAAGAAATATATGAACATTATAGCGCTCATCCTTTGCATTCCAAGGAAGTCATGGGGAATGCTATTGAGTTGTTTCAAATGAAACAAGCCAAAGGGAGTCCCATTAGTGTTTGGGAGGAAAGTTTCGAAGCTCGATGTTTCCCACAGTTATTTCCCACAGGTCGAGAAGGACGATATGATGAGCAACCTGTTCAAATTCCTGCTTCAGAATACTGGACTTTACGATTGTATGCAGAAGATCCTAGGTTTCGTCAATGCATTCCCTATTTATTTCATCTACTGTTTGAAAGTGATCTTTCTGGATTGTCTTATGCAGTGAACCACATCTTGAAAAGTGGTGTACAACTGCGAAATATCTCAGCAAGGGACTTTATGGATAAAGTCAATGTGCAAGACAGTATTTTGGATTCTCACCTGATTAATCTCATGGCTTGTCAGCGTGGTACTAATGAGTATTGGTACCGCCGTCATGGTGACTTAAAATGTATGCTGAGGAACTTAGGAACTCCCACATGGTTCCTCACTCTCAGCTGTGCTGAGTATTGCTGGGAAGACTTACTTGAATTTCTACGAGAGGCAAATGGAAACATTGAAAATATCGAATTCAAGACGCAGGTACTTCAATCATAGATTTGAAGCTATGATGTCTTTCATCATGAACAAGAAAAATCCACCTCTTAGAGAGGTGTTGGATTTTTTCTGGAGAGAGGAGTATCAAGCAAGAGGTGCTCCTCATATATATGCTGCTATGGATCAAAGATGCATCCAAATTTGGAACAGATCCGGATGACTTAGTGATGAGTTTCATAGAACAGTATGCTACATGTGCTGTTCCAAAGACAAACGAAGATAAAAGTCTAAGAGAACAAGTTTTACGGTTTCAAAGCCATCGTTGTGGAAAGTACTGTCGTCGTAAATTCAGAAACAAGGACAAGTACTACACCAAATGTCGTTTTTCATTTCCCCGGTCGGTGATATCAAAAGGAAGAGTTAACAATTTGATGTCTTCGCTGCGACATAATGTGACGAGGAAATCACCCAAAAACACATACAATTTGAAAAGAAACGAAGAGTCCAAGTACATTAACGACTACAACCCAGTGATTTTGTCCATGTGGAATGCTAACATGGATATATAGTTTGTGGCTGACAACTGTATGGCTGTGGCTCGATATGTGACGTCTTACATCACCAAAAAAGAAAAGACAGAACTGAAGGATATGTGGGAGGATATTTCCCGTGAAAAGAGCCTCAGTAAGAAGTTGTACAGTTTCAGTCTGAAGATGTTGTCGCATCGAGAAATCGGAGCTTACGAATGTTCTGACCGGTTATCTTCAGCAAGTCTCTATACCAAATCTAGGAGTATCATTTTGGCGAGTCTTGGTCTTGCTGCAACGCGTAATCGAGTTCTGAAACCTGTACTGGAAATTGAGTATTTGGCGGAGAAGGAGCCAAGCAGTACAGATATTTTGAAGACCAACATGTTGGATACATATTATCCAAATAGAAGCAGTCACCTGGAGAATGTTTGTCTGTATGATGTTCTACAAAATTACATTTTCAAGAGGAACATCAAAGAAGATATTGATAAAGGAGTGTATGCTGTAATTGGAAGTGAGGGATGTCTCGTCAAGCAAAGAAAATGTCATTTGGTAAATCATCGAAAATTGAATTGCGAATCTCCAGAAAGAAAAGAGTTTTTCTATTTAGCTCTTTTGCAACTTTTCAAGCCTTGGCGTGCAGAAGAGGAACTGCTTGGAGATTTCCTCTGTTACGAAGACTCTTTTAATGCAGCCAAGGAGTCCATAGAATGTCCTGTTTTTCAAAAATATCCAGAAATGTTGAATGCAGAAATCGAGCAGGAAGCAACAATTGCAGCTGAGATTGCTAGAGACAGTTCTAAGGACAGTCAGAGTTCTGTTTCATTGAGTCAGGATCCACTAGGAGAACCAGTTTTCGAAAATGAAGCTGCCACTGCTATGATTGAAGTGGAAAGAGCCATGGCACATGCTCAGAAGGATGCGGTTAACTTAGAAGATTTGGAAAGACAACTCAACGTTGAGCAGAGGAAAATATATGACGAAGTTACCATCCAAATTGAGCATGGATTAAGTCATGAGAAGAAAGAGTGCTCATGTACGTCGTTGATGCCTGTCTGACTGTACACGTGAGTGGAGAAGCAGGAACTGGAAAAAGTTTCCTCATTAAAGCAATTTCATGTTATCTGCAAAAAAGGACTGAGTCATCGCTGTCTTGTGTTGTCACTGCTCCAACTGGACTTGCAGCACATAACATTAAAGGGATTACTTTGCATTGGCTACTGATGCTGCCAGTGGAGCATGATAACAAATTACAATACCACAAGTTATCTGGGGATGCTTGTTGTGAAGTATCTAGAGTCCTGAAGAAGATGAAACTTCTTATCATTGACGAAGTAAGCATGGTTTCCAATGTCATGCTTGCCTTTGTGCATTTGAGAATGCAGGAAGTTCTTAAAACAGAGTATGATGTGTTATTCGGTGGCAAACACATCATTGTTTTCGGTGATCTTCTGCAGCTGACACCAGTGAAAGGACAACCAGTGTTTAAACTGCTTACACATGAAGATACCAAGAAGTGCCTAGGGAGCATTGGCAACGTTAACATATGGTTAAACTTCAATTATGCTGAGCTGCGTGAAAATATGCGTCAGGCGAAGGACGAAGATTACAAGAATGTTCTACAAGATGTTAGAAAAGGGAAAGTGACTGAGCGTTGGAAAGAAGCTTTACATGCACGATTACTGTCAAATTTGTATCCAGAAGAAGACGTTCTGCCAGAGGATATTTTTCAGAAAATTACTGAGAAAAAATCTGGAATATGTTTGATGTCAATTCTTGCAGAATGTTCCATCTTCAACAACAAAATGTTGAATTTAGAAAACCAAGAGATTGTGAAACTGGAAGCTATTGACAGAATAGAGCATATGGGAGCAACAATTATTTTGTCTGAGAATTTGAAATCTAAATTGGATTCATTAGAGAAGACTATATCTAAAACTGCGAGTTTTGAAAAGACTCTGAATGTGTGCTTAAATTGCAGTATCATTTTGAGTAGGAATTTACATGTTGAAAGAGGTCTGGTAAATGGATCAATGGGTAATGTTGTTGATTTTGAGAAATACAGAAGTAGAGATGGAATTGAATTTTTAAAAATTAAATTTGATGGCATTGAGGAAGTACAGCTAATTGGTCATTGCACAGCTAGGTTTTTGCTTGTAAAAGACTTATATGTTCGCCGTAAGCAGTTTCCTGTTTGCTTGGCATATGCGGTGACAATTCATAAATCGCAAGGTTTAAGTGTAGACACTGCTTTAGTGAATATTGGCAGTTCTGTGTTCAAAGAGGGTATGGCTTATGTAGCATTGTCACGAGTCAGAACTTTATCGGGATTGTACTTGATTGACTGTGATGTCACAAACATTTGTGCGGATCTAGATTGTGTTAAGGAATACAATAGGTTAAGAAGAGAGTATGCGCCACATTTGCCTCAATATCCTTTGTTTGAGAAACGTGTGGTAGGCCGGAAACGAAGAAATATCAGTAATAGTAGGGAGGTTGAAGCAAAAAGACCAAAAGTCGATGAACCAAAAATTGTAAGAAGGAATAAAATTAATTCTGTTGAAAATGTTGTTGGTTTTCAATTTGAAAATAGTTCTGGTGTCAACTGCTATGCTAATGTAGTTGTTAATGTTCTCTTTTCACTAGAGACTTTAAAAGAACATATTGTGATCAATTCGGAACAAAGTTTATGCTGTTTGTTGAGTTCTGTGTTAGAGAAATGTAGCGCTGATAGAACAAGAGTAGAAAGTGTGTCTGAAATTCGTTATCTGTTAGACGAATGTTCAGGTCAAACACAATTCTCTGAAAATATTCAGCAGGATTGTCAGGAGTTTTTAATGTATATGCTTGATGTATTGCAAGATGAAGGTGTAGATGTAGATTATCTGTTTGGCCTTTCTTATCAATGGCAGCATGATTGCGAGAACTGTAGGCTATCAAGTACTACTAGTGTAGACTCAGAAAGATTTATATATTTAAGTTTGCCTGACAGTAAATCAGTATCCTTCAATAAGCTAGTAAAGGCAGTCGATCAAAACATGGAGTGTAGCCAATGTAAGTCTGCAATGCTGTCCACATTAATTTTACGAAGTTATGGTCAGTATGTCATTTTAATGTTCCAACGATGTAGGCCTGATCGAACTAAATTGACAACTTTAATTAATAATTTTGTGGCTTCGCAGTTGTCAATATCAGGAAGGACTTTTGTAACTACAGCAATTATATATCATGACGGTCCTTCAACTACTTCAGGACATTACACAGCTTATTTAAAATCTGGAAACGGCTGGTCATTCTGCAATGATTCTGTTTTAACTTTCAAAAAAAGATTGCCTTTCCACCTTCAAAATTCTTACCTGGTGTTCTTACAACCAAAATTTTAGGAAAGGAATCTTGGGATTTGTTCTGAGGAATTTCAAGAGGTTCTAATGGCTCCTACTCTATATGGCCTTGTGGATAAGTGTAGTACAGAGCGAAAACTGTTTGTGTTTATAAGCTAATTCAAGCAGCAGATCAAAATAAGGAGTAGAGGAAATGTAAGTCTGCAATGCTGTCCATATTATTTATGGAAACCTATGGGTGAAATGTCATTTTACAATTTCAACTACATAAACTGGATGAAAAAAAGTTGTTAAGTCTAATTAAAAATGTTTTGGCTACACAGTCATCGATTTCAGGAAGAACATTTGCAACTGCAGCTATTATATTTTAAGATGGTCCTTTGACAAAATCAGGATATTACACAGCTTATTTGAAATAAAAAAAAAGGCTAGTCTTTCAGCAAACATTACCAATTGAGTATGAAGCAATGTTGCCTTTTGACTTGTTTTCTGAAGTGAGAATTTAGGGTAGGTAACTGGACTATAATGATTCTAGGTGTTGCTGTAATTTAGTGTGCTGTTTTAAATTGCTTTGTATGTGTCATTTTTCTTAAATCGATGGAGTTTATCTTTCAGAAAATGGCGGGCAGAAAATAGTAACAGCACAACAGAGTATAAGCTGTTCATAGGACATCCTTTGACGTCATAGAAAGTAAGTTACTTTTGAGGAGTTCTGATTTCTGATTAGTTATATTATTTGGGTTTTTTAAACACAATCATTTTGATTGTGTTTTTTTTTCCCCGCTGTTATATGATGAATACCTTCAACTCACTGTTTTCAGTGAAATTTGATATATTCTGAGAACAGCAAAAATAAACCATTAAATATGTATAATTAATTTTGTACTTTGAATTGTGATTTATAATATGTATTCATCTTGTCTCATGCTCACTCTTTTTTTACTACCTTCTATTAATTAAAATTTTTTTGTTCTTTCTTACACAGATTAAAAGTATAAAAATGACAATTGACTACGTTAACGACAATTATAAGGTAAGTGTTTTGTACTCTTTACGTTACATCTCTATCACATTTAACTTTTATTAGTTCCACTGCTTCATTTCTTTAACCCTTAGTTTCCTGCCTTTGCTACTTCCCTCATTTCTTTTTCTATTACTTACTTATACTACTCTTTCCACTCCTTTTCTCAGTCCCTCTTTCAACAGTAACTGTGTGTTACTCCCTCTATTTGTCTTTCTTTTAACATTACTCTCTGTTTACTTACTCTTCTTTTTTAAAAGAATTTTTTTTTTTTAGTTCGCTTCTGGTTCGCGTACCGGCGCGCGAACCGGGAAGCGAATCAAAAGAAATAGAGGTTGCTAGAGTGCTAAACATTCTAGCAATTTCATAAAGGGAAGGTAGTTCTGAAAATAACTTTTTTTAAATATTTTTGTTGTTTTATATTTTTTTGTGGTTTTTTTGGGGGGTGAAACAAAAATGATTCATTAGAAAAGGCTCAACAGGAGCAAGAAAAAAAAAAGAAAATTTAGTTTCTGGGACGTTTTGTACATTGATGATGTTTATAAGCTCTATTGATTAGAGTTACACTCCTCTCTCCACAGGAAATTAATTTGCCGCAAGTTAAACATGTTATTTTCATTTGTCCAAAGTTCTTCTGAAGATTTGGGACCGTTTCCCTTACCTCTGATTCCGTCACTGCCACTTCATTGGTGGATGTACTGGCAGGTCTGGGGTTATCCACCAAATGTCGTATTTGGGCAGCACTGTAATTCATCGGGTGCCACCTCTCTGTAGTGTAGTTCCTAGTTTCCCACTAGGCCCTGCGCATTGGAATAACATAAACAGTAGTATCGACGTGGAACTGCGGATATTCCAGGCCTCCACTGACTATGCTAAACTTAATTGGGTTGTGTTACCAACTAGCTCAGAGGTCACTGGAAACTTTCTTCTCTGCATAGGAAGTGATCAGCTTCCTTGGCACAGACAAGAAGGGATTCAGCTTTCCAACAACCGTGCAACATGACAACTTTGCTCCTCAGATCAAGAGTCGATCTCTAGGGTCGTGTGAAACAATAGACATAGATTTCACTCAGTCAGTCTAGTGCAGTTTACTTTCACAGTATGTAGAGAATAGAGAGACGGGCGTGTATCAATAAAGGGTTAACATTTATTGAACAGTCTTTCTTCTCGTACAAGAGAAATGTATTGCCACAATTGCAATAACTGTTATTATAAAAAGTACGTACAGTAAGATAAGTATTGCGAAATAGAACTGTAAGAGCATTGATATGGTTTCTTAGCCATACAATGGTTTAAAAGTAATAAAACATATATACAGTCATATATACATTAGGCTAACATACTCAACTGGTGCTTCTAACTAAGCCTACCCCAGTGTGCCTGACCTAAGCCTAACACGTGAAAGGGGAGTAAGTAAGTAGCTTTAAGTTAAGTTGGTTTTGCCAAGGTTTGTTTCAAGAATTCTCGTCTAAGGGTTTAGTCAACACCATACCTCTGAATAGAATGATGGAGGATTGGTATCTCCTTCAGGGGTCTCTCTCGATATCCCAGTCACCCGCGAGGGTAAACCGGAAGCGCCGGGACTGGATTTCTCTGCACGAGAAAATACAGCGGCTTCTCTCAGCGCGTCGAGGAAGGAGGGGTGACAGCGTCCGCGGGCAGCTGGGCTGGATGTCTTCGCAGAGGACGGCTGCTCGGCTCCTCAAGCGTACTGCACCATAGGTCGCGCTGTAGCGGCGATAATGGTAATCAGCAGCTTCACCACCACAGGATAGAAGGCTGCAGCGACAGAGTGCTAGTTTTTACCAACACAGGGTCATGCAGGCAGCTGGCATCAGCAACAGGCAACGAACTCACAGTTCGTATCTCTCTCGCTGCTTAAGGCAACGTTGGTAATATTTATACCTGACAGGTGCCGGGTTTGACGCAAGTTTGCTGGACATAAGACGTCAATTAAAGATGTCACTAGGAAGTGACAGTTATCAGTTGCTCATTAGAGTTCCATTACTAATCAAAACATAGCAAGCGGGGATTTCCAGGTTTGCTAAGTTTTTATCTTGTTGAAGAACTCGGAGTGTTATCTAGGAATATCAGATAGTGACTGCTGCTCTGTCATTGCACTAATTGGTCGCAAAGGAAGTAGCAGAGAGTCATGCTGGAATGTGGCTCTGTTCGTGTGAGGCCAGAGATGACTTTTCAGAAAATCGCACTTGAACGGTTATGCCAATATAGGGAATAAATGGATTTATAGCCGAATAGGGGCATAAGGTCACAGTATCGATCAGGAACCTAGATAAGCACGCAACACCCACTCCACGTTTTCATGTCCATCAAAATTACCAAAACTAAGCAATTAGATGCATGTGTAACATTGCCCACCCCAAAATACATAAATGCATTCGAAATAGGCGTACTTGTAATACATGGAATTTAGGTACTGTACGTTTTTTAAGTCATAGTAATCATTCAAAAAATAATTGCATATGAAATCAATGAACGATTATGCAAAAAGAATTACACATGAAGTATCTCTGACAGAAGAAATGCGAGATAAATCATCACATAAAAATGCATTGCAATAGCATGTGTGCTAGAGGCTGGTGTTATGTTGTTATGTCTCTAGATGTGTTTAGGAATAGAAGTGTGAAGCTTCTGTTCTCTAAGAATAATTTTTACGTTAAGCAAAGAATTGTTCGTGCCAAAAAAGGTCAATATTAGAAAAAATTGTCCAATTCAAAGAAAATAGTTTTCCAAAGCTCCTGGCAGTTTTTTTGTTGATCAAAACTGAAGGCCGAATTCAGAGTTCATGGGAACGCTGTGTGTCGGAAAGCTTCTCAAAAGTTATTGTTTCTCTATGGGTGAGAACATCGTATCAGACAGGCTCGCAAAGAATTGGTCTACAAAATCAGGTGATAGTTCAACCAAATTAGATAGCGCTGTAACTTGGCAGGTGTGAGAATGATTGCTGTCATCGAAGGCAGGACCAGCAATGCTCACAGAACGTTGTACCTGGATGATGTTGCTTTTGTCACTCGCTCCACTGTTACCACTTGGCTGTAGCACAGGAGTCTCCACGAATGCCGTCATCAGGATTGGTAGCGGCTGGGGACAACACAATGCGTGAGCCGTTATTGGACTGAGCAAAGTATCGACGTCCATTGGTACTGCTGATGGAAGTGAAAGACAGATGTCCAACACGCATTCATCGCCGCAAAGCATACACCGTAGCACAGGTAAAATGCAATTTTGCCATATCGGTCTGAATGAAAGGAACCAGGTCATGTTTAGATCTCTCAGCCGGGCCAATCCGAGACGTTAGTTATCCTGTCCCTGTAGCGCATTGCTAGGATTGTCTCTTCCATTCCCATGGGAGCTATGTCTGAGCCGAGGCTTGCCATAACGTAGCAGGATGGTCAAAAATAGAATCCCTGCAATGAGTCCCAAAAATAGTGGTATGCCGCCAAAAATGGAGTGTACAAAATTAGGAAAGATTCCCAAAATTGCCTGGAAGGGTGTTAGCAGTCTTAAATTTGCCTGGGATGCTTGTTGCACTAGACATGTTAAGGAGTTGGCTGAACATTTCTACGAAATGCACGGGGCAATTTGTTGATAAAAGGTCATGGACTTCAGTAGCCGTCCTTGCGACTAGAAGATCATACGTCTCTTTAGATGACGTTATAGGCACTGTTGTCTGTAAAAGCACAGATTTCATTTTGCTTAATGTATCAATTCGTATAGAATAGAGATTCAGACGAGGCCAGAGGGGAGTCACTATGTCTGGAGGCCCGCTCGGAAACAATGCTTGCATACAACATTTGACCATGGACGTTACTTGTACTAGATAACTTTTTCCGGGCGCGAGGCCACAACACCTGTGATCCGTTCTAAGAATGTAACTCCCGTTCGCGAGTTGCATAAAGAAGGGCTCTATCTGAGTTGCAGGTGTGACTAGCTGGTGGCATGAAAGGTTGTTTGAATTTCCATCACATGCACCGTGTAAATTAATACCCTGACACAAAAGTATACCGCTTAGTGAGTGTTTACAGTTGTCACCACTAAGAAATACATTTTTGTCGCTGTCACTATAGCAAGAATGAGTGTATGGTAATTTCCATTCGGATTTTACATATCCCTTACCCAATTGTTCATATTGGCCAGCAGGTATGTACTCAAGGCATTTATGAAATCGGAAAGTTGTTATCGGAATTGTGATAATTCCGTGTATTATCCATTCAATGACAGGACTCTCTGACATTGTCAATGATAATCTCTCGAGTTTTTCGATGTTCAGGATTGTATAGTCTGCTCCTTTCTGTGCCAAACTGATCTGTTTATCAGTAAGGTTAAAAATGGAAAATAATGACGTCGTGTTGATTAAACGCCAAGGCACATAGCCTGAACGAAGATTTTGCAGCGTCCAGCCTAATTCTATAATAGAGCGTAATTGAGACTGGCCATGTTGTAACATTAGCAAATCTCTGTCTATCACATCAAAGGCAGAGGATACAATATTGTCCAAAGAATATATTCTGGAAGACAGAGTCATTAACCCATTGTCTACTACAGAAAGTGATTTCTCCAAATTAATACGATCAATTTCTCGTATTTTTTCAGCAGTTTCAATATGCTTTACTTTCCAAGCCTCGTTGTAAGCAGCATAGATACTGGTCGCTATGAAACGCTTTTGACGCTGTTTGCGTGGTCCAAGAATGAAATCGCGCAAATCAGCACCATCTTTTAATAAAGACAAGTGTTGCTTAATTTCAGCCAGTGTGGATGTTTTTAGCCATTCTAGGCAGAGTTTCCCTACACTGTATGTTGTTATAATCCCTGGATGCTGTCTCTGGGAGTATCTTGAGTCTAATCTGGTCATTTTTAAACCCTGTGTTTTATTCAGGAACCTATCTTGACAGCTATTTGTGTCTGTAGGCCAGATTAACCACTTTTTCCAATCAGGATGTGTTCTGTTGAAATGTAAAATGTTTGACACGTCTAACTCAATATCAGCTGTTGCATTTTCAGGTATTGGCTTTGGTATAGACGGTGCTTTAAGGTCTTTGTTCTTAGCTAGGCCAAGACAAGATGTTTGGTGTATTGTGTCATTTAAAAATAACATTTGTTCAGGTATCATGCAGGTTCTAAATAGTGCTTCTATGCCTTGCACCTGCCAATCTTTTGTACCCCAAATTGTTTTCGTTTCAATATTATTTTTCCAATAATCAAAACCAAATGTCATCATTTTGTCATAAAATGCTTCTGAATATATCAATTTAGAATTTGTCAGCATTGTTTTCATTCCTGTTTTATCTAACAGTTTGTAATAAAACGTTTCTGCATCACTGGTGTTAAACCCTGAGAAGTATTTGAATTTCTCAAAAAATGCTTTAGAACTGCTTTTAGGTGGTGTAGAACAATGTTCCCATTGATTATACATAAAAACATTTCTAGGCTGTGCAGATTTATGCAAGTAATGATCCCCATAGTGGGTGTAACAGAATAACTGCTCATAACTAGATGAACCTTGTAAATAATCATGATCTGTGAATCTAGCTGACATTACTAAATCAGACATCATGTCATTAATACTGTTAAAGTCCCAATCATCAGAGAATGTACTTGGTGTCACAAAGTCACTTAAGGAAACCTTTAGTTGATGAGGATACTTCAGGATTTCGACCGGACCATAGATCTCATAGTCTGTTTTCTCCCATACTACCCCACCAGGTATTGGAATTGCTGTGACATTTACTGTTGACAGTTCTCTTTTCTTCACGTGGGATGATCTGTGTGGTTTCAGGACTAGGTTGATGTTCTGACTTGCTGTGTCCATTCAATTGTAATAAACTTCCCTAAAATTAAAACTAAAATTAGGCAGAGTAGGAGTATGAATACCCCTGAGATAATCCAATGCTCAATCAACGGTGAATCCAGATATAGTTCTTTGATTTGTTGAAGGAGTCCTGTTGTATTTTCTTTAAAATACTTTTTTGTTTCTGGCATCACTTCGGGGTCGTTAAAATCTTCAGAGAAGTTGTCGAAGTTGATGAAATAACCAGAGGCAGTTCTGTCAATTGATGGGATTGTTCTTTCAATCTGTCTCTCGGTAGCACTTTCTGATGCCACATCATTGTAGACTGGTGTTGTTTCTTGACGAACTGTTTCAATCTGTGTTTCAAGAGGCACGAGTTCCATGGCATTATTGCATAGTCCTTCATTGTGCACTGCAGGCTGATCGAATGTGATTAGTCTTTCAGTTTGAACCTCTTGGATTGTTGCAAGTTTGGGTATTCTGTTGTTTCTTGGGAGCCCACTGGGCCTACTGTTGATTATAGGCCACATGCTTGTGGTTTTACCAGATCGATAGACACAACTCTGTTCTCCTTTTTACCAGCAAGGGGCGGTAGCACAACTGATCTTGTTCCGGTGACTGCTAAGACAGGTACTGCTTTTCTGTAAGAAGGCCCAAATTCCTTCTTAACCGCGATCTTTTCTCTGACTAGATCCCCAATCTTTGGAATCCAGACAGGCCTTGCTGGGGCTGTTGCGGGTGGTGCCTCGTCAGTGGTACTTGGCTGTTGCTTTAACTTTATGTTGCTTAATGATTTTCTTGTTTCATTCAGTTCCTGTAAAACAGCCAAACGGTCTTTTACATCAAAGTGCGTTTTTTCTTCTTGTACCACTGACATCTGACTATCGAGGTCCTGAACGTTCATTCTAATTCCGAACAATAGTTCGTATGGGCTGAAACCTTTTAGAGAATTTCTTGGCATGTTGTTAAGACTAGTCTGGACACTTATTAAATGTTTGACCCACCCAGCGCCTGAACCTAATACCTTCGCTGTTATAGATTGCTTTATGTCTCGTTTTTTTCTTTCTACCACACTATTCCCTTCGGGGTGCGACGGACAAGAATACCGCAACCCAATTCCCATGCTGGCCATTACCTCCTTATAGGCTCGAGAGCTGAAAGCAGGACCCTGGTCAGAATGGAACGTGGTAATTGCGTATGTGCCGATAAAGACTCGCAAATCTTTTATAACCGTTCTAGCGTCAGCCGAGCGCTGGGGCCACTTCCATATGAACCTCGTACAGGAATCCACTGCTACCATGATATATCTATAGTTGCCGTCCCTTTGTAGGGGACCACAGTGGTCCAGGTAAACGCATGCAAATGGTTTATCCGAGATGAGAAGGGGTGTCTGCGCTGGTCGTTTTACTGTTGATACTTTTATCCTTTGGCATATGTCGCATTCTAATACATACTTTTTAGTTTGTATTCTCAAGCGAGGTCACCAATATCTCTGTTTTAATAGTGATATTGTTGCGGAAACGCCAGCGTGTGCAGAAGCAAGCCCTTCGTGTGCCGCTTTGATTAGTCCTAGTCTGTGTTCCCTGTTTGGAATTACTCTATCCCCCACTCCAGGGATTCGAGCAAAAGGAACATTATTTGTATCCGTTAAGTACAAGTACTTTTCAGGAAAGCCTTTTGGGAGTGTTTTCTTATCATTTTTTACTGACTCACTGACAGCTTGTAGAATCTCGCTGTCTATTTTTGTTTGTGACCGAGTTATCGCAGCTACGGAAGCCGTTTGCACAGCTGCCTTCGCGGCTTCGTCAGCCAATGAATTACCTGCAACGTGAACGCCATCACGTTGATGACTCAGTGTATGTATCACGTGAGTCTTTTGTAGTTCTTTTTGTAAAAGAACTACCTGTTCCCAAAGCATTTTATGCTTTATTGTGCCACCTTTTGCATCTTTGAAACCATTTTCCACCCAATTCTGCAAGTATTCATTATAAGATTGTACGCAATAAAAAGAATCGCACACTATTAGTGTGGGGAATTCGCGATCGGTATTTTCTAGCGCCATCTTAAATGCTACTAATTCAGCTCGTTGAGCCGAGCAATCTCCTAGAGATTGTGTTTTAGTGACCAATGGTCTAAATTTTCCTTTGTGCCAGCGACCTTTAACAATCGCGCACGCAGCACTGTAAGCTTGCTTACCCCCAACTGCGGGTTGTGCTGATCCGTCAGTATATATAATACTTCCGTATTCTTCGAGAGGCAGGATTTCAATTGGCAGAGGACATTCATATTCATATTGTAAAAATTCCTGTGTTTTTAAGTTAGGATCAAATTCGTAAACTACGTCTGTTGCAGCAAGCGAATTAACCCACTGAATCCATCTCGGATGCAAAGCTTTAGCATTAGGAATGCTTGCTTTAGTTACCGCTTCTAAAGCCGGTATAGGTGTTACGTTTATTATTCGTTTACCTTGTGCTAGGGGCCTTTCTTTCGCTACAGCAGTCTGAACCGCAGTTAGAATTTTCTCCGTTGAACTGAATTTTATTTCAGCCTTTGTGTACAAATGTGATTTGTAAGCTATTGGTACCTTTTCTCCCTCATTAGAGGTTAGGTACGTGAATCCGCATCTTCCTGGGATGACTCGGATTACAAGATCACGTGTGTTGTCACGTGTATCTAATTTTGTTTTTGCTAACATGTCTGTTTGCAGTGATCTCAAAATTTCTGTGTGTTTTTGAGTCCAATTGATTTGTTTTAAATCAGGTTTTATTAGTTCGTAGAGAGGTTTAACCCTCTCTGCGTAATTTAGGATGTAAGTTCTTCCGAAATTCAGAAAACCTAGTATGGATTGTAAATTCTTCAGTGTTTTTGGAGCTTGGAGTATAGCGCACTTCTCTAAGAAGTTGTCCGCTAGTCTTTTCCCTTCACTTGATAATTCGTACCCTAAGAACAGTACTGTCAGATGGGCAATTCGGGACTTTTTAAAGTTGAATTTGTAACCCTCTGCTGCGAACCCAAGTATAATGGTGTTCACTCTTTTTAAGTGAGTATCCAAGTCGTCGTCTGTGAGATAAATATCGTCTACGTAAGACAATGCTTCATCATCATAGATTTGTAGTAACTCTGTTACCCTAGCTGAGAATAGTCCTGGGCTGTTCTTGAACCCCTGTGGGAGTCGACAGAATTTTTTCTGTGACCCAAATGTGGAGAAAGCGGTCAAATATCTGCTTTCTGGTGCAATGTTTTGACAAAAGAAGCCATTAGAAATGTCTAATGTCGTTTTATATTTTTTCCTAACTATGTTATTCATTAGGGCTGCACTATGCGAGTTTTGTACTGCAAAAGTTTTGCAACATGTATTAAGGTGTCTGTAGTCCAAAACTAGACGATATGAATTGTCTGGCTTGGAGACAGGAAACAAAGGATTGTTCATTTGAGAGGTGCATGTTTCAATCACCCCCTGGTACTCAAGTTGATCTAAGATCTCCCTGACTTGTTTTTTAGCTTCTTGCTTTATGGGATACTGCCGTTGGGCAGTTGGTTCACTTTTTAATTGGATTTTGTGAGGCGTAGAATCCTCATCCCATCCTACATGATTTTTATACAATGCAGGTGCCTGGGCTACTGCCCATTTCCTTGCATATGTATATTTTTTGTGAATCGGTATGTGATTCGAGAAGGCAGGCATAATCACTTCTTCGCCACGAGGGCACTCCCTGACAAACTCCGGGGGCCAATCTTTTTCAGCTAACAGAATATCATAGCCTTTTGAGAGCTTATCCCAAAATAGACCCTTAATTTTCCTAGTCTTATCACCCTCCATACGCAATGTTATTTCGTATATTTTATGGGGCTCGCTAAGTCTGGCGTCGGCAGTTTCAACCTGAATGTATTCATTCGTGTCCACTGTCTCCAGATGACTCATCAAGATCTTGCGCGCTATACTGATTTCTGCTGCACTGTCCAACATTGTCAATGCCCACTCCCCGTTTTTCAACTGTGTCCTCAGTATCCTCGGCATGGTTGATTACTCTAATACTGGCTACCTTCTTTTTCTGAAATTGAGATTTCTTATTTTGAGCAGGTTCCTTGTCTTTGGACTTGGTGTGCTCTCCTGGGTCTGACCGTCCTCTTCTTTCCGAATTCTGTGGAAAAGATCGAGAGGGACGTGTATCAATACTTTGATATCTATTAGGTTTTTTCAGATTATCCCTATTTCTAAGGTTGTATCTTTTCTCAGAGGGCTCCCGCTGGGGAGACTGGCGTTCTCGAGTCGGAGTTCTTTCTCTCCGTCGAGGAGACCTTCCTCTGGACTGGAAAACTTTTTCCTTGGGAGTGGATTGTTTATTTCCATCCCAGCTCTTTTTAGGAGTGTTTAAATTATTTTTAATAAATAATTTTTCAGGATTTTCGAGCAGTTGGGGCTTAACTGGTTTCCCACCCAAGCTGTCTCTACCTAATTCTTCATAGCATTTTTCTATGATTTTTGCAAGCTCAACAGGATCTTTTATATCTGTTTCCCTCAACTTCTGGCGGATCGCCACAGATGCTGCTTCTCCCTTTATGTTGGCTAATAATATAGCCGTGACCTGCTTGAAGTCTTTCAGTAATTTCATACCTAGATTTAAAGCGGGCTCTGGACCGAATTCATTTTGAATCTGTTTTAGCACTTCTGGTATTACCGCCATAGACGGAACACAGTGTGTTTTTGTGTAAATGGAAGCAAAGACTGTACCCCAAGTGTCACAGTCCTCCACGTGTGGTGCGATTCCCATAGGAAGGCAGATGGTCAAGATTCTGTGTTTTTCTATAGGGGTAGTATCAGGAAATACTGCCTCTATTTGAGTGATTTTCTGGGCTAACCAGAAAGGAATTTGTTCCCGTTTTACGGGTATTTTACCAAGACATGACTGTATGTTCTGTGGTGTAATTTTATTTGTGTTCCCCTGATGAGGGGTCAGCTGGTGTGAATTGACAGCTGGCTGGAATGTTGCAGTCCGCATTACATATTGGACTAATTGCCTATGTATTTTTATTAATGTGTCTTCTCTAGACATTCTTGCAATGTCAGGATGAGGTGTGTAGCTGGCTAGAACCGGCCACGTGGCTCCTGGTCTACCTAGTGGACCGAGCCTAGTTATGTGATCATTATGTTTTAGGGCGCCATTAAACCAGAGCAGGTGCTCTTGAAATTTAAGTGGGATTTCAATCTCCTCGAAAGGAGCGTACTCTCCCGGAGGTTCCTCTATTTTGTAATAGTGAAACTCTTGTGTTATAGCGTTTACCGCTGGAAAGTTTATCCATGAATAGAATACCTCTGTCTGCCGATATTCGTGAGCCTCTATCACGAAAATTACTGTACTGTAATAGAGGTACACTGTGGGAGGAACATGGCGGCAGCAGGCTAGCTGCCGCGATACCCCGCTCTAAGCTTCAGCTGAGCGTTCGGGCTTTTTCTCATGTACGAACAAGGGCTTTACATGAGAATCAACTTTGTCTGTATTTTCTGCAGATCTTGACATCCTCGTTTGCCCTAAACATCCCCTTACCGACGGTTCTCCGCAGTTACCGGGCCGTTTGATCCGGTCTCCTTTCCCTCTCCATGCGAGTGCTTGGGGGCGTGCTCTGCTTCGACACGGCATTCACTCTGCCGAGCGTTTCCCTCCTGGCGCCGATCCTGCTCCTGCATCAGCCGCGGACTTGGCTACCACTGTTGTCGGCGGTACCGTGGAAGTGGCATCGGGCCGCCCTGGAGCTTCGTCGTGGGAGACAGGTCCGCTCCCTTTCCAGAGTCTTCATTTCTGTGTCTGCTGTCGGGGAGGCACGCGAGGCTGCAGCGGAGGTCACGACCCTGAACGGTGTGGAGCCGGCTGATGCAGTTTGTTCAGAGGCAGCAGTGGAGCCTGAAAATCTCGGGCTGACGGCGAAAAAGGTGAAGGGGTGCCAGGGAGAGGGGGGAGCACTGGCTGATCAACCCTTAAGGGTGCAAGACGAGCTGAGTGTGGAGGGATCTGAAAGGGGTTCCGCCGGGCTGGAGGATAAGTCTATTATTGGTGAAAAGACTCAAGAGTTGAGCCCTAGGTTGGCTAACAACCCCTATTCCCTTAGAAGCCTTACCTTAGCCCAGCATGACTCTTCTATAAAATCGACTTCAGTAACAACTAATAAGGGGCATAGAGAAAAAAAGGCTGCTAAAACTAGGACCCAATACCATTACCGAAGAGGGAAATCCAATCAGGGTAAATCAAACCTGTTTGCCACTTCAGCTCTGGAACCCACACAGGAGATTGGGGGGGATGATCGAGATGATACTGCAGCACGACCTAATTTAGACAATCTAACTAGTAGAATACCTTCCAGTAATAGTGGTACTGTTACCAATACCAACAGAACGCTATCTAAATCCTCTTCTTACCTCTCTTCAGAGGTTAAACCTAAACGAGCTAAAAAAGCCAAGGCGCTTAAATCAGTTCTGGATTCTGGTTCCAGGATTACACCTTCTCTGCGCTCTTACTTTAAGGCCATACCTCAGGTTTTGAACCTCCAGCAGAGCGGCTCTCTTCTCATAGGTGCGCCTTCAGAAACAACTCCCAGCACCGCTACACCTAGTTGTATGGCCCTTCGCTCACAAAACATGGAAGGAGCGCTGCATAATGAGAGTCTGCCCACTAAACATACTGCAACAGCAGACACAGCTCCGACTCCAGAGGTATCAATACAGCAGTGTAGTACTGTCAGCAATAGCCCTAGCGGTTCTATGAGTCCCAAAAAGGCAGACTTGACTATGGCAGCACTTACAAGTAACACCGAAGATGCACACTCTCACCTTCCTGGTAAACATACCAGCCTGGAAGCAGACGCAAATCTAGAGGCAGCAGCTCTAGAGTGGGACAATCAACAATTCCCAATATTGGAGGGCCCTTTAAATGAGGATCATAACACCCAACTGCAACTACCTCTTGACTCTTCCCTTATTCCTCATACTTTGGCAACAAACTCAACAGCAGACCCTACTGCCTCTGCCTCTCCTTTTGATCTCTCAGTCCTAACCATGATCTCTAACCTGTCGGCCGACATAAAGCGAGGCTTCCAGGAGTCATCCAAAATCCAAAAAGAGATTAGAACTTACTGTGAATCATTGGATAATAAAATTGACGGACTTTTTTCTAGAACTGGGGCACTCGAAGAGACTACTGCGGTAATGTCCATAGAATTAGATAATGTCAAAGAAGAAATAGTGAAACTTAAAAAAGAGGACATTCTATTAGCTGACAGAATGGAGACCCTGGAAAACAACGCGAGGCGTTCCAACATTCGCATTTTGAATGTACCAGAGGGAAGTGAAGGAACCAACATCAAAACCTACATTATTCAACTTCTCATAAAATCTTTAAACTTAACACACTCAGAGGATGAGCTCAGCCTAGACATTCAAAGGGTTCACAGGGATCCCTTCAGGCGCAATTTGCAGCGGACAAAGCCCCGTAAGATTCTCGTGAACTTCCACACTTTTCTTTTGAAGGATCACATCCTTAACCTTGCCCTTAAACAAAAATCCCTGTCTGGAGAGGGCTTCTCTTTCCAGGTACGGTCAGACCTGTCAAGGGCGACCCTCGAGAGGCAGTGGGAGCTGGGTAGGAGAATGGAGGCATTTAGAGATCTAGGGGCCTCAGTGCAGCTTAGCTTCCTTGCTGCACTGAAGATCATGCTTAACAATAAAATGTTTAATGTCCGCACAGTTCAGGCCGCAGATGAGCTATTAATGACCATTGGCACTTCTAAAAAAAAAATTGATCATAGATTAATCTGTAACCAATAACCTCGAGTGTTTTCTGCATAACCCTTCATTTTATTGCTGTTTGAGTGCTGACATAAACCTCAGTAGCAGAAGTGAAGCAGAGTAGAAAATAAGTTATCCTAGAATAACAAAAAACAAATAAATAAATAAATAAGCACAAGAATGTGGAAAATAATGGGAGGTGATCGAAAGGAATAATGATAAGATAAAGTTAAAAAAAAAAAGAAGAAGGAAAAAAGATAAATGAACAGAAAGTGGGAGAAAAGGGGAAAGAAGAAAACAAAAAAAAAAAAAAAAATGAAAAAAATATATAAACTTCATAAAATAAAATCACGAGAAATATAACACAGGGTGCTCAAAATTTTACATATACCTCTAAAAACCCTCTTAGAGCTACAGCCAATGTAACTCAATCTAACACAGTTTATGACTATAATAGGTCTAATTGCTATCGGATCTATTTAGCCCTTAAACATTATTTTCACCAACGCTTTGCTTTAGCTTAGACTGGGTCAGGGGTATCACACACCGGTTCACTCCGGTTGATCCACATGGGGTTCCTCATGGGTGGGGGGGGGGTGGTTTGTGGGTAAGGGTTAGGGTTACAAAAATCAAAAAGTTTCTCATCTCTAAACAGGCGGCTGATAACTGTATAAGTGAAAAATGGACGAATTGTGTATCTTCAAGTAATATTAAGGTGTGTAAGTCAGCAGGGCCTTGCATCATTAGATATATTAAATATGAGTACCATTAAACTCCTCTCCTGGAATGTTAATGGCCTGCGCACCAAACCTAGATCTAATACAATTTTACAATACATCCGTGATTTTGATGCGCAGGTCATCATACTCCAGGAGACACACTTAGTAGAAACTGAAGTATCAGACTTGGTGAAAAAAAACAGGTGGATAGACTTTATTGTTGCCACCTCTCAAATAACTAACACTAGAGGGGTAGCCATCTTATTTAAAAAAACTATTACATCGAGACTCTTGAAACAGAAGGTTGATCCCTTGGGTAGATGGGTAATTGTGGCTGTTATGTTAGGTAGTGTACGCATCACCTTGGTTGGATATTACGGGCCTAATCGGGATGACCCTTCTGCCCTGGCCTCTCTATTTTCCGAGCTCTTGCACTTTCCAGAACCAATGATAATAGCGGGAGATTTTAATATTGTGCTTGACCCTTTACTGGATAAGTCCACTTCTGCCCGACAACTCGCTCTCTCAAAATCCAGAGGGTTCTTGCTAAAATCTATGCATCAGTATGGATTTATTGATATATGGAGAGCGAGATCAGGGCAGAAAATCGGCTTCTCCTTTCGAAATTATAAGTATCGCCACAGGTCAAGGATAGACTTTTTCCTAATAACCAGAGCTCTTGAAAAATCAGTAAGGAGTATCATTTATGTACCATCCCATCTGTCGGATCACTCGGCGGCGCTCCTTGACCTTCAGTTTCAATCCCAACCCATCATTAGATCATGGTCAATCGATAGGTCTCTCCTCACATCTCCCGAGGACTTGGAACATATTAGAGTGGAAACACAAGAGTTCCTTAAAGTCAACATTGGTTCCGCTTGCTCTAGTACAGTATGGGACGCCTTCAAATGTTTTTTGAGAGGTGTTATCAAGAACAAAACTTCGTTTCGTAAAAAACAGTATACCCAAGGGGTCGCGCTGATAGAGGCAGATATATCGATTGTCCAAACTGAGTTAGACAGTCTTGACATTGCTCCTGAACATGTCATTTTGGCTAAACAGGAGGAGTTGTCAAAGCTTAAAGGGCGGTTAGCTTCTCTTCTAAACCAATGCATCCTGCAAAGGTGGGAAGCTAGCAAGTTAGCTAATTTTGAATTTGGCGAAGGGGCGGGTAAACTCTTAGCCTGGAAGTCAAGAACTGACCAGACCCGTAACAATATTGAGTCGATATCTACTGGCCTGGGAACAGTATCATCTGACCCAGAGATTAGGTCAGCTTTTAAAGACTTTTTTCAAGCCATCTACCGTGAAGACAACAACATTTCCTTTGATAATGTAAGAAACTGGCTTAACAAAATCTCACTCCCATCATTAACTATTGAACAAGCGGCCTCTTTGGACCAGCCTATAACGGTAGAAGAGGTATCAGAAGCCATACTCAAAAGCAGTAACGGGAAGGCGGCGGGGCCTGACGGTCTCCCGGCAGAGATTTATAAACATCTTGTACCTGACATTGCCCCTTTTCTTACCAGGTTATTTAATCAAGTCCTGATAGTTGGCGATATACCACCCATAACCTGGAATAAAGCATCAATTACGCTAATATTGAAACCAGGAAAGGCATCCACCGCCTGCGGCTCGTATCGCCCTATCTCAATACTCAACGCAGACTATAAGATCTTCGCCTCACTGTTAGCTAAAAGGTTGGGCCAGGTCGCCCCTTCAGTCCTACATTCAAATCAAAAGGGCTTTGTTAAAGGCCGCCAGCTCTTTGAGCTGACTTATGACCTAATAGGAGCGATCGACATGGCAACTAGTTCATCGTTGCCTCTGGCTATTCTCACGTTGGACGCAGCCAAGGCCTTTGACAGGGTCAATTGGGTATACCTGTCGGGGGCCTTGGAAAAATTCGGCGTGGGACAGGCCTTTCGTAGAGCGGTGGAATTGCTATACCATAGCCCTTCGGCCTCGGTACTGGTTAATGGGGGTCTGTCGGAACCATTTACCATCACAAGGGGCACCCGGCAGGGGTGCCCGCTTTCACCCCTCCTGTTCGATCTATATATTGAGCCATTTGCTCAAAAAATACGGGAAGATACTAAAATCACACCTTTTAGATATAGAGATTGGACAAAAAAAGTATCCCTGTATGCGGATGATATTATGATCATTACCTCTGACATTAATTCCGCATTTCCGAGAGCCATAAAATTAGCACAACAATTTGGCAATATCTCTGGCTACGAAATTAATGCCACGAAGACTGAGGTCATGGTGTGGAATGGCATAGCAGTGGGGCTTCCTGTGCAACCCTGTGATAATATGAGATATCTCGGCATAAAGATCATAAAGGATATAAAGTTGATCGCCTCCACAAATTTTACTTTAGTGGCTAAAGAATGTAGGAAACTAATGAGCTCCTGGGCACATCTTCCTTTATCGCTCCTGGGTCGGTCAAACTTAGTTAAGATGTCTATACTACCAAGGTTGACTTTTATTTTAAATAGTTTGCCACTTTATTTTGAGAAAACACTGATAGCAAAGATGCAGAGTGACATTACTTCATTTGTTTGGAGGAATAAGACTGCCAGAATTGCTTGGACCAAACTGAGGCGACGTAGGGAGAAGGGTGGTTTGGCTGGTCCTGACCTCCAGATTTATGCTTGGGCCTTTCAGTTGACACACGCCCGTATGTTACTCAAAACTCCAGCACATCAAGGCGTCGGGCTCATGTTCACAGCATTATTGCAGTGTGAGGGTCTAAACCAGTCAGGTTTTTTATTTAAGTTTGGAGATCCTAAATTTTTTAAGAAGATCAAACTGAAGGTATTGCAGGACCTTGCAAGAACTTGGTATAACCTTCGAGTTGCTACCAAAATAGGCTACCATTCTAATAGATCTCCTATATGGGATCTTCCTGCTCCCCCTGGCTGGACCAATGACACATTGATTAGCCCACTGAAAGACGCTGGTATATCATCATGGGGAGATTTATTTTTTGAAGGGGATATGTTCTCCTGGGAGCACCTAGTCAGTC
Source organism: Lissotriton vulgaris (assembly GCF_964263255.1). Classification (NCBI taxonomy): domain Eukaryota; kingdom Metazoa; phylum Chordata; class Amphibia; order Caudata; family Salamandridae; genus Lissotriton; species Lissotriton vulgaris. Next base: position 16,402 of record NW_028251014.1, on the reverse strand, counting down.
TGGTAGGTCCCAATCTCTCTAGATTAAAATTCCTACAAATTTCAAGTTGGGCACAAGCACAAAAAATAGGGCCACCTTTTCGACAACAACCACCTCTAGGAGGAAGCAGCCACCTGGAATCTTCTCTACTCGATAGGCCACCAGCACCTAAGGAGGTCTCCTTCTTTTATAATTTAATCTTAGAAGAGATCGACGGAGAATTCCATCTTCCAGACCAGCTCTGGGGCTCCCTATTGCCTACAATAAACGTGCATGAACTTTGGCTAACCTCCTGCAATGTCCTCTGGGATATCGTTAAACCTGCCTGGCTTCGTAGAAATCACCTTTTTACTCTCCACAGGGCTTATTATTCGCCTCAGAGGCTGTCTAAATTTTCTCCAGGTATACCAGTGGCTTGTCCCCGATGTGGCCAAGAGGCAGCCTCGGATGCGCATATGTTTTACGAATGCCCACGTCTAACATCTTACTGGCAATCAATAGGCACCAGATTAACATCTTCAATAGGCTCCATCGTGAACATAGATCTCCGCTTAGTAATTTTTGGTGTAGTGGACACGAAACGTAATGCTAACAACAATCTTTTGTTCTACTCAATGTTGGCGGCGCGACGTGAGATTTGCAGGCGCTGGAAAGAGGCTTCTCCCCCGACCTTATATGACTGGTGTTCCTCCATGCTACAAATATCTAAAATGGATCTTTCCAGGGCTGGAAAATCAGATAAAAGAGCTTTTTGGTCGAAACTTGATTGGTCCCAATAACTCGAGCTGGGGTTTTTTTTTTTTTTTTTCCCCAGTTCCAATGATTACGAAACCATGACACACTCTCTTCGCTATATCACTGTCGTCCTTGGTTTAAGGCGAATCAGCGGTAACAGCAATAGTGGAATCTGGTTAATGGCATTCACCTGTCGATGGGTGCATAGGGGCCAGAGATTGAGTGAGATAACGGCATAGCTGTAGGGTCTTGTCGGTTCCGTAATACGATCGCACCCCAACCAGTCCTGCACTGAGGCAGCATGTCTACTCTCCACATCTCTTTTTTCCCCTGTCCACGATACAGACGGGCCAGCCATGGTTGAGATGAGGAACAAAAAAAAAAAAAAAAAAAAAAAGAAAATTACTGTACCACCTTGAGGTGTCAGTCCGTGTTCTATAAGTTTTAAAGTTATAGATCTTCTTAACTGGACCGGGATGATAATAACACCCGGGTCTGTGTATTCGGGACCTTGCTGAGTCGCATCTGCTGCGGCCCCAGTGGTGCCGTTGTTTTCTACTGACATTGTATAAATGCAGTTTTTGCAGAGTAGGTCTCCAAGGAGACAAAGATTAGATGCACAATATTTTGGAACACTGTATCCTTCAACGTTGAATAAACCAGAGCTTTACATAGGAATCTCTTCCTACTAAGGTCGGGCAGATTTTAACCTTTCACCCACTCCAGACGTCTATTGGAGTATTTACGGGAGAAAGGGGTGTGAAATATGCACGACTGAGTTACTCTACAAGTCTTGCGTTAGTTTATCGCCTTACCAAAACGTTGGGCGCCATGTAGTGTAGTTCCTAGTTTCCCACTAGGCCCTGCGCATTGGAATAACATAAACAGTAGTATCGACGTGGAACTGCGGATATTCCAGGCCTCCACTGACTATGCTAAACTTAATTGGGTTGTGTTACCAACTAGCTCAGAGGTCACTGGAAACTTTCTTCTCTGCATAGGAAGTGATCAGCTTCCTTGGCACAGACAAGAAGGGATTCAGCTTTCCAACAACCGTGCAACATGACAACTTTGCTCCTCAGATCAAGAGTCGATCTCTAGGGTCGTGTGAAACAATAGACATAGATTTCACTCAGTCAGTCTAGTGCAGTTTACTTTCACAGTATGTAGAGAATAGAGAGACGGGCGTGTATCAATAAAGGGTTAACATTTATTGAACAGTCTTTCTTCTCGTACAAGAGAAATGTATTGCCACAATTGCAATAACTGTTATTATAAAAAGTACGTACAGTAAGATAAGTATTGCGAAATAGAACTGTAAGAGCATTGATATGGTTTCTTAGCCATACAATGGTTTAAAAGTAATAAAACATATATACAGTCATATATACATTAGGCTAACATACTCAACTGTTGCTTCTAACTAAGCCTACCCCAGTGTGCCTGACCTAAGCCTAACACGTGAAAGGGGAGTAAGTAAGTAGCTTTAAGTTAAGTTGGTTTTGCCAAGGTTTGTTTCAAGAATTCTCGTCTAAGGGTTTAGTCAACACCATACCTCTGAATAGAATGATGGAGGATTGGTATCTCCTTCAGGGGTCTCTCTCGATATCCCAGTCACCCGCGAGGGTAAACCGGAAGCGCCGGGACTGGATTTCTCTGCACGAGAAAATACAGCGGCTTCTCTCAGCGCGTCGAGGAAGGAGGGGTGACAGCGTCCGCGGGCAGCTGGGCTGGATGTCTTCGCAGAGGACGGCTGCTCGGCTCCTCAAGCGTACTGCACCATAGGTCGCGCTGTAGCGGCGATAATGGTAATCAGCAGCTTCACCACCACAGGATAGCAGGCTGCAGCGACAGAGTGCTAGTTTTTACCAACACAGGGTCATGCAGGCAGCTGGCATCAGCAACAGGCAACGAACTCACAGTTCGTATCTCTCTCGCTGCTTAAGGCAACGTTGGTAATATTTATACCTGACAGGTGCCGGGTTTGACGCAAGTTTGCTGGACATAAGACGTCAATTAAAGATGTCACTAGGAAGTGACAGTTATCAGTTGCTCATTAGAGTTCCATTACTAATCAAAACATAGCAAGCGGGGATTTCCAGGTTTGCTAAGTTTTTATCTTGTTGAAGAACTCGGAGTGTTATCTAGGAATATCAGATAGTGACTGCTGCTCTGTCATTGCACTAATTGGTCGCAAAGGAAGTAGCAGAGAGTCATGCTGGAATGTGGCTCTGTTCGTGTGAGGCCAGAGATGACTTTTCAGAAAATCGCACTTGAACGGTTATGCCAATATAGGGAATAAATGGATTTATAGCCGAATAGGGGCATAAGGTCACAGTATCGATCAGGAACCTAGATAAGCACGCAACATGGTATGATTACCATAACTATATATTTTTTTGGTTCCTCTGGAGAGTACATCGTGGCAGATGAGGCAGGTAACGTACCGGGCATTTACCTTTTTTTGATGTGGAGGAAATGAAAAAAATTGCCAAACAAAATTTTCTTTTATATGGGACCTCCTTGGCTGTTCTTTTAAAAACACCCTTGTCCCTTGCTCCTGTTCCTCTTCTTCCTCTTCTTCCTCCTCTTGTTGGAGGATGACCTGAGGAGGTGGTCCACTCTTCCTTGGAGGTGGTGGTGGTGCTGGGGGTCCACCAGCTGCAGCTACTACAGATGCCATGACTGAACAAGCAGAAACTGGTCTTTCTCTCATAAAAATGAAAGTCAGAGTGAGGAAAAAAGGTGGGACTTTCATCATTTGGAAATGTTCTAAACCAATGAAAAGTGGTAATTTTACGTCATATGATCAAGCCTTCCATCATTAGGAAACTAAAAGTAAAATGAACCAATGAAAAGTTTTATAAACTAGTCACATGACCTGTTATGCTTACGTTACGCGCTCCGCGCCGCGCCTCGGATCGTTTCCGGGGCTCTGCGTTTCGCGCCTTTGTTCGCGTTCCAGAGCACTTCCGGGTGCGCTAACGCGGCGGGTCATAAGGCGCATTGCGCAGTAACGCGATACGTTGCAATTACGCGACGCCTCACAATGTGGATTTCTAACGCGGTACTTCCACTAACGGAACGTTTACCGGTTCGCGCACCGGCAGCGAAACAATAAAAAATAATTTTAAAAAAATGTAAATTAAAAAAATATAATACAAAAATATAAAAAATATATTTTTGAATTAGTATAAGAATACATTTTACAGCTTTTGATATTTACTATTAAAAAACCATTGAAATTCACTGAAAAAACCATAGGTTATAGACCATATATAGTTAGGAATTAGCATTTACAAAACCTTGAAAATTCACTGAAAAAAACATAGGTTATAGACCATATATAGTTAGGGATTAGCATTTACAAAACCTTATTTTACTCGCACAAAACGATTGAAATTCCCATATATAGTTAGTTGCACTAACTATATATCGCGCACCCGCAATCCACTGCTGATGATGTCACATATTACATCATTCATGACATGGTCAGTGACATCACTGATGACATCACTGATGACATCTCAAATGACATCACTGATGACATCACTAATGACATCTCAAATGACATCACTGATGACATCACTGATGACATCTCAAATGACATCACTGATGACATCACTGATGACATCTCATTTGACATTACTGATCACATCACTGATGACATCATTCATGTGATATTACAATGAACCTCTTCAGACTCTAATATAACCTTAGATACACTCAGTGTAAACAGACACTCACAGACTGTCACTCATCCATGGAGTTGCTCACACACCTAGTCAGTCATGCAAAGAATCAATCACACCTCCATTTCCTCAACTATACAGTTATACACACCTTACTTATTCAAACATATACTAACACATTTGGATATTTGGAGGGGTATTTATAAAGCGCAGCGTTCGCTCCGGAGGGAGCATCATGGCGCTGAAAATCCTGAAAGCCCGGTCAGGCGGAAGGCGCGGGGGGGTCTATATGGCGGCTCTGGTCCAGTCGTCAGAGAGGTTGAAATTCCAAGTTTTAAGAAGTTTTCTGAAAGGCTTCTCTAAGGTCTGCTGTCTCAGGTGTTTAGGCATACTGTTCCAAGCCTTGATGGCCAGAGAACTTAAAGTTTTTCCGCCTTTTGACTTTAAGTTGTACCTGGCGGAGGACATGAGATTGTCTTGGGCAGAACGAAGGGAGCGACTCGGGCAGTAGTGCGGGAAGCGTCTGGTTATGTATTTAGGACCAGTGTTGTTAAAAGCCCGAAAGGCCACAGTAAGTATTTTGAAAAGAATTCTTTTATGAAGGGGTAGCCAATGCAGGGTTTTTAGGGCAGTAGAGATTGAGGATTTGCGCTGTAATTTTAGGACCAGGCGGGCGGCAGTATGGAGGACGCTTTGTAGTTTGGTCAGAGTGGATTTTTTGGTCCCAGCCAGGAGGGCGTTACAGTAGTCAACGCACGAGATAATGAGAGCTGCTGCTACAGTTTTCCTGGCCTCAAGAGGGAGAAAGTCGAAGAACTTTCTAAAAGATTTAATTATGCCGAAGCATCTGCCGGCAACAGTCCTGGCATGCTGGTCGAATAATAGATCAGAGTCAAAAAGTACACCGAGGTTTCTAGCGGTAGTGACGGTCTGGGGCGGGGCAACAGAGTTATCCGGCCACCAGAGGGCTGGACAGAAGGAGGTGTTCTTTCCGATGGGGAGGATCTCAGTTTTGTTGGAGTTGCAGCGGAGATGGTTAGAGTCCATCCACTGGAAGACCGCAGTTAAGCAGTTTTTAAGATTGAGCTCAGCTTTGTTTGAGTTGTCCTCTAGTGGTACTATCAACTGAATATCACCGGCATACGATGTGACTGGTATGCCGAATGATTCAATCAAGGCGAGCAGTGGAATGAGGTAGACATTAAAAAGCAGGGGACTCAGGATGGATCCTTGGGGGACTCCAGAGGAGACATTTTTCTCCTTAGATAAAAAAGGGCCAAGGGCGACAGTTTGCGACCTGTCGCTGAGGAATGATCTTATCCATGATAGGGCTGTGTCTGAGATCCCTATATCCACCAGTCTATTGATCAAGATAGGATGGGATATGGTGTCAAACGCTGCCTTGAGGTCGAGGAGTATCAGAACGGCTTTTTTCCTCTGGTCTTGCAGCGTTTTGATTGTGTCAGTCAGTTCAATAAGAGCAGTTTCAGTTGAGTGTTTAGGGCGGAAGCCAGATTGTTGAGTGTGAAGTATGTTATGGGTTTCAGGGTAGGTTTTGAGCTCTTTGTAAACTAGCTGTTCAGTTATTTTTCCCAGAGCAGGGAGAAGGGTGATTGGGCGCAGAATGGTCAAGTCCACTGGGGATTTGTTAGTCTTCTTCATGAGTGGTTTGACAACACCCTTTTTCCATATGCGAGGGACAGATCCGGAGCTGAGAGACAAGTTGACTATGTCATTAATGGTAGGGTTTATCACATCTATGATTTGATGGAGAATCTTGGGGGGGCAGGGGTCGGAAGGGGAACCGGATTTGCACGATAGAATGGCTTCTCTGGTTTGAGCCAGAGAGACAGGGGTAAATTTTTTGAGACTACCAACTGGAGAATCAGGTTGGTCCAGAGTAGGAGGCACTTGAGGGGTAAGTGGAGGGAGGAAATTCCTCTGGATGGAAGCGATTTTTTCGTCGAAGTAATCTGAGATCTTGTCGCATAGATCTTGGGATGGGGGGATTTCGGGTTGGAGAGCCTTGGGCTGAGTAAAAGTATTTACTATAGAGAACAAGGCTTTTTGTTTCTGACTAGCTTCGTTGATGGCTTTTACATAGAAGATCCTTTTGGCCGATTTGATGTTAGAGAGGTAATTTTTCCTCTGTTGGATATAGGCAAGACGATCATCATTGTCATAAGTTCGGCGCCATTTGCGCTCTGCTTTCCTGCATAGTGGGTGAGCGGTCGCTAAGTCAGGGGTAAACCAGGGGGCGTTGTTTTTGTTTTCTTATGGGTTCTGCCGGGACGATTAATGGGGTTCCGGCTCTTAATTTCTTGTGTAATCCAATTGTGGAAGATATCAGCATCCCTTTCTATGTTGCCAGATAGAACGGGGGACTGGGGTTGAAGGATGGGATTGAGAGTAAGGTTTTCCTGAACGGTTTTCCAATTGACCGAGTTGTCACGATGAGGATTGGTTTTATTGATAGTACGAGGACGGCTATTTGAAATGTGGAATGGGATCAGGCTGTGATCGGTCCATATCTGAGGGAGAAGGGGCAGGGTAGTGAGAAAAGGGAAATTAGTGCAGACACCATCGAGAGTGTGTCCAAGTAAATGGGTGGGAGAATTGACACTTTGTTGAAGATGGAAGATTTCAAGTGTTTGAAGAAAGTTATTAGTATGTGAGTCAGATGAGGACTCAAGGTGCAGGTTGAAGTCTCCTAGAAGAGTGAAATGTGGATAACGAAGTAGGAAGTGTCCCAGAGAGTCGCTGAGGGAGTCAAGAAATTTGGAAGCATTACCGGGAGGGCCATAGATCAGACCGCCTGAGAAGGAGAGGGATTGGCTGAGTTTGATGGAGAAACCCATACCTTCTGTGTCAGTTAGGGTGTCTAAACTGAACGTATGACAGTTGAAGGAGCTTTTCAGAATAATTGCAACGCCTCCGCCTCTTCCTTTCGGTCTGTCTTGTCTATGAATGGAATAGCCCTGTGGGAGGGCAACGGCTATATCTGGGTTGCTGTCTTCTGTGAGCCAGGTTTCTGTAATCAGGAGATAGTCCAGATCGGAGTCTAGGATGAGGTCGTGGATATCTTGGCTACGTTTGCCCATAGACCGAGCGTTAATCTGGCGTTAGTCTGGCGCTCTATAAGCATATAAAATAAATAAAATAAATAAATCAAACCACCTTTGAAGGGTGGCTGGGGGTCCTTGGGGAGGGGGGGGGGAGGGGGATTGGAGAGCTGGAACGATGGTTAGTGACCAACGGCATTGAATGCAACAGGCCGAGCCTGATACCTTTGATAGGTCAAGTTTGCAGGGGCAGTCAAGGTTACCTCGCAGAAGGTGGAGATCGTCAGAGGGGAACCTGATAGATGAGGTGATTGGGGCAGAGTCTCCTGCGCCTGTCGCGGTCTTGGCGCGGACGGGCGCAGACGGGCTTGCCTTAAGCGCGCCTTTGGCGCGCAAACGGCGCTCCCGCTGCGCTCGTCCGCTGCGCTCGTCTGCTGCGCTTCCTATGCATGCACATATCTAGAGGAGGTGGGCGTGGCCTCAGGGGGCGTGGTCGGCGAGCACGCCTGCGATGATGGCGGCTGCTGGAGTGGATGAAGCGCGTCACAGCGTTCAAATCGGCTGTGCGCAAAGAGGAATACTTTGTAACAAGGAGCTTTAAAACACAAGAGTAAGTGACACAAGACAAGATTAAAATGTTACCAAAAGCAATTTGTACTCGTACCTCCAGTACCCGGCTTCCGCCTCAGGACTGGGATTAGAATTTCTGCAGAACGCTCGAAGTCAGCGTTTTTTTATAGGTTGGGCGGGGGGGGCCTGGCCTCAGGGGGCGTGGTCGGCGAGCACGCCTGCGATGATGGCGGCCGTTGGAGTGGATGAAGAGCGTCACAGCGTTCAAATCGGCTGTGCGCAAAGAGGAATACATATTTACTCTCTTATACAATCCCTGATACAAGTTCACAATGATCCATACAGCCACTCACACATTCACTGGCTCTTATGCACAGTTATTTATATATGTCAACTCTCACATGGACTGTGTTTTACATATGTAATTACTTTGACATGTAGCACTGAGATATCCATTCACTCACCAATACACTCATGCACACAGTCAACTGTCCATACAGCTGTTTCCACCTGCACTTTTGAACCCATACATCTAGTGAATCAACTGCTCACACATCTATGCACAGAGTCATACACCTCCCAGCCACCCACACACATACTCAGTCTCCCATACAAATACTTGGGCAACCATTCAATAACCCATATAGTTACTCATATAGCTACTGATTTAAACATGCAGCAGTTTACAGAACAACAGACATAATGATGCACAAATTAAGACAGTTTAGTCACTAACCCATGCACTCAGTGAGACACATTTAATCACTCACTCATACAGTCAGTCATGCACCTACTAAATCCTTCATCCAGACACTTATATATCCACTCATTCTTCAATATGTAAGATATAATTTAACTTTACTGAAACATACAGTCACTGGATGATGTCATCAGTGATGTCATCAGTGATGTCATTTGAGATGTCATCAGTGATGTCATCAGTGATGTCACTGACCATTTCATGAATGATGTAATATGTGACATCATCAGCAGTGGATTGCGGGTGCGCGATATATAGTTAGTGCAACTAACTATATATGGGAATTTCAATGGTTTTGTGCGAGTAAAATAAGGTTTTGTAAATGCTAATCCCTAACTATATATGGTCTATAACCTATGGTTTTTTCAGTGAATATATATATATATATATATATTGCAATTGCATTTTCAGGTTATATTATCAGCAAATAAGATACGTTACCAGCGATAGTATTTCTTCACTATTCATTATTAAACACATGATTTTGGAGAACACCACTAGGGGGTGGTGTTAGCATCACCGCAAGTATAAAAAAGCATTATCATTTTAAACATTTTGCAGCATGAACAAGGGCCTTTTGCTCGAATCGCGTCGCTGGTTCTGTTGAAAGGATAATAAAAACATCTTTTGCTGACTTTGATGGTCCGGTCCTCATTTCTGCTGGCGTGGAGGCGGTGTCTGCGAGCGCAGAGCGAAGCTGGGGAGGAACCTTTTTTCTATGTGAACGAAAGTCGATTTGTTTCCGTAACGGACCCCTTCATGGCAAGTCGACAGCCACTTTCAAATCACCTTCGTTGGATCTCGTGTGGGAATCTCGAGCGGCTGTCCCCGGGTGTACTGAAACCTGACCTAATTGTGATTGGCGGTTTGAGCGGCCCCAAAGGATCGCGTCGGAGGATGCGGGACACGGAGCAGTTCCCGCCATCTACGAGCGGTGAGTGTTTTCAATTGCAATTTTACCCGGTGGTGAAGTAGTCAAGCAGCTACAGAAAAGTGGGCATAAGAATTACGTTTGCCCGCTTGAATCTCCTAATTACCGACAGAACCGATACCAACATGGATAAAGAGGAAATAGACAAACAGCGGGAAGAAGCCGCTCTCACATTGTTTGATGCGACAGATAAATCCACAAGTCACAACAAAGGACCGGCGCAGGGTGACTATAACAACACGCAAACAAAGGATCTAAAACACTTGTTTAAAGAACTATTAAAATTGCGCAAAGCAGAATGTACAAAATGGTGGGAACACAAATCCCTAAGTAAATATGAGGAAGTTGGTCGGGTCCCTTGGGGTTTACGAATTTTACTGGCTCCCAGTTTCGACAAACCAGACCCGGCGATGTTGCAAGAATGTGGGAAAGTAACCTAGCCGCGTCTATGAACCTTGTTTGCATACTGATTAAATATGCTGTCAGTGATCGAGCGAAATTATTGGATCAAATCAAGGTTGTAGAAACGGAAAAAAATGCTTGCCCGGATCCTTCAGAAATCAAGAAATTGACGGATAATATGAATGAGCAATTACACAAACATGAGGAAAAAATCAAAATCCGTAAGGCGTCTAAATTCACTCGTGATGCTGATGATTACCGATATGGCAGGATTTTTACATTTTCCCGAAAATACAACACAGCCAAAAGACAGGCATATGCAAAAAATAAAAATGTTACTGGAGCAAATATTAACAACGCAACCGCAACTGCCAGTACTAGTATGACAGTATCTGGTACTGCTAACATCGAGGGGGCCGAGCAAACCACCGACTCATCTGTAACAAGCGCATCTAGTGTGGAATCATTGTCATCAGGTTCCCTTAGCTCAGATTTAAACTTAATGGGACTGGAAACACTGAATCTCCAGCAGGAAATGGATTTTGTGGTAGAGGAGAGGCTCCAAACTTTGAGGTCCTGGCAACCCAACTCTCAAGCAGGCAAAGGAGGAACCAACGCCGAAAAGCACGACGGCGCAGAGGGAAACAGCGCTGGTGCACAGCAACAACTAAAGAAAAAGAAAAAAACATGGGGAAAACGCCGTTAATTGATAACACCATTGTTAATCTCTCCAACGTCACCCTCAATAAAGCAGAGGAACAATTGCTTTCATTAGGATTGAACTATTCTCCAATACAAAGTTTTAACTATACCATGACCAGAGTTGACCTCTTTTGCTTTATAAGAAAATTGAAATTAAAAAAACATTTTGCTTTGCAATCTGCTAAAGACCTCAATAATCTAAACAATGAAGATGGGGAGACTGAACCTGATGGGCTACATACATTACGTGCATCAGACACTCATACTTTCCTAGATGCCAATGATTTACTTAGTTCATCAGACACTTCGGAAATAGATTTTGAGGATGCTACACAGACTCGCTTAAGGCAATTATCCATTTCTCAAAGAGGAGCAGGTTTAAGTCCTTTTCGAAGCAAGTCCAAGTTCATACCTTTGATGCCGAAAGATGCGATCGACATCTTTCACGACTGCGTCACCAATGATATTAAAAGACTCTATACTCAAATAAACAATAAACACCGGAAGAAAGAAATACATATAAAACTTGCTTATGATAAGTTGATGAAAAAATTAGGTAATAATCCTGATATTGTGATCAAAAAATCAGATAAGGGGGGCAATCTGGTGATTTGGCCAAAACAAGACTACACCATTGAAGCCAAACGCCAACTTGAAGACCCCTCATGCTATGTCAAAGCCTCACAGAAAGAGTATGAGAAAGCTACATCTAAACTACACAAGTCATTAGGCCAATGGAAAAGAGAAGGCCTAATATCATCTGAAGAGCATACATTTATGTACGTTAATTTTCCCATTTTACCTTCCCTTTACCTTATTCCTAAGGTACATAAGGCCATGCAACCAACACCTGGCAGGCCTATTGTATCGGCCATAGGTAGTGTGGGTGAGAAAGTAGGGGAGTATATCGACTTCTTCCTTCAGGACTTTCTAAAACAACTCCCCAGTTTCACCCGGGACACCAGTGACTTTATAACAAAAATTTCCACCATTAAGTGGGAGAGTGATATGTGGCTTATTTCGTTAGATGTTGAGTCGCTGTACACCAGCATAGATCACACACAGGGACTTTCCGCTGTACAACACTACCTGTCTAATAGACCAATAATGTACTATGAACACAATAAGGTCATTTTAGGCCTCATGGAATGGTGCCTCCACAACAATTTTTTCTCTTTTAGTAAAGAGATTTACAGACAACTTAGAGGAGTGGCGATGTGGGCCTGCTTCTCTCCCAGATATGCGTGCTTGCACGTTGGCTGGTGGGAGGAGCAGGTCCTCAATGTGCGCCACAAGGCGTGGATGGAGGGCCATGTCAGTTGCTTTCTGAGGTACATTGATGATATTTTTATTGCCTGGAGAGGTAGTAAAGAGGAAGCCCTGTCTTTCATTCAGGATATCAACAATAATTCCCTCAACCTTAACTTCACAGCACATATTGACAAGAATCGTATTCAATTTCTTGATGTTGAGGTGTATGTCACTAACTGTACACTAAACACCACTTTACACAGAAAACAGACAGCAGGCAATGCCACATTGCACGCAACTAGTATGCATCCAAGACATACAATTTCAGGAATCCCATATGGTGAAATTCTTAGGTTAAAAAGGATCTGCAGTTCCCCTTCTGACTTTAACACCTGTCTAGGGGAACTCATAACAAGATTAAAAACAAGAGGTTATTCTGAGCGCATTTTAAATGCAGCAATAACCAAATCCCTTTCCAGATCCAGAGAAAGTCTCTTTCCTACATCTGTCTCTGAGACTGAACTCCCTAACAATACAGAACCCTAGTTGGATTGTCCGCGTCTTATCACCACCTACAGTAAAGAGGATAGAAAAATTAGGTCCATTATGAACAAAAATTGGCCTATTATACTGAGTGATCATATACTCAATACTAGATTACCAGCTTTCCCTACTGTGACTTTTAGACGCGCTAAAACTATGGGCAACTATTTAGATAAGGCAGCCCCAGAACTCAAAACAAAAACACCTTGGCTACGCCCTACCAGAGGATTCTATAAGTGCTCTAGTTGCCGAGCTTGTAAATTCGGTGTCACCACCACCCAGTACTCTACCCCTTTTAGTACAGTCGCCAAATTGATCAATGGTAACTATTCTTGCAAGACAGATCATGCTGTTTATGTTCTGACGTGCACCTGCGGGCTTAGATATGTTGGCAGTACTAAGCTCCAGGTGCACGCCCGGATATTACAGCATCTGCGGGCTATTTTACATAGTGACCCGACTTACCCGGTCGCACGGCATTTTAAATGGGTACACAATAAAGATCTGAATTGCCTCAGCTACTTTGTCATTGGGGCAGTACCATATTTAAAAAGAGGAGGCGACCATGAATTACAGCTTAGAAAACTGGAATCTAGATTCATTCTTGAACTCGATAGTCGTTGGCCCAATGGGCTCACAATATTGAAGAAATGCATCATTTTTTATAAATACTTTTGGTGCAGCCACCTATCTGAGCTTATCTGAGTGTATCCAGTTTTCTTTCATGTGTGGTTTTTGTACTCCTAGTTAGGTTCCCTATTAGGAGTTACACTGCATTCCAGCATCCACATAAAGGTTAAAATATATACCAAATAGTACTGTTTCTGTAAATAGTGATGTTCCAGTGGTTTTATATTTGTATTTTTGTATGCTGCACACTTTACATGAATATCTTTGGATATGCACCTCCTTAGCTATGTTTGAACTGTATTATTCTAAAAATTAATGAAATAACTTTTATCAAGTTTTTCCTATGGGTTTTGTATTGTACAGTACATTTCAATATATAGGTAGGAGTAGGTGTATATGTTTGTGTATATATATGTATATAGATATGGGTGTATATATATGAGATATGAAAATGGATGGTAATTGTTTTTGTTTTCAGTATAGGTTTTGTAGTATATCTTGTTTTTTTGTGATATAAGAATATGTATGCGTATATATATATGCAATATGGTATTATTTGTACATATTTTAATTTTTAACTTTTTTGATACAGTTTTTTACCATTTGTAACTTTTTAGAGAGCTTTTGATAGAATAATACAATCTACCTAGAATTCAATACACTATGAGGGTAGACTAACTCATAATATTTAGTATCTCTGTTCTGATGGTAAAACGGCTTATCCCTGCATTTTTTGCACTTTTTGTAACTCTTTGACTTATGCACTTTTTTATACACTTATTGCACTTTAACTTTCGCTGCTATGAGATATATATATTTGCATATACCAGGATCATATTGGCCGGTTGAAATTTATTTTTGCAATATACGGAAATGTTTACATTGAGTGACATTAGATCTGTTGTTTATCAATCTTATCAATTTTTAAGTTGTGTTACTACTTGGATTTAACCAGCAATTGCATTTTCATGTTATATTATCAGCAAATAAGATATGTTACCAGCGATAGTATTTCTTCACTATTCATTATTAAACACATGATTTTGGTGAACACCACTAGGGGGTGGTGTTAGGATCACCGCAAGTATAAAAAAGCATTATCATTTTAAGCATGTTGCAGCGTGAACAAGGGCTTTTTGCTTGAAACGCGTCGCTGGTTCTGTTAAAAGGATAATAAAAACATCTTTTGCTGACTTTGATGGTCCGGTCCTCATTTCTGCTGGCGTGGAGGCGGTGTCTGCGAGCGCAGAGCGAAGCTGGGGAGGATCCTTTTTTATATATATATATATATATATATATTACCTACTGGCGGTCGCCAGTAGGTATATATAGTTAGGATTTTTTCCCTATGGGACTTTTGAAAATTCTATGTCTAATAACTTTGGCGTTTGTGGACGGAATTGGCTAAAATGTTCAGGAAAATGGCACATTTTGTTTCTGAGCAGCCCCTGAAAATTTGGGGGGTGTTCGTCAAGGGGGGGCTGAGATAAAAGGGGGGTCCCAAAACGCGTTTTTCCCATGTTAATTGCCATAGGGCGGTTGGCCTCACTTTTAGCCCGAATGGCTGAATGGATTTGCACGAAACTTGGCAAAATTGTAGGGACTGTTAGCCCGATGTGCCTTTGCTAGGTCTCAATATATGTGCTCCAGTGGATTTTGAGAAATTAACGTTCAAAAAAAGATATATATCTGTGACAGCGCTCCGGGCAGCGTTCCGGTTCGCGTACTTTTCGCGTTACGGAGCTTTGCGAAGCGAAGCTGATTGGCTCTCCGGTGTCTGTAAACATTCTAAACAGTCCGTAGCGGCCACCATCTTGTCTCTCGGTAGGATCGAGAGACAAGAGGAGGCCAAAACAAAGGGGGAAATGACCATAAGGGGGCATAGTAGATCCTCCCTGACCCCCTAGGTTTGATGAGGAGGTTTTAAAAGGGCTCCGCGGGGCAAAAAAAAAAAATGTTTTTATTTTTATTTTTTTGCGTGGGAAGCTCCCGGTTCGCGAACCGGTAAGCAGCCCGGGGAGAGTACTATGAGAGAAAAAGAATTATAGACTTTTCAAATATATTATGTTAATTGATTGTTCGTTTTGTTGTTTTTTTTTTATTTATTTATTTATTTTGATTAAATAAAAATTTATTGGTCAGAATTTTCATAGTACAATAAAACTTCCAGCATTACATCATCTGGAATCTCCTCAAACATGCATGTTTCTATGTCTTGTAAGCTTTCAATAAATTGTTCATCAAAAGACTCATCCATAAAATCTTCATCCAAAATTTCCTCAGTTAAAATCTCTTCTGTTGTAATGTCGAAGGAAACATTGATTTTTTCGTGCTCCCCTTCCATTTTTTTGCTGTAAATTGTATAAAAAAATAATTATATTAGAAGAGTTAGGGCACTGTTGGGTTTAAGCTCAGACAGGTAGTTCTGTTTTTTTAACAGTGAAGTTAAAGTAAGTAAATTCATAATTATAGCAGAGAAGTGTAAGTCAATCAATAAATATAACAGAGGAGCCTATCTGTATCTACAACTATAGCAGGGGGACAGTAAATAATTATCAAAAAACGTTTTTACAAATTAATTTAAAGTGCCACTTACAAATTATCAATTTTCTTTACAGGGAGGTGAAAAGGCTCTTGAAATGTAGTCCAGGAAGTAGTAGTGAAAATGGCTGTGTTTCCTTCTCTTCTTTTATATATATTCAGGTACATAACCAATCAAATGTCAGGAAAAAAAAAATTGAAAATGAAAGTAACATTTTCATTGGTTGTCAATTCCAACACTTCAGATGTGTTTTGTGAAGTAATTTACCTCAGGGTATTTAGATAGGTCTACAGGCTAAATGGCTAAATGGAATTCCAAACAAATTTATGAAAATGGCAGGGAATGGTATGTAGTATGAGCTAATCTATATTTGGTGAAAGTGTTTCCAGTCGTTTTTCTGTAAATTACTTTCCCACCTTTTTTGATGGACCGCTTCCCGGGGAGCTCCCCGGTACGCGAACCAGCAGCGTTATGGGAGTCCACCATTTTGTGTTTCAGACGAATTAAGATACAAGATGGAGGGCAAATAATGTTCAGAATGGGTAGAAGGGGGCACGGTAGACGTATCTTGACCCCCTAGGTTTTCTGAGGGTGGCTGAGGAG